>NC_080380.1:93390353-93990353 GCF_014773155.1 Arachis stenosperma
TAATGGGGTACCTCAGAAGAAAGGAGTTCTTGAAATTGATGCTCTGAATGCCATATTGGCTCAGAACAAAATGTTGACTCAACAGGTCAACATAATCTCTCAAAATCTGAATGGATTGCAACATGCATCCAACAGTACTAGAGAGGTAGCTTCTGAAGAAGCTTATGATCCTGAGAACCCTGCCATGGCAGAGGTTAATTACTTAGGTGAACCTTATGGAAACACCTATAACTCATCATGGAGAAATCATCCAAATTTCTCCTGGAAGGATCAACAAAAACCTCAACAAGGTTTTAACAATGGTTGGACGCAACAGGCTGAACAATAGTAAGCCATATCCATCATCTTCTCAGCAACAGACAGAGAACTCTGAACAAAACAATTCTAATTTAGCCAATATAGTCTCTGATCTGTCAAAGGCCACTTTTAGTTTCATGAATGAAACAAGATCCTCCATTAGAAATCTGGAGGCACAAGTGGGCCAGCTGAGTAAGAAAGTCATTGACACTCCTCCCAGTACTCTCCCAAGCAATACAGAAGAGAATCCAAAAGGAGAGTGCAAGGCCATTGATTTAATCAAAGCGGCCGAATGCACCAAGGAGGAGGAGGACGAAAATCCCAGTGAGGAAGACCTCCTAGGACGCTCCTCAAGCAAGAAGGAGCTTCCTATTAAGGATCCAGAGGAATCTGAGGCTCATCTAGAGACCATAGAGATTCCTTTGAACCTCCTTCTGCCATTCATGAGCTCTGAAGAATATTCATCCTCTGAAGAGAATGAAGATGTGACTGGAGAGCAAGTTGCTCAATACTTAGGAGCTATCATGAAGCTGAATGCCAAGCTGTTTGGTAATGAGACTTGGGAAAGTGAACCTCCCTTGCTCATTAGTGAACTAGATACTTGGATTCAGAGAACTCTACCTCAAAAGAAACAAGATCCTGGCAAGTTCTTAATACCTTGCACCATTGGCACCATGAGCTTTGAAAAAGCTCTATGTGATCTTGGCTCAGGGATAAATCTTATGCCACTCTCTGTAAAGGAGAAGCTGGGAATCATTGAGGTACAACCTGCCTTGTTCTCATTACAATTGGCAGATAAGTCCATAAGACAAGCTTATGGAGTAGTGGAGGACGTGCTAGTAAGGGTTGAAGGCCTTTACATCCCCACTGATTTCTTAATCCTAGACACTAGGAAGGAAGATGATGAATGCATCATCCTAGGAAGACCTTTCCTAGCCACAGCAGGAGTTGTAATAGATGTCAACAGAGGTGAGTTAGTCCTTCAATTGAATGGGGATTACCTTGTGTTTCAGGCACATGGCCATCCCTCTGTGACAAAAGAGAGTAAGCATGAAGAGCTTCTCTCAGTTCAGAGTCAAGAAGAGCCCACACAGTCAAACTCTAAGTTTGGTATTGTGAAGCCACAACCAAACTCTAAGTTTGGTGTTCAAACCCCATATCCAAACTCTACGTTTGGTGTTGGGAATACCACACTTAAGTTGACCTGATCACCTTGTGGCTCCATGAGAGCCACTGTCAAGCTACTGACATTAAAGAAGCGCTTGTTGGGAGGCAACCCAATTTTATTTATCTAATTTTATTTTATTTTGTTTCTTTGTTATTTTTGTGTTTTATTAGGTACATGATCATGAGGAGTCACGAAAAAAATCAAAAAAATTAAAAACAGAGTCAAAAACAGAAGAAAAAAATTTTTCACCCTGGAGGACGCACGGGCTGGCGTTCAACGCCCAGAAGATGCATCTGGCCGGCGTTCAACGCCAGAACAGAGCACCATTCTGGCGCTGAACGCCCAAAACAAGCAACAACCTGGCGTTAAACGCCAGGATGCGCACACAGAGGACAATCTGGCGCTGAACGCCAGAAACAAGCTTGAAACTGGCGTTCAACGCCAGAAACAAGCATTACATGGGCGTTGAACGCCCAGAAACAAGCATTACATGGGCGTTGAACGCCCAGAACAAGCATTACATGGGCGTTGAACGCCCAGAACGTGCACCAAGGGGCGTTTAAACGCCAGAATGATGCACGAAGGCATTTTACATGCCTATTTGGTGCAGGGATGGAATTCCTTGACACCTCAGGATCTGTGAACCTCACAGGATCCCCACCTACCTCGCCCTCTCTCTTCCCCCATTCATGGTCATCCCTTCTATTTTTTCATTCACCACTCACTCTTTCCCATAAACCCCACTCACCCTCAAAATTCAAAATTCTTTCCCACCCAATCCCACCCATATAGCCGAATCCATCTCCCCTCACTCACCTCCATTTTTCTTCTTCTTCTTCTTCTTCTCTTCTTTCTTCTCTTGCTCGAGGGCGAGCAATATTTTAAGTTTGGTGTGGTAAAAGCATAGCTTTTTTGCTTTTTCATTACCATTAATGGCACCTAAGGCCAGAGAAACCTCAAAGGGAAGACAAAAGCTTCCACCTCTGAGTCATGGGAGATGGAAAGACTCATATAAGCTGGAATAGCTCAGTTGGGTAGAACATGTGGCTGCAAATCAAGAGATCCCTGAGATACCTCAGGGGATAAGTTGTCCTCCACACAAATATTGGAAGCAACTAAGGGTGGAACATCATGAGCACTCCATCATTCTCCAAGAAATAAGAGAAGATCAAAGAGCAATGAGGGAGGAGCAACAAAGGCAAGGAAGAGACATAAAGGAGCTCAAAAAGCACCATTGGTCCTTCAAGAAGAAGACGCCACTAGAGGTGGACTCATTCCTTGTTCTTTATTTCTTTCTGTTTTCGGTTTTTAATTATTGTGTTTATCTATGTTTTGTGTCTTCATTTCATGATCATTAGTATGTAACCATGCCTTAAAGCTATGAATAAATTCCATTAGTCCTTCACCTTTCTTAAAAAGAAAAATGTTTTAATTCAAAAGAACAAGAAGTACATAATTTTCGAAATTATTATTGAATTTGATTTAATTATATTGATGTGGTGACAATGCTTCTTGTTTTCTGAATGAATGATTGAACAGTGCATATGTCTTTTGATCTTGTTGTTTATGAGTGTTAAAATTGTTGGCTCTTGAAAGAATGATGAACAAAGAGAAATGTTATTGATGATCAGAAAAACATCATGAAATTGATTCTTGAAGCAAGAAAAAGCAGTGAAAAAGAAGAAGCATTCGAAAAAAAAAATGGAGCTAAAAAGAGTATATAGAAAAAGAAGGAGCAGTAGAAAAAGCCAATAGCCCTTAAAACCAAAAGGCAAGGGTAAAAAGGATCCAAGGCTTTGAGCATCAATGGATAGGAGGGCCCAAGGAAATAAAATCCAGGCCTAAGCGGCTAAATCAAGCTGTCCCTAACCATGTGCTTGTGTCATGAAAGTCCAAGTAAAAAGCTTGAGATTGAGTGGTTAAAGTCGTGATCCAAAGCAAAAGAGTGTGCTTAAGAGCCCTGGACACCACTAACTGGGGACTTTAGCAAAGCTGAGTCACAATCTGAAAAGGTTCACCCAGTTATGTGTCTGTGGCATTTGTGTATCCGGTGGTAATACTGGAAGACAAAGTGCTTAGGGCCACAGCCAAGACTCATAAGTAGCTGTGTTCAAGAATCAACATGCTTAACTAGGAAAGTCAATAACACTATCTGAAATTCTAAGTTCCTAGAGAAGCCAATCATTCTAAACTTCAAAGGAAAAAGTGAGATGCCAAAACTGTTCAGAAGCAAAAAGCTACAAGTCCCGCTCATGTAATTAAATTAATATTCATTGATATTTTGGACTTTATAGTATATTCTCTTCTTTTTATCCTATTTGATTTTCAGTTGCTTGGGGACAAGCAACAATTTAAGTTTGGTGTTGTGATGAGCGGATAATTTATACGCTTTTTGGCATAGTTTTTACATAGTTTTTAGTAAGTTTAAGCTACTTTTAGGGATGTTTTCATTAGTTTTTATGTTAAATTCACATTTCTGGACTTTACTATGAGTTTGTGTGTTTTTCTGTGATTTCAGGTAAATTCTGACTGAAATTGAGGGATTTGAGCAAAACTCTGAAAAAGGCTGACAAAAGGACTGCTGATGCTGTTGGATTCTGACCTCCCTGCACTCGAAATGGATTTTCTGGAGCTACAGAACTCCAATTGGCGCGCCCTCAACGGCGTTGGAAAGTAGACATCCAGGGCTTTCCAGCAATATATAATAGTCCATGCTTTATTCGAAGATTGACGACGTAACTTGGCGTTAAACGCCAAGTTCATGCTGCTGTCTGGAGTTAAACGCCAGAAAAACGTCATGATCCGGAGTTGAACGCCCAAAACACGTCATAACTCAAAGTTCAACGCCAAGAAATGCCTTAGCTCGTGGATTGATCAAGCTCAGCCCAAGCACACACCAAGTGGGCCCCGGAAGTGGATTTATGCATCAATTACTTACTCATGTAAACCCTAGTAGCTAGTCTAGTATATATAGGACATTTATCTATTGTATTAGACATCTTTGGTCTCAGTTTTGCATTATTCTTCATCTTAGGAGATCATTGATCACATTTTGGGGGCTGGCCATTCGGCCATGCCTGAACCTTATGCTTATGTATTTTCAACGGTGGAGTTTCTGCACACCATAGATTAAGGGTGTGGAGCTCTGCTGTACCTCAAGTATTAATGAAATTCTACTTTCTTTTATTCAAATCTCTCTTATTCTTATTCCAAGATATTCATTCGTACCCAAGAACATGATGAATGTGATGAGTTAGATAACCCTCATTATCATTCTCACTTATGAGCGCGCGTGATTGACAACCACTTCCGTTCTACATGCAACACAAGCTTGAATGTGTATCTCTTAGATTCCCCAACAGAATCTTCGTGGTATAAGTTAGATAGATGGCGGCATTTATGAGGATCCGGAAAGTCCAACCTTGTCTGTGGTGTTCCGAGTAGGATCCTGGGAATCCGGAAAGTCTACCTTGTCTGTGGTGTCCGAGTAGGATTCCGGTAATGAATGACTGTGACGTGCTTCAAACCTGTAACCTGCTGGGCGTAGTGACAATGCAAAAGAATCAATGGATTCTATTCCAGTAGGGGAGGGAACCAACCGGTGATTGGCCGTACTGTGACAGAGTGCGTGAGCATTAGCTTTCACTGCGAGGATGGGATGTAGCCACTGACAACGGTGATGCCCTACATACAGCTTGCCATGGAAAGGAGTAAGAAGGATTGAGTAGAAGGAATAGGAGAGCAGGCGTCCGTGAGCTCTACAGCACCTCCATTCCGCTTATCTGAAATTCCTACCAATGAATCTACATAAGTATTTCTATCCTTTTTATTATTTATTTTCTATTTTATTGGAATCTAATTAAATATCATGTTTAAATCCGCCTGACTGAGATTTACAAGGTGACTATAGCTTGCTTCATACCAACAATCTCTGTGGATTCGACCCTTACTCACGTAAGGTATTACTTGGACGACCCAGTACACTTGCTGGTTAGTTGAACGAAGTTGTGAAACAATCAAGGCCAATTTCCAAAAGGAATAATTTTACAATGATGCCAAAAGGCACAAAATAGGAATCACAATTTCGTCCACCAATCCTCTACAAGTCCATAAGCTTGTTTTTTTGTATTGTCTGCCATCTCTAGTGAGATTCTTACAACTTGTACCTCAAAGATCCCTAGCTTCTCCATTACAGAGAGAGGCATGAGGTTTATGCTTGACCCCAGGTCATACAAGGCCTTCTTGAAGGTCATGGTGCCTATGGCACAAGGTATTGAGAACTTTCCAGGATCTTGTCTCTTTTGAGGTAATCTTTGCCTAGACAAGTCATCCAGTTCTTTGGTGAGCAAAGGGGGTTCATCCTCCCAAGTCTCATTACCAAATAACTTGTCATTTAGCTTCATGATTGCTCCAAGGTATTTAGCAACTTGCTCTTCAGTGACATCTTCATCCTCTTCAGAGGAAGAATACTCATCAGAGCTTATGAATGGCAGAAGTAAATCCAATGGAATCTCTATGGTCTCAGTGTGAGCCTCAGATTCCCATGGTTCCTCATTAGGGAACTCATTGGAGGCCAGTGGACGCCCATTGAGGTCTACCTAAGTGGCGTTCACTGCCTCTTCCTCCTCTCCAAATTCGGCCATGTTTATGGCCTTACACTCTCCTTTTGGATTCTCTTCTGTATTGCTTGGAAAAGTACTAGGAGGGAGTTCACTAATTTTCTTGCTCAGCTAACCCACTTGTGCCTCCAAATTCCTAATGGAGGACCTTATCTCAGTCATGAAACTTTGAGTGGTTTTGATTAGATCAGAGACCATGGTTGCTAAGTCAGAGTGGTTCTGCTTAGAATTCTCTGTCTGTTGCTGAGAAGATAATAGAAAAGGCTTGCCATTGCTAAACCTGTTTCTTCCACCATTATTGTTGTTGAAACCTTGTTGAGGTCTTTGTTGTTCCTTCCATGAGAGATTTGGATGATTTCTCCATGAAGAATTATAGGTGTTTCCATAGGGTTCTCCCATGTAATTCACCTCTTCCATTGAAGGGTTCTCAGGATAATAAGCTTCTTCTTCAGATGAAGCGTCCTTAGTACTGCCTGGTGCAGCTTGCATTCCAGACAGACTTTGAGAAATCAAATTGACTTGCTGAGTCAATATCTTGTTCTGAGCCAATATGGCATTCAGAGTATAAATCTCAAGAACTCCTTTCTTCTGATTCGTCCCATTGTTCACAGGATTCCTTTCAGAAGTGTACATGAATTGGTTATTTGCAACCATTTCAATTAGTTCTTGAGCTTCTGTAGGCATCTTCTTCAGATGAAGAGATCCTCCAGCAGAGCTATCCCAAAACATCTTGGACAGTTCAGACAGACCATCATAGAAAATACCTATGATGCTCCATTCAGAAAGTATATCAGAGGGACACTTTCTGATTAATTGTTTGTATCTTTCCCAAGCTTCATAGAGGGATTCTCCTTCCTTCTGTCTGAAGGTTTGGGCTTCCATTCTAAGCTTACTCAATTTTTGAGGTGGAAAGAACTTTGCCAAGAAGGCATTGACTAGCTTTTCCCAAGAGTTCAGGCTTTCTTTAGGTTGTGAGTCCAACCATATCCTAGCTCTGTCTCTTACAGCAAAAGGGAATAGCATAAGTCTGCAGACTTCAGGGTCAACCCCATTAGTCTTGACAGTGTCACAGATTTGCAAGAACTCAGCTAAAAATTGATGAGGATCTTCCAATGGAAGTCCATGGAACTTGCAATTCTGTTGCATTAGAGAAACTAATTGAGGCTTAAGCTCAAAGCTGTTTGCTCCAATGGCAGGGATAGAGATGCTTCTCCTATAGAAGTCAGGAGTAGGTGCAGTAAAGTCACCCAGCACCTTCCTTGCATTGTTGGCATTGTTGTTGTTTTCGGCTGCCATGGGTTCTTCCTCTTTGAAGAAGATTTTGAAATTAGAAATTAAAAAGATATGATTGAAAACTATTTTGAAAAAGATGTGTTTAAAAAGATATGAGTTAAAAGTTATGGTTTTAAAAAGATGTGATTGAGAAGATATGATTTGAAAAACAATTTAAAAAGATTTGATTTTAAAAATTAGTGACTTGGCTAACAAGAAAAGATATGATTCAAACATTAAACCTTTCTCAACAGAAAAGGCAACATACTTGAAATGTTGAATCAAATCATTAATCGATAGCAAGTATTTTTGAAAATGGAAAGAAATTGATTTTGAAAACATATGATTGAAAAGATATGATTTGAAAGAGATTTGATTTTGAAAAAAATTTGAAAACTTAAAAAAAAATTGAGTTAAAAACAAAATCTTCCCTCTTGTGTCATCCTGGCGTTAAACGCCCAAAATGGTGCACATTCTGGCGTTTAACACCCAAAGCACTACCCTTTTGGGCGTTAAACGCCCAGCCAGGCACCCTGGCTGGCGTTTAAACGCCAGTTTGCCTTCTTCACTGGGCGTTTTGAACGCCCAGATTTTTTTGTGTAATTCCTCTGCTGTATGTTCTGAATCTTCAATTCTCTGTATTATTTACTTGAAAAGACACAAATTAAAAATATTTTTTTGGATTTTTAATAATGAGGAATAATCAAAATGTAACTAAAATCAAATAACAATGCATGCGAGACACCAAACTTAGCAGTTTGTACACTACTGACACTAACAAAATGAAAATGCACATGAGAAACACAAAACACTCAAGTCAAGAGAATTTAAAGATCAGAGCAATGAAATCATCAAGAATATCTTGAAGATCACTTAAGACACATGAATAAATGCAAGAAGAACAAAAACATGCAATTGACACCAAACTTAACATGAGACACTAGACTCAACAAGAAACATGCAATATTTTTGGTTTTTATGATTTTGTAATTTTTTTTGGGTTTTTCGAAAATTAAGTGGAAAAGAAAATAAAGATATCAAAATTCTTAATGAGAATTCCAGGAATCATGCAATGTTAGTCTAAAGCTTTAGTTTAAAGGAATTAGACATGGCTAGCCAAGCTTCAGCAGGACATTGCATTCAAGAGCTAAATTGATGAGAATCAATCAGCTTTGGTGATGATAAGACATCACCTTGAAACACTAGAATTCATTCTTAAGAACTCTGAAGATAAATACCTAATCTAAGCAACAAGATGAACCGTCAGTTGTCCAAACTCGAACAATCCCCGGCAACGGCGCCAAAAACTTGGTGCACGAAATTGTGATCATCAATGGCACCATCAACATGGTACGCTCATTGCAATCTCAACTCTTTATCACAACTTCGCACAACTAACCAGCAAGTGCATTGGGTCGTCCAAGTAATAAACCTTACGCGAGTAAGGGTCGATCCCACGGAGATTGTTGGTATGAAGCAAGCTATGGTCACCTTGTAAATCTCAGTCAGGCAGATTCAAATGGTTATGGATGATTTATGAATAAAACGTAAAACAAGGATAGAGATACTTATGTAATTCATTGGTGAGAATTTCAGATAAGCGTATGGAGATGCTTTGTCCCTTCTGTCTCTCTGCTTTCCTACTGTCTTCATCCAATCCTTCTTACTCCTTTCCATGGCAAGCTGTATGTTGGGCATCACCATTGTCAGTGGCTACAGTCCCGTCCTCTCAGTGAAAATGTTCAACGCACCCTGTCACGGCACGGCTAATCATCTGTCGGTTCTCAATCAGGTTGGAATAGAATCCATTGATTCTTTTGCGTCTATCACTAACGCCCAGCCTTCAGGAGTTTGAAGCTCGTCATAGTCATTCAATCATTGAATCCTACTCAGAATACCACAGACAAGGTTTAGACCTTCCGGATTCTCTTGAATGCCGCCATCAATTCTAGCTTATACCACGAAGATTCCAATTAAGGAATCCAAGAGATAAACATTTAAGCCTTGTTTGCTTGTAGAACGTGAGTGGTTGTCAGGCACGCGTTCATAAGTGAGAATGATGATGAGCGTCACATAATCATCACATTCATCAAGTTCTTGAGTGCGAATGAATATCTTGGAATAAGAACAAGCTGAATTGAATAGAAGAACAATAGTAATTGCATTAATACTCGAGGTACAGCAGAGCTCCACACCTTAATCTATGGTGTGTAGAAACTCCACCGTTGAAAATACATAAGAACAAAAGTGATCATTGGCTTCGGCCCCAGAGAGGGAACCAGAAAAACCAAGATGAGAATACAATAGTAAAAGGTCCTATATGTAGAGAACTAGTAGCCTAGGATTAACAGAAATGAGTAAATGACATAAAAATCCACTTCCGGGCCCACTTGGCGTGTGCTTGGGCTGAGCATTGAAGCATTTTCGTGTAGAGACTTTTCTTGGAGTTAAACGCCAGCTTTTGTGCCAGTTTGGGCGTTTAACTCCCATTCTTGTGCCAGTTCTGGCATTTAACGTCGGGCAGTTTTGATCTGATTTGGAACGCCGGTTTGGGCTATCAAATCTCGGGCAAAGTATGGACTATTATACATTGCTGGAAAGCCCAGGATGTCTACTTTCCAACGCCGTTAAGAGCGCACCAATTGGGTATTTGTAGCTCCAGAAAATCTACTTCGAGTGCAGGGAGGTCAGAATCCAACAGCATCTGCAGTCCTTTTCAGTCTCTGAATCAGATTTTTGCTCAGGTCCCTCAATTTTAGCCAGAAAATACCTAATATCACAGAAAAACACACAAACTCATAGTAAAGTCTAGAAAAGTGAATTTTAACTAAAAACTAATAAAAATATAATAAAAACTAACTAAAACATACTAAAAACAATGCCAAAAAACGTATAAATTATCTGCTCATCACAACACCAAACTTAAATTGATGCTTGTCCCCAAGCAACTGAAAATTAAATAAGATAAAAAGAAGAGAATATACTATGAATTCCGAAAACATCTATGAAGATCAGTATTAATTAGATGAGCGGGGCTTTTAGCTTTTTGCCTCTGAATAGTTTTGGCATCTCACTTTATCCTTTGAAATTTAGAATGATTGGCTTCTATAGGAACTCAGAATCCAGATAGTGTTATTGATTCTCCTAGTTAAGTATGATAATTCTTGAACACAGTTACTTTATGAGTCTTGGCCGTGGCCCAAAGCACTCTGTCTTCCAGTATTACCACCGGATACATACATGCCACAGACACATAATTGGGTGAACCTTTTCAGATTGTGACTCAGCTTTGCTAGAGTCCCCAATTAGAGGTGTCCAGGGTTCTTAAGCCCACTCTTTTTGCCTTGAATCACAACTTTATTTCTTTGTTTTTCTTTCTCTCCTTTTTTTTTGTTTTTTTTGTATTCACTGCTTTTTCTTGCTTCAAGAATCATTTTTATGATTTTTCAGATCCTACGTAACATGTCTCCTTTTTCATCATTCTTTCAAGAGCCAACATTCATGAACCACAAATTCAAAAGACATATGCACTGTTCAAGAATACATTCAGAAAACAAAAGTATTACCACCACATCAAAATAATTAA
Organism: Arachis stenosperma; assembly: GCF_014773155.1. Taxonomy (NCBI): domain Eukaryota; kingdom Viridiplantae; phylum Streptophyta; class Magnoliopsida; order Fabales; family Fabaceae; genus Arachis; species Arachis stenosperma. The sequence goes on from NC_080380.1 coordinate 93,401,296, forward strand.
TCTATTATAAAATTCAAAATTTATGCAATTCTTCTCTTTTTCAATTAAGAACATTTTTCATTTAAGAAAGGTGATGGATTCATAGGACATTCATAACTTTAAGGCATAGACACTAAGACACTAATGATCACAAGACACAAACATAAATAAACATAAGCATGATTTTTTCGAAAAACAGAAAAATAAAGAACAAGGAAATTAAAGAATGGGTCCACCTTAGTGATGACGGCTTGTTCTTCCTTTTGAAGATCTTATGGAGTGCTTGAGCTCCTCAATGTCTCTTCCTTGCCTTTGTTGCAACTCTCTCATGATTTTTTGATCTTCTCTAATTTCATGGAGGAGGATGGAATGTTCTTGGTGCTCCACCCTTAGTTGTCCCATGTTAGAACTCAATTCTCCTAGGGAGGTGTTGATTTGCTCCCAATAGTTTGGTAGAGGAAAGTGCATCCCTTGAGGTATCTCAGGGATTTCATGATGAGTGGGATCTCTTGTTTGCTCCATCCTTTTCTTAGTGATGGGCTTGTCCTCATCAATGGGGATGTCTCCCTCTATATCAACTCCAACTGAATAACAGAGGTGACAAATGAGATGAGGAAAGGCTAACCTTGCCAAGGTAGAGGACTTGTCCACCACCTTATAAAGTTCTTGGGCTATAACCTCATGAACTTCTACTTCTTCTCCAATCATGATGCTATGAATCATGATGGCCCGGTCTAGAGTAACTTCAGATCGGTTGCTAGTGGGAATGATTGAGCGTTGGATAAACTCCAACCATCCCCTCACTAACGCCCAGCCTTCAGAAGTTTGAAGCTCGTCACAATCATTCAATCATTGAATTCTACTCAGAATACCACAGACAAGGTTTAGACCTTCCGGATTCTCTTGAATGCCGCCATCAATTCTAGCTTATACCACGAAGATTCCGATTAAGGAATCAAAGAGATAAACATTCAATCCTTGTTTGCTTGTAGAACGTGAGTGGTTGTCAGGCACGCGTTCATAAATGAGAATGATGATGAGCGTCACATAATCATCACATTAATCAAGTTCTTGAGTGCGAATGAATATCTTGGAATAAGAACAAGCTGAATTGAATAGAAGAACAATAGTAATTGCATTAATACTCGAGGTACAGCAGAGCTCCACACCTTAATCTATAGTGTGTAGAAACTCCACCGTTGAAAATACATATGAACAAAAGTGATAATTGGCTTCAGCCCCAGAGAGGGAACCAGAAAAACCAAGATGAGAATACAATAGTAAAAGGTCCTATATGTAGAGAACTAGTAGCCTAGGGTTTACAGAAATGAGTAAATGACATAAAAATCCACTTCCGGGCCCACTTGGTGTGTGCTTGGGCAGAGCATTGAAGCATTTTCGTGTAGAGACTTTTCTTGGAGTTAAACGCCAGCTTTTGTGCCAGTTTGGGCGTTTAACTCCCATTCTTGTGCCAGTTTGGGCGTTTAACGCCGGGCAGTTTTGAGCTGATTTGGAACGCCGGTTTGGGCCATCAAATCTCGGGCAAAGTATGGACTATTATACATTGCTGGAAAGCCCAAGATGTCTACTTTCCAACGCCGGTGAGAGCGTGCCAATTGGGCTTCTGTAGTTCCAGAAAATCTACTTCGAGTGCAGGGAGGTCAGAATCCAACAGCATCTGCAGTCCTTTTCAGTCTCTGAATCAGATTTTTGCTCAGGTCCCTCAATTTCAGCCAGAAAATACCTGAAATCACAGAAAAACACACAAACTCATAGTAAAGTCCAGAAAAGTGAATTTTAACTAAAAACTAATAAAAATATAATAAAACTAACTAAAACATACTAAAAATATACTAAAAACAATGCCAAAAAGCGTATAAATTATCCGCTCATCAGTTCGCTACCAGGACATGTCGGGTTGGCTATATAACCGACAGATGATATCCTCAGCCATAGGGCAGGCATACATCATTTGCATATGTTTGAATTGTTTGGGTTTGCCTATTTGTTTTGGATTTCTACATCATATATGCTATGTTACCTGATTATGTGCTACTTGTTCTACTTGTACCTTATTTGTGTATTACTTGCCTGTATTGCTTGTGTTTGTACAACTGAGAGGCCCCTCATGCTGGTGTCGGTGAATGTTGGGGGTTGTTCTTGATGAGATGATTTGATGATACGATTGCATGATGATGATGATCATTGAATGAGATAATTTGAGCTCCCTGAGGAGACGCAGTGATGTGGTTTCACTAGCTCCAGATGAGGGTATGATGTATTGATACAAAATTGTTGAGGTAGAACAACTGGTGATGGTTTTGCTTATGATTTTGAGTCTGATTCGTGGAAGAGTCAGCGAGTTAGGAAACATGTGTAACATGAACTAGATTTAGTATCCCCTTACGACAGTTGCCTATTCATGGATTAGTGAGAATCTAGGCTGGATATTTGGTGAAGTAGTTTAGGATGCTTAGTGAGTTTTTATTGCAGTGCATTATATTTATTTGGCACTTTTACCGTACTGGGAACCTATGGGCCCGGGGTTCTCATTCTGTATATATCTCTTGTTTTTCAGATACAGGTCCAGGTGCTCAGAAGTGAGCTGTGGTTCGTCTGAGAGACGGTGAAGAAATTTATTTCTATACTTTGTGTTTTGCTTAGAATCTCTCCACCTTTGTTTTGAAAAGATTATATTATGTATTGAACTCTTTTGGAACTTGCCTATAGAGGCTCTTATGTTTCCTTTGGGAGAGATTAGGATATACTATTGTCAACTACTTTCATACTGTACCCTAGCCGGCCTAAACTTCGCGGGTCGCGACTAGTGGCTATTACTTATGTTATATATATCTATCTGTTATCTATCTCTTAATCTCCTTTATGCCTTGTCCGTATATCACTTTCGACTTCACAGTTTAACTTTTCGTTGTCGAAACGTGAGTGATACGTCTTCGCGATTTTATTTCTACTCTTTTCAGGCTTCTCGATTAATACTCCTTTTGAAATTTCCTATATTTATATATTAAAAATCCACCTGAGAGTCGTACCACCGTAATATCATTGACTTATGACTCGAGCATAAGGATTTGAATATTAGGGTGTTACAAGGAGAATGGAAGAGGCAAAGAGTGGGGAGAAGGGACGCCGACACCGGCACGCTGGTGACGGCGAGAGTCAGTAGTAGAGCAGAGAGTGAAGGTTTCGAGGGCTTAAGGTTGACAAAGGCAAAAGTTAAGAAAGTGAGCTTTGAACAATTTATGATTTCATAATATATATATATACACACACTACCAATATTTATGTAATTTCATATTCTCTATTATTATATAGGTACCCACAGGAAAGACACCTCTTGCTCCATCCCTATCCGTTTATTAGATGGGTAACCATCATTCTCTTCATGGGAGAAAGGAAAATTGGCCTCATACTTATCCCACCAGATGAAATTACTGTCCTCAATCACCTTACAAGAAAATTGTCTTTCGCCATATTTTTTAAATGTATCAAAATCTAGGAAAAGTGTAGCCAAAGAAAAATGCCATGCTTTTTAAGCTATCGCCATTCTTTTTCAGCTGTCGCGTCACATATTCAATCGTGGCCAATTTTCTACTACCATACTTTCTGTGATGAAATGTCATGAGGCACTTTTGGCCACCCTTTTGTTGGAAAAATGGCTGCTAGTTGATAACTATAGTCACACTCTTAAAACATGCCTATCCTGAACATATTGCCACACTTTATGAAGTGTGCCTAGATAGGTGTTTGTTGCAATGCTTTTAAAGCATGGCATATTCTCTTATAAATTATTTTTTTAATAAAAATGAAAATAAGATAGAGATATTAAAATAAATATTTTTATTAATTTATATAGGTTTTGTATATGTTATAGTATGGGTGAAACAAACAATTAAAAAAGAACGACTTTCTTCAGCCTGCAATTTTTTATAAAAAATTATAATTTTATAACAAAAAGTTACTAACCAGAATCTTTAACATCAATATCGCAAAAATTTTCATCCATCCTATTCTAAACTATCATGATGGTAACTCTAGTTGTCATGGTAGTCGTTTTAGCAACGATTACTGGTTTTCGATGCACGTAAGGTTTATCGATTAGGCATCTGTTATCTTCTTTGAGACCTATAATTTAAGTTTCCAATAGAGAAATATAGATAAGTTAAAGAAGTACGTAACTGAAATTTATAACGAAACTTCTTTTGTTGTCACATATGATTTTTGTTTCCATGAAAATCTTACAAAATTACATCTATTTAACATATACTCTGTGAGCAAAATGTATTCAAATAATTTAGAGAATAACTAATTCTCTACATTATTTGAACAATGGTGAGTTTTGACTTCATAATGAGAATTAGTTATATAATGATGCAATTAGACAACTAATTTTGTTCAATGAGTACACTTCAAATCAGCATACCTATATGATAATCCATACAGAATATTTCTACCTAAAATGCAAAAAAATTAAACAGTAAGTAGTTACCCTATAACTAATTTAGCTAATTATGTTGATTTAGGAAAAATTTTTCAAATATTAAGGTGAATTTTTTCACATCTCATACCCAAAATATATGGACGTTGTTCTAAGGTTGTAAATAGATGGAACTTATAAAGTTATATACTACCGAAAGAGGAAAATGAGTTACAATGTTACCAATTATCTTCAAGTTCAAAGACATTAGTTCTTTATGGATATTTGTTCACTATCCGAGTATCAAGAGTAAAGTAGTTATAAAATACTCCTCAAGATAGCTATCGTTAAATTAATTATGAAATTAAGAAATAAGATGTCATAAGCTATGCTAACAAAGTCAAAACATCACGGAGGAAAAACCATCAATAGGGAATATTAAAGTCTTGTAAAATAAATGCTAAAGTTAGAATTCATGAAGAACTAGAGTTTGGAGCATTTCAGGGTCATGCGTAAGCATGAAAGCATGTGTACACACGTTTTAAAAATTTGCGAACTCATACGTATGCTTGCCTCATGCGTACGCATGACTGCCAGCACGTAGCTTCACTTAAGTGAACACATGGGTCTTAATTTAAGGGCTTTCTTGGGCCTAATCCAACTCATTTCTAAAGTATTTCAAGCCAAACCCAAGGAAGATGGGAGAGGAGAGCAATTAGGATAGGTTTTTGTTATGTTTTTAAGTTAGATTTCCAGAGAGAGAAGCTCTCTCTTCTCTCTAGAATTTATGATTTTAAATTTAATTTTCTCCATAGATTTAGGCTTTGATCTTGCTTTGATTTAATTTCAATTACAATTTCTTGTTTTAGCATCTTAATTATCCTATTGTTACTTGTTTATTTCTCTAGTTTGTTACTTTCATGGTTATGAACCTTTGTTAATTTTGATTCCATTTAATGCAATTTGGTGTTTTTATGTTTATTGTTGCTTAATTGAGCTGTTATTATTGTTTTTTGCGATTGATATTTATAGATTTTATTATTCATGTAATTTACCATGTTTTTCCTTTTATGCACACCAAGTGTTTGATAAAATGTCTCTTTTAATATTAATATAGTTTTCACACTCTTGGCTTGGAATTGAGAATTTAGGTGACCTTGAGTCATTGATGTCCAATATTGGTAATTCAGGGTTGTTAGTTGATTTGGTTTCTACTAACACTAGTATTTCACTAAGCTGATTAGTGAGTTGGTTAGGATTTGTGGATTAAGATCAATTATGTCCATTTGACTTATCCTCGATGTTAGGATTGACTAAGTGGGACTAACTCTTCATAATTGTCATGTTTGTGGTCAATGACTAGGATAGAAAACCTTGACTCTTAACCTTTGCCAAGACCCTTTTTGCTATTTGAATTCCATTTTCATTGCTTTATTGCTTTTCGTTTAATTTCTTGCATGCTTCTTTAATTTGTTGTCATTTAATTTTCTCGTTAATTGTGATCCAAAACCCCCCATTTTCCATAGCTATACACACCTCACTGCAATTCCGTGGGATAACGACTCGGAAATTAAAACTCCCGATTATTTGATTTGTTTTGTGACAATCTTTATTTAAACTTTGATTAGAGTCAATTGTGGAAATAAGAACAACTAACAACCCTAAATCACTGATGCATCACTATTTCGTGGTACATTTTGTGCTTAATTTAGGTGGATTTTATCCACTTTTCCCACATTTGTTCAAGGAAATAGCATGGTTTCATAGTTTTCTCCTAAATTGTGCTTAAGTGTAAAAACATGCTTTTTAGGCCCTTAAATTGTTAATTTTGATTCACCTTTGATTTCACTAGATGCCTTGATGTGTTTATTAGTGATTTCAGGATGAAAAGGCTAGGAATGGATCAAAGGAGTGAAGAGAAGGGCATGCAAAGTGGAGAAATCATAGAAAACCAAGGATTTGGGATGCACTCATCAACGCGCACGTGCAACAGATGCACATGTGTGAATCTGAAGTTGCGAGGCGACGCGTATGCGTATATGACGCGTACGTGTGGATAGCAAAAATGCCAAGCGACGCATACGCGTGACCCACGCGTACGCGTCGGTGCTCGCACATGAACGACTTAAAGTGAATCCACTGGGGGCGATTTCTGGGTTTCCCAGGCCCAAATCCAACTCACTTCTGATGCTATTAAACCCAAGGATTGAAGGAGGATGGGGGAGTTAGTTACCAAGTAGTGAGAGTTTAGTTTGGATCATGTTTTAGTTAGTTTCTAAAGAGAGAAACTCTCTATTCTCTCTAGAATTAGGATTAGGATTAGGTTTAATTCCTCTCTTAGAGCTAGGTTTAATTCATGCTTTGATCTACTTTTCCTCTTCAATTCCTTGTTCTTCTACCTCTCTTTTCTCTAGTTTAGCATTTGATTCTTGTAATTCTTTACTTTGTTGTTGATACACTCTTATTCCTTTTATTTTCTTTTAATGCGATTTGAGGTAATTCATGTTAATTGTGCCTTCTTTGATTGTTGTTGTTAATTCTTCACAATTAGTAGTTGTTAGATTTCATCCTTGTTGTCATTTTACTATGCTTTCCTTTTATGCCTTCCAAGTGTTTGATTGAATGCTTGGAAGGATGTTAAAGTAGAATTTTCTCCTCGTGGCTTAGGTTGAGTAATTGGTGACTTTTGAGTTGTCAAAGTCTTTTATTGATTGATAATTAGAAGTTACTAATTGATTTGAATTCCTTTAATGCTAGTCTTTCCTTAGGAGTTGACTAGGACTTGAGGAATCAAATTGATTTATCCACTTGACATTCCTTCATAGTTAGAAGTTGACTAAGTGGGAGCAATGGACAATTCTTGCCACAATTGATGATGATAATGAAGATAGGATTTCTAGTTCTCGCTCCTTGCCAAGAGCTCTCTTAGCTATTAGTTTTATTCTTGCAATTTACCTTTCTTGTCCTTTATCCAAAACCCCAAAATATACATCTCGCAACCAATAACAAGAACACTTCCCGCAATTCCTTTGAGAGACGACCCGAGATTTGAATACTTCGGTTATTATTTTTTTTGGGGTTTGTTACTTGTGACAACCAAATTTTTGTATGAGAGGATTCTTCGTTACTTTAGAGACTATACTTGCAACGAAATTTCATTTGTGAAATTCTATACCATCAAAAATCTCTTCATCAAAATGGCGCCGTTGCCGAGGAATTGCAAATGTGCGCTTATTATTGGTTATTGTATATATGTGAATATTATGAATATGTTTGCCTTTGTTTCCTTGTTAACTCTTGCTAGTTTTAGGATTTAATTTTCTTGTTTCTTATTAGTTCTTGTTTTTATTTTCTTTTTTCACTATGAGTTCTCACCCCTTTGGCTATGAGTTTGGTTACAATTATGTTGTAGGAAATGTGAATATCAATGACAACATGCATCAAGGATGGAACAATCAAAGATGGGAGGAGCCTCAAGGACGTGATCACTCATCGTGGCAACAACCTTCGGTTTCCTATAGGTATCATTCCCATCCTAATGCATGTCAATTCAACGGCTATGATGAATTTCCTTGTGACTATCAACAACCACCATATGCCTATAGACCTCATCCTCAAGATAGCCATCAACCATACTCACAAGCCCCTTTTTACCAAATATCTACCTATGATCCATACCTATCATATGACCAATCTCCCCTACCTCATGCTTGTGACCATTATGAGCGAAAATCGTTAGAACCACCGCAATCTCATCATGATTACTACCAAGAACCACCTCAATACACACAATTTTCATATCACTACCAAGAAGAACCACCTTCCTACTATGAACTCTTTCTCCAAAATAATGAACCCTCCTATCCACCCCAAGTCCCAATAGATGATTCTCTCACCTTGCTACTTCAAGGGCAAGAAGACATGCAAAAGAACACACTAGAGTGTGTGACTAACTTGACCAAGGTAGTGCACATTTTAGCCTCCCAATGCTTGAACACTCAAGGTGCCTCTGTGGCCATATGTGAAGGGTCAAAAGAAGAGCATAGCATGAAGGAGAGATTAGAAAATCCGGTGGAGAAGGAGGAGCTGGATTTCGTATTGGAGCAATTGGAAGAACCTATGATTGCTGAAGAAGAGGATGAAGTGCTTGAAGACTTAGGAGATGCGGAACCACCATGGGAATCTCAAGAACCTCCTTCCAAGAAGCTTGAATTTGATGTTGAGGAGGGTGTACAACTGGTGCACGAAATTGTGATCATCAATGGCACCATCAACATGGTACGCTCAATTGCAATCTCAACTCTTTATCACAACTTCGCACAACTAACCAGCAAGTGCACTGGGTCGTCCAAGTAATAAACCTTACGCGAGTAAGGGTCGATCCCACAGAGATTGTTGGTATGAAGCAAGCTATGGTCACCTTGTAAATCTTAGTCAGGCAGATTCAAATGGTTATGAATGATATATGAATAAAGCATAAAGATAGAGATACTTATGTAATTCATTGGTGAGAATTTCAGATAAGCGAATGGAGATGCTTTATCCCTTCCGTCTCTCTGCTTTCCTACTATCTTCATCCAATCCTTCTTACTCCTTTCCATGGCAAGCTGTATGTTGGGCATCACCATTGTCAGTGGCTACAATCCCGTCCTCTCAGTGAAAATGTTCAACGCACCCTGTCACGGCACGGCTAATCATCTGCCGGTTCTCAATCAGGTTGGAATAGAATCCATTGATTCTTTTGCGTCTGTCACTAACGCCCAGCCTTCAGGAGTTTGAAGCTCGTCACAGTCATTCAATCATTGAATCCTACTCAGAATACCATAGACAAGGTTTAGACCTTCCGGATTCTCTTGAATGCCACTATCAATTCTAGCTTATACCACAAAGATTCTGATTAAGGAATCCAAGAGATAAACATTCAAGCATTGTTTGCTTGTAGAACGGGATTGGTTGTCAGACACGCGTTCATAAGTGAGAATGATGATGAGCGTCACATAATCATCACATTCATCAAGTTCTTGAGTGCGAATGAATATCTTGGAATAAGAACAAGCTGAATTGAATAGAAGAACAATAGTAATTGCATTAATACTCGAGGTACAGCAGAGCTCCACACCTTAATCTATGGTGTGTAGAAACTCCATCGTTGAAAATACATAAGAACAAGGTCTAGGCATGGCCGTGAGGCCAGCCCCCAAAACGTGATCAAAAGATTCAAAGATCTCAAGATGATCTAAGATCCCCAGATGAAAATACAATAGCAAAAGGTCTTATTTATAAAGAACTAGTAGCCTAGGGTTTACAGAAATGAGTAAATGATAGAAAAATCCACTTCCGGGCCCACTTGGTGTGTGCTTGGGCTAAGTGATGCCAAGGCATCTTAGGCTAGTTTCACTAGCCTTTTTCTTTTATTTTTAGTTGTTTTATGCATTTTCTTGAGCCTTAAGTAATCATTTGGGCCAAATAGTCATGCTTGTCTTAAATCATTCAAACATGAAGATTTTGATGCAAATTCCATGAGTTTTTAGTTATATTCCTTGAATGCTATGAATGGAAGAATTCTCATGAAATTTTGCAAGACTTTGATGCAGTTGTTTGGATGATTTCAGGGAAGAAGAGGCTAGGCAAGGAAGCAACAAAATCAATAAAGGAAGCTTGAATATCACATGTGGAGTTTAAGCTCCAGTTTAAGCTTAAACTGGAGCTTAAAACGCCAAAAATCATGAAAGCTGAGGAAAGGGCTGAAAGTGGCGTTTAACCTCCAGTTTAACCTTAAACTGGGAGTTAAACGCCAGAATCATGGAAGTTGAGAAATGCTGAAACTGGTGTTTAACCTCCAGTTTAACCTTAAACTGGAAGTTAAACGCCAGAATGAGAATTTCACCATGGGAGCATTTCCACGTTTAACCTCCAGTTTAACCTTAAACTGGAGGTTAAACGTGTTCGACACAATTTCTCACCAGGAAGCATTTCCACGTTTAACCTCTAGTTTAACCTTAAACTGGAGGTTAAACGCCAGAAGTAAGAAAGGCACCAGGAGCATTTCCACGTTTAACCTCCAGTTTAAGCTTAAATTGGAGCTTAAACGTGTTATATGGAACAGCTTGACCATGCCTTCTTCAAACATAAATAACTTGAGCTACAAAACTCCAAATGAGGTGATTCAAAATGCATTGGAAAGAAGACATCTAGAGCTTTCCAAGCATATATGGAATGCATGGTGAATACTAAAAATTGAGGGAGAAAACAGCCCCGTAATGTGCATAGAAGAGCATAGTACCAACATGCAATCAGGCCAGCTGACCTCTTCACCTTCCATGGAGTATAACTTGAGCTATAGAAATCCAATTGAGGTGCTTCCAGTTGCGTTAGAAAGCTGACATCCATAGCTTTCCAACGAGGTATAATAGTCTATATTTGGCATCAAATTGGCAAGGTTGACAAGAGAACAAAGTGACGACTCAAGAAAGGGGGTGCAACGTTTGAGTGTAGTTTAATGGATCATTATCCTTTTTGGATCAATTATGTCACTCTACCCTTCAAGCAAGCAAGGCCCATCAACAACACCAAATCAAGGCCACAAGAATCATCTAGAATAGTTTATTTTCATTTGATTGTAATTTGCTTTTAATTTCATTTTCATTTTGTAATTTAGGGAGCCTATTTAAAGGCCTTAGTTTCTGCATTTGAAAAAAGGGGGATTGAAGGGGAATCCAGCCCCTGAGGGGGACTTTTGACACTAGGGAACTTTTTGATCATTTTTGCTAGTTTTCATACTCTTGTAATTGAATTCAGAGCTATGACTCACTAAACCCCTTTCATTGGGTTAGGGAGCTCTATTGTAATTCAATGAATCAATAATAGTTTTATCTTCTTCTTCAATCTTTTCTCTTGAATTTTGTTAGAAAGCTTCTCGATCTAATTCCATTGGGTAGTTGTCTTGGGAAAGAAACTACCCATAATTGGAATCCTTCGGAACCTTGGGAAAGGAATGGAGGATTCATGCTAGAGAAGCTTTCTCACAGTGAATTGGATTGGGGTTTGGATGGATATTGTGACATGTAATCCTACCAAATTGTGGTTCATGAAACTGTGTGGTATAATCAGTGATCGAGCATCATCTCTTCTTATGAACATTTAAACCAAGGGATTGGGAATTTGTTTGTTTTTAGAGAGAATTGGTGAGCCAAGGGATTGGGATCCAATCATATAAGATTGCCAAGCAAAATTCAATGAATGCATTGGTTGAGGAAGGGATAAAAGTTGTTTTGATTCGGAGATCTCAATATCTCCTAACACCCAATGAACTCCCATTTCTGATCTACACTTTCTCTTTACATTCTGCAATTAAAATTTATGCAATCACCCCCATCCCTTTTAATTTCAGCAATTTAGCTTCTTGCTCTTTAATTCATGCAATTTTACATTCCGCAATTCTCATCTAAATCTTGATTCCGCTCAACTAGAACATACTTCTAATCCGAATTGCTCACTCAACCAATCCTTGTGGGATTCGACCTCACTCTATTGTGAGTTTTTACTTGACGATAACCGGTGCACTTGCCGGAAGGAATTTTGCCGATCGTGCAATTTCCTAAAATCGTAGCATATCAAGTTTATAGCTAGCATCAAGTTTATGGCGCCGTTGCCGGGGATTGGTTTTCGATTGACAATTCTCCAATTGGAAGTTAACTAGATTGAGCAATTTTTCTTTTCTTTTGTTAATAGTTTTTGTTTCAGTTTATTACTGCTAATTTCTGCAAATTTTAATTTTTTTTCTTTGCTTATTCACTTGTTAGCATACTAACCACTAGCTGTTTGTGATATTGCCTCACTATGGAATTTCCACTATCTTTGGATGAGTATTGTTTGAGACTGAGCACATTGCAAAAAAGAAAGGAGTATCCATCATCTTTTGGTCAATCAAAATTCATGAGAAACTCTCCACCACCACAGAATGATTCATGTTATTATGCTCATGGTGGGTGGGAGTATCAGGAACAGGAAACGGGGTACTTCCCAGAGCCACAAAATGGTCCATGTTTTGGTGAATTTGATCACTATTCAAGTTGTGGCTGGGAAGATCAAAACCAAAGAGATTTCACTTATTCACACCCCATTCATCAAGAGCCATCACCTCTGAATTATCCAACCTCACCTCCTAGTTTTACATATCCAAATTCTTCATCACTTGAGCATTTCTCAGCACAAAATTCCTTCTCAAATTCATACAATTCATTTCACTATCCACAAGACTCATTCCACTACACACAAGAGTCATACCACTACCAACACTCCAACCAAAGACTCTATCAGCCCACACAAAACACATACTCCCAGCCACCATATCACAGCCAAGATAATCAACCTCATCAACCCAATCCGAACCAATCACTTCATGATCAGTTAACCAGGATAGAAGGAATGCTTGCAACTATGGGCAGAGATGTGGCCGATTTGAAAGGCTTTAAGGAAGAAGTGATATCCAACTTACAAAATCAAGGTGCTGCCATTCAAAAGCTAGAAGCACAAATTGGATATCTATCAAAGCAAATCCCTACCCACAATTCTTCTAGTGATACCATGGCAAACCCAAGGGAGGAATCAGAAGAACAAGAAAGGGAGGAAGTCAATCAAGGGAGATCACACTCCAATGAAACAGAGAGTTGCAAAGAGGAAGGGTTCATTGAACCACAAATTCAGGAAGCTTTTGATGAACAGGATACTCCAACTGTCCAACAACAACCGAGTTCTGAGATCAAGGATGTGAAGGCAGTAGAAACAAGCACTAAAATGAGGATTGTGACCGAGAAACAAAGGACCATATCCATGAAGAAGAGAAGGTCGAAGAACAATCCAACTCCTGAGCCAACAAGCAAGTTCACTCAAGCCAATCACAAGGGAAAGCTTGCTGGAAAGAGGCATTCACAACAAGGGCACTAACTAGCTCCTTTATCCACTTGAAGTCATTCCTCTTAACAAACTGGAGGAAGAGGAAGAAAGTCAGGAACAGCATGTCAAGCTAATGACAGTAAACGAGCGCTTGTTGGGAGGCAACCCAACCAAAGGTAGTTTTTCTTTTCTAGTTATTTCAATAAAAGAGTTAAGTAGATTTATCTGTATTGCAAGGAGCTAAGTTTGGTGTTGCACACCAAAACAATTCAAGGGTGAATGTGAGATTCTAAGTTTGGTGTTCCACCAAAAACTTCATTAAAAGTACATTTCTACCTCAGCATGACTAGTCACTAGCTCCAACCAATCAGGGAAACTACTTAAACAATAGTTTAATTTCTAGTTCATAGTTTCTTTTTCTAGTTCATAGTTATTTTCTTAATAAAAGCACATGAGGTTTTCTGCATATGATCCAAATTGCTGCATATGGCAAGGAACTAAGTTTGGTGTTCACACACCAATCTAAGTTCAGAGGCCTACAAACATACATGCATGCTAACCAATTCTCAAAGTGCTTGGGGAACAAGCAACTTCTAATAGCTTTGCAGGAAGACAATCAATCTCATGTAAGGAATATACATCATCATCAAAGAGAACACCAAGGCTAGGAAGGATGATGAACAACAAAGAAGATGCTAAAAGGTTGTATTGTCACTTAATTGCTTGTACTTTGAATTGCTGATATTGGAAGTTTGCATGCACCCCTGCTTTAAGTTTGAGTCATTGCAGTTTTTTTTGTTGTTTGTCTGTTTGTTTAATTTCCAAATAAGTGATAGTCTAAGTGTCTGGATAAACTTCACTTGCTTAAATGTATGCTTGCCCTGCTTGTTCTGTTTCCAAAAATAAAAGAAATGTTTGAACAAAAGTAACTCAATTCCATTTGGTAAGAAATCAAATAAGATTAAGTGGTGGTATGCATGTTTGATTGAATAGTCAGCTCACTAAGAAATAAAGTTAGAATTGTCACTTTTAGTGGAAATTAGGATGCTGTCTATGGATCTTGATGAATAAATGTCTTTGGCCATGAAAAAGAAAGAAAAAGAAGAAGAAAAAGCCACTGAAAAAGGGCAACCAAAAAAAAAAAAGCAAAAAAAATTGAGAAAATAAGCTAGGCACCAATGGTTTGAACTTCTGAGACAAATGCCTGTGGTGTTTATGTATTAAGGATATGCTTGGATGAATAGGTTCTGAGGAGTGTTTCAACACTTGGTAACTTGGGTTAACTAACCCGGGATTATCAACCAAAAGTCCATTATCAAGAGCAACCTAAATACAAAACATTTAGTCACACAAAGAGGTGCTGGGCACCAATGTCTCAAGAAGAAATGTGAACTAAAATGCCTGTAGTGGATATGTGTAGTGCACTGATAAGAAAAAGAAAATGCCAAAGGCTTGTGCAACACATGACACTGAGCAACAAGGAGCAAATAAGCTCAAAGAAAAAGAAAAACAAAGAAAAGAAACTTGCCAAGGATATGTGAATAACAAGAGGCCATAGCAGTGTTTTAGTGGAAACATAAAAAGTGACATTCTTACCTAAGAAACAATAAAGTGATGCTGCAACAACTTTCTGCATGAACACTCCATTAATCAATGTCAATTACTTACTGATATGGCTAATGAATTTACTTTCTGTTTCATTCTTTCTTCTCAAATAATTCAGAACTTGCTTGGGGACAAGCAAGGATTAAGTTTGGTGTTGTGATGCCAAGGCATCTTAGGCTAGTTTCACTAGCCTTTTTCTTTTATTTTTAGTTGTTTTATGCATTTTCTTGAGCCTTAAGTAATCATTTGGGCCAAATAGTCATGCTTGTCTTAAATCATTCAAACATGAAGATTTTGATGCAAATTCCATGAGTTTTTAGTTATATTCCTTGAATGCTATGAATGGAAGAATTCTCATGAAATTTTGCAAGACTTTGATGCAGTTGTTTGGATGATTTCAGGGAAGAAGAGGCTAGGCAAGGAAGCAACAAAATCAATAAAGGAAGCTTGAATATCACATGTGGAGTTTAAGCTCCAGTTTAAGCTTAAACTGGAGCTTAAAACGCCAAAAATCATGAAAGCTGAGGAAAGGGCTGAAAGTGGCGTTTAACCTCCAGTTTAACCTTAAACTGGGAGTTAAACGCCAGAATCATGGAAGTTGAGAAATGCTGAAACTGGCGTTTAACCTCCAGTTTAACCTTAAACTGGAAGTTAAACGCCAGAATGAGAATTTCACCATGGGAGCATTTCCACGTTTAACCTCCAGTTTAACCTTAAACTGGAGGTTAAACGTGTTCGACACAATTTCTCACCAGGAAGCATTTCCACGTTTAACCTCTAGTTTAACATTAAACTGGAGGTTAAACGCCAGAAGTAAGAAAGGCACCAGGAGCATTTCCACGTTTAACCTCCAGTTTAAGCTTAAATTGGAGCTTAAACGTGTTATATGGAACAGCTTGACCATGCCTTCTTCAAACATAAATAACTTGAGCTACAAAACTCCAAATGAGGTGATTCAAAATGCATTGGAAAGAAGACATCTAGAGCTTTCCAAGCATATATGGCATGCATGGTGGATACTAAAAATTGAGGGAGAAAACAGCCCCGTAATATGCATAGAAGAGCATAGTACCAACATGCAATCAGGCCAGCTGACCTCTTCACCTTCCATGGAGTATAACTTGAGCTATAGAGATCCAATTGAGGTGCTTCCAGTTGCGTTAGAAAGCTGACATCCATAGCTTTCCAACGAGGTATAATAGTCTATATTTGGCATCAAATTGGCAAGGTTGACAAGAGAACAAAGTGACGACTCAAGAAAGGGGGGTGCAACGTTTGAGTGTAGTTTAATGGATCATTATCCTTTTTGGATCAATTATGTCACTCTACCCTTCAAGCAAGCAAGGCCCATCAACAACACCAAATCAAGGCCACAAGAATCATCTAGAATAGTTTATTTTCATTTGATTGTAATTTGCTTTTAATTTCATTTTCATTTTGTAATTTAGGGAGCCTATTTAAAGGCCTTAGTTTCTGCATTTGAAAAAAGGGGGATTGAAGGGGAATCCAGCCCCTGAGGGGGACTTTTGACACTAGGGAACTTTTTGATCATTTTTGCTAGTTTTCATACTCTTGTAATTGAATTCAGAGCTATGACTCACTAAACCCCTTTCATTGGGTTAGGGAGCTCTATTGTAATTCAATGAATCAATAATAGTTTTATCTTCTTCTTCAATCTTTTCTCTTGAATTTTGTTAGAAAGCTTCTCGATCTAATTCCATTGGGTAGTTGTCTTGGGAAAGAAACTAATCATAATTGGAATCCTTCGGAACCTTGGGAAAGGAATGGAGGATTCATGCTAGAGAAGCTTTCTCACAGTGAATTGGATTGGGGTTTGGATGGATATTGTGACATGTAATCCTACCAAATTGTGGTTCATGAAACTGTGTGGTATAATCAGTGATCGAGCATCATCTCTTCTTATGAACATTTAAACCAAGGGATTGGGAATTTGTTTGTTTTTAGAGAGAATTGGTGAGCCAAGGGATTGGGATCCAATCATATAAGATTGCCAAGCAAAATTCAATGAATGCATTGGTTGAGGAAGGGATAAAAGTTGTTTTGATTCGGAGATCTCAATATCTCCTAACACCCAATGAACTCCCATTTCTGATCTACACTTTCTCTTTACATTCTGCAATTAAAATTTATGCAATCACCCCCATCCCTTTTAATTTCAGCAATTTAGCTTCTTGCTCTTTAATTCATGCAATTTTACATTCCGTAATTCTCATCTAAATCTTGATTCCGCTCAACTAGAACATACTTCTAATCCGAATTGCTCACTCAACCAATCCTTGTGGGATTCGACCTCACTCTATTGTGAGTTTTTACATGACGATAACCGGTGCACTTGCCGGAAGGAATTTTGCCGATCGTGCAATTTCCTAAAATCGTAGCATATCAAACTTTATGCGCATCACTGAGCATTGAAGCATTTTCGTGTAGAGACTCTTTTTGGAGTTAAACACCGGCTTTTGTGCCAGTTTGGGCGTTTAACTCCCATTCTTGTGCCAGTTCCGGCGTTTAACGCCGGGCAATTTTGAGCTGATTTGGAATGCCGGTTTGGGCCATCAAATCTTGGGCAAAGTATGGACTATTATACATTGCTAGAAAGCCCAGGATGTCTACTTTCCAACGCCATTGAGAGCGCGCCAATTGGGCTTATGTAACTCCAGAAAATACACTTCGAGTGCAGGGAGGTCAGAATCCAACAGCATATGTAGTCCTTTTCAGTCTTTGAATCAGATCTTTGCTCAAGTTCCTAATTTCAGCCAGAAAATACTTGAAATCACAGAAAAACACACAAACTCATAGTAAAGTCTAGAAAAGTGAATTTTAACTAAAAACTAATAAAAATATACTAAAAACTAACTAAAACATACTAAAAACATACTAAAAACAATGCCAAAAAGCGTATAAATTATCCGCTCATCACAACACCAAACTTAAATTGTTGCTTGTCCTCAAGCAACTAAAAAACAAATAAGATAAAAAGAAGAGAATATGCAATGAATTCCAAAAACATCTATGAAGATCAGTATTAATTAGATGAGCGGGGCTTTTAGCTTTTTGCCTCTGAATAGTTTTGGCATCTCACTCTATCCTTTGAAATTCAGAATGATTGGCTTCTATAGGAACTCAGAATCCAGATAGTGTTATTGATTCTCCTAGTTAAGTATGATGATTCTTGAACACAGCTACTTTATGAGTCTTGGCCGTGGCCCAAAGCACTCTGTCTTCCAGTATTACCACCGGATACATACATACCACAAACACATAATTGGGTGAACCTTTTCAGATTGTGACTCAACTTTGCTAGAGTCCCCAATTAGAGGTGTCCAGGGTTCTTAAGCACACTCTTTTTGCCGTGGATCACAACTTTATTTCTTTCTTTTTCTTTCTTTTTCTCGTTTTTTTCGCTTCTTTTTTTTTTGTATTCACTGCTTTTTCTTGCTTCAAGAATCATTTTTATGATTTTTCAGATTCTCAGTAACATGTCTCCTTTTTCCTCATTCTTTCAAGAGCCAACCAATCATGAACAACAAATTCAAAAGACATATGCACTATTTAAGCATACATTCAGAAAACAAAAGTATTGCCACCACATCAAAATAATTAATCTGTTATAAAATTTAAAATTCATGCAATTCTTCTCTTTTTCAATTAAGAATATTTTTCATTTAAGAAAGGTGATGGATTCATAGGACATTCATAACTTTAAGGCATAGACACTAAGACACTAATGATCACAAGACACAAACATAGACAAACATAAGCATGATTTTTCGAAAAACAGAAAAATAAAGAACAAGGAAATTAAAGAACGGGTCCACCTTAGTGATGGCGGCTTGTTCTTCCTCTTGAAGATCTTATGGAGTGCTTGAGCTCCTCAATGTCTCTTCCTTGCCTTTGTTGCTCCTCTCTCATGATTCTTTGATCTTCTTTAATTTCATGGAGGAGGATGGAATGTTCTTAGTGCTCCACCCTTAGTTGTCCCATGTTGGAACTCAATTCTCCTAGGGAGGTGTTGATTTGCTCCCAATAGTTTTGTGGAGGAAAGTGCATCCCTTGAGGCATCTCAGGGATTTCATGATGAGTGGGATCTCTTGTTTGCTCCATCCTTTTCTTAGTGATGGGCTTGTCCTCATCAATGGGGATGTCTCCCTCTATGTCAACTCCAACTGAATAACAGAGGTGACAAATGAGATGAGGAAAGGCTAACCTTGCCAAGGTAGAGGACTTGTCCGCCACCTTGTAAAGTTCTTGGGCTATAACCTCATGAACTTCTACTTCTTCTCCAATCATGATACTATGGATCATGATGGCCCGGTCTAGAGTAACTTCAGATCGGTTGCTAGTGGGAATGATTGAGCGTTGGATAAACTCCAACCATCCCCTAGCCACGGGCTTGAGGTCATGCCTTCTCAATTGAACCGGCTTCCCTCTTGAATCTCTCTTCCATTGGGCGCCCTCTTCACAGATGTCTATGAGGACTTGGTCCAACCTTTGATCAAAGTTGACCCTTCTAGTGTAAGGGTGTTCATCTCCTTGCATCATGGGCAAGTTGAATGCCAACCTTACATTTTCCGGACTAAAATCTAAGTATTTCCCCCGAACCATTGTAAGCCAATTCTTTGGGTCCGGGTTCACACTTTGATCATGGTTCTTGGTGATCCATGCATTGGCATAGAACTCTTGAACCATCAAGATTCCGACTTGTTGAATAGGGTTGGTAAGAACTTCCCAACCTCTTCTTCGAATCTCATGTCGGATCTCCGGATATTCACTCTTTTTGAGTTGGAAAGGGACCTCAGGGATCACCTTCTTCAAGGCCACAACTTCATAGAAGTGGTCTTGATGCACCCTTGAGATGAATCTCTCCATCTCCCATGACTCAAAGGTGAAAGCTTTTGCCTTCCCTTTCCTCTTTCTAGAGGTTTCTCCGGCCTTGGATGCCATAAATGGTTATGGAAAAACAAAAAGCAATGCTTTTACCACACCAAACTTAAAAGGTTTGCTCATTCTCGAGCAAAAAAAGAAAGAAGAGAGTAGAAGAAGAAGAAATAGAGGAGATGGAGATGTCTTTGTGGTTCGGCCAAAAGGGGAGAAGTAGTGTTTAGGTTGTGTGAAAATGAAGGAGTGAAGATGGGTTTATATAGGGGTGGAGAGAGGGGTAGGGTTCGGCTATGGGAGGGTGGGTTTGGGAGGGAAAGTGGTTTAAATTTGAATGGTGAGGTAGGTGGGGTTTTATGAAGGATGGATGTGAGTGGTAAAGAGAAAGATGGGATTTGATAGATGAAGGGTTTTTGGGGAAGAGGTGTTGAGGTGATTGGTGAATGGGTGAAGAAGAGAGAGAGTGGTGGGGTAGGTGGGGATCCTGTGGGGTCCACAGATCTTGAGGTGTCAAGGAAAAGTCATCCCTGCACCCAGTGGCGAGCAAAATTGCTCTCTGTGTCAATTCTGGCGTTAAACACCAGGCTAGTTCCCATTTCTAGCGTTTAACGCCAGCTTCTTGCCCTTTCCTGGCATTTAACGCCAGTCTGGTACCCCTTTCTGGCATTAAACGCCCAGAATGGTGCCAAACTGGGCGTTAAACCCCCATTTGCTAGCTTTACTGGCGTTTAAACGCCAGCAAGTTCTCCTCCAGGGTGTGTTGTTTTTCTTTCTGTTTTTCATTCTGTTTTTGCTTTTTCAATTGATTTTGTGACTTCCCATGATCATCAACCTACAGAAAACATAAAATAATAAAGGAAAATAGATTAAATATAACATTGGGTTGCCTCCCAACAAGCGCTTCTTTAATGTCAGTAGCTTGACAGTGGGCTCTCATGGAGCCTCACAAATGCTCAGAGCAATGTTGGAACCTCCCAACACCAAACTTAGAGTTTGAATGTGGGGGTTCAACACCAAACTTAGAATTTGGTTGTGGCCTCCCAACACCAAACTTAGAGTTTGACTGTGGGGGCTCTGTTTGACTCTGTTTTGAGAGAAGCTCTTCATGCTTTCTCTCCATGGTGACAGAGGGATATCCTTGAGCCTTAAACACAAAGGATTCTTCATTTACTTGAATGATCAAGTCCCCTCTGTCCACATCAATCACAGCCTTTGCTGTGGCTAGGAAGGGTCTGCCAAGGATGATGGATTCATCCATGCGCTTCCCAGTCTCTAGGACTATGAAATCAGCAGGGATGTAATGGTCTTCAATCTTTACCAAAACATCCTCTACAAGTCCATAAGCT
The DNA here is from genome assembly GCF_014773155.1 of Arachis stenosperma. Taxonomy (NCBI): domain Eukaryota; kingdom Viridiplantae; phylum Streptophyta; class Magnoliopsida; order Fabales; family Fabaceae; genus Arachis; species Arachis stenosperma. The sequence continues at coordinate 93,422,452 of NC_080380.1, forward strand.
TGTTTTCTTGAATTGTCTGCCATCTCTAGTGAGATTCTTGCAGCATGTACCTCAAAGATCCCTAGCTTCTCCATTACAGAGAGAGGCATGAGGTTCACACTTGACCCTAAGTCACACAGAGCCTTCTTAAAGGTCATGGTGCCTATGGTACAAGGTATTGAAAACTTCCCAGGATCTTGTCTCTTTTGAGGTAATTTCTGCCTAGACAAGTCATCCAGTTCTTTGGTGAGCAAAGGAGGTTCATTCTCCCAAGTCTCATTACCAAATAACTTGTCATTTAGCTTCATGATTGCTCCAAGGTATTTAGCAACTTGCTCTTCAGTGACATACTCATCCTCTTCAGAGGAAGAATACTCATCAGAGCTCATGAATGGCAGAAGTAAATCCATTGGAATCTCTATGGTCTCAGTGTGAGCCTCAGATTCCCATGGTTCCTCATTAGGGAACTCATTGGAGGCCAGTGAATGTCCATTGAGGTCTTCCTCAGTGGCGTTCACTGCCTCTCCCTCCTCTCCAAGTTCGGCCATGTTGATGGCCTTACATTCTCCTTTTAGACTTTCTTTTGTATTGCTTGGAAGAGTACTAGGAGGGAGTTCAGTAATTTTCTTGCTCAGCTGTCCCACTTGTGCCTCCAAATTCCTAATGGAGGACCTTGTTTCAGTCATGAAACTTTGAGTTCTTTTGATTAGATCAGAGACCATGGTTGCTAAGTCAGAGTGGTTCTGCTTAGAATTCTCTGTCTGTTGCTGAGAAGATGATGGAAAAGGCTTGCCATTGCTAAACCTGTTTCTTCCACCATTATTATTGTTGAAACCTTGTTGAGGTCTCTGTTGATCCTTCAATGAGAGATTTGGATGATTTCTCCATGAAGAATTATAGGTGTTTCCATAGGGTTCTCCCATGTAATTCACCTCTTCCATTGAAGGGTTCTTAGGATCATAAGGTTCTTCTTCAGATGAAGCGTCCTTAGTACTACCGGGTGCATTTTTCATTCCAGACAGACTTTGAGAAATCAAATTGACTTGCTGAGTCAATATTTTGTTCTGAGCCAGTATGGCATTCAGAGTATCAATCTCATGAACTCCTTTCTTCTGATTTGTCCCATTGTTCACAGGATTCCTTTCAGAAGTGTACATGAATTGGTTATTTGCAACCATTTCAATTAGCTCTTGAGCTTTTGTGGGCGTCTTCTTCAGATGAAGAGATCCTCCAGCAGAACTATCCAATGACATCTTGGACAGTTCAGACAGACCATCATAGAAAATACCTATGATCCTCCATTCAGAAAGCATGTCAGAGGGGCACTTTCTGATCAATTGTTTGTATCTTTCCCAAGCTTCATAGAGGAATTCCCCTTCCTTCTGTCTGAAGGTTTAGACTTCCACTCTAAGCTTACTCAATTTTTGAGGTGGAAAGAACTTTGCCAAGAAGGCATTGACTAGCTTTTCCCAAGAGTTCAGGCTTTCTTTAGGTTGTGAGTCCAACCATATCCTAGCTCTGTCTCTTACAGCAAAAGGGAATAGCATAAGTCTGTAGACCTCAGGGTCAACCCCATTAGTCTTGACAGTGTCACAGATTTGCAGGAACTCAGCTAAAAACTGATGAGGATCTTCCAATGGAAGTCCATGGAACTTGCAATTCTGTTGCATTAGAGAAACTAATTGAGGCTTAAGCTCAAAGTTGTTTGCTCCAATGGTAGGGATAGAGATGCTTCTCCCATAGAAGTCGGGAGTAGGTGCAGTAAAGTCACCCAGCACCTTCCTTGCATTGTTGGCATTGTTGTTATTTTCGGTTGCCATGGGTTCTTCCTGTTTGAAGATTTCTGTTAGGTCCTCTACAGAGAGTTGTGCCTTAGCTTCTCTTAGCTTTCACTTCAAGGTCCTTTCAGGTTCAGGGTCAGCCTCAACAAGAATGCTTTTGTCTTTGCTCCTGCTCATATGAAAGAGAAGAGAACAAGAAAATATGGAATCCTCTATGTCACAGTATAGAGATTCCTTGAGGTGTCAGAGGAAAAGAAAAATAGAAGGAAGAAGTAGAAGAATTCGAACTTATCAAGAGAGATGGAGTTCGAATTGTGCATTAAGGAATAGTGTTAGTCCATAAATAGAAGGATGTGAGAAGAGGGGAAGAAATTTTTGAAAATTAAGTAAAAGATTTTAAAAACATTTTGAAAAATACTAATTGATTTTCGAAAACTAAGAGTGGAAAAGAAATCAAGTGATTTTTGAAAAAGATTTTGAAATTAGATATCAAAAAGATATGATTGAAAACTATTTTAAAAAAGATATGATTAAAAAGATATGATTGAAAAGTTATGGTTTTAAAAAGATATGATTGAGAAGATATGATTTGAAAAGCAATTTAAAAAGATTTGATTTTAAAAATTAATGACTTGGCTAACAAGGAAAGATATGATTCAAACATTAAATCTTTCTCAATAGAAAAGGCAACATACTTGAAATGTTGAATCAAATCATTAATTGATAGCAAGTATTTTTGAAAATGGAAAGAAATTGATTTTGAAAACATATGATTGAAAAGATATGATTTGAAAAAGATTTGATTTTGAAAAAAATTTTGAAAACTTAAAAAAAAAATTTGAGTTAAAAACAAAATCTTCCCTCTTGTGCCATCCTGGCGTTAAACGCCCAGAATGGTATCCATTCTGGCGTTTAACGCCCAAATTGCTACCCTTTTGGGCATTAAACGCCCAACCAAGCACCCTGGCTGGCGTTTAAACGCCAGTTTTCCTTCCTCACTAGGCGTTTTGAACACCCAGCTTTTTCTGTGTAATTCCTCTGCTGAATGTTCTGAATCTTCAATTCACTGTATTATTGACTTGAAAAGATACAAATTAAAAAAATTTTTTTGGATTTTTAATAATGAGGAATAATCAAAATGCAACTAAAATCAAATAACAATGCATGCAAGACACCAAACTTGGTAGTTTGTATACTACTGACACTAACAAAATGAGAATGCATATGACAAAACACTCAAGTCAAGAGAATTCAAAGATCAAAGCAAGGAAATCATCAAGAACAACTTGAAGATTAATGAAGACACATGCATGAATGCAAGAAGAACAGAAACATGCAATTGACACCAAACTTAAAATGAGATACTAGACTCAACAAGAAACATACAATATTTTTTATTTTTATGATTTTGTAATTTTTTTTGGTTTTTTTGAAAATTAGGTGGAAAAGAAAATAAAGGTATCAAAATTCTTAATGAGAATTCCAGGAATCATGCAATGTTAGTCTAAAGCTTTAGTCTAAAGAAATTAGACATGGCTAGCCAAGCTTCAGCAGGACATTGCATTCAAGAGCTAAATTGATGAGAATCAATCAGCTTTGGTGATGATAAGAACATCACCTTGAAACACTAGAATTCATTCTTAAGAACTCTGAAGATAAATACCTAATCTAAGCAACATGATGAACCGCCAGTTGTCCAAACTCAACAATCCCCGGCAACGGTGCCAAAAACTTGGTGCACGAAATTGTGATCATCAATGGCGCCATCAACATGGTACGCTCAATTGCAATCTCAACTCTTTATCACAACTTCGCACAACTAACCAGCAAGTGCACTGGGTCGTCAAAGTAATAAACCTTACGCGAGTAAGGGTCGATCCCACGGAGATTGTTGGTATGAAGCAAGCTATGGTCACCTTGTAAATCTTAGTCAGGCAGATTCAAATGGTTATGAATGATATATGAATAAAGCATAAAGATAGAGATACTTATGTAATTCATTGGTGAGAATTTCAGATAAGCGAATGAAGATGCTTTATCCCTTCCGTCTCTCTGCTTTCCTACTGTCTTCATCCAATCCTTCTTACTCCTTTCCATGGCAAGCTGTATGTTGGGCATCACCGTTGTCAGTGGCTATAATCCCTCCTCTCAGTGAAAATGTTCAACGCACCCTGTAATGGCACGGCTAATCATCTGTCGGTTCTCAATCAGGTTGGAATAGAATCCATTGATTCTTTTGCGTCTATCACTAACGCCCAGCCTTCAGGAGTTTGAAGCTTGTCACAGTCATTCAATCATTGAATCCTACTCAGAATACCACAGACAAGGTTTAGACCTTCCGGATTCTCTTGAATGCCGCCATCAATTCTAGCTTATACCACGAAGATTCCGATTAAGGAATCCAAGAGATAAACATTCAAGCCTTGTTTGCTTGTAGAACGGGAGTGGTTGTCAGACACGCGTTCATAAGTGAGAATGATGATGAGCGTCACATAATCATCACATTCATCAAGTTCTTGAGTGCGAATGAATATCTTGGAATAAGAACAAGCTGAATTGAATAGAAGAACAATAGTAATTGCATTAATACTCGAGGTACAGCAGAGCTCCACACCTTAATCTATGGTGTGTAGAAACTCCACCGTTGAAAATACATAAGAACAAGGTCTAGGCATGGCCGTGAGGCCAGCCCCCAATGATCTAAGAACTAGACGTCCCAAGATGATCCTAAGATCGAAAATGATCAAAAGATATTCAAATACAATAGTAAAAGGTCCTATTTGTAGAGAACTAGTAGCCTAGGGTTTACAGAAATGAGTAAATGACATAAAAATCCACTTCCAGGCCCACTTGGTGTGTGCTTGGGCTGAGCATTGAAGCATTTTCATGTAGAGACTTTTCTTGGAGTTAAACGCCAACTTTTGTGCCAGTTTGGGCGTTTAACTCCCATTCAAGTGCCAGTTCCGGCGTTTAACGCCGGGCAGTTTTGAGCTGATTTGGAACGCCAGTTTGGGCCATCAAATCTTGGGCAAAGTATGGACAATTATACATTGCTGGAAAGCCCAGGATGTCTACTTTCCAACGCCTTTGAGAGCGCGCTAATTGGGCTTTTTTAGCTCCAGAAAATTCACTTCGAGTGCAGGGAGGTCAGAATCCAACAGCATCTGCAGTCCTTTTCAGTCTCTGAATCAGATCTTTGTTCAAGTCCCTTAATTTCAGCCATAAAATACCTAAAATCACAGAAAAACACAAACTCATAGTAAAGTCCAGAAAAGTGAATTTTAACTAAAAACTAATAAAAATATACTAAAAACTAACTAAAACATACTAAAAACATACTAAAAACAATGCCAAAAAGCATATAAATTATCCGCTCATCAACAACCTCCAAGGCATATCATAGTTGGAGACTTTAAGGAGGTCGATCAAGAGAAAGATTCCATCATTAATGAATTCTTGTCCAAAATGAAATCTTCTTCCATGTAATATGAAGTTGAAGTTATTGAAGACAACTGATGAGCGGATAATTTATACGCTTTTTGGCATTGTTTTTAGGTAGTTTTTAGTATGTTTTAGTCACTTTTTAGTATATTATTATTAGTTTTTATGCAAAAATCACATTTTTGGACTTTACTATGAGTTTTGGTGTTTTTCTGTGATTTCAGGTATTTTCTGGCTGAAATTGAGGGACCTGAGCATAAATCTGATTCAGAGGCTGAGAAAGGACTGCAGATGCTGTTGGATTCTGACCTTCCTGCACTCGAAGTAGATTTTCTGGAGCTATTGAAGCCCAATTAGCGCGCTCTCAATTGCGTTAGAAAGTAGACATCTTGGGCTTTCCAGAAATGTATAATAGTTCATACTTGGCTCGAGATTTGATGGCCCAAACCGGCGTCCAAACTCCCACCAGAGACCCTTTTCTGGAGTAAAACGCCAGAACTGGCACCAGAACTGGAGTTAAACGCCCAAACTGGCACCCAAGCTGGCGTTTAACTCTAAGAATGGCCTATGCATGTGAAAGCTTCAAAGCTCAGCCCAAGCACACACCAAGTAGGCCCCGAAAGTGGATTTCTGCACTATCTACTCATTTTCTGTAAACCTAGTTTACTAGTTTAGTATAAATAGCACTTTTTACTATTGTATTAGGGTCTTCTTCCCCTATTTTTGAATTCTTATGCCATTTGGGAGGCTGGCCATTCGGCCATGTGTAGACCTTTTTCTCTTATATATTTTCAATGGTGGAGTTTTTACACCTCATAGATTAAAGTGAGGAGCTCTGTTGTTCCTCATGAATTAATGCAAGTACTATTGTTTTTCCTTCAATTCACGCCTACTTCTTCTCCAAGATATACTCTTGTAATTAATTCAGTTAAGTCAGACTGAAGGGGTGACCCGTGACAATCACCCACTATCTTCAGTACTCGCTTAGCCAAGATCCGCGTGCCTGACAACCACAAGGCGGTCTACATGATGTTCAACGTAGTCATTGGACGCTAGCCGGAGTATACTCTCTTAGGTCTCTGATCCACGAATTCGCATCGTCTCTCCTGACAACAGAGCATTCGACCCCGTGATTAGGATCTTCGTGGTGTAGGCTAGTATCAATTGACAGCTGATGACTGCGCATTATGTACCCTTTTTCTTATCTAAAAGGGCCGTAAAAAGAGCATAATCTCATTGAATCAATGCAATTTCATGACCCAAATGATATATACTATGGTACATTGCTTTAAAATGGGTTTGTGCTGATTTTTAGGTGAAAAGAGCAACAAAAGGGGAAGGAAATAACAAATGAAGCTGGGCGTGCCACTTGAAGCTCTGGGCGTGGCACGCCAAACTTTTGAACCAACTCTCAACAATGGGCGTGTCACTTGGAGCTCTGGGCGTGGCACGCCAGGCCAACATTTCAGCAAGGGAGATTGAAGAGTTCAACATGGGCGTGCCACTTGATGTCGAAGGCGTGGAACACCAACCTCAATTGTGACTTGGGCATGCCACTTGGGTTCTAGGCGTGGCACGCCAAGCTTAAAAGAATGAAGTTCCAACATGGGCATGCCACTTGGTGCTATGGGCGTGGCACGCCAGGCTTAAGTTCCATAAGAGTTATTTTGAGCCCCACTATGGGCGTGGCACGCCAAGTCTTGGGCGTGGCATGCCAAGTCTTGGGCGTGGCACGCCGGGGGCATATGCCAGCCTAACCTCCTCTCATTCAAATGAAAATATCTTAATCTACATAACTTCAAATGAGGTGATTTCAGTTCCATTAGAAAGTAGACATTTAGATCTTTCCGACCATATATAACACTTTATAATGGACGCTGGAATTGAGGAAGATATTGACCCTGAAAACACAAGGAGAAAAATACGTCACTGCAGAGTTACCATCCATATATAACACTTTATAGTGGACATTCATTTTGAGGCCCAACCAACTCCATCTTTTCAGCGTGTCAAATGGGTCACAATCCAAAGGGCAAATTCAAGTGGGAGTGGCACTTGGAACCACACGCGAACTTCTTCCTGCAACTCCCAACCTTCAACCAAACCCACTCCAACTCTCATTCAAGCTACAATTGTCAACTAATCAAGGCCACAAAAAGCATCTAGAATAGTTTATTTTCATTTCATTGTAATTTACTTTTAATTTCATTTAAGTTTGTAATTTTAGAGAGCCTATATAAAGGCCTTAGTTCATAGAATTAGGCATGCTGGATTGGGGGAAGTCTTAGAACCCTCTCCGTTTACCATCAATTTCTTCTCTTTTCTTTCTTACTTTGTAAATAATTTAGTTATGAATTACTAACTCTTTCCATTGGGAAAGAGAGCTCTATTGTTTTTCAATGGATTGCTTGTTTTTATTCTTCTTCTTCTATTCATCTCTCTTTGATTTACTAGAAAGGATTTTGTTCTTCATTCTAGCATTCAATTATCTTGGAAAAGAGATTGAATACAATTGGGTTTTATGGGAACCTTGGAAGAGGAAACATAAAACCATGCTTGAAATTCTTTCTCACACTTGAGTAGGATTTGGGTTTTGGTGTTTGGATATGGTGACATATAATCCTCCCTCTACTTGGACCTATGAGGATGTGTGGTATAATCAGGGAACAAGCTTAATCTCTTCTCATGAGCAATTAGACCAAGGAATTGGCTATTGATCAAGATTTGAGAGATTGAGTCACCAAGGAATTGGGGCTCAATCAATCATGATTGCCAAGAGGTCAATAAGTTTCATGATTGAAGATGAGATGAAATCAATTAATCCAGAGAATGCAATATCTCTTGATCCCAATGTTTATTTTATCTTTCTTTCTTTTATTTACTTTGTGGGTATTTACATTTTCTGCACTTTACATTTCTAGCACTTTACTTTCTTCTACTTTACTTTCCTTGCCATTTACTTTCTTGCATTTTATTGCTTTCCTTTACTTTCATGTCATTTACTTTTCTTGTTGCTTATCACTCAAAATTGAATCGTCTAACTAGGATAATTAATCAACTATTGCTTGCTTAATCCAATTAATCTCTGTGGATACGATCCCACTCTATTGTGGGTTATTACTTGACAACAATTTGGTGCGCTTGCCAAAGAACGGATTCATTATATGTGGGTAGTGAATTCTGGTCATTAAGTTTTATGGCGCCATTGTCGGGGATTAATTGTGATTAACAAACTACCGGTTGGTTGATTATCTAGATTAGACACTTTTCTTTTGTTTTTGTTCATTTAAGTTCTTTTAATTTTCTATTTTCTTTTGCTACTAAGGTGTTTGTGTTATTGCCTAACTAAGAATTCCTCATATGTGACAATGGGGATTCCAATTTCTTTTGGTGACTATTGTTTGAGACAGACCATGTTGTAAGTAAAAATAGAATTTACCTCATCTTTTGATTAATCATATCATATGGGATATTGCCCACCACCACAAAATGATTCAAGTCATTATCCTAATGGTGGCTGGGAATATCACCAAGAAATGATCAATTATGAGCAATCCACCCAATTGGGATATGCTCCAGAACCACAAAATGATCAATCAAATTTCATGGGAAAGTTTCCAACACCACAGAATGACTCACGTTATTATGGTCATGGTGGGTGGGAGTATCAAGAACATAAAATAGGGTACTTTCCAGAGCCATAAATTGTTCCATATTTTGATCACTACTCAACTTGTGGCTGGGAAAGGGAATTTAATGCTGCATACCCCATTCATCAATAATCATCACCCAATAATTGTCTAGCTTATGCACCTCCACAAACTCATCAAAAACCTTCTCTGGCATTTGTATTAGAACAACTTTCTCAGACCCAAGCCTCAATTGTCCATCTCATTGAGTCCTTAAGGGAAAAGAATAGAGAAAGGATTAGAGATATGAAAATCTCAAGGAGAAATCAAGAAGAGAACATGAGAGAAATGGCACAACAATTTATTGATGAACCAACTACTATCTTCCCTTGGCCAGGGGAAGAATATCATGCCATTAGCTCAAGGAGTGGAGAGGTGCTTAATGAGGGTGAAAATGAGGAATTGGTAGAGCAAGAAGAAGAGATCTCTGTACCAAGTGAGCTACCATTCCAAGACGTTCTTGATAAAGAGGACACTCCAACCATCTCACAACACCCAAGTTCTAAAAACAAAGAAGTGAAGGCAATCAACTAAAACACTGGAATAAGGATTGTGACCAAGAAACAATCAGCTATATCCATGAGGAACAAAAGGTCAACTGCAAATAATCCAACCCCTGCCCTAACAAGCAAAGCAAATCAAGCAAATAACAAAAGAAAGCTTGTTGGGAAGATACCAAAACAGGGGGACATCAACTTGCTCTTCTTTGCCCTTGAGGTCATTCCTCTTAACAAACTGGAAGAAGAAAAAGAAAGTTGAGAACAACATGTTAAGCTAATGACATTAAAAGAGCGTTTGTTGGGAGGCAACCCAACCGTATGTAACATTTTCTTTCCTTGCTTAGTTTACTTTCAATAATTTGGCATATGATTGCATTCTAAGTTTGGTGTTGCTATGCAACAATTTGATTTTCAATCTTCACTGGGTACTTGCATCATTCTAAAATGAAAGTGTCAAACTAAGTTTGGTGTTGCCACTTACCTTTCATGCAAAGTACCATGCATACACCACTTATTCATGCAATCACATTGTCTCTATTTTTACTTCTTGTGCCCTTATTGTATCCTTATCTTTGCTTGCTTGAGCACATGCATTACTCACATTTCATTGTGCAAGACACTCATGACCCATTATAAACCCCATTACCACTATTTTATTTGTTTTTTGAGGACAAGCAATCATTCTAAGTTTGGTGTGGGAAGGGGAAGAATAGGAGGAAAGTGACAACAACAATGAAGATGAATCACAAGGTGGTAAAGTTTCTTTTCCTCTTATTTGTTTCCAGTACATTCAAATTGCATGATTGTCTCTTAATTTCTTGTATGCATGTGTGTTGTGAATAAGCATAGCTTGATTGCTAAATTGTAACATGTGCTATGATATCATAATTACCATCTTGAATTTTTGTGAGTTCAAAGCAATTTAATTTCATGATCATAAACAAACAAGGTAATTAAAGAAGAAGTTAGCATGAGCTTATAAGTATTGGGAAGCTAGCATGACTATTGTTGCTCAATTACATTTGAATTTGTTTAATTAAAGTTTTCATCTAGGACATTTTATGAAATTTTTGAAATCATGAAAACCTTGAAGAAGCAAAATGCAAATAAGGCAAGAAAAAGAAAAGGGAAAGAATGAGAAAACTTAAGGCTTTGAGTACCAATGACAATTCATTTGTTAAGTACTTGCGGTGTTTATGTATCAAGCAAAAAGCTTGAAAACAAAACACTTAGAGTCAAGGCTAGGCTCAAGTGCAAAGCACTCCTTCAAAGCTCAATGCTCTGAGCATCAATGATTAGAGATTAAAGAAAAGAAACAAATGAGCTAAAAGAGTCCTCTAATTAAATGCTTGTGGTGCTAATGTATGAAGTGGTAATACTTGAAAACAAAGCATTTAGAGTCATGGCTTTCAACACATGGTGCAAAGCACCCAAGAAGCTAAGCTAAGAAAAGAATGAAAAGCTTGCTTCAAGGAAGGAACATAAAGAAAAAGATTTCATAAAATGAGCTAGATAGAAGCATCAATCATTTGAATCTCTTTTTTGATTGTAGCATGCATAAGAAACTAGCCAACCATGAACATAAAAATTGCTACTCTTCTCACCTTGGTTTGCCAAAAATCTATTGCATGATTCTTTATTTGCTTGAGGACAAGCAAAGTTTAAGTTTGGTGTTGTGATGACTGCGCATCATGTACCCTTTTTCTTATCTAAAAGGGCCATAAAAAGCATAATCTCATTGATTCAATGCAATTTCATGACCCAAATGATATATATTATTGTACATTGCCTTGAAATGGGTTTGTGCTAATTTTGAAAAGAGCAACAAAAGGGAAAGGAAATAACAAATGAAGCTGGGCGTGCCACTTGAAGCTCTGGGCATGGCACGCCAAGCTTTTGAACCAACTCTCAACAATGGGCGTGCCACTTGGAGCTCTGATGAGCGGATATTTTATACGCTTTTTGGGGGTAATTTCATGTAGTTTTTAGTATGTTTTAGTTAGTTTTTAGCATATTTTTATTAGTTTTTAGGCAAAATTCATATTTCTGGACTTTACTATGAGTTTGTGTTTTTCTGTGATTTCAGGTATTTTCTAGCTGAAATTGGGGGATATGAGCAAAACAATCTTATTCAGGCTGAACAAGGAGTACTGATGCTGTTGGATTCTGACCTCCCTGCACTCGGAATGGATTTTTTGGAGCTACAAGAGTCCAATTGGCGCACTCTCAATTGGGTTGGAAAGTAGACATCTAGGAATTTCCAGCAATATATAATAGTCTATACTTTGCTCGAAGATAAACGATGTAAACTGGCATTTAACGCCAGTTCCATGTTGCATTCTGGCGTTAAACGCCAGAAACAGGTTACTAGTTGGAGTTAAACGCCCAAAACAGGTCACAACCTGACGTTTAACTCCAGAAACAGCCCAGGCACGTGAGAAGCTCAAGTCTCAGCCCCAGCACACACCAAGTGGGCCCCATAAGTGGATTTCTGCACTATCTATCTTAGTTTACTCATCTTCTGTAAACCTAGGTTACTAGTTTAGTATTTAAACAACTTTTAGAGATTTATTTTGTACCTCATGACATTTTAGATCTGAACTTTGTATTTTTTGACGGCATGAGTCTCTAAACTCCATTGTTGGGGGTGAGGAGCTCTGCAGTGTCTCGATGAATGTGATGATCCGTGACACTCATCACTATTCTCAATCTATGAATGCGTGCCTGACAACCACCTCCGTTCTACCTTCGATTGAATGAGTATCTCTTGGATTCCTTAATCAGAATCTTCGTGGTATAAGCTAGAATCCATTAGCAGCATTCTTGAGAAACCGAAAAGTCTAAACCTTGTCTGTGGTATTCCGAGTAGGATTCAGGGATTGAATGACTATGACGAGCTTCAAACTCACAAGGGTTGGGCGTAGTGACAGACGCAAAAGGATTAATGGATCCTATTCCAGCATGAGTGAGAACCGACAGATGATTAGCCGTTCGGTGACAGCGCACCTGGACCATTTTCACTGAGAGGACGGATGGTAGCCATTGACAACGGTGATCCACCAACACACAGCTTGCCATAGGAGGAACCTTGCGTGCGTGAAAAAGAAGACAGGGAGAAAGCAGAGATTCAGAAGACAAAGTATCTCCAAAACTCCAACACATTCTCCATTACTGTGTAACAAATACTCATTTCATGCTCTTTCACTTTTTACAACTGAAACTAAAGAACCCTATTGGTATCCTGACTAAGAATAATAAGATAACCATAGCTTTCTTCAAGCCGGAAATCTTCGTGGGATCGACCCTTACTCACGTAAGGTATTACTTGGACGACCCAATGCACTTGCTGGTTAGTTGTGCGGAATTACATAGTGTGAGTGTAATTTTTATGCACCAAGTTTTTGGCGCCACTGCTGGGGATTTTTTGAGTTTGAACAACTGACGGTGAATCTTGTTGCTTAGATTAGGAAAATTTTGTCTTTTGGGTCAGAGTCTTTTATTTTCTTTTCAAATATTTTTCAAAAATATTATTTTTCTTTTTTAATTTTTAGTTTTTCTGTGAGTTTAGTGTCATGTTTTAAGTTTGGTGTCAATTGTATGCTTTTCTTTGTCTTTCAATTTTTGAATTGAATGTTCTTTGTTCTTCCTTGATCTTCAAGTTGTTCTTGTCAATTTTTCTTGTTTGATCTTTAATTTTTCTTGTTCTGTGTCTTTTCTTGTTTTTCTTGTGCTTTTTTAAAATATCAATTTTCAAAAAAAAAATTTATTTATTAAAAATACCTCTTTAAAACATGTTACATTTATAGCTCAATTGGCTAGAGCATTGTGTTTGTGTTCTTGGTAATTGGGTATCTTCCCTTTAAAACTTTTTCAAAAATAATTTTTCTTTGATTAAATCTTGTGCCAAACTTTAAGTTTGGTGTTCTCTTGTTAATTTTTCTTTAGTTTTCGAAAATTTTAATTTGATTTTTTAAAAAATTTAAATTTGGTGTTCTTTCTTTTGTTCTTGGTGTTCTTGAGTCTTCTTTATGTTTTTATCTTAAAATTTTTAAGTTTGGTGTGCCTTGGTGTTTTCCCTCCAAAATTTTCGAAAACCAGGAGCATTGGATTTAAAAATTTTAAGTCTTGTGTCTTTTGTGTGTTTTTCTTTCATAATAAAATTCAAAAATAAAAAAGATATTTTCTAACTATTTTTAAGCAGTTATTTCAATTTTTTTTCATAAAAATTCAGATTTCAATTTCAAAATTTTTCAAATCTTATCCTTTTAAGATTTTTAAAAATCACATCTTTTTCAAAATTATCCTAACCACTTTCTCTCTCCTCACTTTTTCAAAAATCTTCATAAAACATTTTCAAATTTTTTATTTTAGTTTTTATTTTCTTTTATTTTATTATTTCGAAAATTTTTTTATACAATAAAATAAATAAAATAAATCCACGTTATCTCCCTTTCTTCCTCATGGACCTAAGTGGAAATGAACAGTCCAGAAGGACTCTAGGGTCATATACTAACCCCACTACTACTTCATATGGGAGTAGTATCTGTATACCCTCCATCGGAGTCAGTAGTTTTGAGTTGAATCCTCATCTCATTATCATGGTGCAGCAAAGTTGCCAGTATTCTGGTCTTCCACAGGAAGAACCTACAGAGTTTCTGGCACAGTTTTTACAGATTGTTGACACAGTACATGATAAGGAAGTAGATCAGGATGTCTACAGATTATTACTGTTTCCATTTGCTGTAAAAGACCAAGCTAAGAGGTGGTTAAATAACGAACCTAAGGCTAGCATAAGGACATGGAAACAGCTGTAAGAAAAATTCCTGAATCAATATTCCCCCCAAAATGGATGACACAGCTAAGGCTGAACATCCAAGGCTTTAAACAAGGAGATAAAGAATCTCTTTATGATGCCTGGGAGAGTTACAGAGAGATGCTAAGAAAATGCCCCTCTGAAATGTTTTCAAAGTGGGTGTAGTTAGACATATTCTATTATGGGCTTACAGAGAAAGCTCAGATGTCTTTGTACCACTCAGCTGGTAGATCTATACACATGAGAAAGACAATTGAAGAAGTTCAAGAGCTCATTGATACAGTTGCCAGAAATCAGCATCTGTACCTAAGTAGTGAGTTTTCCATGAAAGAAGAGGCTAAAACAGTAACTGCTAAACTCAGTCCTGCAGAACAAGTTACTGAATTCAATCAGCAATTAGATTTTCTAACAAAACAGCTAGCCGAATTCAAGGAGATACTACAAGACACATGAATGGCTAATATGAATATGGAAGTATAATTGAAGCAAAAAAACAGCAGTTATCAAAACAAATAACAGAAGAGTGCCAAGCAATTCAATTAAAAAGTGGGAAGACATTAAATACCTCACTTCAAGGCAGCAGGAAGCCAAGAAATGAACAAACTGCTACCCAAAATCCCTCTAAGGATAGTAAGAGCCCAGAGAGGAATAATTCTGGCGTTCAAATGCCAGAAGAGGGTGAAGAGCTGGCGTTAAACGCCCAACCCATGCTCAGTTCTAGCGTTCAAACGCCAGAAATAAGTAAGGAGTTGGCGTTGAACGCCCAAAGGAAGCTCAGTTCTGGCATTCAGATGCCAGAAACAGGTAAGGAGTTGGCGTCTAACGCCACTCCAGCTTCCAACCCTGGCATTCAAACGCCAGTGAGGGATCAGACACATACAAGTGCTGATAGCAACCCCTCTAAAAAGGCTTCTCTAACCACATCTATAGGAAATAAACCTGCAGCAACTAAGGTTGAAGAATACAAAGCCAAAATGCCTTATCCTCAGAAACTCCGCCAAGCGGAACAGGATAAGCAATTTGCCCGCTTTACAGACTACCTCAGGACTCTTGAAATAAAGATTCCGTTTGCAGAGGCACTTGAGTAAATACCCTCTTATGCTAAGTTCATGAAAGAGATCTTAAGTCATAAGAAGAATTGGAGAGAAATTGAAAAAGTTTACCTCACTAAAGAATGCAGTACAGTCATTTTGAAAAGCTTACCAGAGAAGCTTAAAGATCCCGGAAGCTTCATGATACCATGCACATTAGAGGGTACTTGTACCAAGAAAGCTCTATGTGATCTTGGAGCAAGTATCAACCTAATACTTGCATCCACTATCAAAAAGCTTGGTTTGACTGAAGAAGTCAAACCAACCCGGATATGTCTCCAACTTGCTGATGGCTCCATTAAATACCCATCAGGCGTGATTGAAGACATGATTGTCAAGGTTGGGCCATTTGCCTTTCCCATTGACTTTGTGGTACTGGAAATGGAGGAGCACAAAAGTGCAACTCTCATTCTAGGAAGACCTTTCCTAGCAACTGGACGAACCCTCATTGACGTCCAAAAAGGGGAATTAACCCTGAGAGTCAATGAGGACGAGTTTAAGTTGAATGTTGTTAAAGCTATGCAGCATCCAGACACCCCAAACGACTGCATGAGCATTGATATTATTGACTCTCTGGTGGAAGAGGTCAATATGACTGAGAGTCTCAAATCAGAGCTGGAGGATATCTTTAATGATGTTCAGCCTGATCTAGAGGAACCAGAGAGAATAATAGAACCTCTGAAAATCCCTCAGGAAGAGGAGAAACCTCCTAAACCCGAGCTCAAACCATTACCACCATCCCTGAAATATACATTTCTGGGAGAAGGTGACACCTTTCCTGTAATCATAAGCTCTACCTTAGAGCCACAGGAAGAGGAAGCACTAATTCAAGTTCTGAGGACACACAAGACAGCTCTTGGGTGGTCCATCAGTGATCTTAAGGGCATTAGTCCAGCCAGATGCATGCACAAGATCCTATTGGAGGATGACGCTAAGCTAGTGGTTCAACCACAGAAGTGGCTGAATCCAACCATGAAGGAGGTGGTGCAGAAGGAGGTTACTAAATTACTAGAGGCTGGGATTATTTATCCTATTTCTGATAGCCCCTGGGTGAGCCCTGTCCAAGTCGTCCCTAAGAAGGGTGGCATGACAGTGGTTCATAATGAAAAAAATGAACTGGTTCCTACAAGAACAGTTACAGGGTGGCGTATGTGTATTGATTACAGAAGGCTTAATACAGCTACTAGAAAGGATCATTTTCCTTTACCATTCATAGACCAGATTCTAGAAAGACTAGCAGGTCATGAATACTACTGCTTCCTAGATGGATATTTAGGTTATAATCAAATTGCAGTAAATCCCCAGGATCAAGAGAAAATGGCATTCACATGTCCATCTAGAGTATTTGCGTACAAAAGGATGCCATTTGGTCTGTGCAATGCACTTGCAACCTTTCAAAGGTGCATGCTCTCTATTTTCTCTGATATGGTGGAAAAATTTCTATAAGTCTTCATGGATGACTTTTCAGTATTTGGAGACTCATTCAGCTCCTGTCTTGACCATCTAGCACTTTGATGCCAGGGCATCTAGGCCAATTTCACTGACCTTTTCTTTACTTTTTTAAGGTAGTTTCATGCATTTTTTAGTGAATAAGACAACTTTTGGATGAAAATACACTCACACCTTGATTCAAGCAACTAGTGTGAACTTTGGATGATTTCATGAGAATTTTTCTAGAATTGCATGATAAATTGATGACGCATAATCTTATGACTTTGGTTAGAGCTTTGATGCAATTTAATTGCTTGATTTCAGGGCAAAGGAAGCAAGGAAGAACCACGTTAGTATTCACGTTAACCTAGTTAACGTGAACACTAACGTGGAATGGTAAAAAAGCTTGCAACGTTAATGAGAAAAGTGATCACCAATAACGCCTGCGAAGCCATCCATAGCTCACGTTACTTGCCACGTTAACTAAGTTAACGTGGTAGTTAACGTAGAAGCAAAAGAGAACTCCAACGTTAAGAGAAAACGTGAACACCACTAATGTTAGAAAACTTGGCAATGATCCACGTTAAGAGTCACGTTAACTTAGTTAACGTGAACTCTAACGTGGAAGAGGAAAACAAAAGCCAATGTTAGTGACACTCACTTTTGTCACTAACGTTGGACCAACTAGCATTGCCTACGTTAACTTTCACGTTAAGACTATTAACGTGAAAGTTAACGTGGAGTTGAGATCAAAGAGCCAACGTTAGTGACACTAACTTTTGTCACTAACGTTGGAAGATGGCATCACTACTATGTTAAGAGCCACATTAACTTAGTTAACGTGAGTTCTAACGTAGAGAATTTGGGCATTTGGAACGTTAGTGACAAAGGTGAGTGTCACTAACGCTCTCGAAGGTGAGACACACCCACGTTAAGAGTCACGTTAGTGATAAACCCATATTTCATGAGATATTTTGTGCTTAATTTGAGTGATTTATACAATCCCTCACCTACTTATTCACATTAATTGCATGGTTTTACTTTTCCTTCCTTATTATGTCATATTGTGAAAAACATGTTTCCTAAGCTTTGAAAATTAATTATTTTAATTACCTTTATTTCCATTCGATGCCGTGATTAGTGTGTTGAGTAGTTTCAGATTTTCTAAGGTAGAATGACTTAAAGGATGAAAAAGGAAACATACTAAAAGGAAAGGAGAAAGCAAAACGGAGCTTTAATGAAACTGGTATCCACGCGATCACATGGATGACGCGATTGCGTGCCAAGCACGAATCAGCAGCGATGCGGCCGCATGACTGATGCGACCGCGTGCCTTAAGCAGAACGCACATGACACGGTCGCATGACTGAGGCGACCACGTGGCAAGGAAAAGCTCCGAATGACGCGACCGCGTGACCCACGCGGCCGCGTGACAGAGGCCACGCACCAGAAAATTACTGAACACGCCCCAGCGAGTTCTGAGGCCCTTTTTAGCCCAAATCCAAGTCCAGAAGGCATAGACCAGAGGTTATGAAGTGGGGGAATACATCCATTCAAAAAAAAGAGCTCGCATAATTTTAGTTTTCAATGATTTAGATTTAGTCTAGAGAGAGGTTCTCTCTCTCTTTTAGGATTTAGGATTTCTTCTTGTTTCAAGAGTAACTCTGGATCCCAGGTTTAATGTTCTTTTATTTTATGTTTTACTTTTATTTATTTATTCCAACAATTGAGTTGATTATTATAATTTGATTTATGAATTTCTCCCATGTCACGGATGGTCATTTACTTTTATAATTTAATTTATGAATTATTCCATGTTACACATAATTATTTGAATTAATGATAATTGAGGTATTTTCAGTTTATAATTGTTCTCTTTGAATTAAGTTGCCATTGCTTCCCATCTAAGGATATTTTTATTATTCCAGCAATTTTACTTTTTCCCCTTTTGGTTCTGATTAAGAATTTAGTAACTCAACAGTTATTAAACTCAACGTAATTAATAATCGTTATCTTGCTAATTGAGCTGAACCTGAATAATCCCAACCTTTTCTTAGGAAATGATTAGGATTCAAAGGTCAATTTAATTAGTCCCTTGACTTTCCTTTGCCCTGGTAAAGGTTGACCAAGTGGAGTTTAGATTCAACTTTTATTATAGTTGAGAGAGATAACTAAGTTAGACCTCTAAATTCCCTTATCTTGCCAAAAGTTGTTTTACAGTTATTATTTATTTTTAATTGCCATTTAATTCACTCATCATTTAAATTACTTGCTTCTCACCTTCTAAACCCCGTTTACAACCTTTATAACCAATAATAAGAATATACTTCCTCGCAGTTCCTTGAGAAGACAACCCGAGGTTTGAATACTCGGTTAACAATTTCTAAAGGGGTTTGTTACTTGTGACACCCAAAACGTTTGTATGAAAGGACTTTTGAAGGTTTAGAAACTATACTTGCAACGAGGATTTATCCGCAATTTTCTAGACCACGCAAAAGTTCTCTCATTAGTTAGCTACACTAACGTGAACTCTAACGTAGGAACAAAAGGCACCAAGCAACGTTAATGGGAAAAGTGATTCCCAATAACGTTCGCGAAGGGGTATAAGCCAACGTTATTGGGAAAAGTGAGTCCCAATAACGTTGGCCAAAAATTGAGAAGGCAACGTTAGTGGTCACGTTAAGACCACTAATGTTGGAGTTAACGTGGGTACATAAGGGTGGAACGTTAGTGGAAAAAGTGAATGCCACTAATGTTCTCGAACCCACAATGGCACTCAATGTTAATCTCACTAAATACCCAAGCCTAACTCATATTTCTCTGCAAGCTGGGCCCACTAAAGATAGGAACTGCTTCAACTCAAGATCCAGAGTCCACATCCAAGACTTGAAGAACTCACTAGAAGATCAAGAGGAGTAGTATATATAGGAGTAGTTTTGAACTATAGAGAAGCTGGCTCTTTTGGGAACTACTCTCTGTATATTTACTTTTCTGCACTTTTAGCATGGATTCTTCTTTTCTGCCGTTTTTCATTTCTAGAGCTATGAACAACTAAACCCCTTTCATTGGGTTAGGGAGCTCTGTTGTAATTTGATGGATCAATTATAGTTTTCATTCTTCTTCTTCTTTCTTTTTTCTTGATCTTACTAGAAAGCTTTCAATCTTAATTCAATTGGTTAGTTGTCTTGGAAAAGGAACTCTCCATAATTGGATCTCCTTTGAGCCTTGGAAAAGGGATGAGGAGATCATGCTAGAAATGCTTTCTCATGTTGGACCAAATTGGGGTTTGGGCGGATATAGTGACATGTAATCCTCCCAACACTTTGATTTGGAAATACATGTGGTATAATTAGTGACCACACTTCATCTCTTCCCATGAGCAATTAAATCAAGGAATTGGGCAATTGTTCAAGCTTAGAGAGATTGGATTGCCAAGGAATTGGGATCCAATCACTTAAGATTGCCAAGGAGATCAATGAATGCATTGATTAAGGAAGAGATGAGAATGAACTTGATCCGGAGAATGCAACATCTCCTGAACCCAATGATTACCCCATTTTTGATCTTACCCATTCTCTTTACTTTCTGCCATTTATTTTCATGCTCATTACCCCAAATCCCCATTTAAGATTCTGCACTTTAATTTCTGTTATTTACTTTCTAGTCATTTGAATTTCTGCAAGTTCCCAATCTAAATTCTGTTTAGCTCAACTAGCATATTCTTCTAACTAAAGTTGCTTGACCAATCAATCCTTGTGGGATTCGACCTCACTCTATTGTGATTTTTACTTGACGACAATTCGGTATACTTGCCGAAGGGAAATTTGTTGAGAGACAAGTTTTCATGCATCAAGTTTTTGGCGCCGTTGCCGGGGATTGATTTTGAATCAACAATGATTAAGTTTGAAGATCACTAGATTGAGCATTTTTCTTTTTGTTTATTTGATTCAGTCAATTTCTTTTAGTTTGTTTTAATTTCTTCCTCACCCCTTTCACCCTCTTTATTTTTCGTTCTTTCTTTCTTTGATAATTACAATTCTGCTCACTAACCCACCAACTGTTTGATAAATTGCATTACTCACACTAATAATTACTCTAACAAGAATAGTTTCTTCATTTTATCTCCTGTTGTGCAATCTGTCTGTTGTATGACAGGGAGAAGAGAAGGAGTTTCAACATCCTTCGATTCAGAACCTGAAAGGACCCTTTGGAGACTAAGAAGGGAAGCAAGAGGGAAAAGAATTATTAGTGCTGAAGAAGAAGAAGAATAATAATTTGAACCCAATATGGAAGAAAATTTGGAGAACAATCATGAAGAAGAAGCTCACAACCATGCTAGAGAAGGCCATGCAAATCGTGCTGGTCAAGAAAGGAGAGTTCTAGGCTCCTATATCAATCCTAATCCAGGAAATTATGGAAGTAGCATTCAGAAGCCCACCATACATGCCAACAATTTCGAACTAAAACCCCAGCTCATCACTTTTGTTCAGAACAATTGTTCATTTGGAGGAAGTGCTCAAAAAGACCCCAATCAACATCTAACCACATTCCTGAGAATTTGTGACACTGTAAAGTCCAATGGGGTCCATCCAAATGTCTATAGGTTGCTCTTGTTCCCTTTTTCACTCAGGGACAAGGTATCCAAATGGCTTGAATCCTTCCCAAAGGAGAGCTTAACAAATTGGGAAGATGCGGTGAACAAGTTTTTGGCAAGATTTTACCCTCCTCAAAGGATCAACAGGTTGAGAGCTGAGGTGCAAACTTTCAGACAACAAGATAGTAAGACTCTTTATGTAACATGGGAGAGGTTCAAAGACCTAACAAGAAGATGCCCACCAGATATGTTCAATGAATGGGTTCAACTTCACATCTTCTATGAAGGTCTTTCCTATGAGTCAAAGAAGGCTGTGGATCATTCATCAGGAGGTTCTCTAAACAAGAAGAAAACCATTGAAGAAGCCATAGATGTCATTGAGATAGTTGCTGAGAATGACTACTTCTATGCCTCCGAAAGAAGTAATACCAGAGGTGTAATGGAGCTGAACCACATGGATGCATTATTAGCTCAAAATAAGATGATCACCAAGCAGTTAGCAAATCTTACCAAGAAGGTGGAGGAGAACCAAGTTACAGCAGCCATCACCTCATCGTCAGCTCAAGAAGGAGTAAACATAGGAGAATAAGGTGACTGGGAGCAAGCCAACTATGTTGGAAACTCACCTAGACAAGTCCATGATCCATACTCCAAAACTTATAACTCGGGATGGAGAAATCACCCCAACTTTGGATGGGGAAATCAACAAGATCAAGGGCAAGATCAGAGATGCCACAACCTCAACTCCAACAACAATGCAACTCATCAACACACCTCACAGAGATCCTACCAACATCCATCTAACCAATCTTCTCAACCACCTAATCTCAACCCATCATCAATAACCGAGGAGAGATTATCAAAGATTGAGGCTCTACTTGAAAATCTATGCAAGGAAATTAAAGATAGTAAAGCTTTCCGGGAAGAAGTGCAATCCAACATGCAGAATCAAGATGCTGCCATCAGGAAACTAGAAACACAGATTGAATTCTTATTCAAGCAAGCCCCTGGACACAACAATTGCAGCAATATTAACTCAATACCAAAGGAGGAATGTCAAGCCATCACCCTCAGAAGTGGGAAGGAATTGAAGGAGACCCATAAGAAACCACCAGAGAAGAAATTGGATGAAGAAAACAAGGGACATAAGGAAGCTCAAACCTCAACCCTTAAGTCACATCAAGAAGGAGAAGCGCTCAAAACATGCCTCTCAAAGGCTCCATACCCCCAACAACTGCAATTAAAGAAGAGTGGAGAGGACAACCAATTCTCAAGAAACTACAAATAAACATACCCTTTGCTGAAGCAATAGAGCAAATGCCACTCTATGCCAAGTTCTTGAAGGAATTGACGACCAAAAAGAGAAGCTGGAAGAACAATGAGATTGTAGTACTCACGGAAGAATGCAGTGCCATCATCCAACACAAATTGCCCCAAAAATTGAAGGATCCTGGGAGTTTCTAAATACCTTGTGTTCATACCCTGACCGAGCTCTCCAAACTCGGTAAAGCTGATAGAAGGCCCGACCTCGACCTAAGGCCCACGTTCGAGGTCGGACCTCGGACAAACAGGCCAAAGAAAGGCCCATCAGAAGGAACTAAGCCCAAAACCTAAAGGCCGAAAGGGCCTGGGAAAGGCGGTTCCGCAAAGATAAAGATGAATCTCCCAAAAGATAAGATAAGATAAGAATATCTTATCCAGGGATGATCGCAGCCAACTACTATAAATACACTGGAGCACCCAGGTATAACTCATACTCTAATTCTACTTGATATCTGCTTGGACCCATGCTAACTTAAGCATCGGAGTGTCATTGCAGGTACAACCCCCCGCCGTTCAGCACAACCAGCTCGGGTCTCAGACCCACCACCTCGGGCCTTGCCGGAAGACCGAGCTGCACGTTTCAGGTAACCCTCGGAACATTGGCGCCGTTGCCGGGGACCTGGAAGTCATCCCTTTACCATGGCGGACGACCCTCCCAACAATAACCACGCTACATCAGAACAAGAAGAGGAAGTTGACACCGGAGAACGGCCGGACAGCCCTCTATCACCACGCACTCCAGGAGGAAACAAACAGAATCGCCCAAAGACATCACCCCCAGACAAAGATCCACAAAATCCCGAAAGAGAAAAAAGTTCGGAGATTCTGGAAACAGTTCGGGCACAACAAAGCCGGCTGAGACAACTCGAAGAGGACGTAAAGAAGCAGAAGGAAACTGAACAGGATCTGAGAAGGGAAGCTCGCAAACGCAGAGAATTGGAAGAAAAACTGCGGAAGATAGAGGCCAACCTAAAAGATCGACGGAACACGGCACCACTCCCGAAAGCAACCATGATCCCTTCACACAAGAGATCATGAAAGAGAAGGTACCGCGAAACTTCAAACCACCAGATATGGACCTCTACGACGGCACCACCGATCCAAGTCATCACCTCAGCAATTTCAGAAGCAGAATGTACTTAGTCGACGCCTCCGACGCGATTCGATGCAAAGCCTTCCCCACCACTCTCACTAAGTCAGCCATGATGTGGTTCGACAACCTACCACCAGGATCAATCTCCAGCTTTGAAGACCTGACCAAAAAATTCTTAACAAGGTTCTCTATTCAAAAGGACAAGGCAAAACATGCCCCCAGCCTACTCGGGATCAACAAGGCAACCAAGAAACTCTCAGAGAGTACATGGAGCGATTCAACAAGGCCTGCCTGGACATACAACACTTGCCCACGGAAGCAGCCATCATGGGACTAGCAAACGGCCTAAAAGAAGGACCGTTTAGCCAATCCCTATCCAAAAGATACCCGACCTCCTTATACGAAGTACAAGAACGGGCAGGAAAGTATATCAACATGGAAGAAACCTCCCAGCTGAGAGACTCTTCCAGGAAGGAGTCAACCTACCCGCCCCGAGATCGAGATCGGGAACAGAAAAAGAAAGAAGAATCCAACTCGGACAAGCCACGAAATACCACAGCTACACTCCCCTCCGAGTCTCCCTGGTAGACGTCTACAGAGAAGTATGCCACACCGAGAAGATCCCACCACCCAAACCTCTGAAGCACAAGAGAGCAGGAAGAGATCGGTCCGAGTACTGCGAATATCACAGACTCTACGGCCACTCTACTAACGACTGCCACGACTTAAAGAATGTTATAGAAAAGCTAGCCAGAGAGGGAAAACTCGACAGATACATAGCTGAGAAAGGAGAAGAAACCAGAAAGAGAAGACGGGGAGATAACGAAGATCGGGCCGAGCAAACACGAACCCCGCGAACTCCTGAAAGGCACATACACATGATAAACGGAGGTTTCGCAGGGGGAGGGACATCCAAATCCTCACGGAAGAGACACCTCAAAGAAGTCTACCATGTCCGAGAAGACAGCCCCTTACCCGAGTTACCTACTATCTCATTTACCCGAGAAGATGCTCTTGGAGTAATACCCGGACACGACGACCCTATGGTGATCACCATCATCCTAGCCAACGCCAACTTACATCGAACCCTGATCGACCAAGGAAGCTCAGCAGATATCCTGTTCAAAGCAGCCTTCGACAAGCTCGGACTCGAAGAAAAAGAGCTAAAAGCCTATCCCACTGACCTGTTTGGACTAGGAGATACCCCGATCCGCCCCTTGGGATACATCTCATTACACACTACCTTTGGAAAAGGCGAGCAAACCAAAACACTAAGCATCGACTACATTGTAGTCGACGTCACTTCAGCATACAATGCCCTCATCGGACGACCAACCCTAAACAGACTAGCGGCTATAGTCTCGACCCCACACCTCTGTATGAAGTTCCCTACCGCAAAGGGAATCGCTACCCTAAAAGGCGACCAAAAACTAGCACGACGATGCTACAACGAAAGCCTGAGCCTAAAAGGGAAAGAGGTCAACACAATAGAACTCGGGCGAGTCCAAGCCCGAGAAGATCTTCGGCCACAACCAGAAGGAGAGACCGAAAAGATCCAGATCGGGAACACACCCGAGAAAGTAACAAACATAGGGCAAACCTCGAAGCAGGCCTAAAGGAGGAACTCACAACCCTCTTAAGGGAGAATTCCGACCTCTTCGCCTGGAAAGCCTCCGATATACCAGGCATAAGCCCCGACATGATGTGCCATAAGCTATCAGTATACCCGGGATCCCGACCTGTCCAACAAAGACGCAGGAAGCTCGGGCCCGAACGCATGCAAGCAATAGAAGAACAAGTGCAAGCACTACTAGATGCAGGGTTCATTAGGGAAGTAAAGTACCCCCTATGGCTCGCAAACGTGGTCCTAGTGAAGAAGCCCAATGGAAAATGGAGGATGTGCGTCGACTACACGGATCTCAACAAAGCCTGCCCCAAAGATCCATATCCACTACCGAACATCGACGCCTTAGTCGATGCCGCTTCGGGCTACAGATACCTCTCCTTCATGGATGCATACTCGGGATACAATCAAATCCCGATGTATGGACCCGACCAAGAAAAGACCTCGTTCATAACCCCAAGGGCAAACTACTGCTACGTAGTAATGCCCTTCGGGCTGAAGAACGCAGGGGCAACCTACCAGAGGCTAATGAACAAAATGTTCTCAGAACACATCGGACTACAGCTAGAGGTGTACGTCGACGACATGCTAGTAAAGACACAAGAAGACAGAAACTTGGTCGCCGACCTCAGCAGTATCTTCGACACCCTCCGGAAACACAACATGAGACTTAACCCGACAAAGTGCACCTTCGCCGCAGAAGCCGGGAAGTTCTTAGGCTTCATGCTGACTCAGAGAGGCATCGAAGCAAACCCGGACAAATGCCAAGCAATACTCAATATGAAAAGCCCGACGTGTGTCAAAGAAGTACAACAACTAAATGGGAGACTAGCCGCCCTATCAAGATTCTTGGCAGGATCAGCGATAAGATCACTCCCTCTCTACTCACTCCTAAAGAAAGGGAAACCCTTCTCTTGGACCCCGGAATGCGAAAAGGCCTTCCAAGAATTCAAGGAATTCCTCGGGCAGCCACCAATCTTAACCCGACCTCTAAAAGGGGAAGAGCTCGTACTATACCTGTCGGTCGGACATCGGGCAGTCGCCTCGGCACTAATACGAGAAAATGAGGAGGGGCAACACCCCATATACTTCGTAAGCAAAGCACTACAAGGGGCCGAATTAAACTATCAGAAAATAGGGAAATTCGCCTATGCACTAGTGTTCACAGCTCGGAGACTCCGCCCCTACTTTCAAGCCCACACCATCAAAGTCCGGACAAACCAACCCATGAGACACATCCTACAAAAGACAGACATGGCAGGACGAATCCTACAATGGGCGGTGGAATTGTCCGAGTTCGACCTCCACTATGAAGCCCGGACTGCCATAAAATCTCAATACCTAGCCGACTTCGTCGCAGAATACACTGAGACCCCGGGAACCCCACTCTCATGGAATCTGTATGTCGACGGATCCTCAAACAAAACAGGAAGCGGGGCCGGTGTTATACTCGAAAGCGATCAAGGAACACGGATTGAGCTATCCCTAAAATTCGAGTTCCAGGCCTCAAATAACCAAGCCGAATACGAAGCCCTACTAGCGGGACTAAAACTAGCCGAAGAGGTCAGAGCAAAGAGGATCACGATCTTCAGCGACTCCCAGGTCGTCACATCACAAGTAAATGGAAGCTACCAGGCCAAAGACCCTACTATGAAAAATACCTGGACCAAACACAGGCGCAATTACGACACTTCCCGGAAATACAAATCCAGCACATACCCCGGGAGCAAAATGCCCGGGCAGACGCCCTCTCAAAACTTGCTAGCACCAAGCCCGGAGGGAACAACAGAAGTCTCCTCCAAGAAACTCTACAATCCCCCTCCGTGTTAAGGGAGGAAGAAATACTAAATATATCCGGGCAACAACAAGGATGGATAACCCCCATACTCAACTATCTGAAATCGGGAACTCTCCCCGCCGAAAGAAAAGAAGCTAAAAGGCTTACAAAAGACGCCCAGAACTACACGTTAATCCACGACGTATTATACAGAAGAGGATTCTCAAACCCCCTCCTGAGGTGCGTCCCGACCACAGAAACAAAGAGCGTCCTCGAAGAAGTCCACAAAGGCATGTGTGGGAACCATCTCGGAGCCCGGGCCCTGTCCAAGAAAATAGTCAGAGCCGGGTTCTACTGGCCGACCTTGCAAAGAGACGCGGCAGAGTTTGTGAAAATATGCCCCCCTGCCAAAAACACGCCAATTTTCACAAAGCACCGCCCGAAGACCTCATAAGCATCACCGCACCATGGCCCTTCGCAAAGTGGGGACTTGACCTACTCGGCCCATTCCCACAAGGACCGGGGCAAGTCAAGTACCTCATAGTAGGGGTCGACTACTTCACAAAGTGGATCGAGGCTGAACCCTTAGCCACTATTACGGCTCAGAAAAGCCGTAAATTCCTATACAAAACATTGTCACGAGGTTCGGAGTCCCCTACTCCATCACAACAGACAATGGAACACAGTTCACAGACACAAGTTTTCAGAACTTGGTGGCCGAGCTAAAAATCAAACAGCAGTTCACATCGGTCGAACACCCGCAAGCCAATGGACAAGCAGAGGCCGCAAATAAAGTCATCTTGGCCGGGTTAAAACGAAGACTCCAAGAGGCCAAAGGGGCATGGGCCGATGAACTCCCCCAGGTATTATGGGCATATCGGACAACCCCGCACTCTACAACAGGAGAATCCCCATTCCGACTAGCCTACGGAATGGAGGCAATGATTCCCGTCGAAATAGACGAAGGATCACCCAGAACCATCTTCTACAACGAAGGAGGCAACCCTCAGGCACAAAGGGAAGAACTCGACCTCCTACCCGAGGTCCGAGAAAGAGCCCGAATCAGAGAAGAAGTCTTAAAACGACGAACGGCCCTCAGATATAACCGAAAGGTGATAAAACGAAGCTTCTCCACTCACGACCTGATTTTAATCCGAAACGACATCGGAACACAAAAATCGGGAGAAGGAAAGCTAGCCGCAAATTGGAAGGGGCCCTACAAAGTAACAGAAGTCTTAGGGACAGGCTACTACAAGATATCCGACCTAGAAGGCAATGAGCTGCCCAGAACCTGGCACGCCTGTAACCTAAGACGATACTACAGCTAGAAAAACTTAACCCGAGGTGTACTCTTTTTCCCCACGAGGGTTTTTTAATGAGACACCCGGTTAAGTAGGACACCCGACCTAGTCAAAAGGGTAAACACTTTGTACATATTCTTCTTTTTAATACTAATCAAATTTCTTTATTTTCTCTTTCTCGTTATAAAGCATATCCTAAAAAGTACCCCACCAAGGCGCATTAATTTATGCTCGGCAAAACGCAAAAAATCATTTGCCAAAGACCATACGAGGTCGGCAAAGATGAAGCGACGAGGTTCAAATTAATGTGAGAAGTTATAAACGTAACTCTGAAATGGCTCAAAAAGCCAAATAGAAAAGAAGTTACAAAAATAACTTAAAAAAGGCCGACCAAACAACGAAGTCGGACCTGACCAAAG
Source organism: Arachis stenosperma (assembly GCF_014773155.1). Classification (NCBI taxonomy): domain Eukaryota; kingdom Viridiplantae; phylum Streptophyta; class Magnoliopsida; order Fabales; family Fabaceae; genus Arachis; species Arachis stenosperma. The sequence continues at coordinate 93,451,308 of NC_080380.1, forward strand.
GGGTACTCAAGGATCCCGATGTCCGAGAGTAAACTCGGACCCAAGAAAGAAGCTGGCAAAGAACCAGGACTTCGAGAAACGCTGGCTAAAAAGTTGTTACCCAAAAACAACTAAAAAGCAAAAAGCGAGAAAGTCAAGGCGCTAGCTAAAAAGTTGTTACCCAAAAACAACTAAAAAGCAAAAAGCGAGAAAGTCAAGGCGCTAGCTAAAAAGTTGTTACCCAAAAACAACTAAAAAGCAAAAAGCGAGAAAGTCAAGGCGCTAGCTAAAAAGTTGTTACCCAAAAACAACTAAAAAGCAAAAAGCGAGAAAGTCAAGGCGCTAGCTAAAAAGTTGTTACCCAAAAACAACTAAAAAGCAAAAAGCGAGAAAGTCAAGGCGCTAGCTAAAAAGTTGTTACCCAAAAACAACTAAAAAGCAAAAAGCGAGAAAATCAAGGCGCTAGCTAAAAAGTTGTTACCCAAAAACAACTAAAAAGCAAAAAGCGAGAAAGTCAAGGCACTAGCTAAAAAGTTGTTACCCAAAAACAACTAAAAAGCAAAAAGCGAGAAGTCAAAGCGCTAGCTAAAAAAGTTGTTACCCAAAAACAACTAAAAAAGCAAAAAGCGAGAAGTCAAAACGCTAGCTAAAAAGTTGTTACCCGAGAACAACTAAAAAGCATAAAAGCGGAACGAGACAATCGAAACACAAAGCATGGCATAATAAAGCTACAAGAGTGGCTAAAATAGCAGAACAGGTGTCCAAAATGTTTGCAGAAAACATCCAAAAAACAAAAAGCCCACAGGTCGGGCAAAGGCACAAAAAGTACAAAAAATTACAGAGGATCAAGGCCCTTTCCAGACTCCGCATCAACACCTGGCTGAAACATGGATATCGGGACTGCAGGAACAGCACCATCGCTTGGAACCTCCATACCAACTCTATCCTCGGCCAAAGGTGAAGTCGGGTTCACGACCGGAGCCTCGGGGTCGGACACCGGAGCCTTGGGGTCGGACATCGGAACCTCATCCTCAACAGGGGCAGGAACAATCTTCCCCTCCACAACCATGTTATCCGTACTGAACAAACTGAGATCCAATTCGGGAGCAAGAACCCGGACCTGATCCCTCAAATTCACAAACATAGCATCCATACCCTTGGCCACATTATCTTCCAGCTCATAAAAGTCATCCCGAACAGATTGCAGCTTCTCCTTCGTCTCCACAAGCTCAGCATACAGCTTGGTATAGTTCTCCGTCGCCACCCTCGCCGTCTCCTCAGACGTCTTCGCCACCGCCACAGCCGCGGTAGCCCTAGTCTTCTCTTCCTCCAAAGACTCCTCCAGCTCGGCAATCCTAGCATCCTTCAGCTGACTAACCTTATCAAGCTCGGACCGGGCCTTCTCAAGTCGGGAGCTGGTCGCCCCAAGGGGAGCTTTCTTAAACTCCCGAGCAATGGCGGCATGAAGGCTAGCCATCCGAACACAACTCCGCGCCATATACTGAAAGTGATGCTCCATGGACGCATCATCAGTAGAAATAAAAGTCTGAGGAAGAATGTGCTGCTCAACCCAACCGAGAGCATCGAAATCCTTGTCATTGAAACCAGCAGGCTCTCGGGAAGTCTTCTGTTTCTTGGGGGGAGGACCCGAGGTCGAAACTGAGGGACCGGAATGGTCTTCGACCGAGTCTGAACACCAATTGTAGTCTTCTGCGGAGAAGGTCGGGGAGAAGCTTCAGCCTCGATATTCCGAGATGCCGCAGATTTCTTCGCTCGACGGAGAAACTTCATAGAATCAGCCTGAGAAGACATCTCTGCAGAAACGAAACAAAGAGGTTATCAAACAGAAAGATCAAAACAAAGTCAAAATATGAAAATGAAATCTCAAAAAGAGGTCGGGAACTACCTAACTCGGAACGGAGAAGGCTTGGATCTCCCAACATTTTCTTCGTATCCAAGTGAGGTGCCCGACCCCATAGACTGCTCAACACACCAACGAAAGCCTGTTCCACCTCATCTAGACTCTCGAAAGTGTACTTAACCGACACCACACTCTCTTGCCAACAAAGAGGAAACGAAGGCTCCCCACTCTCATCTAAGAAAAAAGGTCGGACATCTCCAACAGCCCGGACTTTGAAGTAACAGTTTTTGAAATCGTGAAACGACTCATCATACAAAGTGCAAAATTTCCTACCCTGGTTAGCCCTAAACGAAACCCAGGACACCTTCCCAGCACCCGACCCCGGCTTCGTCAGTACAAACAGATAAGAAAAAAGAGAAACAGAAGGGGAGACGCCTAAAATCTGACACAAAAGTTGGAAAAGCTTTAAAAACGCCCAAGAGTTCGGATGGAGTTGTGTAGGGGCAAGGTTACAAGACCAAAGGACCTCGGATTCCAGGTCGGTGAAAGGAAGACGGACACCTAGCTTGGAGAAGAAACAATCATAAGCATAGAAGAAAAGTTTCTCGGAACTCTCTAACGGCGGAAAACATACCCTCTCCTCGGACTCCGGGGCTGCTAACTCGTAATCCCGCTCAGACTCCCTGTTCTCACAAACTACACTCCCTACGGAACCTAATCAGATACTCAGAATCTACAACAGACGGGACCCTTAAAGGAGCAGGATCTACCCAACCTAGACCACTCGGAATCTTGGTCGACATTGCTTGAAACACCTTTCGAGACATAAAAAAAATCTTGCCTACAAAGAAAGAATACAACAGCAAGACAAAAATCACACAAAGGCAGAAAAACCAAATTCAACAAAAACAAAAGAAAGCAAAGTTTTTTTACAAACAAGAAGGCAGCAACTCGAATAACAAAAATGGATCGGAGAAAAGAGTCCCCCCACACACACATACAAAGCAATAGCGGCGCCTCTTTTCGGGGCAACCCGGGCATAGAAGATATCAGAAAAAAGAAGCGTACGAAGAATAAAAGCGAAAAAAGCAAACCTGGAAAAGAAGAAAGCGACGAGCTCCGACGAAAGGAAGAACGGCGGCGCAGAAAAGAACTCTGAAAAAACGCACAAAAAATGGAAGACGAAGAACAGAGAGAAAGAAGAGAAGATGCTCGAAAAGAAGTGATGAATAAACAAAGAAAAATGAAGAAAGGGGCAAATAAATAAAGCCTCCACAGAGCGCCGCACGGAAATCGAGGAAGAAACGGTAACAAGCAATAAATGCTGAAACGACCGTTTTCAAATTTTGAAAAACTACTATGCCCGAGCTCGACCTTCCGAAAAAAGACGAACTCGGGCAGGGGCACTGTTCATACCCTGACCGAGCTCTCCAAACTCGGTAAAGCTGATAGAAGGCCCGACCTCGACCTAAGGCCCACGTTCGAGGTCGGACCTCGGACAAACAGGCCAAAGAAAGGCCCATCAGAAGGAACTAAGCCCAAAACCTAAAGGCCGAAAGGGCCTGGGAAAGGCGGTTCCGCAAAGATAAAGATGAATCTCCCAAAAGATAAGATAAGATAAGAATATCTTATCCAGGGATGATCGCAGCCAACTACTATAAATACACTGGAGCACCCAGGTATAACTCATACTCTAATTCTACTTGATATCTACTTGGACCCATGCTAACTTAAGCATCGGAGTGTCATTGCAGGTACAACCCCCCGCCGTTCAGCACAACCAGCTCGGGTCTCAGACCCACCACCTCGGGCCTTGCCGGAAGACCGAGCTGCACGTTTCAGGTAACCCTCGGAACACCTTGTATCATTGAGGAAATCACTGTGGAAAAGGCTTTATGTGATCTAGGAGCCAGTATAAATATAATGTCTCTAGCAATGATGAAAAAAATGAAGATTGAGGAAGCCAAACCAACAAGAATGGCCCTGCAACTAGCAGACAGATCATTCAAATTTCCCCATGGGATAGTAAAAGATTTGTTGGTGAATGTGGGAGACTTCATCTTCCAGCAGATTTCGTGGTATTAGACATGGAGGAAGGAGCTAAGACTTCCATCATCCTGGGAAGGCCATTTTTAGCCACTGCCGAAGCCATTATTGATGTCCAAAAGGGTGAACTTGTCCTTAGATTACATGAGAAAAAAATGACATTCAATGTGTTTAAGGCCATGAGTTACCCACACAACTCATTGGGATAATGTATAAGGTTGGACTCCGTAGAAGCCTTGGTACAAGAAACTCTTGATGAAGAACTTGAAGCGTCAACAGAAGAAGAATTAGCAGCAAGCGAAGAAGCTGCAGCCGCTGAAATACATGTTCAAGGCATGCTAGAAGAAAAGGAGGAAAGAAAAGAAGTGCCCCAACTGGAGCTTAAAGCACTGCCAACCACTCTCAAGTATGCATACTTGGGAGAAAATAAAAGTTATCTAGTGATCATAAATTCAGCCCTCAGCCAAGAACAAGAGGAAGAGTTGCTTCAAGTCTTACAAAAGCATAAGGATGCCATTGGATGGATACTTGCTGACTTGAAAGGAATCAGTTCAGCCATATGCATGCATAAGATACTCTTGGAAGAAGGTGCCAAACCTTCCATTTAGCCCCAAAGAAGGTTAAATCTAGCAATGAAGAAAGTAGTGCAGAAAGAAGTTATGAAGTTGTGGCAGGGAGGAGTAATCTATCTAATTTCAGATAGCCAATGGGTCAGTCCAGTTCAAGTGGTTCCCAGGAAAGGAGGAATCATTGTGGTGCCCAACGAAAGGAATGAGCTAATCCCTACAAGAACCATCACAGACTGAAGAATGTGTATTGACTACAGGAAGCTCAATGAAGCCACAAGAAAAGATCATTTCCCACTTCCCTTCATAGATCAAATGTTGGAAAGACTTGCGGGACATGCCTATTATTATTTTCTAGATGGTTATTCAGGACATAACCAAATAGTGGTTGATCCAAGAGACCAAGAGAAAACATCATTTACCTGCCCATATGGAGTGTTTGCCTACAGGCGCATGCCATTTGGGCTATATAATGCACCTGCAACGTTTCAACGCTGCATGCTCTCCATCTTTTCAGATATGATATAGAAGTTCATTGAAGTTTTCATGGATGACTTCTCAGTATTTGGAGATTCCTTCCCTAATTGCCTAAACCATCTTGCCTTGGTATTAAAAAGGTGTCAAGAAACCAATTTAGTCTTGAACTGGGAAAAATGTCATTTCATGGTGACAGAGGGAATAGTTCTTGGCCATAAAGTTTCTAATAAAGGCATTGAGGTAGACAGAGCTAAGGTGGAGCTAATTGAAAAGTTACCTCTACCAAGTGATGTCAAGGCGATTAGGAGCTTTTTGGGACATGCTGGCTTCTACAGAAGGTTTATTAAAGATTTTTCAAAGATAGCCAAGCCCTTAAGTAATCTCCTAATGTCTGATACACCATTTATTTTTGATGAGAAATGCATGCTAGCATTTGAAAACTTGAAAAAGAGGCTATCCTCAGCTCCTATCATCACCCTACCTGATTGGAATTTACCATTCGAACTGATGTGTGATGCATCTGATTTCGCAGTTGGGACAGTGTTAGGACAGAGAAAAGAAAATTTGGTGCATGTCATATACTATGCCAGCAAGGTCCTTAATGATACTCAAAGGAATTATACCACTACCGAAAAGGAGTTGCTGGCAATAGTTTTTGCATTTGACAAATTTAGATCATATCTTATTGGCTCTAAAGTTATTGTTTTCACTGATCACACATAACTCAAATATCTATTTGCCAAACAAGAGTCAAAACCAAGACTAATAAGATGGATCTTATTGTTGTAGGAGTTCAATATTGAAATTAGAGACAAAAAGGGTGTGGAGAAAAAAGTGGCAGACCATCTATCCAGAATCCCTTGTGAGAAGGATAATGCCCATGATACAAGTGTAAATGAATTCTTCCCAGATGAGCAGCTAATGATGATTTATAAAGCACCTTGGTTTGCGGATATTGCCAATTTCAAAGCAGCCGGTGACTTACCCCTTGGAATCAACAAATATCAAAGAAGGAAACTCATCAATGATGCCAAGTATTTCATTTGGGATGAACCCTATCTCTTTAAGAAATGCTCAGATGGAATCCTTAGGAGGTGCATCTCAGAAGAAGAAGGACGAAGGGTCCTGTGGAGTTACCATAGTGCTAGTTATGGAGGTCACTTTGGAGGAGAAAGAACTGCCGCAAAGGTGCTGCAATGTGGGTTCTTCTGGCCCACTATCTTCAAAGATGCTAAGGAATTAGTGAGAAGCTGCAACGAATGCCAAAGGGCTGGCAACCTGCCCAAGAGAAATGAGATGCCACAGCAATACATTCTAGAGCTTGAACTGTTTAATGTATGGGGAATCGATTTCATGGGACCATTCCCACCCTCATATTCAAACAATTTTATCTTGGTGGCAGTAGACTATGTATCTAAGTGGGTGGAGGCAGTGGCAACCCCAACTAATGATAATAAGGTAGTCATAAACTTTCTTCGAAGGAATATCTTCACCAGGTTTGGAGTCCCACGAGCCCTCATCAGTGACGGAGGGAGCCATTTCTGCAATAGACCATTGGAAGCCCTACTCCTGTAATATGGGGTAAAGCATAAGGTTACCATACCTTATCATCCCCAAACAAGTGGGCAAACAGAGATATCTAACCGAGAGTTGAAAATGATTCTGGAAAAGACTGTGGGAATATCAAGAAAGGACTGGGCAAAGAAGCTAGATGATGCTCTTTGGGTATACAGGACAGCCTTCAAAACACCAATTGGGATGTCCCCATATCAACTGGTGTATGGTAAGGCTTGTCACTTGCCATTAGAGCTGGAGCGCAAGGCCTCCTGGGCCCTTAAAACACTGAACCTAGATAGCTCTGCTGTTGGTGAAAAAAGGGTCCTGCAGCTTCAAGAATTGGAAGAATTTAGATCTCAAGCCTATGAAAATACCAAGATCTATAAGGAAAAAGCAAAAGGAGACATGATCTCAATTTGGTACCCAGAAGTTTCGAAGAAGGGCAACATGTGCTTCTCTACAACTCTAGACTGAAATTCTTTCCTGGGAAACTCAAATCAAGATGGTCGGGACCCTTTCTAGTCACAAAAGTCTCACCTTATGGACATATAGAAATAATGGAAGAAGGCTCAAAGAGAAAATTCATCGTGAATGGACAAAGACTCAAACACTAATTGGGCAGCATGAAGGAGACCCCCAAACAGAAGTATAACCTCAACTAAGGAAAGAATCGTCGAGCTAGCGATGCTAAAAAAGCGCTTTGTTGGGAGGCAACCCAACCTGAGGTAATTCTCTTTTCATAAGTCTTTCAATAAAAATTTCAAGTTGGATTCTCTATAGTGTGAGGAGCTAAGTTTGGTGTTACACATCAAAAATAATTCAAGGGTGAATATAGGACTCTAAGTTTGGTGTTCCACCAAAACTCCAGCTGAAGAGTGCATTGCAACCCTTAGTGATGAAGCATTCCTCTAGCAATTAGAGAACTTACTTGACAGAGGCTTAACCTCTAAGATATAGATCATCTTTTTAGCTCATAGTTGTTTCTTAATAAAAAGCACACAAGGTTCTTACATGCATCCAATTTGTCAAGTAAGCAAAGAACTAAGTTTGGTGTTCACACACCAAGTTAAGTTCTGAAGCTCACAAGCACACATGCATGCTAACCCTTTTCCAAGTGCTTGGAGAACAAGCAACTTTCAATAGTGTTGCAGGAATTCAATCAATCTCAGGGAATGAGCATACCCCATCATCCAAGGAAACAGACAGGGATGTAAATATTAGGACAAGAATACCAAGGAAGATATCATGAGGTTGTTTCAAACCATCTCGAGCTGCAGAACTCTATGCAAAAAATGATTGAATAGAACCTGCATCTTTTACTTGTTCCTCTTTATTCACATCTAAATTTGCTAGCTTAATGTCTTGAGTATTCACTTTCATCTTTCTTACTTGTATGATTGTCTCTTTAAGTTAATCAAAAAGAAAATGTTATGAAAAGAACAAGAGTGGAGTTATTTTGTGAAGTGCATTCTGAATGTTTGTGGTAGGATGATTAGTAAGCTAAGATGGTTCACCAAATAAGGAAAGAAAGCAACTATCTATCCTAAGTCCTATGTTTGAGAAACATCCTTTGAGACTAATTAAACAATAAGATCCCAATAAGAAAAGAGAAAGAGCAATAAAAGTGAAAAAAAAAAGAAACACAATAAGAAACAATGCTAGGCACCAAGGGTTTCAAAATTGAGGCATGTGTCTGTGGTGTTTATGTACAAGGGATATACTTGGATGAATAAGCTCTTAAGGGTGCCTTATCACTTGGTAACTTGGATTAACTAATCCGGGATTATCAGCTGAAAGTCCACTATCAAGAGTAACCTTTGCTACAGAACACTTAGTAACCCAAAGAGGTGCTGGACACCAAGGTCTCAAGAAAGGAAAATAACAAACCATGTGCCTGTGGTGTGTATGTATGAGGGAAAGAGACTTGAGGAAGTAAGTCCTTAGGGGTGTCTTAACACCTAGCACCTTAAACCAACTGGTTTGGGAGTGTTGGCTGAAAGCTTATCATAAAGAGTCGCCCTCTTACAAAGCACTTAGCAAAAAGAAAAATAAACTTTGAAAAAGAAGGAAGGTTCAATAAGAAAGAAGTCTCAAAGGATGCAATCAAGAAAGTGACCAAGGAGTTGATAAAGGCTTGAAACCTAAAGGGGAGGAACCTAAGTTGCTATGCATGAAACCCCAAAAACCAGGAATTCTACTTCTATTTTATCTTCTTGTTCTTTTATTTCATTCTTCTTATGCTTCAGTACTTGCTTAGGGACAATCAAGCTTTAAGTTTGGTGTTGTGATGTCAGGGCATCTAGGCCAGTTTCACTGACCTTTTCTTTACTGTTTTAGGGTAGTTTCATGCATTTTCTTAGTGAATAAGACAAGTTTTGGATGAAAATACACTCACACCTTGATTCAAGCAACTAGTGTGAACTTTGCATGATTTCATGAGAATTTTGCTAGAATTGCATGATAAATTGATGATGCATAATCTTATGACTTTGGCTAGAGCTTTGATGCACTTTAATTGCTTAATTTCAGGGCAAAGAAAGCAAGGAAGAACCACGTTAGTATTCACATTAACCTAGTTAACTTGAACACTAACGTGGAATGGTAAAAAAAGCTTGCAACGTTAATGAGAAAAGTGATCACCAATAACGCCTGCGAAGCCATCCATAGCTCACGTTACTTGCCATGTTAACTAAGTTAACGTGGTAGTTAACGTAGAAGCAAAAGAGAACTCCAACATTAAGAGAAAACGTGAACACCACTAATGTTGGAAAACTTAGCAATGATCCACGTTAAGAGTCACGTTAACTTAGTTAACGTGAACTCTAACGTGGAAGAGGAAAACAAAAGCCAACGTTAGTGACACTCACTTTTGTCACTAACGTTGGACCAACTAGCATTGCCTACGTTAACTTTCACGTTAAGACTATTAACGTGAAAGTTAACGTGGAGTTGAGATCAAAGAGCCAACGTTAGTGACACTCACTTTTGTCACTAACATTGGAAGATGGCATCACTACTACGTTAAGAGCCACGTCAACTTAGTTAACATGAGTTCTAACGTAGATAATTTGGGCATTTGGAGCGTTAGTGACAAGGGTGAGTGTCACTAACGCTCTCGAAGGTGAGACACACCCACGTTAAGAGTCACGTTAGCTACACTAACGTGAACTCTAACGTAGGAACAAAAGGCACCAAGCAACGTTAATGGGAAAAGTGATTCCCAATAACATTTGCGAAGGGGTATAAGCCAATGTTATTGGGAAAAGTGAGTCCCAATAACGTTGGCCAAAAATTGAGAAGGCAACTGATGAGCGGATAATTTATACGCTTTTTGGCATTGTTTTTAGGTAGTTTTTAGTAAGTTCAAGCTACTTTTAGGGATGATTTAATTAGTTTTTATGTTAAATTCATATTTCTGGACTTTACTATATGTTTGTGTGTTTTTCTGTGATTTCAGGTAATTTCTGGCTGAAATTGAGGGACTTGAGCAAAACTCTGATAAGAGGCTGACAAAGGACTGCTGATGCTGCTGGAATCTGACCTCCCTGCACTCGAAATGGATTTTTTGGAGCTACAGAACTCCAAATGGCGCGCTCTCAATGGCGTTGGAAAGTAGACATCCAGAGCTTTCCTGCAATATATAATAGTCCATACTTTATTCGGGAATTGACGACATAAACTGGCGCTCAACGCCAGTTCCATGTTGCTGCCTGGAGTAAAACGCCAGAAACACGTCACGACCCGGAGTTGAACGCCCAAAACACGTTACAACTTGGCGTTCAACTCCAATAAAAGCCTCAGCTCGTGGATAGATCAATCTCAGCCCAAACATACACCAAGTGGGCCCCGAAAGTGGATTTATGCATCAATTACTTACTTCTCTAAACCCTAGTAGCTAGTTTATTATAAATAGAACTTTTTACTAGTGTATTAGAGATCTCGGGACATCTAGTCCTTAGACCATGGGAGCTGGTGATTCGGCCATGCCTGAACCTTTCACTTATGTATTTTCAACGGTGGAGTTTCTACACACCATAGATTAAGGGTGTGGAGCTCTGCTGTACCTCAAGTTTCAATACAATTACTATTACTTTCTATTCAATTCTCTTTTATTTCTGTTCTAAGATATTCGTTGCACTACAACTTGATGAATGTGATGATCCGTGACACTCATCATCATTCTCACCTATGAACGCGCGTGACTGACAAACACTTCCATTCTACACATTAGGCCGGGCGCATATCTCTTAGATTCCCCAACAGAATCTTCGTGGTATAAGCTAGATAGATGGCGGCATTCATGGGAATCCAGAAAGTCTAACCTTGTCTCTGGTATTCCGAGTAGGATTCCGGGAATCCGGAAAGTCTAACCTTGTCTGTGGTATTCCGAGTAGGATTCTGGGATTGAATGACTGTGACGAGCTTCAAACTCCTGAAGGCTGGGCGTTAGTGACAGACGCAAAAGAATCAAGGGATTCTATTCCAACCTGATTGAGAACCAACAGATGATTAGCCGTGCTGTGACAGAGCATAGGACCATTTTCACTGAGAGGATGGGATGTAGCCATTGACAACGGTGATGCCCTACATACAGCTTGCCATGGAAAGGAGTAAGAAGGATTGGATGAATGTAATAAGAAAGTAGAGATTCAAGAGGAGCACAGCATCTCCATACGCCTATCTGAAATTCCCACTTTTGATTTACATAAGTATTTCTATCCTATTTTATTTTCTGGTTATTATTAATTTTCGAACTTATCATAAACCAACTTAATCCGCCTAACTGAGATTTACAAGGTGACCATAGCTTGCTTCATACCAACAATCTCCGTGGGATCGACCCTTACTCATGTAAGGTATTACATGGACGACCCAGTGCACTTGCTGGTTAGTTGAACGGAGTTGTGATCACACGTGCCATTACCAGGGATTATTAAGATCCCAATTCATCATACCATGATCTCTTTGGGGTATTTTTGATAGAGCCAATATTTAAATTTCATACAAGTACAAAGAGACCAACTTTGAGGATCACAATTTCGTCCACCAAGTTTTTGGCGCCGTTGCCGGGGATTGTTCGAGTATGGACAACTGAAGGTTCATCTTGTTGCTCAGATTAGTTAATTTTCTTTTTATTTTCTTTTCAAAAATCTTTCAAAAATTTTTCTTTATTTTTTGTTTTTCCAAATTTTATTTTCGAAAAATATAATAAAAATACAAAAAAATCATAAAATCATAAAAATAAAAAATATTTTGTGTTTCTTTTTTGAGTCTTGAGTCAACTTTTAAGTTTGGTGTCAATTGCATGCTTTAAAAAATTTTCTTGCATTTTCTTCGAAAAATTCATGCATTCATGGTATTCTTCAGGATCTTCAAGTTGTTCTTGGTAAGTCTTCTTGTTTGATCTTGATGATTTCTTGTTTTGTGTCTTTTGTTGTTTTTCATGTGCATCTTTGCATTCATATTTTCCAAGCATTACAAATTTCTAAGTTTGGTGTCTTGCATGTTTTCTTTACATTGAAAATTCTTCAAAAATATGTTCTTGATGTTCATCATGATCTTCAAAGTGTTCTTGGTGTTCATCTTGACATTCATAGTGTTCTTGCATGCATCATGTGTTTTGATCCAAAATTTTCATGCATCGAGTATTTTCAGTGTTTTTCTCTCTCATCATAAAAAAATTCAAAAATAAAAAATATCTTATCTTTTTAAATCTTATCTTTTTAAAATCTTTTTCAAAAATCATATCTTTTCCATTTTTTTATATTCGAAAATTTCAAAAATCTTTTTAAAAAAGATATTTTTCAAAATCTTTTTCTTATCCTTACATCATATTTTCGAAAATTGCATCAAAAATTAATGTTTTGATTCAAAAATTTCAAGTTTGTTACTTTCTTGTTAAGAAAGATTGAAATTTTAAGTTATAGAATCATATCTTGTGATTTCTTGTGAGTCAAGTCATTAATTGTGATTTTAAAATTCAAATCTTTTTCAAAACTAATTTCAATCATATCTTTTTAAAACCATATCTTTTAAAATCATATCTTTTCAAAAAAAAATTATCTTTTCAATCTTATCTTTTCAACAATCTTATCTTTTTATCTTATCTTTTTATCATATCTTTTTCAAAATTTTATCTTTTTCAAAATTTGATTTAAAAATATCTTATCTAACTTCTTATCTTCTTATCTTTTCAATTTTGACTTTAATATCTTTTTCAACTAACTAATTAACTTTTTGTTTGTTTCTTATCTTTTTCAAAACCACCTAACTACTCTTTCCTCTCTAATTTTCGAAAATATCTCACCCCTTTTTCAAAAATTCTTTTTAATTAACTAATTGTTTCAAATTTTAATTTTAATTTTAATTCATCTTTAATTTTCGAAATTACTAACTCCTTTTCAAAAATATTTTCGAAAATCCCTCTCTCATCTTCTTCTATTTATTTATTTATTTACTAACACTTCTCTTCATCTCTTATCACCTCCCCTATCCTTACTCTTTATACAGACTATTCATCCCTCTCCTTCCATTATCCCCTTTCTTCTTCTACTAATAATAAGGATCCTCTTTACTGTGACATAGAGGATTCCTCTTCATTTTCTTTTCCTCTTCTCTTTCATATGAGCAGGAACAAGGGAAAAGGCATTCTTATTGAAGCAGATCCTGAACCTGAAAGGACTCTGAAGAGGAAGTCAAGAGAAACTAAAATTCAACAATTCAGAGAAAACTTTACAGAAATTTTCGAAAAAGAAGAGGAGATGGCAGCCGAAAATAATAACAATGCAAGGAGGATGCTTGGTGATTATACTACACCTAAGGCCAGAGAAACCTCAAAAAAAAAAAAGAAAAAAAAAGAAAAAAAAGAGAGAAAAGGAAGACAAAAAGCTTCCACCTCCAAGTCATGGGAGATGGAAAGACTCATCTAAAGTGTTTATAGCTCAGTGGTAGAATATTTGACTGCACATCAAGAGAGCATGAGAAATTCCCTCTTCAAGAAATCCCTGAGATACCTCAGGGGATATATGTTCCTCCACATAATTATTGGAAGCAACTAAGGATAGGAACACCAAAATCACTAGGGATCATGCAACAGAAGCAAGGAAGAGACATAAAGGAGCTCAAAAAGCACCATTGGACCTTCAAGAAGGCGCCACCCTCACTCAGGTGGACTCATTCCTTGTCCTTAATTTTTCTGCTTTTCGTTTTTTTTATGTTATATGTTTATCTATATTTGTGTCTTTATTACATGAGTATTAGTATTTAGTAACTATGTCTTAAGGCTATGAATAATTCTATGAATCCTTCACCTCTCTTAAATGAAAAATGTTTTTAATTCAAAAGAACAAGAAGTACATGAGTTTCGAATTTATCCTTGAATTTAATTTAATTATATTGATGTGGTGACAATACTTTTTGTTTTCTGAATAAATGCTTGAACAGTGCATATTTTTTATCTTGTTGTTTATGAATGTTAAAATTGTTGGCTCTTGAAAGAATGATGAACAAAAAAAAATGTTATTGATGATCTGAAAAATCATACAATTGATTCTTGAAGCAAGAAAAAGCAGTGAAAAACAAAAGCTTGCGAAGAAAAAAAAATTGGCGAAAAAAATATTTAGAAAGAAAAAGAAAAAGCAAGCAGAAAAAGCCAATAGCCCTTAAAACCAAAAGACAAGGATAAAAAGGATCCAAGGCTTTGAGCATCAATGGATAGGAGGGCCAAGGAAATAAAATACAGGCCTAAGCGGCTAATTCAAAGCTGTCCCTAACCATGTGCTTGTGGCATGCAGGTCCAAGTGAAAAGCTTGAGACTGAGTGGTTAAAGTTGTGATCCAAAGCAAAAGAGTGTGCTTAAGAGCTCTGGACACCACTAACTGGGGACTCTAGCAAAGCTGAGTCACAATCTGAAAAGGTTCACCCAGTTATGTGTCTGTGGCATGTATGTATCCGGTGGTAATACTGGAAAACAAAATGCTTAGGGCCACGGCCAAGACTCCTAAAAGTAGCTGTGTTCAAGAATCAACATACTTAACTAGGAAAGTCAATAACACTATCCGAAATTCTAAGTTCCTAGAGATGCCAATCATTCAAAGCTTCAAAGGAAAAAGTGAGATGCCAAAACTGTTCAGAAGCAAAAAGATACAAGTCCCGCTCATCTAATTAGAATTAATATTCATTGATATTTTAGAATTTATAGTATATTCTCTTCTTTTTATCCTAATTGATTTTCAGTTGCTTGGGGACAAGCAACAATTTAAGTTTGGTGTTGTGATGAGCGGATAATTTATACGCTTTTTGGCATTGTTTTTAGGTAGTTTTTAGTAAGTTCAAGCTACTTTTAGGGATGATTTAATTAGTTTTTATGTTAAATTCAAATTTCTGGACTTTACTATGTGTTTGTGTGTTTTTCTGTGATTTCAGGTAATTTCTGGCTGAAATTGAGGGACTTGAGCAAAACTCTGATAAGAGGCTGACAAAGGACTGCTGATGCTGCTGGAATCTGACCTCCCTGCACTCGAAATGGAATTTTTGGAGCTAGAGAACTCCAAATGGCGCGCTCTTAATGGCGTTGGAAAGTAGACATCCAGAGCTTTCCCACAATATATAATAGTCCATACTTTATTCGGGAATTGACGACGTAAACTGGCGCTCAACGCCAGTTCCATGTTGCTGCCTGGAGTAAAACGCCAGAAACACGTCACGACCCGGAGTTGAACGCCCAAAACACGTTACAACTTGGCGTTCAACTCCAATAAAAGCCTCAGCTCGTGGATAGATCAAGCTCAGCCCAAACATACACCAAGTGGGCCCCGGAAGTGGATTTATGCTTCAATTACTTACTTCTCTAAACCCTAATAGCTAGTTTATTATAAATAGAACTTTTTACTAGTGTATTAAAGATCTCGGGATGCCTAGTCCTTAGACCATGGGGGCTGGCCATTCGGCCATGCCTGAACCTTTCACTTATGTATTTTCAATGGTGGAGTTTCTACACACCATAGATTAAGGGTGTGGAGCTCTGCTGTACCTCAAGTTTCAATACAATTACTATTACTTTCTATTCAATTCTCTTTTATTTCTGTTCTAAGATATTCGTTGCACTCCAACTTGATGAATATGATGATCCGTGACACTCATTATCATTCTCACCTATGAACGCGTGTGAGTGACAACCACTTCCGTTCTACCTTAGGCCGGGCGCATATCTCTTAGATTCCCCAACAGAATCTTCGTGGTATAAGCTAGATAGATGGCGGCATTCATGGGAATCCGGAAAGTCTAACCTTGTCTGTGGTATTCCGAGTAGGATTCCAGTAATCCGGAAAGTCTAACCTTGTCTGTGGTATTCTGAGTAGGATTCTGGGATTGAATGAATGTGACGAGCTTCAAACTCCTGAAGGCTGGGCGTTAGTGACAGACGCAAAAGAATCAAGGGATTCTATTCCAACCTGATTGAGAACCGACAGATGATTAGTCGTGCTGTGACAGAGCATAGGACCATTTTCACTGAGAGGATGGGATGTAGCCATTGACAACGGTGATGCCCTACATACAGCTTGCCATGGAAAGGAGTAAGAAGGATTGGATGAATGTAATAAGAAAGTAGAGATTCAAGAGGAGCACAACATCTCCATACGCCTATCTGAAATTCCCACTTTTGATTTACATAAGTATTTCTATCCTATTTTATTTTCGGTTTATTATTAATTTTCTAACTTATCATAAACCAACTTAATCCGCCTAACTGAGATTTACAAGGTGACCATAGCTTGCTTCATACCAACAATCTCCGTGGGATCGACCCTTACTCACGTAAGGTATTACTTGGACGACCCAATGCACTTGCTGGTTAGTTGAACGGAGTTGTGATCACACGTGTCATTACCAGGGAATATTAAGATCCCAATTCATCATACCATGATCTCTTTGGGGTATTTTTGATAGAGCAATATTTAAATTTCATACAAGTACAAAGAGACCAACTTTGAGGATCACAATTTCGTCCACCAAGTTTTTGGCGCCGTTGCCGGGGATTGTTCGAGTTTGGACAACTGAAGGTTCATCTTGTTGCTCAGATTAGGTAATTTTCTTTTTATTTTCTTTTCAAAAATCTTCCAAAAATTTTTGTTTATTTTTCATTTTTCCAAATTTTATTTTCGAAAAATATAATAAAAATACAAAAAAATCATAAAATCATAAAAATCAAAAATATTTTGTGTTTCTTGTTTGAGTCTTGAGTCAACTTTTAAGTTTGGTGTAATTTGCATGCTTTAAAAATTTTTCTTGCATTTTCTTCGAAAAATTCATGCATTCATGGTATTCTTCAGAATCTTCAAGTTGTTCTTGGTAAGTCTTCTTGTTTGATCTTGATGATTTCTTGTTTTGTGTCTTTTGTTGTTTTTCATGTGCATCTTTGCATTCATATTTTCCAAGCATTACAAATTTCTAAGTTTGGTGTCTTGCATGTTTTCTTTACATTGAAAATTCTTCAAAAATATGTTCTTGATGTTCATCATGATCTTCAAAGTGTTCTTGGTGTTCATCTTGACATTCATAGTGTTCTTGCATGCATCATGTGTTTTGATCCAAAATTTTCATGCATTGAGTATTTTCAGTGTTTTTCTCTCTCATCATAAAAAAATTCAAAAATAAAAAAAAATATTTTATCTTTTTAAATCTTATCTTTTTAAAATCTTTTTCAAAAATCATATCTTTTCCATTTTTTTATATTCGAAAATTTCAAAAATCTTTTTAAAAAAGATATTTTCAAAATCTTTTTCTTATCTTTACATCATATTTTCAAAAACTGCATCAAAAATTAATGTTTTGATTCAAAAATTTCAAGTTTGTTACTTTCTTGTTAAGAAAGATTGAAATTTTAAGTTATAGAATCATATCTTGTGATTTCTTGTGAGTCAAGTCATTAATTGTGATTTTAAAATTCAAATCTTTTTCAAAATTATTTTCAATCATATCTTTTTAAAACCATATCTTTTAAAATCATATCTTTTCAAAAAAAAAATTATCTTTTCAATCTTATCTTTTCAAAAATCTTATCTTTTTATATTATCTTTTTATCATATCTTTTTCAAAATTTTATCTTTTTCAAAATTTGATTTAAAAATATCTTATCTAACTTCTTATCTTTTTATCTTTTCAATTTTGACTTTAATATCTTTTTCAACTAACTATTTAACTTTTTGTTTGTTTCTTATCTTTTTCAAAACCACTTAACTACTCTTTCCTCTCTAATTTTCGAAAATATCTCACCCCTTTTTCAAAAATTCTTTTTAATTAACTAATTGTTTCAAATTTTACTTTTAATTTTAATTCATCTTTAATTTTTGAAATTACTAACTCCTTTTCAAAAATATTTTTGAAAATCCCTCTCTCATCTTCTTCTATTTATTTATTTATTTACTAACACTTCTCTTCATCTCTTATCACCTCCCCTATCCTTACTCTTTATACAGACTATTCATCCCTCTCCTTCCATTATCCCCTTTCTTCTTTTACTAATAATAAGGATCCTCTTTACTGTGACATAGAGGATTCCTCTTCCTTTTCTTTTCCTCTTCTCTTTCATATGAGCAGGAACAAGGGAAAAGGCATTCTTATTGAAGCAGATCCTGAACCTGAAAGGACTCTGAAGAGGAAGTCAAGAAAAACTAAAATTCAACAATTCAGAGAAAACTTTACAGAAATTTTCGAAAATGAAGAGGAGATGGCAGCCAAAAATAATAACAATGCAAGGAGGATGCTTGGTGATTATACTACACCTAAGGCCAGAGAAACCTCAAAAAAAAAAAAGAAAAAAAAGAAAAAAAAAGAGAGAGAAAAGGGAAGACAAAAAGCTTCCACCTCCAAGTCATGGGAGATAGAAAGACTCATCTAAAGTGTTTATAGCTCAGTGGTAGAATATTTGACTGCACATCAAGAGAGCATGAGAAATTCCCTCTTCAAGAAATCCCTGAGATACCTCAGGGGATACATGTTTCTCCACATAATTATTGGAAGCAACTAAGGATAGGAACACCAAAATCACTAGGGATCATGCAACAGAAGCAAGGAAGAGACATAAAGGCGCTCAAAAAGCACCATTGGACCTTCAAGAAGGAGCCACCCTCACTCAGGTGGACTCATTCCTTGTCCTTAATTTTTCTGCTTTTCGTTTCTTTTTTACGTTATATGTTTATCTATGTTTGTGTCTTTATTACATGAGTATTAGTATTTAGTAACTATGTCTTAAGGCTATGAATAATTCTATGAATCCTTCACCTCTCTTAAATGAAAAATGTTTTTAATTTAAAAGAACAAGAAGTACATGAGTTTCGAATTTATCCTTGAATTTAATTTAATTATATTGATGTGGTGACAATACTTTTTGTTTTCTGAATGAATGCTTGAACAGTGCATATTTTTTATCTTGTTGTTTATGAATGTTAAAATTGTTGGCTCTTGAAAGAATGATGAACAAAAAGAAATGTTATTGATGATCTGAAAAATCATACAATTGATTCTTGAAGCAAGAAAAAGCAGTGAAAAACAAAAGCTTGCGAAGAAAAAAAAATTGGCGAAAAAAAATATTTAGAAAGAAAAAGAAAAAGCAAGCAGAAAAAGCCAATAGCCCTTAAAACCAAAAGACAAGGATAAAAAGGATCCAAGGCTTTGAGCATCAATGGATAGGAGGGCCCAAGGAAATAAAATCCAGGCCTAAGCGGCTAATTCAAAGCTGTCCCTAACCATGTGCTTGTGGCATGCAGGTCCAAGTGAAAAGCCTGAGACTGAGTGGTTAAAGTTGTGATCCAAAGCAAAAGAGTGTGCTTAAGAGCTCTGGACACCACTAACTGGGGACTCTAGCAAAGCTGAGTCACAATCTGAAAAGGTTCACCCAGTTATGTGTCTGTGGCATGTATGTATCCGGTGGTAATACTGGAAAACAAAATGCTTAGGGCCACGGCCAAGACTCCTAAAAGTAGCTGTGTTCAAGAATCAACATACTTAACTAGGAAATTCAATAACACTATCCGAATTCTAAGTTCCTAGAGATGCCAATCATTCTAAGCTTCAAAGGAAAAAGTGAGATGCCAAAACTGTTCAAAAGCAAAAAGATACAAGTCTCGCTCATCTAATTAGAATTAATATTCATTGATATTTTGGAATTTATAGTATATTCTCTTCTTTTTATCCTAATTGATTTTCAGTTGCTTGGGGTCAAGCAACAATTTAAGTTTGGTGTTGTGATGAGCGGATAATTTATACGCTTTTTGGCATTGTTTTTAGGTAGTTTTTAGTAAGTTCAAGCTACTTTTATGGATGTTTTAATTAGCTTTTATGTTAAATTCACATTTTGGACTTTACTATGTGTTTATGTGTTTTTCTATGATTTCAGGTAATTTCTGGCTGAAATTGAGGGACTTGAGCAAAACTCTGATAAGAGGCTGACAAAGGACTGCTGATGCTGTTGGAATCTGACCTCCCTGCACTCGAAATGGATTTTCTGGAACCACAGAACTCCAAATGTCACGCTCTCAATGGCGTTGGAAACTAGACATCCAGAGCTTTTCCGCAATATATAATAGTCCATACTTTATTCGGGAATTGATGACGTAAACTGGCGCTCAACGCCATATCCATGTTGCTTCCTGGAGTAAAACGCCAGAAACACGTTACAACCCGGAGTTGAATGCCCAAAACACGTTACAACTTGGCGTTCAACTGTGGAGTTTCTACACACCATAGATTAAGGGTGTGGAGCTCTACTGTACCTCAAGTTTCAATACAATTACTATTACTTTCTATTCAATTCTCTTTTATTTCTGTTCTAAGATATTCGTTGCACTCCAACTTGATGAATGTGATGATCCGTGACACTCATCATCATTCTCACCTATGAACGCGCGAGACTGACAACCACTTCCGTTCTACCTTAGGCCGGGCGCATATCTCTTAGATTCCCCAACAGAATCTTTCTGGTATAAGCTAGATAGATGGCGGCATTCATGGGAATCCGGAAAGTCTAACCTTGTCTGTGGTATTTCGAGTAGGATTCCGGGAATCCGGAAAGTCTAACCTTGTCTGTGGTATTCCGTGTAGGATTCTGGGATTGAATGACTGTGACGAGCTTCAAACTCCTGAAGGCTGGGCGTTAGTGACAGACACAAAAGAATCAAGGGATTCTATTCCAACCTGATTAAGAACCGACAGATGATTAGCCGTGCTGTGACAGAGCATAGGACCATTTTCACTGAGAGGATGGGATGTAGCCATTGACAACGGTGATGCCCTATATACAGCTTGCCATGGAAAGGAGTAAGAAGGATTGGATGAATGTAATAAGAAAGTAGAGATTCAAGAGGAGCACAGCATCTCCATACGCCTATCTGAAATTCCCACTTTTGATTTACATAAGTATTTCTATCCTATTTTATTTTCTGTTTATTATTAATTTTCGAACTTATCATAAACCAACTTAATCCGCCTAACTGAGATTTACAAGGTGACCATAGCTTGCTTCATACCAATAATCTCCGTGGGATCGACCCTTACTCACGTAAGGTATTACTTGGACGATCCAGTGCACTTGCTGGTTAGTTGAACGGAGTTGTGATCACACGTGCCATTACCAGGGATTATTAAGATCCCAATTCATCATACCATGATCTCTTTGGGGTATTTTTGATAGAGCCAATATTTAAATTTCATACAAGTACAAAGAGACCAACTTTGAGTATCACAATTTCGTCCACCAGCAACGTTAGTGGTCACGTTAAGACCACTAACGTTGGAGTTAACATGGGTACATAAGGGTGGAACGTTAGTGAAAAAAGTGAATGCCACTAACTTTCTCGAACCCACAATGGCAGTCAACGTTAATCTCACTAAATACCCAAGCCTAATTCATATTTCTCTGCAAGCTGGGCCCACTAAAGATGAGAACTACTTCAACTCAAGATTCAGAGCCCACATCCAAGACTTGAAGAACTCACTAGAAGATCAAGAGGAGTAGTATATATAGGAGTAGTTTTGAACTATAGAGGAGCTGGCACTTTTGGGAACTACTCTCTGTATATTTACTTTTCTGCACTTTTAGCATGGATTCTTCTTTTCTGCCATTTTTCATTTCTAGAGCTATGAACAACTAAACCCCTTTCATTGGGTTAGGGACTCTGTTGTAATTTGATGGATCAATTATAGTTTTCATTCTTCTTCTTCTTTCTTTTCTCTTGATCTTACTAGAAAGCTTTCGATCTTAATTCAATTGGTTAGTTGTCTTGGAAAAGAAACTCTCCATAATTGAATCTCCTTTGAGCCTTGGAAAAGGGATGAGGAGATCATGCTAGAAATACTTTCTCATCTTGGACCAAATTGGGGTTTGGGCGGATATAGTGACATGTAATCCTCCCAACACTTTGATTTGGAAATACATGTGGTATAATCAGTGACCACACTTCATCTCTTCCCATGAGCAATTAAATCAAGGAATTGGGCAATTGTTCAAGCTTAGAGAGATTGGATTGCCAAGGAATTGGGATCCAATCACTTAAGATTGCCAAGGAGATCAATGAATGCATTGATTGAGGAAGAGATGAGAATGAACTTGATTCGGAGAATGCAACATCTCCTGAACCCAATGATTACCCTATTTCTGATCTTACCCATTCTCTTTACTTTCTGCCATTTATTTTCATGCTCATTACCCCAAATCCCCATTTAAGATTCTGCACTTTAATTTCTGTTATTTACTTTCCAGTCATTTAAATTTCTGCAAGTTCCTATCTAAATTCTATTTAGTTCAACTAGCATATTCTTCTAACTAAAGTTGCTTGACCAATCAATCCTTGTGGGATTCGACCTCACTCTATTTTGAGTTTTACTTGACGACAATTCGGTATACTTGCCGAAGGGAAATTTGTTGAGAGACAAGTTTTCATGCATCACACTTGTTCTAAAGAGGTGCCAAGAGACTAATCTAGTTTTAAACTGGGAGAAATGTCACTTTATGGTGACTGAAGGAATTGTTCTTGGGCACAAAATTTCGAACAAGGGAATAGAGGTGGATCAAGCTAAGGTAGAGGTAATTGAAAAATTACCATCACCTGCCAATGTTAAGGCAATCAGAAGCTTTCTGGGGCATGCAGGATTCTATTGGAGGTTTATAAAAGATTTTTCAAAAATTGCAAAACCTCTGAGTAATCTACTAGCTGCTAACACGCCATTTATCTTTGATAAGGAGTGTCTGTAGGCGTTTGAGACTCTGAAAGCTAAGCAGGTCACAGCACCAGTCATCTCTGCACCAGACTGGACATTACATTTGAACTAATGTATGATGCCAGTGACCATGCCATTGGAGCAGTGTTGGGACAAAGGCATGATAACCTACTGCACGTCATTTATTATGCTAGTCGTGTTTTAAATAACGCACAAAAGAACTACACAACCACAGAAAAAGAGTTACTTGCAGTGGTTTACGCCATTGACAAGTTCAGATCTTATTTAGTAGGATCAAAAGTGATTCTATACACTGACCATGCTGCTCTTAAATATCTACTCACAAAGCAGGATTCAAAACCCAAACTCATAAGATGGGTATCACTTCTGCAAGAGTTTGATATAGAAATAAGAGACAGGAAAGGGACAGAGAACCAAGTAGCAGATCACCTGTCCTGAATAGAACAAATATAAGGGGCGTCCCTCCCTCTTACTGAGATCTCTGAAAACTTTCCGAATGAGTAACTCTTTGCCATCCAGGAAGTACCCTGGTTTGCAGACATTGTAAACTACAAGGCTGTGAGATTCATACCCAAAGAGTATAGTAGGCAGCAATCCAAGAAATTGATCTCGGATGCAAAGTACTATTTGTGGGATGAACCATATCTCTTCAAGAGATATGCAGACGGAGTAATCTGTAGATGTGTGCCTAAAGAAGAAGCACAAAAGATCCTCTGGCATTGCCATAGATCATAGTATGGAGGACATTTTGAAAGTGAGCGAACAGCCACAAGAGTCCTCCAATGTGGCTTCTACTGGCCTACTCTCTATAAAGACTCACGAGAGTTTATACTTAATTGTGACAGTTGCCAAAGATCTAGCAATCTGCCTCACAGTTATGCCATGCCTCAACAAGGAATCTTGGAGATTGAGTTGTTTGATGTATGGGGTATTGACTTCATGGGGCCTTTCCCACCATCATACTCAAACACTTATATTCTGGTGGTAGTGGATTATGTATCCAAATGGGTGGAAGCTATTGCAACACCCACTAATGATACTAAGACAGTGCTGAAATTCCTCGAAAAACATATCTTCAGCAGATTTGGCGTCCTTATAGTACTAATCAGTGATGAAGGCGCTCATTTCTACAATAAACAGCTTTACTCTGCTGTGGTTCGATATGGAGTTAGTCACAGGGTGGCAACTCCATATCATCCATAGACAAATAGGCAAGCTGAAGTCTCTAATAGAGAACTTAAAAGAATCCTGGAACGGACTGTGATTAACCGTAGAAGGGATTGGGCAAGAAGCTTGGATGATGCTTTGTGGGCATACCAGCTTGTGTATGGAAACGCCTGTCACTTGCCAGTGGAACTGGAACACAAGGTCTACTGGGCAACCAAATTCCTAAACCTTGATGCCAAGTTAGCTGGAGAAAAACGATTGCTCCAGTTAAATGAGCTAGATGAATTCAGACTCAATGATTTCGAAAATGAAAAAAATTTACAAAGAGAAAGCAAAAAGATGGCATGATAAGAAGCTGTCATCTAGAGTCTTTGAGCCAGGGGAGAAAGTTCTGCTGTTTAACTCTAGACTCAGATTATTCCCCGGAAGGTTGAAGTCCCGGTGGAGAGGACAATATGTGATTACAAGTGTGTCACCATATGGATATGTAGAGCTTCAGGATAATGACTCTAACAAAAAATTCATTGTTAATGGACAGAGAGTTAAACATTATCTTGAAAGCAATTTTGAGCAAGAATGCTCAAAACTGAGACTTGATTAAAGCTCAGTAACAGTCCAACTAAAGACAATAAAGAAGCACTTGCTGGGAGGCAACCCAGCCATTAACAAAGCTTATTTGTTAAATTAAATGATAATTCTACAAGTTCATATTAATTATCTTCAAGGTAAAATAGCAATTGCATGAGTTCACAGAGTTATAGAAGGATTCAGAGGATAAAACAGCAAAAAGAAGCTCACTGGTGCGAAAAAGCCAGTAAGAGCTGTTTTGGGCGCTAAACGCCCAAAAGAAGTATCTACTGGGCGTTTAACGCCAGTAGAGATAGCCATCTGGGCATTAAACGCCAGAGAGAAGCACCTTCTGGGCGTTTAATGCCAGATTTACAGCGTCCTGGGCGTTCAGAAAAATGCCCAGTGATAAAGGAGTTTCTGGCGTTTAACGCTAGCTAGAAGCAACAGCTGGGCGTTAAACGCCCAGACCAAGCACCAACTGGGCGTTAAACGCCCAAAACATGCAGCAGTTGGGCGTTTAACGCCAGGATTGTGGAAGGGAGAAAGTTTTTGTTCCCAACTTGATTTTTTTCAAATTTTCATGTTTCCATCCATAATTTCTTGCATAAACTTATTACAAATCCTAATTTTTCAAATCATTTTTCAAAGATATCAAATGTATCTTAATTCTAAACATAAATCTTTTTTTAATCCTTTTCAACTTCTTTTCAAATCTTTTTCAAAACTCAATTATCTTTTTAAATTCTTTTCAAATCTTTTTAAATTCTTCTCAAATCTTTTTAAATTCATCATATATTCTTTTCAAAATTCAGATTTATCTTTTTTAAATATCTTTCATATATTTTCAATTTTAAATTGCATCTTTTTCCTATCATAATTATCTTTTACAAATCATATCTTCTATCATATCTTCTTCAAAATTTTCGAAAACCCACCCCTCCCTTTAAATCCACGTTCGGCTCCCTCCTCTCCTCCACAATTCGAACTTGGCTCTCCATCTATCCCCCTCCTTTCCATTTTTTTGCTTGAGGACAAGCAAACCTCTAAGTTTGGTGTGTTTATCCGTGATCACTAAACCAATACCCACTAAGATCATGGCTCCTAAGGGAAAACAAACCATTTCAAGAGGCAAGAAAGAGAATATTCTAAAATCACTTTGGAATCAAGGAAAGTTCTTAACCAAAGAACATTCAGACCATTACTACAAAATAATAGGTCTAAGGTCAGTGATCCCGGAAGTTAAATTTGATATGAAAGAAGACGCATATCCAGAGATCCAAGAGCAAATTTGAAACAGGAGCTGAGAAATACTAGCGAATCCTTAAACAAAGGTGGGAAGAAACATGGTTCAGGAATTCTACTCTAATCTGTGGCAAATAGACAGGCAGAGAATAGCTGGAACCGCCTTCTATGACTATCAAACTTTGGTTAGAGGGAAGATTGTTCACTTCCACCCTAACAAAATCAGAGAGATCTTCAAAGCTACCTCAGCTGAAAGATGACCCAGACTCCTATAACAGGAGAATGAGGAGAACAAATAAGGGCTTGGACAAAATTCTAGAGGACATATGCCTCTCTGGAACCAAGTGGACAACCAACACAAAGGGTGTCCCAAATCAACTCAAGAGAGGATATCTCAAACCAGTCGCCAGAGACTAGCTGGACTTCATTGGGCGTTCTATACTGCCCACTAGCAACCGCTCTGAAGTCACCATCAAAAGAGCAGTAATGATCCATTGCATTATGTTAGGAAAAAAAGTGGAAGTTCATCAACTGATCTCTTGTGAACTTTACACAATTGCAAACAAGAACTCCAAAGATGCCAATTGGCTTATCCAAGCTTAATCTCTATGCTATGTAAATATGCTAGGGTGAAGATGGGAGTAAATGAGTATATCTCAGTTGAGCAACCAATCACCAAAAAGTCAATGGAAGGACAACAAGTGCAGGACGACCCCATCAAGAGGAAAGAACAGGAGTTCCTCCTAGAAATCCCTCAAATTGAATACTGGGAGCGTCTTGAAGTATCTGTCACCAAGTTGCAAGAAACTATGGACCAACTAAAGGAAGAACAGCAAAATCAAAGTAGCATGCTTTGCAAACTGCTTAGGGAACAAGAAGAGCAAGGGCGTGAACTGAAGCAACTGAAGCGTCAGAAGCTATCTCTTGAAGGGCCAAGCACCCCACAGATTAAAGGAGCATCAACCTCCCAAAATAAAGGTTGTTGAGTCCTAATCTTAGCCTTAACTCTGTGATAATTGTTCTTATTAGGAATTTATCTTAGAAGTTATATATGAGTAGTAGTAATTAGTATCTCTATTTTGATTTTATCTCCAATTAAGCTATAATTTATTTTTCTCATCATCATCAAACATGAATAAAATAGTAGATTTTTAGAATAAGGAGGCAATTTTTTTGGAGTTTTTAATAAGGAAAATTCTAATTATTTATATGTGGTGGCAATACTTTTTGTCTTCTGAATGAATGTCTGAATAGTGCATATTTTTTATATTGAATTTTATATTGAAAGAATGATGAACAAGAGAAATGTTATTGATGATCTGAAAAATCATGAAATTGATTCTTGAAGCAAGAAAAAGCAGTGAAAAAAAAGAAGAGAAGGAGCAGTAGAAAAAGCCAATAGCCCTTTAAACCAAAAGGCAATGGTAAAAAGAATCCAAGGCTTTGAGCATCAATGGATAGGAGGGCCCAAGGAAATAAATCCAGGCCTAAGCGGCTAAATCAAGCTGTCCCTAACCATGTGCTTGTGGCATGCATGTCCAAGAGAAACGCTTGAGACTGAGTGGTTAAAGTCGTGATCCAAAGCAAAAGAGTGTGCTTAAGAACTCTGGACACCTCTAATTGGGGACTTTAGCAAAGCTAAGTCACAATCTGAAAAGATTCACCCAGTTATGTGTCTGGTGGCATTTATGTATCCGGTGGTAATACTGGAAAACAAAGTACTTAGGGCCACGGCCAAGACTCATAAAATAGTTGTGTTCAAGAATCAACATACTAAACTAGGAGAATCAATAATACTATCTAAATTCTGAGTTCCTATGGATGCCAATCATTCTAAATTTCAAAGGATAAAGTGAGATGCCAAAACTGTTCGGAAGCAAAAAGCTACTAGTGCCGCTCATCTAATTAGAATTTGAGCTTCACTTGAAACTCCGAGATATTATTGCTTCTTGATTTCTTTTTATCCTATTTTATTTATCTAGTTGCTTGGGGACAAGCAACAGTTTAAGTTTGGTGTTGTGATGAGCGGATATTTTATACGCTTTTTTGGGGTAATTTCATGTAGTTTTTAGTATGTTTTAGTTAGTTTTTAGGAAAAATTCATATTTCTGGACTTTACTATGAGTTTATATGTTTTTCTGTGATTTCAGGTATTTTCTGGCTGAAATTGAGGGAGCTGATAAAAAAAATCTGATTCAAGCTGAAAAAGGACTGCTGACGCTGTTGGATTCTGACCTCCCTACACTCGGAATGGAGTTTTTGGAGCTACAGAAGTCCAATTGGCGCGATCTCAATTGAGTTGGAAATTAGACATCCAGGGCTTTCCAACAATATATAATAGTCCATACTTTGCTCGAAGATAAATGATGTAAACTGGCGTTTAACGCCAGTTCCATGGTGCATTCTGGCGTTAAATGATGACAAGTCATCTTAGCCTAGTTTCACTAGTCCTTTTCTTTTGTTTTCACTTGAATTATGCACTTTCTTGAGCCACAAGCAAGCCAATTGGGTAGATTTTCATGCTTCCTTTGATTGAATCAACCATATGTGAATTAATGCAAATTCATGAGGTTTTATGCTACAATTGTTGCATATTATGATAAATTGAATATCTTATGATTTTGGGCATAGCTTTGATGTGTTTGGTTGATTAATGATAGGTGAAGAAAGCTTGGAGAAAAGTGGAAGAAAGAAGGAACGGCTAGAAGCAAAGAGGGAGCAATGAAACAAGTGAAATTGAACCAAGAAACATAAAGTTGGAGTTGAAGTTAGCCCTCAAACTTTGGCACAAACTTTTGGTGCAAAGTTAGCCTCAAAGTTAGCCCCCTAACTTGAAGGCTAACTTGAGAAGTTGAAAATTCTTCCCTGGACAACCAAAGTTTGCGCCAACGTTAGCCCCCAAACTTGGAGGCTAACGTTGGCATGAGAATTCTACTCCAGGGTGGCCAAAGTTTGCGCCAACGTTAGCCCCCAAACTTGGAGGCTAACGTTGGCATGTCAATTTCTCCCAGGGGTGGCCAAAGTTTGCGCTCAAGTTTGACCCCAAACTTGGAGGCTAACTTTGGCGCCAATTGTGTTTAAGGAAAGGCCAAAGTTTGCGCTGAAGTTTGCCCCCTAACTTTGGCACCAACTTTGGCACCAGAAAAATGGGCTTGCTGATATAAAAAGTTGGCCTCAAAGTTAGCCCCCAAACTTTGACTCAAACTTTGAATCCAACTTCACAAAAATTCAAATCCGGTTCACATGGTTCACTTGGGTTTCTCTTCAAACTTCAAGAGCAATTAACCAAGGCCTCTTTCAACCCAATTCCACCAAGAGCAAAGGCCCAACTCAAGGCTTGAAGATCAATTGAAGAAAGTGTATAAATAGGCTAGAATTCAAGTTAATCGGGGAGCTTCCTTTTCTGATTTTTCATAGAGCTTTCCTTTGGAATTTTAGTTACTGAGTGATCTCTAATTTCTTAGTTTGGGGAAGGAGAATTCCATTCTCTTCCTCTTAGTTTTATTGCTTTTAATTTCAATTACAATTGTCTTGGATCTTGGGTTGGAGAATTGAAGGAATTCTGTTTCAATCTCATCCTTGGATCTCTTTTACTGCTTAATTGAATTTAGTTCTCTGTTAATCGTTCTTCATCTAATTCCTTTGCAATTTACAATTCTCTTGCTATTGTTCTTGTTGGATCTAGGAAGGCATTGAGATCTAGACTTGGTTTTCTAGTCTCTGGGTCCTGAGATCTAAGTTTACCATTCCAATTCTCTGTCTCTTGCTTTATGTGTTCATTTAATTTTCTGTTTTGAATGCGATTCACCCCAATTCCCATTTACTCTTCTGTTTGATGCAATTCAACTTCTCTTTGTTTAATTCCTGCAAATCCAAGTCCCAATCCCCTTTACATTTCAAGTCATTTACATTTCTTGCCATTTAAGATTCTTGCAATTTACATTTCTTGCTCTTTAAGTTTCTGCCACTTAATTTCTTGTTTCTTAAGATTCAGCACATTAATTTTTGTTCTCTTTAAATTCATGCCAATTTCCCATTCCCTTTACTTTCAATGCAATTTAAATTCTGCCAATCACCAATCAATCAACCAAATCTTGATTCGCTTGACTAAATCAACCACTAAGCTAAAGTTGCTCAATCCTTCAATCCCTGTGGGATCGACCTCACTCCCGTGAGTTTTTATTACTTGATGCGACCCGGTGCACTTGCCGGTTAGATTGGTGTGTTTTTGGGAGAAATTCATTTTTCCACCAAAAATATCCCATCAAGTTATTGGCGCCGTTGCCGGGGATTGATTAGATTGACAATGATTAAGTGAGGTGGTAGTTTAGATCAAGCACTTTTTCTTTATTTTTCTTTATTTTTACTAAGCACATTAACTGTTTAACACATTGTGTCACCTAACCCTCTAACCACATTCTAGCACTAGAATACTCATGTTTTATTTGGTTTGTTTGTGATTTTTGCAAGTCATGGAGGCTGAGGTGCGTGAAGAGGGAGTGAGCAACAATGCCCAGCCTGCAAGAAGGGTGTTGGCCTCTTACACTATCCCCAATCCCAGACATTATGGGAGCAGCATCCTCACCCCAAATGTTCAGGCAAATGACTTTGAGTTGAAGCCTCAACTAATCACCTTGGTGCAGAACAATTGTGCTTATGGAGGTGGCCCTCTTGAAGACCCCAACCAACATTTGTCCGTTTTCTTAAGGATTTGTGAAACGGTCAAGACAAATGGTGTGCATCCAGACACATACAAATTGTTGCTGTTCCCATTCTCATTAAAGGA
Source organism: Arachis stenosperma (assembly GCF_014773155.1). Lineage (NCBI taxonomy): Eukaryota > Viridiplantae > Streptophyta > Magnoliopsida > Fabales > Fabaceae > Arachis > Arachis stenosperma. The sequence continues at coordinate 93,481,795 of NC_080380.1, forward strand.
TAAGGCTGGACAATGGCTTGAAACTTTTCCCAAAGGAAGTGTCACTAGTTGGGACGATTTGGTGACTAAATTTTTAGCCAAATTTTACCCACCCCAAAGGAATGTCAGGCTGAAAACTGAGGTGCAGACATTCACCCAATTAGATGCCGAATCCTTGTATGAAGCATGGGAGAGGTACAAAGCTCTAATCAGAAAGTGTCCCCCAGAAATGTTCAATGAATGGGATGTGCTACAAAATTTCTATGAAGGCTTGACGTTGAAATCTCAAGAGGCATTAGATCACTCTGCTGGAGGTTCATTACAACTGATGAAAACTGCTGAAGAAGCCCAGAATCTTGTGGACATGGTGGCCAACAATCAATACTTCTTTGCTCATCAAAGAACCCGCCAACCATCACAGAGAAAGGGGGTATTAGAATTGGAAGGAGTGGACTCTATTTTGGCTCAAAACAAGATGATGCAACAACAGATTCAACAACAGTTTGAACAAATGGCCAAAAGGATTGACAGCCTCCAAGTTGCAGCAGTCAACACAAGCCAACCATCAACCAAATGGGGGCAAAATGAAGAAAACCAAGAAGATCAGCAGCAGGAACAACCTCAATATGTGCATAACTAAAGCTCCGGCCAAAATGAAGTCTATGGTGACATCTACAATCCATCCTGGAAGAACCATCCAAACATAAGATGGGGAGATAACCACACTCAAAATCAGCAACCATGGCAACGAAATTCAAACCAAATAACTCAAGAAACAACCAAAATCACAACCAGCAAAACACTAACCCCAATCCATATAGAAAACCCCAAAACAACCACTCAAATTCTAGCTACTATCCACCCAATAACCAAACCACTAACCAAAACACCCACCATCAACCTTCAACACCCCACAACCAGCCACAAACATCACAAGACACTCAAAGGATCTCCAACTTGGAGACATTGATAGAAAAGATGATGAAGCACCAAGAGACAATGATGGAGAAACTCATGAAAAATCAAGAGATGGCAAGACAAGATCAAGAAGCAGCATGGAAGGATCAAGCCATAACAATCAAAAACCAAGAAGCTGCAATCAGAAATCTTGAGAGGCATATGGAACAAATGGCTAAACAAAACACAGAGATGGGTGAGAAGCAATCAAATGCATCCCTAGTACCACTTCAGACCACCCAAGGGACAAAGGAAAAGCTACAAAGTGGGAGGAGTGCAAAGCAATTATGGTGGGAAGTGAGAAGGAAGCCATCAATCAGGAAGAACACAACAGAAAAGTTCCACGAGAAGAGACAGAAGAAAGAAGTGAAGAGGAGAGAAAGACCAAGAATGCAAAAAGCTCAAAGAAAGATGAGGACATCCTTGAAACACAGCTACAGGAGAAGAAGGAAGGGGTGAAGCCAGATGTCCCCAAACTTCCATACCCTCAGAGGTTCAAAAAAGAGAATGAGGATAAGCAATACTCAAAATTCCTGGACATATTCAAGACACTCAACATCAATATTCCTTTCTTGGAAGCACTTGAACAGATGCCACTATATGCCAAATTTATGAAGGAAGTGCTGACAAAGAAAAGATCCCTGCAGGAAGGACAGATTGTTAAGATGACAAAGGAATGTAGTGCTATCCTCCAAAGAGAGTTACCAGAGAAGAAAGATGATCCTGGGCGTTTTTACATACCTTGCACCATAGGAAACATAACAATTGAGAAGTCATTTTGTGACCTGGGTGCAAGCATAAACCTGATGCCTTTGTCTCTAATGAGGAAACTTCAAATTTCTGAGCTGAAATCCACACGAATAGTTCTCCAAATAGCTGACAAATCCACTAAGCAAGCACTGGGAGTTGTGGAGAATGTATTGGTAAAAGTGGGAAAATTCTTTCTCCCTGCTGACTTTGTTATCTCAGATATAGAAGAAGACCCTAACACTCCCATCATCCTGGGGAGGCCTTTCCTAGCTACGGGCAGAGCATTGATAGATGTTGAAAAAGGGGAATTGTTGCTAAGAGTGCATGATGAACACCTAGCATTCCATGTTTTTAAAACCCTGCATGAGCCCACTCAAGAAGAAGATTGTATGAAGGATAAGGCCAGAGATCAAAGCTTGAAGGAGGCATTCAATGAGTTAAATCCAAGACTTCTAAATCCACAATTGAAAGAAGTAGAGATGGTGCAACAAACCAAAGAAGTCAAGGAGGAACTAGATCCAAAACCCCCAGATGAGAAATTCAGCATCCCAGATAAAGAACCACCAAGGCAGGGAGTATCTCTTGAGAAAGAAAAGAAGAAGAGGCCAAGAGGGTGGAGAAATAAGAAAATCCCTACTGAAGGCTTTTCACCAGGGGATAAAGTGGTGTTAAACACCCAACCAATGAAGGTGTCTCCACAATTATCTGAATACTACACTGTGAACCGAGTCCTTTCATTTGAACACCTAGAGATCATCAAAGAGGAGACTGGAAGGAAGTTCACAGTAAGAGGAGAAAAGCTGAGGCACTATGATTTTCAACCTCCATGATCAAAGAATGAAGGATGTCAAGCTAGTGACATTAAAAGAGCGCTTGTTGGGAGGCAACCCAACATGAGGTAGTTTTCTTTTCATAAATTTTTCAATAAAAAGGTTGAATAATTGGTATGTATCGCAAGGAGCTAAGTTTGGTGTTCCACACCAAAACAAATTAAGAGAGAATGAAGCATTCTAAGTTTGGTGTTCCACCAAAATCTCACTTAAAAGCACATTCTCACTTCCTGCACAAAGCTAGCTCTAAGCAATCAGACAAATCATTCAACCATTTAATTGCTTTCTAGTTTTAGTTTTATAACCTTTAGCAAGGACACAAGATTTTACATATAGTTAATCTGTTGCATCAAAGGAAGTGGCAAGGAATTAAGTTTGGTGTTCCCACACCAAATTAAATCCAAAAGCCACATTCAATTCATGCATACTAACCAGTCACCTAAGGGCTTGAGAAGCAAGCAACTTTTGAGAATTGTGCAGGGAACTAACAACCATTTGAAGATATTATGCATCATAACTCAAAAGGAGCACAACAGAAGGAAGGACAAGAGGACTGCAAACCAATAGGTTGTATCTATACTTAACTCTTGCTGTTGAGAAATGTTTTGACTTATGTCTTGCTAAAGTGTTCATTTAGTACAAGTAGAATCACTCTCTGCAACAAGTAAGCTAGTCTAAGTGTGTGCTTGCGTGTTTACTTTCACTTAACTAAATGCATGCTTTGTCCCCTGCATCTTTAATTCAATAAAAAGAAATGTTTGGAATGTGAAGTAAGATAGTCTCTGTTAGATAGAAATAGAATAATAGTAAGTGGTGGTATGTGTGTGATTGTATAATAGCTCACTTTTAGTGAATAAAGAGCTAGGATATCTCCTTCCAAGTATAGAGTGACCTACTGTCTATGGATCTCAATTAAATAAAGATCCTTGATAAGAAAGAAAAACAAAAAGAAAGAAAGAAAAGAGATAGCCAAAAAGTGGCAGAGAAAAGAAAAGGAAACAAAAAGAAACAAAGCTGGACACCAATAGCTTGAACCTTAAAAATATATGCCTGTGGTGTCTGTGTATTAGGATCTGCTTGGACTACTAAGCTCTTTGGAGTGCTTCAACACTCGGTGACTTGGATTAACTAATCCGGGATCATCAGCTGAAAATCCACTATCAAGAGCAACCTAACTACAAGGCATTTAGTAACCCAAAGAGGTGCTGGGCATCAATGTTTAAAAGGAAAGGTGAGCCAAGTGTCCATGGTGAATAATGTGTCAGGTATACAGAAAAGAAAATGAACTTGCTACACATGACACTCAAATAAAGCTTTGAACAAAGTAATAGTCAAGGATAAAGGAATAATGAGAGGTCATGGCAATAGGTTACTTGAAGCTTGAAGGAGACTTTCTAGGCCTAAGAGTCAATAAGAAGTGAGTATTGCATATCCATACAAAATCCCATGAACTACCAATAACTTTCTGCTAGCATGAACATCCTTCTCCACTTCATTCTTTCTTCTCAATAATTCTTTTCTTGCTTGGGGACAAGCAAGCTTTAAGTTTGGTGTTGTGATGACAAGTCATCTTAGCCTAGTTTCACTAGTCTTTTTCTTTTGTTTTCACTTGAATTATGCACTTTCTTGAGCCACAAGCAAGCCAATTGGGTAGATTTTCATGCTTCCTTTGATTGAATCAACCATATGTGAATTAATGCAAATTCATGAGGTTTTATGCTACAATTGTTGCATATTATGATAAATTGAATATCTTATGATTTTGGGCATAGCTTTAATGTGTTTGGTTGATTAATGATAGGTGAAGAAAGCTTGGAGAAAAGTGGAAGAAAGAAGGAACGGCTAGAAGCAAAGAGGGAGCAATGAAACAAGTGAAATTGATCCAAGAAACATAAAGTTGGAGTTGAAGTTAGCCCTCAAACTTTGGCACAAACTTTTGGTGCAAAGTTAGCCTCAAAGTTAGCCCCCTAACTTGAAGGCTAACTTGAGAAGTTGAAAATTCTTCCCTGGACAACCAAAGTTTGCGCCAACGTTAGCCCCCAAACTTGGAGGCTAACGTTGGCATGAGAATTCTACTCCAGGGTGGCCAAAGTTTGTGCCAACGTTAGCCCCCAAACTTGGAGGCTAACGTTGGCATGTCAATTTCTCCCAGGGGTGGCCAAAGTTTGCGCTCAAGTTTGACCCCAAACTTGGAGGCTAACTTTGGCGCCAATTGTGTTTAAGGAAAGGCCAAAGTTTGCGCTGAAGTTTGCCCCCTAACTTTGGCACCAACTTTGGCACCAGAAAAATGGGCTTGCTGATATAAAAAGTTGGCCTCAAAGTTAGCCCCCAAACTTTGACTCAAACTTTGAATCCAACTTCGCAAAAATTCAAATCCGGTTCACATGGTTCACTTGGGTTTCTCTTCAAACTTCAAGAGCAATTAACCAAGGCCTCTTTCAACCCAATTCCACCAAGAGCAAAGGCCTAACTCAAGGCTTGAAGATCAATTGAAGAAAGTGTATAAATAGGCTAGAATTCAAGTTAATCGGGGAGCTTCCTTTTCTGATTTTTCATAGAGCTTTCCTTTGGAATTTTAGTTACTGAGTGATCTCTAATTTCTTAGTTTGGGGAAGGAGAATTCCATTCTCTTCCTCTTAGTTTTATTGCTTTTAATTTCAATTACAATTGTCTTGGATCTTGGGTTGGAGAATTGAAGGAATTCTGTTTCAATCTCATCCTTGGATCTCTTTTTACTGCTTAATTGAATTTAGTTCTCTGTTAATCGTTCTTCATCTAATTCCTTTGCAATTTACAATTCTCTTGCTATTGTTCTTGTTGGATCTAGGAAGGCATTGAGATCTAGACTTGGTTTTCTAGTCTCTGGGTCCTGAGATCTAAGTTTACCATTCCAATTCTCTGTCTCTTGCTTTATGTGTTCATTTAATTTTCTGTTTTGAATGCGATTCACCCCAATTCCCATTTACTCTTCTGTTTGATGCAATTCAACTTCTCTTTGTTTAATTCCTGCAAATCCAAGTCCCAATCCCCTTTACATTTCAAGTCATTTACATTTCTTGCCATTTAAGATTCTTGCAATTTACATTTCTTGCTCTTTAAGTTTCTGCCACTTAATTTCTTGTTTCTTAAGATTCAGCACTTTAATTTTTGTTCTCTTTAAATTCATGCCAATTTCCCATTCCCTTTACTTTCAATGCAATTTAAATTCTGCCAATCACCAATCAATCAACCAAATCTTGATTCGCTTGACTAAATCAACCACTAAGCTAAAGTTGCTCAATCCTTCAATCCCTGTGGGATCGACCTCACTCCCGTGAGTTTTTATTACTTGATGCGACCCGGTGCACTTGCCGGTTAGATTGGTGTGTTTTTGGGAGAAATTCATTTTTTCACCAAAAATATCCCATCAATAAACGCCAGAAACAGGTTACCAGTTGGAGTTAAACGCCCAAAACAGGTCACAACGTGATGTTTAACTCCAGAAACAGCCCAGGCACGTGAGAAGCTCAAGTATCAGCCCCAGCACACACCAAGTGGGCCCCAGAAGTGGATTTCTGCACTATCTATCTTAGTTTACTCATTTTTTGTAAACCTAGGTTACTAGTTTAGTATTTAAACAACTTTTAGAGATTTATTTTGTACCTCATGACATTTTAGATCTGAACTTTGTACTTTTTGATGGCATGAGTCTCTAAACTCCATTGTTGGGGGTGAGGAGCTCTGCAGCGTCTCGATGAATTAATGCAATTATTTTTGTTTTCTATTCAAACACGCTTGTTTCTCTCTAAGATGTTCATTCGCACTTCACTATGATGAATGTGATGATCCATGACACTCATCACTATTCTCAATCTATGAACGCGTGCCTGACAACCACCTCCGTTCTACCTTTGATTGAATGAGTATCTCTTGGATTCCTTAATAAGAATCTTCGTGGTATAAGCTAGAATCCATTAGCAGCATTCTTGAGAATCCGGAAAGTCTAAACCTTGTCTGTGGTATTCCGAGTAGGATTCAGGGATTGAATGACTGTGACGAGCTTCAAACTCACAAGGGTTGGGCGTAGTGATAAACGCAAAAGGATCAATGGATCCTATTCTAGCATGAGTGAGAACCGACAGATGATTAGCCGTGCGGTGACAGCGCACCTGGACCATTTTCACTGAGAGGACGGATGGTAGCCATTGACAACGGTGATCCACCAACACACAGCTTGCCATAGGAGAAACCTTGCGTTCGTAAAAAAGAAGACAGGGAGAAAGCAGAGATTCAGAAGACAAAGCATCTCCAAAACTCTAACACATTCTCCATTACTGCGTAACAAATACTCATTTCATGCTCTTTAACTTTTTACAACTGAAACTAAAGAAACCTATTGGTATCCTGACTAAGAATAATAAGATAACCATAGCTTGCTTCAAGCCGGCAATCTCCGTGGGATCGACCCTTACTCACGTAAGGTATTACTTGGACGACCCAGTGCACTTGCTGGTTAGTTGTGCGGAATTACATAGTGTGAGTGTAATTTTTGTGCACCAAGCTCTGGGCGTGGCACGCCAGGCCAACATTACAGCAAGGGAGATTGAAGAGTTCAACATGGGCGTGCCACTTGATGTCGAAGGCGTGGCACACCAACCTCAATTGTGACTTGGGCGTGCCACTTGGGTTCTAGGCGTGGCACGCCAAGCTTGAAAGAATGAAGTTCCAACATGGGCGTGCCACTTGGTGCTATGGGCATGGCATGCCAGGCTTAAGTTCCAGAGGAGTTATTTTGAGCCCCACTATGGGTGTGGCACGCCAATTCTTCGGCGTGGCACGCCAATTCTTCGGCGTGGCACGCCGGGGGCATATGCCAGCCTAACCTTCTCTCATTCAAATGAAGATATCTGAAGCTACACAACTTCAAATGAGGTGATTCCAATGCCATTAGAAAGTAGAAATCCAGATATTTCCAACCATATATAACACTTTATAATGGATGCTGGAATTGAGGAAGATATTGACCCCGAAAATACAAGGAGAAAAATACGTCACTGCAGAGTTACCAGCCTGACCTCTTCATCTTCAAAGGAATATAACTTGAATTGTAGAGATCTAAATGAGATGATCTTGGTGGCTTTGGAAAGCTGACATCAAGAGCTTTCCAACGATATATAACACTCTAGGGTAGACATTAAAACTGAAGGTGAAAAAGGCCATTATTTTAGCATTGCAAAACCTGGGCGTGCCACTTGATATCGAAGGCGTGGCACGCCAACCCCTTTCATACAATGGGCGTGCCAGTTGGAGTCTTGGGCGTGGCACGCCAGTTCAAATGGCTAGAGAGAAGATTTTGGTGCATCATTGATGGCGTGGCACGCCAGTTTTGGGCGTGGCACGCCAGTTTCACAACATATGGGGCGTGGCACGCCAGAAGTGGGCGTGGCACGCTGGGCTACCTGATAGACTGACCTAGTCACCTTCAAATGGGTATAACTTGAGTTACAGAGATTCAAATGAGTTGATTTCAAATGCATTGGAAAGATGACATCCACAGCTTTCCAACCATATATAACACTTTATAGTGGACATTCATTTTGAGGCCCAACCAGCTCCATATTTTCAGCGTGTCAAATGGGTCACAATCCAAAGGGCAAATTCAAGTGGGAGTGGCACTTGGAACCACACGCGAACTTCTTCCTGCAACTCCCAACCTTCAACCAAGCGCACTCCAACTCTATTTCAAGTTACAATTGTCAACCAATCAAAGCCACAAGAAGCATCTAGAATAGTTTATTTTCATTTCATTGTAATTTGCTTTTAATTTCATTTAAGTTTGTAATTTTGGAGAGCCTATATAAAGGCCTTAGTTCATAGAATTAGGCATGCTGGATTGGGGGAAGTCTTAGAACCCTTTCCATTCACCATCAATTTCTTCTATTTTCTTTCTTACTTTGTAAATAATTTAGTTATGAATTATTAACTCTTTCCATTGGGAAAGAGAGCTCTATTGTTTTTCAATGGATTGATTGTTTTTATTCTTCTTCTTCTATTCATCTCTCTTTGATTTACTAGAAAGGATTTTGTTCTTTATTCTAGCATTCAATTATCTTGGAAAAAAGATTCAGTGAAATTGGGTTTTATGGGAACCTTGGAAGAGGAAACATAAAACCATGCTTGAAATTCTTTCTCACACTTGAGTAGGATTTGGATTTTGGTGTTTGGATATGGTGACATATAATCCTCCCTCTACTTGGACCTATGAGGATGTGTGGTATAATCAGGGAACAAGCTTCATCTCTTCTCATGAGCAATTAGACCAAGGAATTGGCTATTGATCAAGATTTGAGAGATTGAGTCACCAAGGAATTGGGGCTCAATCAATCATGATTGCCAAGAGGTCAATGAGTTGCATGATTGAAGATGAGATGATATTAATTAATCCGGAGAATGCAATATCTCTTGATCCCAATGTTTATTTTATCTTTCTTTCTTTTATTTACTTTGTGGTTATTTACATTTTCTTCACTTTACATTTCCAGCACTTTACTTTCTTGTACTTTACTTTCCTTGCCATTTACTTTCTTGCACTTTATTGCTTTCCTTTACTTTCATGTCATTTACTTTTTTTGTTGCTTATCACTCAAAATTGAATCGTCTAACTAGGATAATTAATCAACTATTGCTTGCTTAATCCAATTAATCTCTGTGGACACGATCCCATTCTATTGTGGGTTATTACTTGACGACAATTTGGTGCGCTTGCCAAAGAACAGATTCATTATATGTAGGTAGTGAATTCTGGTCATCAAGTTTTATGGTGCCGTTGCCGGGGATTAATTGTGATTAACAAACTACCGGTTGGTTGATTATCTAGATTAGACACTTTTCTTTTATTTTTGTTCATTTAAGTTCTTTTAATTTTCTATTTTCTTTTGCTACTAAGGTGTTTGTGTTATTACCTCACTAAGAATTCCTCATCTGTGACAATGGGGATTCCAATTTCTTTTGGTGAGTATTGTTTGTGACAGAGCATGTTGAAAGTAAAAATGGAGTTTACCTCATCTCTGTGGGATCGACCCTTACTCACGTAAGGTATTACTTAGACGACCCAGTGCACTTGCTGGTTAGTTGTGCGGAGTTGTGAAAAGTGTGATCACAATTTCGTGCACCAAGTTTTTGGCGCCGTTGCCGGGTATTGTTCGAGTTTGGACAATTGACGGTTCATCTTGTTGCTTAGATTGGGTAATTTTATTTTATGTTTAAGCTTTTTATTTTTTTTTCAAAAAAAAATATGCATTGTGTTTTTCTGTGATCTTCAAGTCGTTCTTGATGATTTCCTTTGTTCAATCCCATGATTTTCTTGTTTTGTGTTTCATGTTGTTTTTCATATTCATTTTTAAAATCATAGTGTTTGAACATTCAAAATTTCTAAGTTTGGTGTCTTGCATGTCTTTCTTTTCTTAAAAATTTTCAAAATATGTCCTTGATGTTCATCATGATCTTCAAAGTGTTCTTGGTGTTCATCTTGACATTCAAAGTGTCCTTGCATGCATTACTTGTTTTGATCTTGCATTTTTATGTTTTATGTCATTTTGTTTTTTTTTCTCTCTTCATTAAAAATTTAAAAATAAAAAAATATATTTTCAAGTAAATAATACAGAGAAACGAAGATTCTGAACATAAGACAGAAGAATCACAGAAAAAAAGAACTCACTGGCAATAAAATGCCAGTAAAGAGGTGTAACGACCCAATTTTCAGTACGCCTAGGACACACCGGAAACTGAGCGCTACCAATTTGTCTTCCTAGTTATTATCTATTATTTATCATATGAGCCTGATTCGTTGTTAAAAGCATAGTTAATTTGCGAGGTGTATTTTTTTTTTCTGAAAACGTTTGGATTAATAAACATAATCATTTATAATCAATTCACAAATAATAACAGATAAAACAGTTATAAACAACCACACATAAATACATTACAAGCAGCTAACAAGATTCAGTGATCCAGCCTTTATTAGAGTATAGACCTTTAGTTAGAACACCCCTAGATATAGCTAAATAATATCTATATACATATATATATATATATATATATATATATATATATATATATATATATATATATACAACATCCCAGGTACTGACCTGTTCAAGAAGTCCCTAAGCTGGCACCCAGGCTAGCCTAGACTCTATACTCGCCTAGTCCCTCTAAACTACTAAAGCGAGGGAAAGTACGTTCTAAGTCTTCAAAAACTCAAGCCAAGTGAACGTCACCCAAGGTAGGATATTATCTGCTATTCCTCTGCACGATCAGACATTGCCATAGGACGTCCCTCTGGTACCTCATCAAGTACCCACACAACAGGAGTCTCGTACACAGGATTCAGGTTAAAGTGCGCATACGAGCGGGGTGCAGACGTTGGCTGGTCTCACAGTATATACATATACATAGATAAAGAGATTCACCCTAGACTCAGAAGACTACCTAGAGCGGAATTCTCTTTACGAACGGTCATCAGCGAACTACGGAAGGGTACTCATGCTTCCATCTGGAGGAGGAAGGGAGAGAGAAGGGGTAAGAACTGGGGAGTTCTTAGTAGGGTCGGGGTTATTAGTTATATTCATTTATTTGGGGTCGATTAGCAGACGAATAATAGAATATAGCGAAGCAGTAACCAAAAGATAAAGATAGAAAGAGAAAGTAGAGGCAATAGAAAGCAGAACACAAACAAAAGAATACAAGAAAATAAAACATAGAAATAGCATACAAGCAGACAAACACCAAGAAATAGATCACACACAGAAAGGAGTGCAACAGAGAATGATGCGCAGACAAGAATGATGCATGTCTAGCCCTAGTGCAGGTAATGAGCTCATTTGTCGGTTACATACCCGCTCCCGACGTTACCCAGCAACCTCTGTCTGGATAAGGCTTTCCTGTTGGCAATATCCACTGCAAGCAACCTTTGTCTTGCAGGGTATCCACTGCAAGCAACCTTTGTCTTGCAGGGCGAAACTTATTAGCCGATATACGCCCAACAGACTCACTATAAGCAACCTCTGTCTTACAGGAGCAACAACATACTCACTGTAAGCAACCTCTGTCTTACAGGAGCAACAACACACTCACTGTAAGCAACCTCTGTCTTACAGGAGCCACAACACACTCACTGTAAGCAACCTCTGTCTTACAGGAGCACATTCATCTTGATACCTCTGTAAGCAACCTCTGTCTTACAGCAAAGCATTATAGCAAGGTATCCCAGGAAAGCGTTCTCAGTGGTCGTACCACCATCTATCTGACTGCCTCTCTGCAGCAGATTCTTACATAATCATTCTCATTATCATCATTCATCAACATTCTCATTATTCATCATCACTTTCACATTCTTATGCTGTAACTCTTTCTTTCTCTGTTCAATCACGCCATACAAACTCTACAGCTTTTACTTTTACATCTTAACTCAAACCATTTCTCTTTGTCACATTACTCTCTTCTCTATGTCTTTTTACTTGGCTCAGATTACTCTTTTCTCTGTATCCCTCTATTCTGCTCTGGTTACTCTGTTCTCTGTGTTTCTTTACTCTGCTCTGGTTTCTCTGCTTAACATATGTATTTAAAGCTTATGTAAATTTCGGTATGAATAGTTAGCCTGTCCCAAGTATAGGTTCATTAAGTCTATACTGAAACAGTTTAACTTTTCATATAATACCTAACCCTAGTCGCAACTCGAGGACTAACTATGTTGCCCTAGTTCGTTCGCTAGTCTCTGTCTGTTCTTCTGTTATTAAAACTTTACAGACTTTTTCTTGGATTCTTATTTTTTCTTCAACTTTTATCTTTTCTTTATCTTTTCCTCACTAACATGTTATTACCACTCCCTAAGTGTTTTATGAAGGTAATTATGAGATTCTGCACTTAAAGTTGTCTTTCTAAAGCTTTTACAGAAAACTGCCTTTTCTGCATTATTTTATTATTTTTATTAAAATATTATTTTTAATTAAATATTATTATTTAATATTTTATTATTATTTATTATTTTATTAATATATTTTCGAAAATTAACTTTACTTTAACCTTTAACCTTTAAAATTCACTTTTTACCCCGGTAACTTTTAATATTTCTACTTTTACCACCCTAACTTTCAGAAATTACAAAATAACCCCTCAAACACCAAAATAATTACTTCCTTGCCCTTTTATGAATCAAAAAGGTGTTCTTCATTGTTCTTCACCACACTCAAAGTGTTCTTCGTGTTCTTCATAAATTCTTCAGATTCTTTCTCTGTTTTCACCCGTTTTTCAATCTTTTCAGCAACCGATTTTTACCAAAATTCATAATAAATTATCAGCCACTAAAACCCCATCTTTTCTACATGATTTCATCACAAATTGAACCTCAATTTAAGCCTAGGGTTTCGTTTTTCCATCTGCTCCAAGAACATGAACATAAAGCTTGAATTTCATCAAATTTCATCAAAATTTCACCAAATTTTCACCAAGAATCAATCATATATGCAACCAATTTTTAGCACAGCCAATTTATACAACTTTCACACAAATCAAACACAAATAATCAAGATTAATTTCGTGACACCCTACCTGGTTTTGCTGCTCCTAATTCAATCAAACTTTCAGGTGGTCCTTAAGCACTTTTTCCTCCTAAAACACATCAAGAAAACACATATTTACCCATGTTTCCTTGAAACCGAATTGAAGAGGGAGGGAGACAGCCATCTCACCTTATTTCCAGCCTTGATAATTCACATGGTTATGTAGAGGAAGAAGAGAGGATCATTTTGGTGAAATCGAAGTTTTGATTTGAGTTTTAGTTCAGAAGAAATCAAGCTTTGAAGATTTATGAACCAAGAACTTTCTCTCCTTTTTCTCTTGGTGATTTTCGGCCACAATGAGCAAATGAGGCAGCCTTGGGGGTTTTGGGGGTGTAGGGTGAGTTGTGATTGGTTGGCTTGGAGGTGGATTAAAATAATATTAAAATATCTCAGGTGTATAACTACTAAAACTAGGTGTATCGGAACACTTGCAAAAACATCTCTAAAAATTATTTTCTGAGCTACTAGCATAAATGACACTAGTAACATATTTATTATGAGAATAAAACATGAATGATGAGGCCTTAGCATTGCTAAAGTCATCAGAGAGTGCTGGTGCTAAGCTGCACCAGTAAACTGTAAACCCGGTTAAACTGATTTTCTGTTTTTAACTAAAACTGACCAGGTAACCTTATAATATCATTCAAGAAACTTTTATTACTAATATAATGATAATATTACCCTATTATCTCTCTTCTCTCATGAATCGAGTCCAGTTCATCAAACTGAGACTATCTACGAAAAACCGGATCAAAACTCCTAACCGATACGGTTCAAAAACTATGTTCTTCGTAACTGCATTATCGAGCTTGCCTCATAAAAGGTTCTAGCTTAAAGATGACATAATGACAATTAGGATTGAGGTACTTGATAATATATCAGAGCTTCTCCCTTTACTGATCCTCCGGAGTTCTCCGTACTTTCAGAAAAGATCTCGCGTACTCAAAAACCAGGGTTGTTACAAGAGGCACTTTGGGCATTAAACGCCAGAATGGCTATCATTCTGGGCGTTTAACGCCAGTAAAGCTATCATTCTGGGCATTTAACGCCAGAATGGGCAGCATTCTGGGCGTTCAGAAAAATGCCCAGTAAAAAAGGATTTCTAGCGTTTAACGCTAGCCAGGGAATCTGGCTAGGCGTTAAACGCCCAAAGAGGTAGCATTCTGGGCGTTTAACGCCAGGATGACACAGGGGAGGTAATTTCTCTTCAAATTCAAATTTTTTTTTGAATTTTGATGTTTTAATTCATAATTTGAAAATCTTATCTTTCTCTTTTAATGTTTTTTAAAATTTTAAAACTAATTTTTCAAAAATCGTTTTCTTAAATTTATGTCATATTTTCAAAAATTCTTGCAAACAATTATTGTTTTGATTCAAAAAATTTCAAGTTTGTTACTTTCTTGATTAAGAAAGGATCAATCTTTAAATTCTAGAATCATATCTTTTAGTTTCTTGTTAGTCAAGTCATCAATTTCAAAAATCAAATCTTTTTAATTACTTTTTCAATCATATCTTTTCAAATCATATATTTTTCAATCAAATCCTTTTCAATCACATCTCGTTTTAAAATTTTGATTTCAAAATCCCTTTCTAACTTCTTATCTTTTCAAAAATTATTTTCAAATCTTTTTCAACTAATTACTACTTCTTACCCTTTTTCAAAACCACCTTTTCAAAACTTATTATTTCTTATCTCTCACCTTTAATATTCGAAAATCACTAACCATTTTTCAAAAATCTTTTTTATTAACTAATTGTTTTCAATTCTAATTTTATTTTATTCCTTTTTCAAATTTTCGAAAACTCTCTCTCTCCTCTCTTTCTATTTATTTTAATTGCTAACAATTCTCTTCTACTCATCTAAAAATTCGAACCCACTCCCTCTTTCTGTGTTTGAATTCTTCTTATTCTCTCTCTACCTCATTCCTCTATTCTTCTTTTCTTCTAACACATCAAGGAATCTCTATACTGTGACATAGAGGATTCCACTACTCCCTTTTGTTCTTTTCTTTTTCATATGAGCAGAAACAGGGATAAAAACATTCTTGTTGAAGCTGATCCTGAACCTGAAAGGACTCTGAAGAAGAAGCTAAGAGAAGCTAAAGCACAACACTCCAGAAAGGACCTTACAGAGAATTTTGAAAAAGAAGCAGACATGGCAGCCGAACCCAACAACAATGCTAGAGATGTAAGAAAGATGCTTGGTGACTATACTGCACCAACTTCCAACTTCTATGGAAGAAGTATCTCAATTCCTGTCATTGGAGCAAACAACTTTGAGCTTAAGCCTCAATTAGTTTCTCTAATGCAGCAGAATTGCAAGTTTCATGGACTTTCATCGGAAGATCCTCATCAATTCTTAGCTGATTTCTTACAAATCTGTGATACTGTTAAGACCAATCGGGTTGATCCTGAGGTCTACAGACTTATACTTTTCCCCTTTGCTATAAGAGACAGAGCTAGGATATAGTTGGACTCACAACCTAGAGAAAACCTGAACTTTTGGGACAAGTTGGTCAATGCTTTCTTGACCAAATTCTTTTCACCTCAAAAGATGAGCAAGCTTAGAGTGGAAGTCCAAACCTTGAAACAGAAGGAAGGTGAATCCCTCTATGAAGCTTGGGAAAAATACAAGCAATTAACCAAAAGGTGTCTTTCTGACATGCTTCCCGAATAGAGCATCATATGTATATTCTATGATGGTCTGTCTGAGTTGTCCATGATGTCATTGGACCATTCTAATGGTGGATCTCTTCATCTGAAAACACCTGCAGAAGCCCAGGAACTCATTGAGATGGTTGCAAATAACCAGTTCATGTACACTTCTGAAAGAAATCTTGTGAATAATGGGATGAAGCAGAAGAAAGGAGTTCTTGAGATTGATACTCTGAATGCCATACTGGCTCAGAACAAAATATTGACTCAGCAAGTTGATGAGCGGATAATTTATACGCTTTTTGGCATTGTTTTTATATAGTTTTTAGTAAGTTTAAGCTACTTTTAGGGATGTTTTCATTAGTTTTTATGTTAAATTCACATTTCTGGACTTTACTATGAGTTTGTGTGTTTTTCTGTGATTTCAGGTAAATTCTGACTGAAATTGAGGGATTTGAGCAAAACTCTGAAAAAAGGCTGACAAAAGGACTGCTGATGCTGTTGGATTCTGACCTCCCTGCACTCGAAATGGATTTTCTGGAGCTACAGACCTCCAATTGGCACGCTCTCAACGGCGTTGGAAAGTAGACATCCAGGGCTTTCCAGCAATATATAATAGTCCATACTTTATTCGAAGAATGACGACGCAAACTGGCGTTGAACGCCAAGTACACGCTCCTTTCTGGAGTTAAACGCCAGAAAAACGTCATAATCCGGAGTTGAACGCCCAAAGCACATCACAACTCGAAATTCAACTCCAAGAGAAGCCTCAGCTCGTGGATAGATCAAGCTCAGCCCAAGCATACACCAAGTGGGCCCCAGAAGTGGATTTATGCATCAATTACTTACTCATGTAAACCCTAGGAGCTAGTTTATTATAAATAGGATGATTTACTAATGTATCAATCATCTTTGGTCTCAGTTTTGTTTTATTCTTCATCTTAGGAGATCATTGATCACGTTTAGGGGGCTGGCCATTCGGCCATGCCTGAACCTCTTGCTTATGTATTTTCAACGGTGGAGTTTCTGCACACCATAGATTAAGGGTGTGGAGCTCTGCTGTACCTCAAAGATTAATGAAGTTCTATTTTCTTTTATTCAATTCTCTATCTTATTCTTATTCCAAGATATTCATTCGTACTCAAGAACATGATGAATGTGATGAGCTAATAACTCTCATCATCATTCTCACTTATGAACGCGCGTGATTGACAACCACTTCCGTTCTGCGTGTAACAAGGCTTGAATGTTTATCTCTTAGGTTCCCCAACAGAATCTTCGTGGTATAAGCTAGATAGATGGCGGCATTCATCTAGATCCGGAAAGTCCAACCTTGTCTGTGGTGTTCCGAGTAGGATTCCGTTCATGAATGACTGTGACGTGCTTCAAACTTTAACCTGCTGGGCGTTAGTGACAAACGCAAAAGAGGGATTCTATTCCAGTAGGAGCGGGAACCAACCGGTGATTGGCCGTACTGTGACAGAGTGCGTGCATAGCTTTCACTGCGAGGATGGGATGTAGCTATCAACCATGGGTGATGCCTCCAGACTGGTTAGCTGTGCGAGTGACAGCCGTGCAGGTTATTTCCCCGAGAGGAATGAAAGTAGCCACAGCTGATAGTGAACCCCTATACAAAGCTTGCCATGGAGAGGAGTAAGAAGGATTGGGTAGAAGGAATAGGAGAGCAGGCGTCCTAGAGCTCTACAGCATCTCCATTCCGCTTATCTGAAATTCCTACCAATGGATCTACATAAGTATCTCTATCCCTTTTATTATTCCTTTTTATTAGAACAATCCAATTATCACTATTACAAATGTTCAATCCGCCTAACTGGGATTTGCAAGGTGACCATAGCTTGCTTCATACCAACAATCTCTGTGGATTCGACCCTTACTCACGTAAGGTTATTACTTGGACGACCCAGTACACTTGCTGGTTAGTTGAACGGAGTTGTGATTTCACTCGTGCCAATTTCAATTTCTATATAAGTACTACTCAAAGAATACATTGATCACAATTTCGTCCACCAAGTTTTTGGCGCCGTTGCCGGGGATTGTTCGAGTTTGAAGCCAGCTATTATTCAAGATTCCGGCAACATCACCAAGTTTTTGGCGCCGTTGCCGGGGATTGTTCGAGTATGGACAACTGACGGTTCATCTTGTTGCTCAGATTAGGTAATTTTCTTTTCAAAAATCTTTTTCAAAATTTTTCTTTTTATTTTTCGTTTTTCTTCACATTATTTTTGAAAATAATTAATAAAAATCCAAAAAAATTAGAAAATCATAAAATTCAAAAATATTTTGTGTTTCTTGTTTGAGTCTTGTGTTAATTTTTAAGTTTGGTGTCAATTGCATGCTTTTAAAAATTTTTCTTGCATTTTTCGAAAATCCCATGCATTCATAGTGTTCTTCATGATCTTCAAGTTGTTCTTGACAAGTCTTCTTGTTTGATCTTGATGATTTCTTGTTTTGTGTCTTTTCTTGTTTTTCATGTGCATTTTTGCATTCATATTTTCCATGCATTAAAGATTTCTAAGTTTGGTGTCTTGCATGTTTTCTTTGCATCGAAAATTTTTCAAAATTATGTTCTTGATGTTCATAATGATCTTCAAAGTGTTCTTGGTGTTCATCTTGACATTCATAGCATTCTTGCATGCATTCATTATTTTGATCTAAAAATTTCATGCATAAAAGTATTTTTGTTGTTTTTCTCTTTCATAATTAAAAATTCAAAAATCAAAAAAAATATCTTTTCCTTATTTCCCTCCAAATTTTCGAAATTTTGGGTTGACTTGGTCAAAAATTTTCAAAATTAGTTGTTTCTTACAAGTCAAGTCAAATTTTCAATTTTAAAAATCTTATCTTTTCAAAATCTTTTTCAAAAATCATATCTTTTTCATTTTTTTATAATTTTCGAAAATTTCAAAAATCTTTTTTCAAATCATTTTCAAAATCTTTTTCTTATCTTTACATTATATTTTCGAAAATTCACTAATAATTTATGTGATTGGTTCAAAAATTTGAAGTTTGTTACTTTCTTGTTAAGAAAGGTTCAATCTTTAAGTTCTAGAATCTTATCTTGTGGTTTCTTGTTAGTGAAGTAAATAATTTCAAATTTTTAAAATTAAAATCTTTTTATCTTTTATCTTATCTTTTTCAAAATTTTATCTTTTTCAAAATTTGATTTTAAAATATCTTATCTAACTTCCTATCTTCTTATCTTTTTCAAAATTTGATTTCAAATCTTTTTCAATCAACTAACTAACCTGTTGTTTGTTTCCTATCTTTTTCAAAACCACCTAACTACTTTTTCCTCTCTAATTTTCGAAAATTCTCCCTCTCTTTTTCAAAAATTCTTTTTATTTTAAATTTTAATTTTAATTATATTTTGTCTTTGATTTTCGAAAATTACTAACCTCTTTTTCAAAAATTATTTTCGAATTCTCCCTCTTCTCTTTTCTTATTCTATTTAATTATTTAATTACTAACACTTCTCTTCACCTCTCTTCATCCATAAATCCGAACCCATTCTTCATTCTTCTACCACCTTTCTTTTTCTACTAACATAAAGGAATCTCTATACTGTGACATAGAGGATTCCTTCTTTCTTTTTTTGTGTTCCCTTTTCTTTCATATGAGCAGGAACAGGGACAAAGGCACTCTTGTTGAAGTTGATCCAGAACCTGAAAGGACTCTGAAGAGAAAATTAAAAGAAGCTAAATTACAACAATCCAGAAGCAACCTTTTAGAAAATTTCGAACAAGAGGAAGAGATGGCCGAAAATAATGATAATAATGCAAGGAGAATGCTTGGTGACTTCACAAAGCCAACATCCAAGATTGATGGAAGAAGCATCTCCATTCCTGCCATTGGAGCCAATAACTTTGAGCTTAAGCCTCAACTAGTTGCTTTAATGCAACAAAACTGCAAGTTTTATGGGCTTCCATCTGAAGATCCCTATCAGTTTTTAACTGAGTTCTTGCAGATCTGTGACACTGTAAAGACAAATGGAGTTAATCCTGAAGTCTACAGACTCTTGCTTTTCCCTTTTGCTGTAAGAGACAGAGCTAGAGTATGGTTGGATTCACAACCCAAGGATAGCCTGGACTCATGGGATAAGCTTGTCACTGCATTCTTAGACAAGTTCTTTCCTCCTCAAAAGCTGAGCAAGCTGAGAGTGGATGTTCAAACCTTCAAACAAAAAGATGGTGAATCCCTCTATGAAGCTTGGGAAAGATACAAGCAGCTGACCAAGAGATGTCCATCTGACATGTTTTCTGAATGGACCATATTAGATATATTCTATTATGGTCTCTCTGAATTTTCGAAAATGTCATTGGACCACTCTGCAGGTGGATCTATTCACCTGAAGAAAACGCCTGAAGAGGCTCAAGAACTCATTGACATGGTTGCAAACAACCAGTTCATGTACACCTCTGAGAGGAATTCCGTGAACAATGGGGTACCTCAGAAGAAAGGAGTTCTTGAAATTGATGCTCTGAATGCCATATTGGCTCAGAACAAAATGTTGACTCAACAGGTCAACATGATCTCTCAGAATCTGAATGGATTGCAACATGCATCCAATAGTACTAGAGAGGTAGCTTCTGAAGAAGCTTATGATCCTGAAAACCCTGCCATGGCAGAAGTTAATTACTTAGGTGAACCTTATGGAAACACCTATAACTCATCATGGAGAAATCATCCAAATTTCTCCTGGAAGGATCAACAAAAACCCCATCAAGGTTTTAACAATGGTGGACGTGCAAGGCTGAATAATAGTAAGCCATATCCATCATCTTCTCAGCAACAGACAGAGAACTCTGAACAAAATAATTCTAATTTAGCCAACATAGTCTCTGATCTGTCAAAGGCCACTTTCAGTTTCATGAATGAAACCAGATCTTCCATTAGAAATCTGGAAGCACAAGTGGGCCAGCTGAGTAAGAAAGTTATTGAAACTCCTCCCAGTATTCTCCCAAGCAATACAGAAGAGAATCCAAAAGGAGAGTGCAAGGCCATTGATTTAATCAAAGAGGCCGAATGCACTAGGGAGGAGGAGGACGAAAATCCTAGTGAGAAAGACCTCCTGGGACGTTCCTCAAGCAAGAAGGAGTTTCCTATTAAGGATCCTGAGGAATCTGAGGCTCACCTAGAGACCATAGAGATTCCTTTAAATCTCCTTCTGCCATTTATGAGCTCTGAAGAATATTCATCCTCTGAAGAGGATGAAGATGTGATTGGAGAGCAAGCTGCTCTATATTTAGGAGCTATCATGAAGCTGAATGCCAAACTGTTTGGTAATGAGACTTGGGAAGGTAAACCTCCCTTACTCATTAGTGAACTAGACACTTGGATTCAGCAAACTCTACCTCAAAAGAAACAAGATCCTGGCAAGTTCTTAATACCTTGTACCATTGGCACCATGAGCTTTGAAAAAGCTCTATGTGATCTTGGGTCAGGGATAAATCTTATGCCACTCTCTGTGATGGAGAAGCTGGGAATCATTGAGGTACAACCTGCCTTGTTCTCATTACAATTGGCAGATAAGTCCATAAGACAAGCTTATGGATTAGTAGAGGACGTGCTAGTAAAGGTTGAAGGCCTTTACATCCCTACTGATTTCATAATCCTAGACACTAGGAAGGAAGATGATGAATGCATCATCCTAGGAAGACCTTTCCTAGCCACAGCAGGAGCTGTGATAGATGTCAACAGAGGTAAATTAGTCCTTCAATTGAATGGGGACTACCTTGTGTTTCAAGCACATGGCCATCCCTCTATGACAAAAGAGAGTAAGCATGAAGAGCTTCTCTCAGTTCAGAGTCAAGAAGAGCCTCCACAGTTAAACTCTAAGTTTGGTGTTGTGAGGCCACAACCAAACTCTAAGTTTGGTGTTCAAACCCCATATCCAAACTCTAAGTTTGGTGTTGGGAACACTACACACTAAATTGACCTGATCACCATGTGGCTCCATGAGAGCCACTGTCAAGCTATTGACATTAAAGAAGCGCTTGTTGGGAGGCAACCCAATTTTATTTGTCTAATTCTATTTTATTTTGTTTCTTTGTTATTTTTGTGTTTCATTAGGTACATGATCATGAGGAGTCACGAAAAAATCAAAAAAATTAAAAACAGAGTCAAAAACAGAAGAAAAAAATTTTTCACCCTGGGGACGCACGGGCTGGCGTTCAACGCCCAGAAGGAGCATCTTTCTGGCGTTCAACGCCAGAACAGAGCATCTTTCTGGCGTTGAACGCCCAAAACAAGCAACAACCTGGCGTTTAACGCCAGGATGCGCACACAGAGGACAATCTGGCGCTGAACGCCAGAAACAAGCATGAAACTGGCGTTCAACGCCAGAATCATGCATAACATGGGCGTTTAACGCCCAGAACTAGCATCAATGGGCGTTTGAACGCCAGAATGATGCATCAAGGCATGTTACATGCCTATATGGTGAAGGAATGGTATTTGTTTTCACCTCAGGATCTGTGGACCCCACAGGATCCTCACCTTAGGATCTGTGGACCCCACAGGATCCCCACCTACCACATTTCTTTTAATCCTAATCACATTCTTCTAATCCAAATCTCATTCTCAATGTCACACTTCCCAAAAACCTTCACCTATCACCTCAATTCCTCTTCCCAATTACCCCATTCACCATTCACATCATACCCCTCTTCCCCATATACCCCACCTACCTCCATAAAAATTCAAATTCAATTTCCCACCCTTTCCCACCCAAAATGGCCGAACCTATACCCTCCCCCCTCCCTATAAATACCCTTCTTTTCTTTTACATTTTCACACAACACAAACCCACATTCTCCCACATAACCGAACCCTCTCTTCTCCCTCTCTCCATATTTTCTTCTTCTTCTTCTACTCTTCTTTTCTTTTTGCTTGGGGACAAGCAAATTTTAAGTTTGGTGTGGTAAAAAGCCTAAGCTTTTTATTTTTCATTCACCATCAATGGCACCCAAGGCCGGAGTTTCCTCAAGAAAAGGAAAAGGGAAGGCAAAAGCTTCCACTTCCGAGTCATGGGAGAAGGAGAGATTCATCTCCAAGAGCCACCAAGACCACTTCTATGATGTTGTGGCAAAGAAGAAAGTGATCCATGAGGTCCCTTTCAAACTCAAGAAGAATGAGTATCCGGAAATCCGACTTGAAATTCAAAAAAGAGGTTGGGAAGTCTTAGCCAACCCCATGCAACAAGTCGGAATTCTCATGGTTCAAGAGTTCTATGCCAATGCATGGATCACTAGAAACCATGACCAAAGTATGAACCCAAGCCCAAAGAATTATCTCACAATGGTTAGGGGGAAATACTTGGATTTTAGTCCGGAGAATGTGAGGTTGGCGTTTCATTTGCCTATGATGCAAGGTGATGAACACCCCTACACTAGAAGGGTCAACTTTGATCAAAGGTTGGACCAAGTCCTTAGGGACATTTGTGTGGAAGGCGCCCAATGGAGAGTTGACTCCAAAGGCAAGCCAGTCCAACTAAGAAGACTGGACCTCAAGCCTGTAGCTAGAGGATGGTTAGAGTTCATTCAAAGATCCATCATCCCCACAAGCAACCGATCTGAAGTTACTGTGGATCGGGCCATCATGGTTCATAGCATCATGATTGGTGAAGAAGTAGAGATTCATGAAGTCATAGCCAATGAACTCTACAAAATAGCTGACAAACCTTCATACATGGCACGGCTAGCATTCCCTCACCTCATATGCCATCTATGTTATTCAGCCGGAGTTATCATAGATGGAGATGCCTCCATAGAAGAAGACAAGCCCATCACCAAGAAAAGGATGGAGCAAACAAGGGAAGTTTCTCACGGCCCTCAAGAAGAACATGAGGAAGTGCATCATCAACAAATGCCTCATGGAATGCACTTTCCTCCCAACAACTATTGGGAGCAACTTAGCACCTCCTTGGAAGATTTGAGCCATAATGTGGAACAACTAAGGGTGGAACACCATGAACACGCCCTCACTCTTCAAGAAATAAGAGAAGATCAAAGAGCAATGAGGGAGGAGCAACAAAGGCAAGGAAGGGACATAGAAGAGTTGAAGAACATCATTGGTCCTTCAAGAAGAAGACGCCACTAGAGGTGGATTCATTCCTTGTTCTTTATTTCTTTCTGTTTTCGGTTTTTAATTATTATGTTTATCTATGTGTCTTTATTTCATGATCATTAGTATGTAACCATGCCTTAAAGCTATGAATAAAATCCATTAGTCCTTCACCTCTCTTAAAAGAAAAATGTTTTAATTCAAAAGAACAAGAAGTACATAATTTTTGAAATTATTATTGAATTTAGTTTAATTATTTTGATGTGGTGACATTGCTTTTGTTTTCTGAATGAATGAATGAACAGTGCATATGTCTTTGGATCTTGTTGTTTATGAGTGTTAAAATTGTTGGTTCTTGAAAGAATGATGAACAAAGAGAAATGTTATTGATAATCTGAAAAATTCATGGAATTGATTCTTGAAGCAAGAAAAAGCAGTGAAAAAAAAAAAAAAAAAAAAAAGAAGAGATCTAAAAAGAGTATATAGAAAAAGAAGGAGCAATAGAAAAAGCCAATAGCCCTTAAAATCAAAAGGCAAGGGTAAAAAGGATCCAAGGCTTTGAGCATCAATGGATAGGAGGGCCCAAGGAAATTAAATCCAGGCCTAAGCGGCTAAACCAAGCTGTCCCTAACCATGTGCTTGTGTCATGAAGGTCCAAGTGAAAAGCTTGAGACTGAGTGGTTAAAGTCGTGATCCAAGGCAAAAGAGTGTGCTTAAGAGCTCTGGACACCACTAACTGGGGACTCTAGCAAAGCTGAGTCACAATCTGAAAAGGTTCACCCAGTTATGTGTCTGTGGCATTTATGTATCCGGTGGTAATACTGGAAGACAAAGTGCTTAGGGCCACGGCCAAGACTCAAAAGTAGCTGTGTTCAAAAATCAACATGCTTAACTAGGAAAGTCAATAACACTATCTGAAATTCTAAGTTCCTAAAGATGCCAATCACTCTGAACTTCAAAGGAAAAAGTGAGATGCCAAAACTATTCAGAAGCAAAAAGCTACAAGTCCCGCTCATGTAATTAAATTAATATTCATTGATATTTTGGACTTTATAGTATATTCTCTTCTTTTTATCCTATTTGATTTTCAGTTGCTTGGGGACAAGCAACAATTTAAGTTTGGTGTTGTGATGAGCGGATAATTTATACGCTTTTTGGCATTGTTTTTATATAGTTTTTAGTAAGTTTAAGCTACTTTTAGGGATGTTTTCATTAGTTTTTATGTTAAATTCACATTTCTGGACTTTACTATGAGTTTGTGTGTTTTTCTGTGATTTCAGGTAAATTCTGACTGAAATTGAGGGATTTGAGCAAAACTCTGAAAAAAGGCTGACAAAAGGACTGCTGATGCTGTTGGATTCTGACCTCCCTGCACTCGAAATGGATTTTCTGGAGCTACAGACCTCCAATTGGCACGCTCTCAACGGCGTTGGAAAGTAGACATCCAGGGCTTTCCAGCAATATATAATAGTCCATACTTTATTCGAAGAATGACGACGCAAACTGGCGTTGAACGCCAAGTACACGCTCCTTTCTGGAGTTAAACGCCAGAAAAACGTCATAATCCGGAGTTGAACGCCCAAAGCACATCACAACTCGAAATTCAACTCCAAGAGAAGCCTCAGCTCGTGGATAGATCAAGCTCAGCCCAAGCATACACCAAGTGGGCCCCAGAAGTGGATTTATGCATCAATTACTTACTCATGTAAACCCTAGGAGCTAGTTTATTATAAATAGGATGATTTACTAATGTATCAATCATCTTTGGTCTCAGTTTTGTTTTATTCTTCATCTTAGGAGATCATTGATCACGTTTAGGGGGCTGGCCATTCGGCCATGCCTGAACCTCTTGCTTATGTATTTTCAACGGTGGAGTTTCTGCACACCATAGATTAAGGGTGTGGAGCTCTGCTGTACCTCAAAGATTAATGAAGTTCTATTTTCTTTTATTCAATTCTCTATCTTATTCTTATTCCAAGATATTCATTCGTACTCAAGAACATGATGAATGTGATGAGCTAATAACTCTCATCATCATTCTCACTTATGAACGCGCGTGATTGACAACCACTTCCGTTCTGCGTGTAACAAGGCTTGAATGTTTATCTCTTAGGTTCCCCAACAGAATCTTCGTGGTATAAGCTAGATAGATGGCGGCATTCATCTAGATCCGGAAAGTCCAACCTTGTCTGTGGTGTTCCGAGTAGGATCCTGGGAATCCGGAAAGTCTCACCTTGTCTGTGGTATTCCGAGTAGGATTCCGTTCATGAATGACTGTGACGTGCTTCAAACTTTAACCTGCTGGGCGTTAGTGACAAACGCAAAAGAGGGATTCTATTCCAGTAGGAGCGGGAACCAACCGGTGATTGGCCGTACTGTGACAGAGTGCGTGCATAGCTTTCACTGCGAGGATGGGATGTAGCTATCAACCATGGGTGATGCCTCCAGACTGGTTAGCTGTGCGAGTGACAGCCGTGCAGGTTATTTCCCCGAGAGGAATGAAAGTAGCCACAGCTGATAGTGAACCCCTATACAAAGCTTGCCATGGAGAGGAGTAAGAAGGATTGGGTAGAAGGAATAGGAGAGCAGGCGTCCTAGAGCTCTACAGCATCTCCATTCCGCTTATCTGAAATTCCTACCAATGGATCTACATAAGTATCTCTATCCCTTTTATTATTCCTTTTTATTAGAACAATCCAATTATCACTATTACAAATGTTCAATCCGCCTAACTGGGATTTGCAAGGTGACCATAGCTTGCTTCATACCAACAATCTCTGTGGATTCGACCCTTACTCACGTAAGGTTATTACTTGGACGACCCAGTACACTTGCTGGTTAGTTGAACGGAGTTGTGATTTCACTCGTGCCAATTTCAATTTCTATATAAGTACTACTCAAAGAATACATTGATCACAATTTCGTCCACCACAAGTGTTCTGAGGGTTACCTAAAACTGTAGGTCAATCTCGGACGAGATCTTCTGTACTGGTAGGAGTTGTTGTGTCTGATTTGATGATGGTGGCCGAAGCCGCCATGTCTGACTTGTTGGACTTGGTGTTAGTGCTGATCCTTCATCACCGGAGGGTGGTGGTACCTGCAAGGGACTCCGATGCTTAAGTTAGCAAGGGTATTAAGTAGGTTTTTAGTAGAATCAGAGTATGAGTTATACCTGGGTGCTCTAGTGTATTTATAATGGTGAGGAGTGACCTTCTCTTTGAGATAAGATAGTTATCTTATCTTATCTTTGAGTGAAGTCATCTTTATCTTCAACGGAACCGCCCTTATCTCTATAGGCTTGGACTGCCTTTAGATTTGGATCGTGTTCCTCTATTTGGGCCCCTTTTTCTGGGCTTTCCTGGTGATTTGGCTGAGCTCTTTGAGAAGAGGTTGGATAACCCTGACCTGAAGAGGTTAGGTGAGTTGTCGTTAAAACATCCCGGGTCGGACAGTTCGACCCAGGGTATGAACAGTGTCCCTGCTCGAGTGTGGTCTTCCTTTTTGAGGTCGAGTCCTTATTTTTAGGACTTCGATCTTCTCTGGTGTAGTCAAACTCGAGCATTTGTTTGACTTCTTCTTTGTAGAGTTTCCCTTTGAATGCGGAACGTTTTCTTTCAATTTAATTTTTTGAAACAGGCATTCCTTTGTTCTTTTGAAACGCGCGTCTCTTTGTCTTGGAAACGTGCGAGGGTTTAATAACCCATTAGCTCTTCCCTTTGCTTTTTCCCCCCTTTCTTCATTTTTGAATTTAGTTTTCAAAGATTTGGTTTCCGTTTCTTCTTTTCCTTTGCTCGCTGCAACTCCATTTTTGCCCTTCTATTTTCTGGTTTGCCAGGGACTGATGCTCGAATTTTTCGTACAGTTTAGAATTTCCTCAAATGAAATCTCGTTGCAAGTATAGTTCTAAACCAACAAAGAATCCTCACATGCAAAAAAAATATTGGTTGTCACAAGTACAAACCCCAATAAGAATTAACCAAAGTATTTAAACTCTGGGTCATCTCACAAGGAATTGCAATGAAGTGCTCAATTATTGGCTATGAAGATGCAAGGGGGTTTGATTTTTTATATTTTTGCAAGAAAAGTAAATAGCAAGAAAGTAAAATAACAAGAACTAATAAAAGAAATGGAAAGAACTCTTGGCTAAGAGATGGAAAATTGAGATCACAATCCTTGTCAACAAACCATATATTGACAATTATGAGGGGCCAACCTATTAAGTCTACCTCCAAAAGCTTTAAGTATGTAGTATCTACTCCTAAGCTTGAAGTACGTCAAATAGGCTTGATCACATCAACCCGTAAATCCCAACCTATCTACTAATTAGATTAGTAGTGGGTTAGTGTCAATGGATATCAAATTGATCACTAAGGGTTCTCAAATCACCAATTCAATGAGACCCAATGACTCAAGGTCACTCAATTCCCTTAGCCTAGGCCAAGAGTAAAGAAAACTACTAAAAAACTAAAGGAAACATTTTATCAAACACCTAATGTACAATAAAAGTAAATATCATAAAATGCTAGAATTATTGAAACCCATGACTACCATAAGAAAGAAATCGATAATAGAAATCAAGATCAACATAAAAGACACATGGAAACATAAAATTGCATTAAATGTAAACCAAATCCAACAAAAGTTCATTAACATAAAAGTAAAATTAACGAGAGAGAATAATAGAATTACACTACTAGAGCATGAAAATGTAGAAGAAACAAGATGAAAGTAAGGAATTAAACATGGATCTATGATGCAATTATCCTAGGAACCCTAATTCTAGAGAGAAGAGGGAGCTTCTCTCTCTAGAAACTACTCTACATGGTGGTAACACTTCAAACAATTGCTTCCCCTTGCCCAAGCTTGAATTCTGCATGAAATAGTATCAGAAATGAGTTGGATTGGGCCCAAAATGGGCTGTAAAATCGCTGGCCACGATTTTTCTTTAATGAACCACGTGCTCCATTGGCGCGCACGCGTACAGGGCAGCTGCGCGCCCCTATACATCAGGAAACTATGGAAAATTTTATATTTTGAAGCCCCGGATGTTAGCTTTCCAAAGCAACTAGAACCGCCTCATTTGGACCTCTGTAGCTCAAGTTATGGTCGATTGAGTGCTAGGAGGTCAGGCTTGACAGCTTTACAGTTCCTTCATTTTTTCAAGAGTTCTCCCACTTTGCATGCTTTTCTCCTCACTTCTTCCATCCAATACTTACCTTATGAACCTGAAATCACTTAACAAACATATCAAGGCATCGAATGGAATTAAAGTGAGTTAAATTTAGCTATTTTAAGGTCTAAAAAGCATGTTTTCACACTTAAGCACAAATCTAGGGAGAATTATAAAACCATGCTATTTCATTGAATAAATGTGAGAAAAGTTCATAAAATCCCCCAAATTAAGCACAAGATAAACCACAAAATCAGGGTTTATCAGGAACTTTTTGACTTTTACATTTTTTGTGCTTCTCCTTGTGGTGCCGTTGGTGATTGTTTTGTGCTTCGTTCCTTCAGAGGGTGATCTTCGGCCTTGTCATTGCTTTTCAACCTCTCAGTGTTTCATTGTCTCCTCTGCTTTTCAGGTCTATTTCTTTCTTTCTTCTTTTACTGTTCTTCTTGTATTTTTTATTTTTGTAAATAATTGCACCGTTGATGAATTTGCCATGTTGGTAGCTTTCTTTACTGATAGACTTATAGAAGATAACATTTTTCTGATGGTTTGCTTTGATTTTCTTCTCATGTTATTGTTTGCTTGGAAGGAGAATTTTCTTCGCTGAGAGTTTTGGGGTGTAGCCTTATAAACTTTTTCTGAGTCCTTACTCTGTCCCTGCCTTCAAAGGATGCCCTTGGACCTTGGTGTGCGTCTTGGGGTTTTCTTTTACTGTTTGTATTGCTCTTGAGTCATGTTTGTCCGAGCTGTTTTGGTTAGTAACCCATTGTCTTTTTCTTTTTGTAGGACTAGTTGGCCATGTCTTCTCGCAAAAATATTCTTGAGACGTCTTCTAAGGTTCCTGAGGGGATGTCCGACTGGTTGGACTCCCTTGTGTTGATGTGTGTTTCCATGGTAAATGCAGAGTTTTGTGTGGAGCTTAGAAAACATCACCGACTCTGTAAGAATATGGATCAGGAAAAGAACTATGAATTGGTAGCGCCTGATTCTGATGAGAGTGTTTGCTTTCCTGCTCTGAGCCGGGGGAACATCCCTTCTTTTATACTTATTACTATTTTTTCAGCCAGCTGAATATTACTTTTCCTTTTACTTCCTTTGAGACCGACCTGTTGTGGTCATGTAACATAGCTCCATCCCAGCTTCATCTGAACTCCTGGGGTTTTATTAAGATTTTTCAGTTGCTCTGCCAAGAGTTGGGTGTCACGCCTTTTCAGACTCTCTTTCTTTATCTTTTTGTTTTGACTAAGTCCGGAATTTCCTAAAAAAAGAAAGCCTCTTGGATTTCCTTTCCTTCTGCCCAGGGACAAAAAGTGTTTGCTATGTATGATGAGTCCTTTAGGGACTTTAAGAATTACTTTTTTAAGGTCCGAGCTGTTGAAGGAGCTCGACCGTTTTTCTTAGAAGTGAATAATGAACCTACCTTCCCCTTGTGTTGGCAAAAGAACGTTGTGGTATCTCGATACACGTGGGAGATGCTTGATGAGGTTGAGTAGGCTTTTGTAAATGTTTTAAAAGACATCTGAGGGGAACCTCCCCATCTTGACACCAAGAGGTTTTTGGGAGACCCCTCCCTAGTCCGAACTATGTTGGGTATTGGCCGACTTATTTTGCTTCTGTTTTTACTTTGCTTCCTTCTCTTTCCAGTTTATAACCTGCTTCTTTATTGTTGATTTTTGTTTTTCAGAGATGGCCAAGAATAATGACTCCATGAAAGTCTTTAAAAAGGCGAGGAAGGCTACCGCGGCCTAAAACATCTCGGCCAAAGTGACTGGGCAAGGGTCTTCTTAGGTTTCTCAAAAACTACCTGTGCTAAACTCTCCTGGACCGAGGAGGATGATCCCTACCCCTCGGGTTCATGTGCTTGATCCTCCCCAAGCTTATGCTGCTACCTCTTCTCCTACAGCCGTTCTTCCTTCAAAAAGACTTCGGACTGTTGAGCCCTTCAATCTAGATGCTCCTGATTTTGATGCTGTTGGGTTCATCTACCAGCAGATTGCCCCTTATGGTATTATGCCTACTGACAATGTCTCTCTTCTTCGTTATTTGGATTTTATTACTCGGAACAGTGTCAAGATGGCTCATATGGGAGCAGCTTTATATCGGACCACCCAGGATCTTCCTATCCATGCAACAAAGGCTTTTATGGAGGAGGCTAAGTTGGAGTTCGACCGGATCAAGGGTTTGAAGGAGGAGCTCGAGGTGAAAGTGGCCAAGCTGGAAAAGAAGTTAGAGGGTGAAAAAACTAGAGCTATTGCTTTGGCGGCCTCTGTAAAGTTGGCTGAGGATACGGTATTGAAGCATAAGAAGAGCTATGTCACCACTTATAGGGAGATGATGGGTCTCAGGGAGAGTTTGGAGTCTGTCCGAGCTGATTATGCTGAACTTCAAGGTCATCTTGTAGGCAGTGTCAATGCTGCTTATGAGAATTTGAAGGAGCAGGTTTGAGTTCTTGCGCCCGAGCTTGACCTTACTCTTTTTAGCTTGGACAACATTGTAAAAGATGGTAAGATTATTCCTGATGACCCTGATGATGATGATGATGTCGAGCCTCCTCCCGTGCCTACTGCTAAAGTCTCTGTTGCCCCTGCTTCCTCAGCTCCGACAGGTAAAGTTGGTCAGCCTGAGTCTGATCCTGACGTCCAGATCTTGAACCAGGATGATGGGATGGTAGATGCTGTACCTCTTCAGACTCGTCCTCCTTCACCCCATGATGTAGCTACTGGGAAGTCTTTGGATCCTCTATGATTATTTCTAGTACATTTGTGTATAGCCCGACCTGTGGGATTTGAACTCTTTTTTTTTTTGTAATTTGTAGTCATGGTTTATGGATACTTTGGTTGCTTTTTTGTTAGCAACTTTATTTTGGAAAAACAAAGTAGTTTCTCAGGCTCTTGGGGTTGACTTCAGGTGGCCTATTGGGTCTTTGTTTATTATAGTAGTTTGGTTCCTGCCTGTTGATTGCTTGCTTAGTATTTAGGCTGAGGCATTGAAATACTGTTTTCCGACCTCTTTTGATTGCCTTTACACTTTCTTGCAGCTTTAATTATTTTGGGTCATGGCCTTCTGGGTCCGACTTGAAGTCCCTTATAGCGCATGCCTTCTGTTTGGCTGACTCCTTCTGAAGTTATTTTAGTAATCCATTTTGTTTGGATCTTTGTCAGATCTCTTTTATGGATTACTTTTATAACTTTAGCTTGTGGGAGGCCGACTTCATCATGTCGGTCCCTTCGAAGTTATTTCTAGTAATCCTTCTGGGATCTTTGTCAGATCTCTTTTATGGATTACTTTTATAACTTTGGTTTGTGGGAGGCCGACTTCATCATGTCGGTCCCTTCGAAGTTATTTCTGGTAATCCTTCTGGGATCTTTGTAAGATCTCTTTTATGGATTACTTTTATAACTTTGGTTTGTGGGAGGCCGACTTCATCATGTCGGTCCCTTCGAAGTTATTTCTAGTAATCCTTCTAGGATCTTTGTCAGATCTCTTTCATGGATTACTTTTATAACTTTGGTTTGTGGGAGGCCGACTTCATCATGTCGGTCCCTTCGAAGTTATTTCTAGTAATCCTCTTTTTAGGGCTGGTCATGCCTCTTTCTAGGGAATTACTTTTTATAACTTTGTTGTTGTGGTCGACTGGTCCGACTTCATCATGTCGGTCCATCTTTTAAGTTATTTTTTAGCAACCCATTTTTATTAAGACCTCGTCAGGTCCTTTCCTATGGGTCACTTTCGATAACTTCTTGCATTTAATCTATTTTGTCTCTTTTCATCTTTGCCAATTTTGCGGAAATTAGGTTTGATCCTCGCCTGGTCGACCTTTGATAAATTCAGTTTCATCTTTGTTGGCCCTTATTGTGATTGACCAGTGAATTTAGTTTTCACATTTGCCGATCTGTAGCTTTATAATCGGGTGATGAAATTTTATGTTCTAGATTAATGCGTCTTGATAAAGGATTTGTAGAAAATCTGAAAAATCTTTATTCAAAAAGAAAATATGCTAGTATATACATGTGGGAGTTTTACCCCTCTAAGTTAGGTATTTCATGGATCTTGGCTTGGTGCCTCGTTAAAAACCCTTTTTAAGGAAAAAGAGTGCACCTCATCCTAAGATCCTTTACTACCTCTTAACGGTAGTACCTTCGTAAGTTGCAGGCGTGCCATGACCTTGGGAGCTTTCGCCCTTCAAGTTTGGATAGCTTGTAGTAGTCTCTTCCGAGTACTTCTATGACTCGGTAGGGTCCCTTCCAGTTTTCTGCCAGCTTTCCTTCTCCAGGTCGAGTTGTTCCGATGTCATTTAGGATTAGGACGAGGTCATTCTCAGTAAAACCTCGTGGCACTACCTTTTGATTGTGTCTTGAATCCATTCGATGTTTTAATGCCTCTTCCCTGATCCGAGCTCTTTCTCGGATTTCTGGAAGTAGGTCAAGTTCTTCCCTTTGAAGTTGGGAGTTAGCCTCTTCACTGTAGTGGATCACTCTGGGTGATCCTTCTTCGACCTCCACTGGGATCATTGCCTCTGTTCCATAAGCTAATAGGAAAGGTGATTCCCTTGTGGTGGAGTGTGGAGTTGTCCGATATGGCCATAGGACTTGCGGGAGCTCTTCAGCCCAGGCTCCCTTTGTATCCTGTAATCTCCGTTTTAACCCGGCTAATATGACTTTGTTGGCAGCTTCTGCTTGTCCGTTGGCCTGGGGTGTTCTACAGATGTGAATTTGTGTTTTATGTTCAGATTGGCCACTAATTTTCTGAAGCCTGCATCTGTAAATTGAGTGCCATTGTCTGTGGTAATGGAGTATGGAACCCCAAACCTTGTGACAATGTTTCTATATAGGAATTTTCGACTTCTTTGAGCAGTGGCTTTAGCTAGGGGTTCTGCCTCAATCCATTTTGTGAAATAGTCTACCCCACAATGAGGAATTTGACTTGTCCGGATCCTTGAGGGAAAGGACCGAGAAGATCGAGTTCCCATTTTATGAATGGCCAGGGTGAGGTTACGTTGATAAGCTCTTCTGGTGGGGCAATGTGAAAGTTGGCATGTTTCTGACATGGTGGACATGTTTTTACAAAATCTGTTGCTTTTTTTTGTAGAGTCGGCCAGTAGAATCCGGCCAGGAGTACTTTTTTGGTAAGAGCCTGTGCTCCGAGATGGTTACCATAGATGCCACTGTGTACTTCTTCTAAGACTTCCTTTGTGTTGGAAGTCGGCACACATTTTAATAGTGGTGTTGAAATTCCTCTCCTGTATAGAGTATTGTTTATGACGGTGTAGTATTGTGCCTCCCGTTTTAACCTCTTTG
Source organism: Arachis stenosperma (assembly GCF_014773155.1). NCBI lineage: Eukaryota > Viridiplantae > Streptophyta > Magnoliopsida > Fabales > Fabaceae > Arachis > Arachis stenosperma. Next base: position 93,516,113 of record NC_080380.1, read on the forward strand.
CCTCCTTTTTATCTGTAGGGAGTGTTTCTATTTTGAGGTAGTTAATTATGGGAGTCATCCATCCTTGATCCAGACCTGTTATGGCTAGGATTTTTTCTTCTTCCGAAATTGACGGGTTTTGCAACATTTCCTGGATGAGGCTTCTATTGTTGCCCCCTGGTTTGGTGCTGACTAGTTTTGAGAGTGCATCAGCTCGAGCATTCTGTTCCCGAGGTATGTGGCGGACTTCATATTCCCCGAGCTGTCCGAGCTGTTCCCTGGTTTTGTCCAAGTACTTTTTCATGGTGGGATCCTTGGCTTGATAGTTCCATGTTATTTGTGAGGTGACTACTTGTGAGTCGCTGAAGATGATAAGCTTTTGAGCTCTAACCTCCTTAGCTAGCTTCAAACCAACTAGTAGTGCCTCATATTCAGCCTGGTTGTTTGAAGGAGGGAACCCGAATTTGAGGGAAAGTTCGATTTGGGTTCCCTGATCGCTTTCTATTATGACGCCTGCGCCACTTCTGGTTTTGTTTGAGGAACCGTCTACGTAGAGATTCCATTTTGTAGGGATTTCTGGGGTGTCCGTCAACTCTGCAATGAAGTCAGCCAGATACTGTGATTTGATGGCTGTCCCAGCTTCATACTGAAGGTAAAATTTGGAAAACTTGACTGCCCATTGCAAGATTCTTCCTGCTAAGTCTATTTTCTGTAAAATGCCTTTTATGGGCTGGTTGGTCTGAACTCAGATAGTGTGGGCTTGGAAATATGGGTGAAGTCGTCGAGATGTTAGTATGAGAGTATAGGCGAATTTTTCTATTTTTTGATAGTTCAGTTCGGACCCTTATAGTGCTTTGCTGATAAAGTATATAGGTTGTTGTACACTGTCGTCTTCTCGGACTAGTGCTGAGGCTACTGTCCGATTTCCTACTGCGAGGTACAATATAAGTGGTTCTCCTTCCCATGGCCGGGTTAGAATAGGTGGTTGTCCCAGGAACCTTTTGAAATCTTGGAAGGCCTGCTTGCACTCCATCGTCCATTCAAACCTCTTTTCCTTCCTTAGAGTGGCGTAGAAGGGGAGAGATCTTATTGCCGATCCAGCTAAAAATCTAGACAAGGCTGCCAATCTTCCATTGAGTTGTTGTACCTCTTAGACACAAGTCGGGCTCTTCATGTCTAGTATGGCCCGGCATTTATCCGAATTTGCCTCGATTCCTCTTTGTGTGAGCATAAAACCCAAGAATTTGCCAGCTTCTACTGCGAAGGTGCATTTTACAGGGTTGAGTCGCATGTCATGCCTTCTTATAGTGTCGAATACTTGGGTGAGGTCGGACAATAACGACTCTTCACTTTGTGTCTTTATTAACATGTCGTCCACGTAGACTTCCATGACTTTCCCTATGTGGTCTGCGAAGACCTTATTCATTAATCTTTGATAAGTGGCTCCTGTGTTTTTGAGTCCGAATGGCATGACAATGTAGCAGTAGTTTGTTTTCGGGGTTAAGAATGAGGTTTTCTCTTGATCGGGTGGGTAAATTGGGATTTGATTGTATCCCGAATAGGCGTCCATAAACGAGAGGTATTTGTATCCGGAGGAGGCGTCCACCAGAGCGTCGATACTTGGGAGTGGATAAGGATCTTTTGGGCAGGCTTTGTTGAGATCAGTGTAGTCGGTGCACATGCACCACTTCCCATTTAATTTTTTCACCAAGACGTCGTTAGCTAGCCATAGTGGGTACTTGACTTCTCTTATGAATCCTGCCTCCAGTAGAGCTTGCTCCTGCTCTTCCACAGCTTGGGATCGTTCTAGTCTGAGCTTTCTACATCTCTGTTGTATTGGTTGAGATCCTGGGTAGACTTCCAGCTTGTGGCACGTTAACTTAGGGTCTATGCCCGGCATGTCTGCGGCCTTCCAAGCAAAGAGGTCGACTTTGTTTTCGTAAGAACTATATGAGGGACTCCTTTTTGTCCCCTTTTAGGATTGTGCCAATATTGGTCATTTTATCTGGAGTATCTCCGATTTGAACTTTTTCTATTTCGCCTTCAAGTTGTGGACGAAGTTCTTCCCATCCTCGAACTCTCCCGAGTTTAATGGTGTGGATTTCTTCTTCTCTGCCTCTGAGGTTCAGACTTTTATTGTAGCAGTAGCGCGCTATCTTCTGGTCTGCTCTTACTGTTTCAATTCTTTCTGTGGTCGGGAACTTCATGCATAAATGTGGAGTTGAGACTACTGCGCCAAGCTGATTTAGCGTTGTTCGACCTATCAGGGAATTGTAGGCTGTACCTACGTCGACTACGATGTAGTCTGTGTTGAGTGTCCTTGATCGATTTCCTTTTCCAAAGGTGGTGTGCAGGGAGATATATCCAAGTGGTTGGATTGGAGCGTCTCCCAGCCCGAATAGGCTGTTTGGATATGCTTTGAGCTCTTTTTCCTCTAAACCGAGTTTGTCAAAGGCCGTTTTGAACAGAATGTCTGCCGAGCTTCCCTGGTCTACCAACGTGCAGTGGAGATTAGCGTTGGCTATTATAATTGTGATGACCATGGGATCGTCATGTCCTGAGATGACACCAGCTGCGTCTTCTTTAGTGAAGGTGATAGTGGTGAGTTCGGGTGCTCCTTCTCCCTCTTTGACATGATATATCTCCTTCAGATGTCTTTTGCGAGATGATTTGGAGACTCCTCCTCCCGCAAATCCTCCATCTATCATGTGGACGTGTCTCTCTGAGGTGCGAGGTGGTCGTTCAGTTCGTCCAGCCTCTTCATCTCTTATTCTTTTTCTTGGCTCATCTGATTTGTTGGCCAAGTAACGATCTAGTCTTTCCCTTCTTACCAATTTTTCTATGATATTCTTTAAATTGAAGCATTCATTGGTGGGATGTCTGTAGATTCGATGGTATTCACAGTACTCTGTTCGATCTCCCCCTCCCTTCTTGCTTTTGAGTGGGCGAGGTGGAGGTGTCTTTTCTGTGTGGCATACTTCTCGATAGACATCTACGAGAGACACCCGAAGAGGGGTGTAGTTGCGATATTTCTTGATCTTTTCACCATGATGGTCTTCTTTATTCTTGGATTCTTTATCCTTATCCTGGGAAGAATAAGAGAGTCTGGATTTTGAGGTCTCTCCTAATCGGGAGTTTTCCTCCATGTTGATGTACTTTTCCGCTCGTTCTTGTACTTCATTTAGAGATGTTGGATGTTTTTTTGATATGGAGTGGCTAAAAGGTCCTTCTCGTAGGACATTGATGAGGCCTATAATGGCGGCTTCTTTTGGTAGATTTTGTATGTCTAAACATGCTTTGTTGAATCTTTCCATGTAGTTACGAAGACTTTTTCGATCTCCTTGCTTGATCCCTAGTATACTTGGGGCGTGCTTAGTTTTATCCTTCTGGATGGAGAATCTTGCCAGAAACTTTTTGGCTAAGTCGTCAAAGCTTGAGATGGACCTGGGGGGCAGGTTATCAAACCATTTAATCGTCGTTTTTGTCAGAGTGGTTGGGAAGGCTTTGCACCGAGTTGCATATGAGGCATCGGTGAGATACATTCTACTTCGGAAGTTGTTGAGATGATGGCTGGGATCTGTCGTGCCATCGTACAGGGTCATGTCGGGAGGTTTGAAGTCTTTTCGGATTTTGGCCTTCATGATCTCGTTGGTGAATGGGTCTTGGTCTTTGCGGGAGCTATCCTCGTGGCTGGATCAGGTAGTTTTAGCTTTGAAATCGGCTTCGATCTTCACGAGCTTGTCCTCTAATTCGCGGCGTCACCTAGCTTCTCTTTGTAAGTCTCTTTCGGCTTCCCGCTGGTACTTGACTTCCCTTTCAAGTTGTTTTAGACGATCCTGAAGTGCCTCCATGGCTCCTATGCTTGGGGAGTTCTTGTCTTTGTTAGGTTGAGAAGTGTCATCTAGTGTAACCTCCGTGTTCTTATGTGGTGTTCAGTTCTCTAAATAAGAGTTGTGGTCGTTGTCAAGGTTGTCCGCCATGATGATGGGATGACTTCCAGGTTCCTCGGCAAGCCGCCAATGTTCCGAGGGTTACCTGAAACTGTAGATCGATCTCAGATGAGATCTTCTATACTGGTCGGAGTTGTTGTGTCCGATTTGATGAGGGTGGCTGGAGCCGCCGTGTCTAACTTGTTGGACTTGGTGGTGGTGCTGATCTTTCATCACCAGAGGGTGGTGGTACCTGCAAGGGACTCCGATGCTTAAGTTAGCAAGGGTATTAAGCAGGTTTTTAGTAGAATCAGAGTATGAGTTATACCTGGGTGCTCCAGTGTATTTATAATGGTGAGGAGTGACCTTTTCTTTGAGACAAGATAGTTATCTTATCTTATCTTTGAGTGAAGTCATCTTTATCTTCAACGGAACCGCCGTTATCTCTATAGGCTTGGACTGCCTTTGGATTTGGGTCGTGTTCCTCTATTTGGGCCCCTTTTTTTGGGCTTTCCTTGTGATTTGGCCGAGCTCTTTGAGAAGAGGTCGGATAACCCTGACCTGAAGAGGTCAGGTGAGTTATTGTTAAAACATCCCGGGTCGGATAGTTTGACTTAGGGTATGAACAGCAGGTCAATATGATTTCTCAGATTCTGACTGGATTGCAAGCTGTATCCGGTAGTACTAAAGAAGCCTCCTCTGAAGGAGAAGCTTATAACCCTGAGAATCCTACAATGGAAGAGGTGAATTACATGGGAGAATCCTTTGGAAACACCTATAATCCTTCATGGAGGAATCATCCAAATTTCTCATGGAAGGATTAACAGAAGCCTCAACAAGGCTTCAACAACAATAATGGTGGGAGAAATAGGTTTGGCAATAGCAAACCTTTTCCGTCATCTTCTCAGCAACAGATAGAGAATTCTGAGCAGAGCCTCTCTGGCTTAGCAAACATAGTCTCTGATCTATCTAAGACCACTCTTAGTTTCATGAATGAAACAAGGTCCTCCATCCGAAATTTGGAGGCACAAGTTGGTCAGCTGAGTAAAAGAGTTATTGAAACTCCTCCTAGTACTCTCCCAAGCAATACAGAAGAGAATCCCGAAAGAGAGTGCAAGGCCATAACTATAACTAAAATGGTCGAACCTGGAGAGAGTGAAAAGGCAGTGATTCCCAGTGAGGAAGACCTCAAGGGATGTCCACTGACCAATAAAGAGTTCCCTATTGAGGAACCAAAGAAATCTGAGGCTCATACAGAGACCATAGAGATTCGACTAAACTTACTGTTGCCATTCATGAGCTCTGATGAATATTCTTCCTCTGAAGAGGGTGAAGAAATTGTTAAAGAGCAAATTGCTCAGTATCTGGGAGCAATCATGAAGCGACTTGGGAGGATGAACCTCCATTGCTCATTAATAAACTGAATACATGGATTCAGCAAACATTGCCTCAAAAGAAACTGGATCCCAGAAAGTTCTTAATACCTTGCACCATAGACACCATGACCTTTGAAAAGGCTCTGTGTGACCTGGGGTCAGGTATCAATTTCATGCCACTCTCTGTAATGGAGAAACTAGGGATCTTTGAGGTACAAGCTGTAAGAATCTCACTAGAGATGGAAGACAAATCAATGAAACAGGCTTATGGACTTGTAGAGGATGTCTTAGTGAAGGTTGAAGGCCTTTACATCCCTGCTAACTTTATAATCTTGGACACTGTGAAGGATGAGGGTGAATCCATCATCCTTAGAAGACCCTTCCTAGCCACAACAAGGGTTATGATTGATGTGGACAGAGGAGAGTTAGTCCTTCAATTGAATGAGGACTACCTTGTGTTCAAGACTCAAGGATCTTCTTATGTAAACATGGAGAAGAAGCATGAAAAGCTTCTCTCAATACAAAGTCAGACAGAACCCCCACACTCAACTTCTAAGTTTGGTGTTCGGAGGCTACAACCATGTTCTGAGCATCTGTGAAGCTCTGTAAGAGCTTCCTGTCAAGCTATTGACATTAAAGAAGCGTTTATTGGGAGGCAACCTAATTTTATTTATCTATATTAATTACTTTTTCATTCTATTTTCTAGTGTTAGTCTATGTCTCTTTAGGTTGATGATCATGTGAAGTCACAAAAACAGCTGCAGAATTAAAGCATGAATCAAAAATAACATAAAAAATAGCACACTCTGGAGGACGAACTTACTGGCATTCAAACGCCAGTAAGGCTAGCAAAGTGGGCATTTAATGCCCAGTCTGGTATCATTCTGGGTGTTAGACGCCAGAAATGGCACACAGACTGGCGTTTAACACCAAAAAAGGGTGTCTGGTGTCTGGCTGGTGTTAAAAGCTAGTAAAGGTAGCAGAATTGACGCCCATTCCGGCAGCATTCTGGGCGTTAAACGCTAGAAATGGGCATCAGCCTGGCATTTAACGTCAAAAATGCCACACAGAGGGCGTTTAAATTCCAGAGAGGTGCAGGGATGAGAAATCCTTGACACCTCAAGATCTATGGACCCCACAGGATCCCTACTTACACCAACTCATTCTCACTCCTCTTCGCACCTTTCCACAACACCCTTCCCCAAACACCATTCACCTATCAAATCCTACCCTCTCCCCCTTACCCTATATATATCCCTCCTTACTCCTTCATTTTCACACATCACAAACACTCCAAATCTCCCTTGGCCAAACTATTCACACACCTACATCTCCTCTATCTCTTCTTCCTCTAATCATTTCTTCCTTTCTTTGCTCGAGGACGAGCAAACCTTTTAAGTTTGGTGTGGAAAAAAGCTCTGCTTTTTATTTTTCCATAACCGTTAATGGCACCTAAGGCTGGAGAAACCTCGAGGAAGAGGAAAGGAAAGGCAGTTGCTTCCAACTCCGAGTCATGGGAGATGGAGAGATTCATCTCAAAAGCCCATCACTAGAAAAAGGATGGAGCAAACAAGAGAGCCCACTCATGGACCTCAACAAGAGCATGAGAAAATTTCTCATCAAGAAATCCCTGAGATGCCTCATGGGATGCACTTTCCTCTACACAACTATTGGGAGCAACTCAACACCTCTTTAGGAGATTTGAGTTCTAATATGGAGCAACTAGGGATGGAGCACCAAGAGCACTCCATTATCCTCCATGAAATTAGAGAGGACCAAAGAGCCATGAAGGAGGAGCAACAAGAGGAAGAACTAGCCGCCATCACTAAGGTGGACCCGTTCTTTAATTTTCTTGTTATTTATTTTTCTGTTTTTCATTTCTTATGCTTGATGTTTTGTCTATCTTTGTGTCTTTAGTACATGATTATTAGTGTCTAGTGTCTATGCCTTGAAGCTATGAATGTCCCATGAATCCTTCACCTTTCTTAAATAAAAAATGTTTCTAATTGCAAAAGAACAAGAAGTACATGAATTTTGAATTCTATCTTGAAATTAGTTTAATTATTTTGATGTGGTGGCAATACTTTCTGTTTTCTGAATGAATGCTTGAACAGTGCATATTTTTTATAGTGAAGTTTATGAATGCTAAAATTGTTGGCTCTTGAAAGAATAATGAAAAAGGAGAAATATTATTGATAATCTGAAAAATCATAAAATTGATTCTTGAAGCAAGAAAAAGCAGTAAAAACTACAAAGCTTGCGAAAAAAAAGAAGTGGCGAAAAAAAAAGAAAGAAAAAGAAAAAGAAAGCAGAAAAAGCCAATAAACCTTTAAACTAAAAGGCAAGGGCAAAGAGGATCCAAGGCTTTGAGCATCAGTGGATAAGAGGGCCCAAAGGAATAAAATCCTGGCCTAAGCGGCTAAATCAAGCTGTCTCTAATCATGTGCTTGTGTCATGAAAGACCAAGTGAAAGGCTTGGGACCGAGTAGTTAAAGTCGTGATCCAAAGCAAAAGAGTGTGCTTAAGAACTCTGGACACCTCTAACTGGGGACTCTAGCAAAGCTGAGTCACAATCTAAAAAGGTTCATCCTGTTATGTGTCTGTGGCATTTATATATCCGGTGGTAATACTGGAAAACAAGATGCTTAGGGTCACGACCAAGACTCATAAGTAGCTGTGTTCAAGAATCAACATACTGAACTAGGAGAATCAATAACACTATCTGAATTCTGAGTTCCTATGGATGCCAATCATTCTGAACTTCAAAGGATAAAGTGAGATGCAAAATTGTTCAGAAGCAAAAAGCTACAAGTCCCGCTCATCTAGTTAGAACTAAGCTTCATTGATATTTTGGAATTTATTGTATATTCTCTTCTTTTTATCTTATTTTGTTTTTAGTTGCTTGGGGACAAGTAACAATTTAAGTTTGGTGTTGTGATGAGCGAATAATTTATACGCTTTTTGGCATTGTTTTTAGGTAGTTTTTAGTATGTTTTAGTCACTTTTTAGTATATTATTATTAGTTTTTATGCAAAAATCACATTTCTGGACTTTACTATGAGTTTGTGTGTTTTTCTATGATTTCAGGTATTTTCTGGTTGAAATTAAGGGACCTGAGCAAAAATCTGATTCAGAGGCTGAGAAAGGACTACAGATGCTGTTGGATTCTGACCCTCCTGCACTCGAAGTTGAATTTCTGGAGCTACAGAAGCCCAATTGGTGCGCTCTCAATTGCTTTGGAAAGAAGACATCTTCGGCTTTCCAGAAATGTAAAATTGTCCATACTTTGCCCGAGATTTGATGGCCCAAACCGGCGTCCAAACGCCCACCAGAGACCCTTTTCTAGCATAAAACGCCAGAACTGGCACCAAAACTAGAGTTAAACGCCCAAACTGGCACCCAAGCTGGCGTTTAACTCCAAGAATGACCTATGCATGTGAAAGCTTCAAAGCTCAGCCCAAGCACACACCAAGTGGGCCCCAAAAGTGGATTTCTACACTATCTACTCATTTTCTGTAAACCTAGTTTACTAGTTTAGTATAAATAGCACTTTTTACTATTGTATTAGGGTCTTCTTCCCCTATTTTCAAATTCTTATGCCATTTGGAAGGCTGGCCATTCAGCCATGCCTAGACCATTTTCTCTTATGTATTTTCAACGGTGAAGTTTCTACACCTCATAGATTAAGGTGAGGAGATCTGCTGTTCCTCATGAATTAATGCAAGTACTATTGTTTTTCCTTCAATTCATGCCTACTTCTTCTCCAAGATATAATCTTGTACTTAACTCAGTTAAGTCAGACTAAAGGGGTGACCTGTGACAATCACTCACTATCTTCAGTACTCGCTTAGCCAAGATCCGCATGCCTGACAACCACAAAGCGGTCTACATGATGTTCAACGTAGTCATTGGATGCCAGCCGGAGTATACTCTCTTGGGTCTCTGATCCACGGATTCGCATCATCTCTCCTGATAACAGAGCATCTGACCCCGTGATTAGGATCTTCGTGGTATAGGCTAGAATCAATAGACAGCATTCCTGAGATCTAAAAAGTGTAAACCTTATATGTGGTATTCCGAGTAGGATCTGGGAAGGGAGGACTATGAGGAGCTTCAAACTCGCGAATGTTGGGCGCAATGACAGTGTGCAAAAGGATCAATGGATCCTATTCTGACACAAGTGAGAACCGACAGATGATTAGCCCTGCGGTAGCTGTGCCTGGTATTTTTCATCCGAGACGAGAAATCTGACAGTTGATTAGCCGTACAGAAACTGTAGCCGGACCATTTTCACTGAGAGGATCATACAGCTTGCCATGGAAGGGAGTGCGCATGATTGGATGGAAGCAATAGGAAAGCAGAGGTTCAGAAGCAACAAAGCATCTCCAAACGCTTATCTGAAATTTCCACCAATGAATTACATAAGTATCTCTATGTTATTTTTCGCTTTACTTATCTTTTAATTATCAAATTCTTATAACCATTTGAATCTGCCTGACTGAGATTTACAAGATGACCATAGCTTGCTTCAAGCCGACAATCTTCGTGGGATCGACCTTTACTCACGTAAGGTATTACTTGGAAGACCCAGTGCACTTGTTGGTTAGTTGTGCGGAGTTGTGAAAAGTGTGATCACAATTTCGTGCACCAACAACTCCTCATCAATTGACATTGGTGACCTTGTTGAAGACTCTTCCAATGAATGTGAAGTTGATGTTGAAGTAGATTTCACACAACCTCCAAAGTTTGACTTGATTGATGATGAAGAGGAATTGGAAGAAGTTAGCAAGCAAGGAGAAGTTGATGAAAGTTGACAAGAGGTGGAAATAACTACGGAAGAGCATAAGGGAGTAGTACTTGAAGAACCATTGGAGATATCCCTTCCTAAGTCACTATCCAACATAACATTCAAGTGGGTAAAATTCTTACCCTTAAGCTTCACTTTCTCACTTGAATATGGTTTGATTGAAACGGATGGTCAACTTAGAGCTCTTTGTGGAGTTAAGAGTAAGAGGGAATTGTGCAGTGGTTGGAAGTTAGGAATGAGGCTCATTAAGGTTGAACTTTCAAGGTGTAGGCACCATGGTTGGATGAATGCAAGTTTGTGTGGGTCTAGGAGGAGAATTTGGTGTTATAAGGAGAATTCTATGCGTCAACCACCCGGATGGAAGAATCATGATGACCAACTAGAGGATGGGTATGAAAACAAGATATGGGATCCCGGATCACAACATGAAGACCAATTCTGGGAGCTCATATCTTGGGTGGAATTTCAACCAAGCTTGGTGAAGACAGTTGGAAATTCTGACAACCATTTGAGGAGCAAGCATCCTTGGAGATTCAAGGATGAATACAGGCATAAGCCACCATGATGAGGATCCCCACTATATGTCCAACTTAAGGACTTAAACTAAAAGTGCTTAGTGGGAGACACCCCACCATGGTAACTTCTTTCCATTCTCTTGTAGGTTTGATTAATAAGTGAATTGAGTTGCCATTGTAGGTAGTTTTCCTCTTCATATAGTCTTATTTTAATGCTTTGGTGTTAGTTGCTTGAGGTGCAAGTTATGTTTGCTTTATGTTTGAAAATTCTTCAAAACCCAAAAAGATTTTTGTTAATCTTGCATTTGGTTAGTTTTGAGTTGTAGGTAGTGTTAGGAGGATTTTAAGCTATTTTTGGTGTTCCCATAAAAAAAGGAAATATATACACACTCAATGCATATGGTTTACACAATTAATACATGAACATGTACCGAATCCCCAAGTTTTTCAATAAAAGGACAAAATACATTTTTATCAACCACTATTCCCAATTTTTTCCATACTTAGATATTACATAATCTCACTAGGCTAAGCTAATCAAAGATCAAAATTAAGAAAATTTATTATTTTTCACTTAAAGCTAATAATGTGCCAAAAGTTGGAATAAAAGATGATTAAAAAGGCTCAACATCGGGTAACAGTGGTAAATAGAGAAGGTAACGCTATATGGGTAAGTGAGCTAATTGAAATGATGGCCTCAATCATATAAATGTATATATACATAGAATAAAGGACATAAAGAGTCAAACAAATCAAAGATTGTAATCATAGAAAGAGAATAACACACAATAATGAAAATAGTGGTTAATATGATGTAACCACACATTAAGGCTCAAAACTCACAAGGTTGTGTGTTCTCATAGAATGCCACATCCAATGTTTCAGCGGTCTGTAAAGTCTGCTTCCATTTACTGGACCTCATGGCCTTACCCTATCCTTTCTTGTCAAACATCCTGAATAGAACTAAAGAAACAGGCATATAAAATGTATGCTAAAGGCACACAGAATAAAATATGTAACAAGCAGGCAAGAAATAGAAAATTGAGGTAAATAATATCATACATGTGAAGTGAACGGATAATATAAAATTTATTGTAAGCATACACAAAATTCAAAGTAAAATCAAACAGAAATACATTCCAATCAATCAAATCACTCAAACTCAAGTTAGCTTGTCTGTTTACTAAAAAGAAAATAAGGGATAAAGTTGATATGCACTAAGAAAAAGAAAATGGTTAGTTGAAAGAGAAAGATGTTAATTGAAGAAGAAAAATTAAAAGTTAGATACATGATGAGTGGATAATTTATACGCTTTTTGGCATTGTTTTTAGTATATTTTTAGTATATTTTAGTTAGTTTCTATTATATTTTTATTAGTTTTTAGTTAAAATTCACTTTTCTAGAATTTACTATGATTTTGGGTGTATTTTTGTGATTTCAGGTATTTTCTGGCTGAAATTGAGGGACCTGAGCAAAAATCTGATTCAGAGGGTGAAAAGGACTGCAGATGCTGTTGAATTCTGACCTCCCTTCACTCGAAGTAGATTTTCTGGAGCTACAGAAGTTCAAGTGGCGCGATATCAATTGCGTTGGAAAGTAGACATCTTGGGCTTTCCAGCAATATATAATAGTCCATACTTTGCCCGAGATTTGATGGCCCAAACCGGCGTTCCAAATCAGCTCAAAACTGCCCGGCGTTAAACGCCGAAACTGGCACAAGAATGGGAGTTAAACGCCCAAACTGGCACAAAAGCTGGCGTTTAACTCCAAGAAAAGTCTCTACACATGAAAGCTTCAATGCTCAGCCCAACCACACACCAAGTGGGCCCGGAAGTAGATTTTTATGTCATTTACTCATTTCTGTAAACTCTAGGCTACTAGTTCTCTACAAATAGGACCTTTTGCTATTGTATTTTCATCTTTTGATCACTTTAGATCTTAGGATCATCATTGGACGTCTGGTTCTTAGATCATTGGGAGGCTGGCCATTCGGCCATGCCTAGACCTTGTTCTTATGTATTTTCAACGGTGGAGTTTCTACACACCATAGATTAAGGTGTGGAGCTATGCTGTACCTCGAGTATTAATGCAATTACTATTGTTCTTCTATTCAATTCAGCTTATTCTTGTTCTAAGATATTCATTCGCACCCAACAAATTGATGAATGTGATGATTATGTGACGCTCATCATCATTCTCACTTATGAACGCGTGCCTGACAACCACTTCCGTTCTACAAGCAAACAAGGCTTGAATGTTTATCTCTTGGATTCCTTAATCAGAATCTTCGTGGTATAAGCTAGAATTGATGGCGGCATTCAACAGAATCCGGAAGGTCTAAACCTTGTCTGTGGTATTCTGAGTAGGATTCAAGGATTGAATGACTGTGACGAGCTTCAAACTTGCGATTGTGGGGCGTTAGTGACAGACGCAAAAGAATCACTGGATTCTATTCCGACATGATCGAGAACCGACAGCTGAATAGCCGTGCTGTGACAGAGCGCGTTGAACATTTTCACTGACAGGACAGGACTGTAGCCATTGACAACGGTGATTCCCAACATACAGCTTGCCATGGAAAGGAGTAAGAAGGATTGGATGAAGACAGTAGGAAAGCAGAGAGACGGAAGGGACACAGCATCTCCATATGCTTATCTGAAATTCTCACCAATGAATTACATAAGTATCTCTATCTTTATTTTATGCTTTATTCATAAATCATCCATAACCATTTGAATCTGCCAGACTGAGATTTACAAGATGACCATAGCTTGCTTCATACCAACAATCTCCGTGGGATCGACCTTACTCGCGTAAGGTTTATGTCTTGGACGACCCAGTGCACTTGCTGGTTAGTTGTGCGAAGTTGTGATAAAGAGTTGAGATTGTAATTGAGCGTACCATGTTGATGGCGCCATTGATGATCACAATTTTGTGCACCAGTGCAGAGCAAGCATGATTCTTAACTTTGAGAGGTTTCAAAAGTGTAAAATAGACAAGCTCAATTTCAACTTCACAAGTAAAGCAATATGCTAGAAATGACCAGATCAAGTATATGTAGTACTCATATTCCATCAGAAAAGGTTCACATGCTAAATTAGCCAAATTGCCGAGACAAGTATGATGTTTTTTGAAGCTACGATTCCCGAGTCCAGCTTTGAAGGAGAAGGTCAGGCAAAAGTGTCACCAGCTTCCTTTGATTGTATACCCCGAGCCACAACGTTCTTCCTAGTAGCCCGCAGTGTTTTCATAGCGGTAGATTTTGGAGCCATTCTTTCTGCAAAGAAAAAGTAAAGGAACATTAGCTGTCAATATAAACTCATAGCCAAAATTTATAAGCAAAAGGTAAGAAAGCTACCAAGTTTTTACTGAAGATGACTGGGATCCCCTAAACACTTTTTGGTGTCCAAATAAGGAGCCCTGCTCTATCACTCTTGAAACAATCCAACTACACTCTTCTCAAGGTCATCTAAATCATCTACGGTGTATTTGGCTATCACAGGTTTCTCTTCCTAATACAACGGAAAACAAGGTTCATTATTCTCATTTAGGAAGAAAGGTCGGGCCTCTTCTACAGCTCAAATTTTGAAAAAATAATTTTTGAAATCATGAAAGGACTCGTCAAAAATGGAGAAAACCTTCCTATCCTTAACGGCGCGAAAGAAAAGCCAAGCTAGCTTTTTTGAACAAAAAGGTTTGGGAAGCACAAAAAGATAAAAGACCTTCAGAGAAGGTCGGACATCAAGCTCCCGACATAAAAGTTGGTATATTTTTAGAAAGGCCTACGAGTTAGGGTGAAGTTGGGAAGGAGCAACATTGTAAGTCCAGAGGACATTACTCTTAAAGTCGGAAAAGGAAAGCCTAACGTCTAGCTTAGTGAACAAACAATCATAAGTGTAAAAGAAGGGGCGCTCCGACCTATCTAAGGGGGGAAAACACACCCTTTCCTCAAGATCAACTATAACTATCTTATAATTTCTCTCATCCTCCCGACTTTCACACAACCTGTGGTGCCTACGGAAGGTTTCAGCATACTCTCTATCAATCACAGGAATAGGAGCAAGGACAAAAGTGTCTACCCAAGTTAAAAGAGAAAAGAGTATTTTTGTTGATATGTCATGAACAATAGATCAAGACATAAAGCTATACCTACAAATAGAACAAACAAAGAAGCCGTCACAAAAAGAACTCGGACACCAATCACAGGAAGTCAGATTTTCATAGAACATCGTTAAAAAACACGATTTCAAAAGAATTTTTCACAAACAAATTCAAGAACTAGAAATGGCGTCACTTCAAAAATAATAAAAAGCAACGTCATTAGGGGCAACAGAAATTATAGTCCATGGCAACTACAATTCATAGCAGCAACAATCTCAAAGCAGTAACCAATTTCAAACAAGTATTAGTTTTTCAAGAACACAACCAGAATTGACAAAAAATACGAAACCATGGCCAATATCTTAAAGGGTAATTCAAAATCCAAATACAAGAACCAGTACCCAAAGTAATTGAAATGCGAAAAGAAAAGGGCACGTCTAGCAGCAAAGCAACATGAACGTTCCATTCTTTTTTAGTCGAGTCAGGAGATCCACCTTTCAGTCGAACAGCTTCAGTCTAATCATGAGTTCGGACTTTGGCCCTTGATTCCCTCTCTGAAGACAAAACAAGATCTTTAAAAGGTCCAAGACAGAGAAATCTTAAACTAAAATGCAGTTACAAAGTAAAAACAAAAAAAGGAGAGTAAAAGGTATTTTCTTTCAAGGAAGAAAATGAAGCAGAATAAAGCATTTTTCAGAAATGGAAAAAGAGAAGAAAAAAGGCACGAGGCTTTTATAAGAAACAAGGGGCAGTAAAGACGTTTCACACCCCTCTTTAAAGCCACGCGTGGATTCCAAGAAAACTGCCATGTAACGTTCGCCACATCATTAAGGAGGCAACATTTTAAAATTTTGAAACACGTCGAGTACCCGACCTCCAGAAGGCGTCGTACCCGATGATAAAGACTGAAGCCACAAATGCTTGGGCCTGACCTTATGAAAGCTTGGACTTAAGCAGAGACACTGTTCATACACTGGACTACAAAAGAATACCAGACCCATTAAGTATAAAGGCCTACTAAGGGCCTTCTCTTACCCGGCCTCCTAAGAGGTCAGACACGATAAGAAAGTCCAGTTTTACTTATCAAAATAAGTAACTGCCTTCCCAAATCTCTCGTACTATCTCTATCTTTTCTAAAAGATAGCTTCCAATAAACTTTCAAGATAAAGGAAACGGTTATCCCACAACAAAGGTGGAACTACTCCAAAAGGTGGTTATTCATCCTACTATAAATACACTGACACCCCTCAGGTATACAAATGTTCTAATCTACTAAAAAATCTCCTTAAAGCCCTTGCTAACTTAAGCATCGGAGTCTCTTGCAGGTACCACCCCACACTTCCTCACGAAAAACTTGGACGGCAGCACCTCGGCACCAGAACAAGTCGGACATTGCCTCACAAGGGGTCTAGACATCTGATAAATCCAGATTTCATGGTATTTATTTGCTCTAATTTGGTGGATTTCATCAAGATTTCTTGCATTTATTCAATGAAATAGTAAATTCTCCATAAATTGTGCTCAAAAGTGAAAACATGCTTTTTAGACCCTTATTTGCTAAATTTTATTCACTTTAATTCCATTTGATGCCTTGATGTGTTTGTTGAGTAATTTCAAGCTTGTAAGGCAAAGATTGGATTGAAGGAATGAAGAAAAAAGCATGTAAAAATGGAGAATTCGTCAAGAAATGGAGTTTGGAGCTTTTCAGCAAGTGTGCGCATGCACAAGTATGCATGCGTACGCACAAGTGAGAGTAAGTGTGCGTGTGCACAACTTTATATGCGTACGGACAAGTGGAAAAATAGAAAGTGTGCGTATGCACACGTCTGTGCGTACGCACAGGTCCCAGCACATGACCTCATTAATGCAATTTGCTGGCAGTGAATTTCGGGCCTCCAAAACCCAATCCAACTCATTTTTGAAGCTATTTCAACCTTAATCCAAGAGGAGGCAAGGGAGGAGCAATTATGTTTAGATTTTTCCATGTTTTGTCTTAGTTTCTAGAGAGAGAAGCTCCCCTTTCTCTCTAAAATTTAGGTTTTCTTAGTTTAATTTTCTTTAGTTTTGGTCTTTAATTCTTGTTTTAGTGTAGTTTCCTTTATGTTTTCATACTCTTTTGTCTTGATCTTCTTCATTTCTTTTGTTATCCCCTTTATTTTGTCACTTTTATGTTATGAACTCTTGTTGACTTTAATTTCATTTAATGCAAATTTATGTTTCCATGTTATTATTGCTTTCTTTAGTTGTAATTACTAATTTCTTACATTTGGTAGTTTTAGATTTTATTAATATTGCAATTTAATATGATTTTATTTTCATCTACACCAAAAGTGTTTGATAAAAATGCTTGGCTTAGTTTTTCCTCACTCTTGGCTTGGAATTGAGAACTTTGGTGACCTTTAGTGATTGATGTATATTCTTGATTGATATATTAGAGTAGTTAGTTGATTTGGTTTCCAGTAACTCTAAGTCTTCCATTCATAGAGTTGACTAGGACTTGTGGATTGAGATCAACTATGCCTATTTGACTTATCCTCGATGTTAGGGTTGACTAAATAGGATTAACTCTTTCTAATCATCATATGTTTGTGGTCAATGGCTAGGATAGGTAACCTTAACTCTCAATCTTTGCCAAGAGGTTTCTTAGCAATTGAATTTCCCTTTTCTTTGATTAATTGCCTTTGAATTTAATTGCTTTCATTTAATTCCTTGCATGTTTATTTACTTTCTTTCTATTTACATTACTTGCTTCTCTTGTCATCAAACCCCCATTCCCTCATAGCCAATAATTGAGCACTTCATTTGCAACTCCTACGGAAGACGACCTGGGACTTAAAACTCCCGGTTTAGATTTGTTTTGGATTGTGACATCTTTATTCTAAACTTTGATTGAAAGGATCCATTACTGTTTTGGATTATACTTGCAACGAAAGAAATTCCATTACCTTAGCAACACGGACAAGGTCCGACCTCCTTAATTGATTCAACACCCCTCTTGCATCAAGCTTCCACTATGTCCCAGGGACACAGATGTCATGGAGCACCTCTAGCTCCCTTCTATTATTCATCATCCTCGTGGAATACTCATAGTAGTTTGGGTCAGAAGAACGAGGTGAAGGAGGAAGGCGAAGACCCCTTCGATTATTCCGAGGCCCATAGTCAATGGGTTAGCCTCGAACATAACTCATGAAAGTGTATTTCTCGGGTTCTTAAGCCTCCTTCTCATGAGTTGGTGAAGCATTAGCATAGAACTTATGGACCAAGA
Organism: Arachis stenosperma; assembly: GCF_014773155.1. Classification (NCBI taxonomy): domain Eukaryota; kingdom Viridiplantae; phylum Streptophyta; class Magnoliopsida; order Fabales; family Fabaceae; genus Arachis; species Arachis stenosperma. Next base: position 93,534,085 of record NC_080380.1, read on the forward strand.
TAAGGACCACATTCCTTGGTGGATTTGCCAAGACATTCCACTTCCGTTGGAAGATTTTGGCATGAATTACCAGATATTCTTTCAGTTTCAAGTCGAACCTCACATCGAGAATCATGGCCTTTCCTTTTGTCCACGTTCTATATTGATCTACATAGGGTTTATATCGGAACCGAGTTATGTCAAAGGATAAAGTAGCCGATTCTTTCCCTTTTCTCTTTTTAAACAAAGGCATTTTTGAATTTTTGACACTCACAGTAGTACAAAGCACAACCACAACACCAAACCTAGAGTTTGTTCATATAAAAAGAATGGAACATTAAGTGAAGAGAATAAGAAGATGTTTGAATGTGTATGTGATATGGTATGAATGAAGAATGCATGTGAATTTATAATGCAGTGGAGTATGAATCGTGTGGCTATAAATGCAAGGTGGGATGTGTGGTGTGCATGTGTGCAAAAGGAACAAGTGCAAAACAAAAATTAAATGCCAAATTAAAAACATTGAAAGTTTGAAATTGAGGTGGACAAAGGTAATGTTTTAATGCAAGATTTCATGCATGTAACTTATGATATGAGCAGAGCTAGCTTGGAAAGAGTGATATGCATTATAGGTGTGTAATTGAAGTGATGTGTTGTGCATGCATAATAATGGACTTTTGAAAGATAATTCATGGTGGCAGTGAAGAAGTTAAAAATAACTAGTAACTTTGCATGCAATGGTTTTGAAAAAATTTTTACTAGGCTAAAAGAATAGAAATAAGAATTAAAGAAATAGGATTAAAATTTTTGAAGAGGATGCATGACCCAGGATATATTTTGCTTGGCATTGGACGCCAAATTTTGAAGTTGGGCTTTACCGTTCAAGGAGCAATGAAGGCACCAAGATTGTGTCCCAGGCGTTGGACTTGAGTACCTAGCGCCGGGCATGGGAAGTGGGCACTGGGTGCCACCCAAAAAATTGCTCCTTTGGAAGTTTCCTCGTTTGGGTGTTGGGCGCCCATGTATGGCGCTGGGTGCCACTCTCCATGCTTCATTAAAGAAGCCTGGCTCCCTCTTTGGGTACTGGGCTTCACACTTTTCCCTTTAAAAAATTTGAAAAAATATCGTAAACAATAAAGGGAAAAGAAAAAGACAAATGCTCTATGCAAAAGAAAAGGGACAAAGAAAAATGTGACTAACTTTAATGAAAATGAGTTAGTGAAAAAAAAAAAAAGAAAAGACACTAACTAGGATTGGGTTGCCTTCCAACAAGCGTTCTTTTAACGTTACTAGCTTGACATATGATTCTCCTAGGTTGGGAGTCAGGTTGTTTTATAGCACCTTCCAGTTCCGTCCTCTATTAAATGTGTATTCTCCAGCTCCTCATCCGATCCATTTTAGAATCTATGTTTTGAAGAGGGTCTTCAAGGGCTCCTTTTTCCATAATCTCTTAGACTAGGGAGTTAATTATGTCAATCCTCATACAGCTCTCTAACTAGGGTGTCGCATGACTTTAAAATATTAAAAACCATTTGCTTATTATGCACCCTTAGTGTTAGCTCACCCTTTTGGATGTCTATGAATGCTCGTCTGGTGGATAAAAATGGTCTTCCTAAGATTATGGAGGTATCCTCATCTTCTTTCATGTTGAGGATCACAAAATCAGCCAAAAAATGAACCTTTCAACTTTTACCAATGCGTTTTCTACTATCCCATGTGGAAACTTTATTGATCGGTCGGCTAGTTGCAATGAAATTCTTGTTAGCTTCACTTCTTCTATTTGTAACCTCCTCATCATGGACAGGGGCATAAAATTGATGCTAGCCCCTAAGTCACAATGAGCGTTGCCAATGGTGGCATCCCCAATGGTTCAAGGGATTTGAAAACTACCGGGATCTTTTAACTTCTGTGGTAGTTTCTTTAGAATAATGGCACTACACTCTTTGGTGAGGATTACCGTCTCATCTTCCTTGAGGGTTCTTTTCTTAGACAAAACTCCTTCATGAATTTGGCATAGGATGGTATTTGTTCTAGGCTTCGGTGAAAGGGATGTTGATTTGTAGCTTTTTGAACACATCTAAGAACATGAAATAGTTCTTCTCTTAATTTTGCTTCTATAGCTTTTGAGGATATGGAATCCTCAGTTCATTAGCCTTCACCTTTTCCTTCTTGGTCTTTGTTGGTGCAGGAGTTTTTTCTTCCTCTAGGATCTCCTCGTTTATCTCTTTTGGCAGCTCTTCAGTTTTTTGCTTATCCTCCTTGGGAAGCTCCTTGTTGATCACTTTTCTGCTCCTTTGAGAGATAGCCTGCATTCCTACTTAGGGTTTGGGATTGTGTCACTAGAGAAGGAATTTGCAGGCTTTTCCACTAATTGCTTAGCAACTTACACCACATGTACTTCTAAGTTTCTGATGGAAGCTTCTTGATTTTTAAAATTTGCACATGTTTCTTGCATGAAGCTTTGGGTTTGTTACATGAAGGAGGCAATGAATTAGGAAAGCGTCTCAACAGCAAGCTCAAGAGATGATGATTTTTTATGGTTAGCTTGTTGTTGATATGGAACATTAAAGTTCTTTTAGTCTTATTTTCTCAACCAAAATTGGGATAATTTCTCCTACCGGGATCATAAGTTTTCAAGAATGGATCGTTCTATGGCCTTGAGGAATTCCCCATGAAATTCACTTGCTCAGTGAATGAATGATCTTCCTTGCTTAGTTCACACTCCCTACTCAGGTGTGCTCCTCCACACAAGTCACATGAGGATTGAGTTCCAATGGCTGAAACATGCCTATGTCCGAGTTATTTTATAAGTAAGGAGAGTTGTTGAGTCATAAGTCTATTTTGAGCTAGAATTGCATCCATAGTGTCTAATGCCATCACACCCATTTTAATGGGCCTTTCAGATGAATATATAAAATTATTGGCCGCCACTATTTTTATCAATTCTAATACCTCTTCAAGTGTCTTTTTTATGTAAAGAACCTTCGACCGATGAACCAATAATCATTCTTGATGCTTGAGAGACCCCATCATAAAAGGTTTGGATTTGAAGGCATTTGGGAAAGGCATGGTGTGGAAATTTTCTAGATATCTCTTTGTACCTTTCCCAAGCTTCATAGAACGATTCGCCCCTCCTTTTGGAATTAATGTCATTCCTCAACCGGGCTAACTTTTGGGGAGGGAAGTGCTTAGTTAGGAATTTGCTAACTAAACCTTCCAAGAAGTAATGCTTCCCAAGGGTTACTCTTCATTATGTCCTTATGTCATTATATGGAGCCATTGTGTGGCTCTATCTCTTGAAAAGAATAGAAATAGCCTTAGCCGGATGGCTTTGGAGCTAACCCCGTTACTCTTCACTATGTCACATAGATACAAAAAAATAGTTATATGTATGTTCAGATCTTCTTGTGGGCTACCACCAAATTAGTCTCGCTAAACCAATTGGATTAGCGATGGCTTTAGTTCTAAGTTATTCGCTTGAACTGTAGGCCTCACTATGCTACTTCCACAGCTATCAGTGGTAGGCATGATGTAATCACCAAGGGTCCTTCTCATATTATTATTCTCCTCTGCCATTCTTTCTTCCTCTTCTTTCCTAACCCTTGAGTTCCTTCTTATTTGTGTAAGTGTCTTCTCAATTTCAGGATCAAAGAGAATCCAATCTTCTTTCCCTTGCATGCACAAAAACAAAGAGAAATCAAATGTACTGTGTGGAATAAAAAGAGAAATAAAGAAGAAAAGAAGAATTAAACAAAATAATGAAACAAAAATAAAACAAAGCAAAATAAAATAAAACAAGATCTAATTTAGTGATTCAACCGGATGTATGTTGTCAATCTTAATTAATCTCCGGCAACGGCGCCAAAAACTTGATGAGCCAAAATTGATACACTCGGATACTGGCAATTGCACCAAGTTACATCAAGTAATACTATGGTGAGTGGATATCATTCCCTGATGATCCAAAAATTGATACAATCGCATATTAGCAAGTGCACCAAATTGCATCAAGTAATACCATAGCGAGTGGATATCATTCCCACGAGAATTAACAAATTGAATCAAATAACTTCTAATTGAATCTCTAATTAGATCAATCAAACCTTGGTAAGAGGATTGTGGATCTTGAATTAGAAGTAAGAATAGTGAAGAAGAGAATTGAGAGAACAAGAGAAGACTTAGAGATGTTGGAAACTAATCAAGAATAAGGAATGTCAAAGGCTTCAGAGATGTTAAATTCTTAGAAAAGGCAATACTTATGTTTCCTTACTTTGACTTATGAAAAAATCTTTTCACAGCAAATTTTTTATAATTAAATTTCAATTCCTTGGCAATCTAATTTTTCTTAATTTAATTAATCGTCAATCTTTTGGTCAACTAATTAAGAGAAAAGGTGAAGAACGGTTTCGATTTAAAGTCATACAGTTTTCAAAATACTATTCCTAGTCAAGTTAAAAATCATGAGAAAGAGTTTAAAAATCTGTTGGGTGGAAGAACTTTCCCACTTTGACCAAGATATTCTCCACTATTCCATGTGCATGCTTTAAAGATTTATTTGCCATCTGTAGTGCTATCTTTGTTGGTTGTTCTTCTTTGATTTGTAGTTTTTTCATCACCGATAAGGTCATTAAATTGATGGTTCCACCCATATCACATAAGGCTTTCTCAAAGGTTGTGCTCCCAATGGTACATGGAATTTGAAAGATCCTTGGATCTGGCATTTTCCTTGGCAAGTTACTCTGAATTATGGCACTGTATTCCTTGGTCAGGACCACTGTCTCATCTTCTTTTAAAGGCCTCTTCTTGGATAGCAACTCCTTCATAAATTTAACATAGAGAGGCATGTGCCCTAAAACCTCAGCAAAAGGAATATTAATTTGCAACATTTTGAAGACTTTCAAGAACTTTGAAAACTGCTTGTCCTTGGTCTCCTTTTGAAACCTCTGAGGATATGGCATCTTAGGCTTGTACTCAAGTGCTTTAGCCTTCACTAGATATTGCTCAAGATCAACCGAAAGGGAATTATCCAGATGCCTTGGAAGGACGTGTACTACAGCATCCTCAGTCTTTTCCGAAGTTTCTTTTTCAATCAGTCCTTCAGTAACTTATGCTTCCTCACCTGCCACTAGTCCACTTACCAAGGTGATAACCTTACACTCCTCTTTTGAATTTGGAATTGTGTTATTAGGAAAGGTATTCATGGACCTCTGATCAATTTCAGCAACTTTTGTCGCTAGTTGACCCATCTGAACCTCCAAATCCCTAAGTGAAGCTCTAGTTTCCTATATGAAACTAAAAGTATTTTTGGAGAGCTCTGCAACTATAGATTCCAAGTTAAGAGACTTTTAAGAACTGGATGGTGGATTTTTGTGGCTGAAATTACTCTGATTGAAATTATTTTGATGGCCCTGATTATTATTAAAATACTGGTGCCTCTGTGGTTGATTTCTCCAACCAAAATTTGGATGATTCCTCTACCCCGGATTATAAGTCTTAGAGAAGGGGGTCATTATTGGGGGGTCTAGAGAAATTGCCCATGTAATTAACCTGTTCAGGGGAGAATTGACCATAGTTATAACTTTCACCTTGAGGAAAGCCACCACTCATGTCATAGGAAGTATCTTGTGTATTGATGTTGAGATTTTCAATCCACTCAAGTGCTGAGTAATAGCATTAATCTATTGAAACATGGCTTTATTCTGAGCAAGAAGTGTGTCTAAAGCATCCAATTCTATGACTCATTTTCTCACAGAGGTCCTCTCAAAAGAATACAGATATTGGTTGTTAGCAACCATGTCAATCAAATCTAAAGCCTCCTCAAAGGTCTTTTTCAAGTGAAGAGATCCTCAGTAACTCCATCATAAAAGATCTATAGCTGGATTCAATCTGAAAACATGTTAGGAGGACATTTTCTGAGCATCATCTTGTACCTCTCCCAAACTCCATAAAGAGATTCACCCTCTCTCTGTCTAAAAGTCTGAGCATTAGTCTTCAGCTTAGTCAGCTTCTGAGGTGGAAAGAACTTGGTTAGGAATCTATTGACCAACTTGTCCTATATATCCAAGCTCTCGTTGGGTTGTATGTCAAACCACTGCTTGGCTCTGTCCCGTACAGTAAACGGAAAGAGCATTAGGAATAGCAACATTATTGTTGTTGTTTAGCTCCATAATAAATTCTTCAGCTTCCTCCTTAGAATTCTCTCTGAGACCCTCAGCAGCTCTATAAGCTCTAGCTTGCTGTCGACGTCTCCTAATGGTCCTTTCAATCTCAGGATTACATTCAAGGAGAAGTTCCTTGTCTCTATTGCTGCTTATAAATAAACAAGAACAAGAACACTACGAATAAAAAAAATAAAATTAAATAATAAAGAGAATCCAGATCAAGTAATTAGGAAAAAAATTAAATTAAATAATTGATAAAATTAAAATAATAAAAATAAAAAGGAAAAGAAAGGAACAAAAATTGAAAAGAAGAAAAATTAAAATTAAGGAAAAAGAAGATAAAAAGAACGAAACTTGGGGGTTCTGACGAAAGAAAAAAAGAAAGGAAAAGGAAAATTAAAAGGAAAATAAAATAAGAAAAAGAATGCAGGTTGGAAAGAGAAAAATGAAATTAAAGAAAAGAAAAAAAAGAAAAAAAAGGAGGGTTGTGCGAAACTAAAGAAAAATAAAAAGAAAAAGAAATAACAATTAATAATAAAAGAAAACTAATTGAAAAAGAAAAATGATCTAATCTAGGTAATCAAACAACTGGTAGTTATCAATCTCAATTAATCTCAGACAAGCAAAAATGAGGGTTTTTGAATTTAAACTGCATTAAACAGTACTTTAGAAGATTTAAGAAAGCAAGCAGTAAATTGGTCACAGGAATTATAAGAGAAAATAGTTAAGGGTTTAGAGATGTTCAGATTCTAAGACTAACAATTCTTATTAACTACTTTGATCATACAAGGATTCAATTCATAGCAAACTTTAGGTGATTAGACTCTAATTCTTTGGTAATTTAATCCTCCTCTAACTCAATTTACCGCCAATTTCTTGGTCACTTAATCTAATTAGAGGCTGTAGGTTCAAATCCTAGTTTATAAGCCACACAAAACCTTAAAGATCCAAAGATAATATGATTATATGTCACGTGTCACATTAAGTTTAGATAATTAGAGAGTCATGAGAATTCAGCTTCAAGCTGTTATTCAAGTGATGTAACTTTGTGAATGTTCAACAAGAATTCAAGTTATAAAAGAGTTATTTTCCATTACACTCTAATATGTAGGATGAAGAATGAAACAAATTCTTGAATGTAAATCAATGCATAAATTAGAAATTGAAAACAATAGTTATTAATCCATCCAAATAAACAGAGCTCCTAATGTTAACAATGATGGTTTAGTTGCTGATGGTGTGGAACCCAAGCAGAGAAAAATGTAAAGTGCGGAATAGAAGAAGAAAAAGACCAGAGAGCCCGAAGGGCTGAATCTTTTTCTCCTTTTATATCTAACCTAATTGATTTAGAAAATAAATTCAAAAACCTAATTAATATCTTTTTTTAATTAAAAATAAATTAAAATATAAATTAAATACATGTGGGATCACACCCTGGGTGCAATTGGTGGCACCTAACTTGAAGTGAGTGGCGCCTAACTTGAAGTGCTATGGAATGTCTGGCATTTAGGGTGAGGGCATTGGAGTTTGCCTTGAGATTCCTTGAGTGGTGCCTAACTTGGGATCCTTGAGTTTGCCTTGCTTGAGACTTGTGATGATGGCATCCAACTTGGCATGTGAGGCGCCATACTTGAGACTTATGATGTATATAGCGGCTGATCACGGTGCCAAACATAGTGACGTGGCATTTGGCGCCACCTTCTGGTATTTATTTGCTTTAATTAGGTGAATTTCATTGACTTTTCTTGCATTATTCATTGAAATAGCATGCTTTTGTGAATTCTCTCCTAATTGTGCTTAATTGTGAAAAACATGCTTTTTATGCTTAAAATTGCCAATTTTAATTTATTTTTCTCCCATTTGATGCCTTGATATGTTTGTTTGAGTGATTTAAGGTTTTGAAGACAAGAATGGCTTGAAGAAGTGGAAAAAAAGCTTGCAAAGTGGAAGAATTCAAGAAATGAAGGATTTGCAAAGCTGTCAATCCTGACCTCTTTGCACTAAATTGATCATAACTTGAGTTACAGAGGTCCAAATGAGGCGGTTCTAGCGGCATTGGAAAGCTAACATCTGCGGCATCAAAATGATATGCATATATCTATAATGCACATGAGTTTAGATGTGCGTACACACACGACATGTGCGTACGTACGAGTTAAGATTTAGCTAGTGTGCGTATGCACACACCTGTGCGTACGCACAAGTCCCAGCACGTGACCTCATTAAATGCAAAATGCTGGCAGCGATTTTTGGGCCTCCAGAACCCAATCCAACTCATTTCTGAAACTATTTCAAGCCAAAGTGAAGAGGGATGAAAAGGGGAGTAATTAGGTTTAGGTTTTTACATATTTTAGCTTAGTTTTTTAGAGAGAGAAGCTCCCCGTTCTCTCTAGAATTTAGGTTTTCTTAGTTTAGTTTCTCTTTAATTTTAGTCTTTAATTCTTGTTTTAGTATATTTTCTCAACTTTGCCACTTTTAGTTTATGAACACTTGTTAATTTTAGTTCCATTAATGCAATTTTGATATTTTGTCTTTCTTTAATGCTTGTTGAGTTTCTATTATTATTCTCATGCAATTGATAGTATAGATTTTATTTTTATTGCAATTGATGATATTTTTCCTTTTATGCATGTTAGGTGTTAGTAAAATGTCGCTTATAGTTTTTGTATAGTTTTTCACATTCTTGACTTGGAATTTGGGTAATTAGGTGAACTTGAGTTATGGATGTCCATTCCATATAGTGTTAGGATTGTTAGTTGATTTGGTTTCCATTGACGCTAGTCTTTCACTAAGTTAATTAGTGAGTTGACTAGGACTTATGAATTGAGATTAATTATGCCCTTTTGACTTTTCCTTGATGTTAGGATAGACTTATTGGTATTAATTCTACGCAATTACCATGTTTGTGGTCCATGATTAGGATAGAAATTCTCAATTCCCCAATCCTTGCCAAGAGTCCTTTTTGTCACTTGAATTCTATTTTTGATATTGCTTGCTTTGAGTTTTAATTCCCTTGCATGCTTATTTACTTTTTTTCCTTTTAATTTTCTTGTCACTTACAATCACAACCCCCAATTCCCTCAGAGCCAATAATTGGGCTCTTAATTGCAATTTCTAGTGAGACGACCCGAGAATTTAAAACTCCCGGTTATTTGTGTTGATTGTGACATCTTTTATTTAAACTTTGAGTAGGAGTTAGTTGTTGGTTCAAAACTATAATTGCAACGAAGGAATTCTATTGAGAAATTCTAAACCAACATTAATTCTCACATCAACAAGCATAAACTATTATCTATCGTTGGAAAAATTTGGAAGTTAGCTTTCCAATGCCGCTAAAACCATGTCATTTGGACCTCTATAGAGCTCAAGTTATACTCGTTGGAGTGTGAAGAGGTCAGGGTTGACAACATCCATGAATTTTTTTTGCACTTGTCTTCAATTCTTAGTTTTTTCTCTTTTCTAAACACTGCCAAACTTGCTTGAATGCTACATGTAATAAATCAATTTATAAAACAAATCAAAATAGCATTTATGGTGGCTTAAAATACCAAAATCTTAGAATAATATAGCAAATCCACATGCAATTTACTAAGAAAAGATAAGAAAGATGCTCACACATCACAACACCAAACTTGAATTGTTGCTTGTCCTCAAGATACTTAAAAAATAGAAATTTGAGATGTGGGTTTGCTTAGAAGTTGAATTGTCAATCAAGCTCATGTCTGTCCTCTAAATGGGGTTAATGGCACTGTGATTATGAATAGTTTTGGCATCTTTTTGTCTATTGGAAACTTGGTGATATCAATGTCATACAAAATTAGAATCTGGATGATGTTATGAAATCTCTCTCTTTTAACTCCTGATTAATCCTTGAACATAATATTTTTCTATTTTTGTTTTCCTTGGTGCTTTGCATCTTGAGAGCCTAGCCATGACTCTAAGTGTTTTATCTCAAGTTAACTTGACACAAAAATACTACAAGCACTTAGTGGTCAGAGCTTTTGGCATACTCTACAATTGCACTTGGTCTCTACTCTTAGTGCTCTATCTCAAAGGTTACTTGACACATTCACACCATAAGCATATGGTTAGGAAAACAACACTTTGAGCTTTTAATCATATTTGACCTTCCTAACCATTGTTGCTCAGAGCCTTGGACCTTACTTTTTATTTCTTTTCTTTTTGCTATTTGTTTTTCTTCAACGATCAATTTCTTACTGCATTTAGAGAATCCATAATATTTCTCTAAGTTCCTGTACCTCAAGAATCAACATTCTTAACTTCAATATCAATTATGCACTATTCAATTCATACATTCAAAATCATAGATTATACCACCACATCAAAGTAACTAGAACAACTTAGAATATATAACTTAAGTTTCATGCATTTTACTACTTCTTTTCTTTTTCTTTTGATTTTTCAAGCTTAGTGAGCAATACATGAGACATTTTTCAGAAGAGACACAAAATATCAATTTAAACGACTAAGTTAGAAAGGCAATAAACAACTACTAATAAGCATGCAAAGGCTTCAAACAGATAATAGAAAACAAGATAAAATACTAAAAAATAGAAAATAATTAAAGCAGAAGATAATGAAACTCAACCACCTCAGTCCTGGTGGCTACTCCCTCCTGTGAATCCTCTCCAATGCCTCAACTCCTCCAACTCTCGCCTCTGGCTCTGCTGCTTCTCCACTAGTTGATGGAGGAGTGTAGAGTAGTCCTAATGCTCTATCCTCAGCTGATCAATGGACAATGACAGCTACCCAATAGATGTGGTCAACTGATCCCAATAATCACGTGGAGGGAAATAATATCCCTAATGCATCTCAGGCTGCTCCTGCTAAGGAGGGAAAACTGGCTCCTGAGGCGGTGCTCGTCCAAGTTCCTTGGCATACTCCATACCCGCTTTTTCATTGTGGTCCTCTCAGAAGAGTTCAAATATTGATTGTTAGCAACCATCTCAATCAACCCCATAGCTTTATCAGGAGTCTTTTTTCATGTGGAGTGATGCTTTTGCAGAATTTTCTAGAGACATTCTGGCAGTCTCAGAGACTCAATCATAAAATATCTGCAACAGAATCCAGTCTGAGAATATATCAGGAGGACACTTCCCGAGCATCAACTTATACCTCTCCCAGACTTCATAAAGAGACTCACCTTCTCTCTGTCTGAAGGTCTGGACATCCGTCCTCAGCTTAATCAGCTTTTGAGTTGGAAAGAACATGGTCAAAAATCTGTTGATCACTTTATTCCAAGTGTCCAAGCTCTCTTTGGGCTGAGTGTTAAGCCACTGTTTAGCTCGGTCTCGTACAGCCAATGGGAAGAAAAGTAGCTTGTAGACATCAGGATAGACTCCATTAGTTTTCAAAGTGTCACAAATCTATAGAAAATTAGATACGAACAAGTTTAAGTCTTCCTGCGAGAGTCTGTGAAACTAGAAATTCTGCTGCACTAAAGAAATCAACTGAGACTTCAGCTCAAAGTTGTTAGCAGCAACAGGGGGTACAACAATGCTATTCCTATAGAAATGAGGGCTAGGAGCAGTATAAGATCCAAGTGTTCTCCTAGGTTGTACAAGCATATTAGGAGGAGGATTAACAACATTGGCATTAACCGCATTGTTGTTGCTGTTGTTGTTGTTGTTGTTGAGCTCTATAATGGACTCTTTAGCTTCCTTATCAAAATTATTTTTGAAATTCTCACTAGCTTTATAAGCTCTTGTTTGTTGTAAACGTCGCCTCAAGGTTCTCTCAATCTCAGTATCAAAGTCTAGAAGAGGTTCTTTGTTCCTGTTCGTGCTCATAAACAACAGAAAACAAAGAAAAGATGAGAATCTTTACGTTAGAGTGTAGATAATTCCCAGTGAGGTATCCTGTGGAAATGAAATAAAATAAAATGAACTAAATAAATAAAACTAAATTTTTTAAAATCAACAAAGAAAAATAAGCCACTAAATTCAAAAATAATGAAAGGAAAAATAACCAGGAAAAATAAAATAAGATTACTAAGGGGCACACCAAACCTAATTTCAGAAATTAAGGAAAAATTTTAACTACAACAAAGCATAAATTATTGAAGTTTTAATGAATAAGACAATTAAAAACTAAAAACTAAAAATGCCTAATCTAAGCAATCAGACAACAGTTAATTATCAATCACAGTCAATCCCCAACAACAGCGCCAAAAACTTGGTGCCAAATTTTAGAATGTCCACAACTGAACCAACAAGTGCACCGGGTCGTACCAAGTAATACCTCAGGTGAGTAAGGGTCGATCCCACGAGGATTGATAGACTGAGCAACAATAGTCGAATGAATCACTTAGTCAGGCAAGCAGTAAATGGTGTTTTGGGGTTCAAAAGCATTAAAATACTAACAAAGAGAGTGAGGCAAGCAAACAGTAGAATTGGTGTGAAATATATGTGAGAAGACAGTTAAGGTTTTGGAGTTGTTTATTCTTCTGGATTAAGTTTTCTTACTAACTATTTTAATCATGTAAGATTCATTCATGGCAAACTGTAATTGACTAAACTCTAATTTCTTAGTGATTTAGACTCCTCTAACCTAATCAACCGTCAATTCCTTGGTCACTTAATATAGATTAGAGGGTTAGGTTCAATTCTAGTTTATTAGCCACAAAACCCTAATTACCCAAATATAAGAGGATTATATGTCACGTATCCCGTTAAGTCCAAGTAATTAGCAGTATAGAAGGAATTTACTTTTAAGCTAGTATTCAAGTGAGATAACTTTTCCAAGAATCACAAGAATTCATATAGAACAAGGGTTGTTCTTCTGGTATACACAAATTCATAAGATGAAGAACGAAAGTAATCCTTGAAACTGAATCAATATATTAATTAAAATAGAATGATAATAGTGTCAGTCCATAGAAATAAACAGAGCTCCTAACCTTAACCAATGAGGTTTAGTGGCTCATGACTTAAAGAGAAAACTAAGGTTCAGAAAATGTGAAAGTACATAAGAGAGAAGATACCCTGAAGGGCTAAATCTTGTCTCTTTTATATCTAACTAATTTGATTTGAAACTAAAATAAAATAATAAATTCTAGTGCTAGAAGATTTTGTTTGTAAAATAAAAATAAATAAAATAAAATAAGATATAACAATTAAAAGCTAAATCCAATTAAACATGCTCATTTGGAAAAAGTGTGATTCGTGTTGCTGGCACTAAACGCCAGGCTTGGCATTTAGCACCCTAGTGGGCAAAAGAAAGCTTCCTTGTGTTTTTGAGTTGTTGGTGTTAAACGTCTAGGTTCGCGTTTAGCGCCAGCTTGATAGGTTCCAAACTCTTCTCTTTTCTTGCACACGAATTGTGCCAAACTGATCCAAACTTTACTTGAAATAATTAAAACATTAAAGCAACTCAAAGTAGCATCTAAAGAGGTTTCAAAAACTAAAATAAGATTAAAAATCATTAAATTCTAACTTAAAATAAAAAAAAAGATAAGATTCTCACGCATCATCCAACTTGGCACGTGAGACGCCATACTTGAGACTTATGATGTATATGGCACTGATCACGGCGCCAAACACTGTGACATGGCGTTTGATGCCACCTTCTACTCCAAATTCAGAGAATAAGTATAGACTCGTATATATCACTGGAAATTCTGGAAGCTAGCTTTCTAATGCCACTGAAACTGAATCATTTGGACCTCTATATCTTAAGTTATGCCCGTTGGAGTGTGAAGAGGTCAGGGTTGACAGCATCCACGAATTCTTTTTGCACTTGTCATCAATTCTTGGTCTTTTCTCTTTTCCAAACTCTGCAAACCTGCCTAAATGCTACTTGTAATAAATCAAATTGCAAAATAACTCAAAGTAGCATTTATGATGGCTTAAAACACCTAAATCTCAGAATAATATAGCAAATCCACATGTAATTTACTAAGAAATGATAAGAAAGATGCTCACGCATCATGAGCGAAGTTTAATTTTCGTGAGTCGAGCTTGAGCTTGGTCAAACTCGACTTAGTTCGACTCACTTCCAATCCTAGGCGCTGGGTGCCAGTCATAGAAGTTGGACACCAGCCCATTTGTTCCTCCCAGGGCACGAAGGTGTCGGGCTTGGGAGCCTGGGAGTTGGGGCCCATTTAGGCATTGGGCTTGGAGGCATGGGAGTTGGGCACCTGATTTGGCACAGGGCTCCCTTCTGTTGGCGTTGGACATGGCCTTTTTAAGTATGGCGCCAGCCTTGTATTTTCTTCTCTAGAAGTGCTCTTGTATTTTTTATATATGTAAAATTTATTAATTTAAAAATAATTATATAAATAATTTATAAGAATTATTTTAAAATTTTTCAAAGATTATGTTAAAATTTTTTTAATTTTTTAAAGACCGCTTTATATTTCATTCTAAAAAGAGGTAAATACTAAATCTTTACCCGAAAAAATCTGATATTGACAATCGTACCTGACTTTTGTTATTGATAAAATAGTTTCCGAAAGATTTTAAAATTTGATAAAATCACCCCTAACATAAAAGGATGATGTCATAGTGAACGAAAAACATAATGTGACCATCGAAACAGAACTCCGATGGTGGCAGAGAGCTCCGACAACGTCAAGACCACCACCAACCCCTTCTTCTACTTCTTCTTTCTTTTTCCCTCTTCAGCGCCGGTGTCGCCTCTTATTCCTCCCTAGCATCGCCGTCCTCCTTCGCGTTGGCCACCCTCCCTTGCATCGCTATTGCATGCATCCTCCCTTGCATCGCCAGTCCTCCATCGCGCTGCGCCCCCTCCCTTGCGTTGCCCTCTGGTGCACAAAATTGTGATCATCAACAATGGCGCCAAAAACTTGGTAGCGCTCTCAAACGTGAATCACACTTTGTCACAACTTCACACAACTAACCAGCAAGTGCACTGGGTCGTCTAAGTAATAAACCTTACGTGAGTAAGGGTCGATCCCACGGAGATTGTTGGTATGAAGCAAGCTATGGTCTTCTTGTAAATCTCAGTTACGCGAATTCAAATGGTTATAAAGGTTTCGAAAATAATAATAATAAATAAATCATAAAATAAAGATAGAGATACTTATGTAATTCATTGATGAGACTTTCAGATAAGTGTATAGAGATGCTTGTCCCTTCTGAATCTCTACTTTCCTACTACTTTCATCCAATCCTTCATACTCCTTTCCATGGCAAGCTGTATGTAGGGCATCACCGTTGTCAATGGCTACTTTCCATCCTCTCAGTGAAAATGGTCCAAATGCTCTTGTCACAGCACGGCTAATCATCTGTCGGTTCTCGATCATGTCAGAATAGAATCCATTGATTCTTTTGCGTCTGTCACTACGCCCAACAATCGCGAGTTTGAAGCTCGTCACAGTCATTCAATCCCTGAATCCTACTCGGAATACCACAGACAAGGTTTAGACTTTTCGGATTCTCAAGAATGGCCGCCAATAATTCTAGCATATACCATGAAGATTCTGATTAAGGAATCTAAGAGATACACGCTCATTCTAAGGTAGAACGGAAGTGGTTGTCAATCACGCGTTCATAGGTGAGAATGATGATGAGTGTCACATATCATCACATTCATCATGTTAAAGTGCAGCAAATATCTTAGAATAAGAATAAGCTTGAATTGAATAGAAATTAGTAGTAATTGCATTAATACTCGAGGAACAGCAGAGCTCCACACCCTTAATCTATGGTGTGTATTGATGCACGAAAACTTGTCTCTCAACAACTTTCCCTTTGGCAAGTATACCGAATTATCGTCAAGTAAAAACTCACAATAGAGTGAGGTCGAATCCCACAGGGATTGATTGGTCAAGCGACTTTAGTTGAAAGAGTATGCTAGTTGAGCTAAACAGAATTTAGTTTGAGAATTGCAGAAAATTAAATGGCGGGAAAGTAAATAGCAAAAAATAAAGTGCAGAATCTTAGATGGGGATTTGGGGAAATGAGCACAGAAATAAATGGCAGAAAGTAAAGAGAATGGGTAAGATCAGAAATGGGGAATTCATTGGGCTTAGGAGATGTTGTATTCTCCGGATCAAATTCATTTTCATCTCTTCCTCAATCAAATCATCTATTGATCTCCTTGGCAATCTTAGGTGATTGGGTTCCAATTCCTTGGCGACCCAATCTCTCTAAGCTTGAACAATTGCTCAATTCCATGATTTAATTACTCATGGGAAGAGATGAAGTGTGGTCACTGATTATACCACATGTATTTCCAAATCAAAGTGTTGGGAGGATTACATGTCACTATATCCGCCCAGACCCCAATTTGGTCCAACATGAGAAAGCATTTCTAGCATGATCTCCTCATCCCTTTTCCAAGGCTCAGAGGAGATCCAATTATGGAGAGTTTCTTTTCCGAGACAACTAACCAATTGAATTAAGATCGAAAGCTTTCTAGTAAATCAAAAGAGAAGAAAGAAGAAGAAGAATGAAAACTATAATTGATCCATCAAATTACAACAGAGTTCCCTAACCCAATGAAAGCGGTTTAGTTGTTCATAGCTCTAGAAATGGAAAATGGCAGAAAATAATACATGCTTAGCTAAAAGTGTAGAAAAGTAAATATACAGAGGGTAGTTCTCCAAAGTGCCAAGCTTTTCTATAGTCAAAACTACTCATATATATACTACTCTTCTTGATCTTCTAGTGAGTTCTTCAAGTCCTGGATGTGGGCCTTAGATCTTGAGTTGAAGCAGTTACAATCTTTAGTGGGCTCAGCTTGCAGAAAAGTGTGAGTTAGGCATGGGCGTTAGTGATATTAATGTTAAGTGAAATTGTGGGTTTGAGAACGTTAGTGGCAATCACCTTTTTCACTAACGTTCCAACCCCATATAGCCCACGTTAACTCCAACGTTAGTGGCACTAACGTGACCACTAACATTGCCTTATGAACCTTCGCAAGCGTTATTAGGACTCACTTCCCCAACAACGTTGCCTTGTACCCCTTGTCCCTACGTTAGAGTTCACGTTAGTGTAACTAACATGGCTCTTAATGTGGTTATGCCTCATCTTCGAAAGCGTTAGTGACACTTACCTTTGTCACTAACGCTCCAAGTGCCCCTACTCTCCACGTTAGAGCTCACATTAACTAAGTTAACATGGCCACTAACGTGGTAGTGAATGCCATCTCCAACATTAGTGACAAAGGTGAGTGTCACTAACGTTGGCTCATCAATATTAGCTCCACGTTAACTTTCACGTTAGTGGTCTTAACGTGACCACTAACGTGGGCAATGCTAGTTTGATCCAACGTTAGTGACAAAGGTGAGTGTCACTAACGTTGGCATTGTTCCTCTCTTCCACATTAGAGTTCAGGTTAACTAAGTTAACGTGACTCTTAACGTGGCTCATTGCCAAATTTTGGAGCGTTACTGGTGTTCATGTTTACCACTAACGTTGGAGCTCTCTTTGTCTCCACATTAACTACCACGTTAACCTAGTTAACGTGGCAATTAACATGGACTTATGATGGCTTCACAGGAGTTATTGGTGATCACTTTTCTTATTAACGTTGCAAGCTCATTCCCATTCCACGTTAGTGGTCACGTTAACTAGGTTAACGTGGCTACTAACGTGGTTCTTCCTTGCTTCTTTTGTCCTTAAATCAAGCAAATAAAGTGCATCAAAGCTCTAGCCAAAGTCATGAGATTATGCATCATCAATTTGTCATTTAATTCTTGCAAAATCCTCATGAAATTATGTGAAATTTGAAATAGTTGCTTGAATCAAGGTGTAAGTGTATTTTCATCCAAAACATGCCTTATTCTCTAAGAAAATGCATGAAACTACCCTAAAACAGTAAAGAAAAGGTCAGTGAAACTGGCTTAGATGCTTTGGCATCACAACACCAAACTTAAAGCTTACTTGTCCCTAAGAAAGTACTGAAACATAGGAAGAATGGATGAAAGAACAAGAAGACAATATAGAAGTAGAATTCCTGGTTTATGGGGTTTCATGCATAGCAACTTAGGTTCATTCCTTTACTAGGTTTCAGGCCTTTATCAAGTCCTTGGTCACTCTCTTGATTGCATCCTTTGAGACTTCTTAATTGTTGATCTTTCCCTTTTTTTTTCAAGATTTATTGCATTCTTCTTTTGGCTAAGTGCTCTGTAAAAGGGCGACTCTTTATGATAAGCTTTCGGTCAACACTCCCAAACTAGTTGGTTCAAGGTGCTAGGTGTTAAGACACCCCTATGGACTTACTCCCTCAAGTCTCTTTCCCTCATACATACACACCACAGGCACATGGTTTGTTATTTTTCTTTCTTGAGACCTTGGTGTCCAACACCTCTTTGGGTTACTAAGTGTTCTGTAGCAAAGGTCACTCTTGATAGTGGACTTTCAGCTGATAATACCAGATTAGTTAATCCAAGTTACCAAGTGATGAGGCACTCCTATGAGCTTATTCATCCAAGCATATCCCTTGCACATGAACACCACAGACACATGCCTCACTCTTCAAACCCTTGGTGCCTAGCATTGTTTCTTATTGTTTTTCCTTTCTTTCCAACTTTTATTGCTCTTTCTCTTTTCTTATTGGGATCTTGTTATTTAGTTAGTCTCATAGGATGTGTTTCAAGCATAGGATTCAGGATAGATAGTTGCTTTCTTTCCTTGTTAGTGAACCAACTTAGCTAAGTAATCACCCTACCACAAACATTTATAACTCACTTCACAAAATAACTCCACTCTTGTTCTTATCATAACATTTTCTTTTTGATTAACTTAAAGGATAGGCATACAAGTAAGAAAAATGGAGATGAAAACTAGGGACCTAGACTAGTGAGTATGGACCTAAGCAACAACATTTTAAAGCATAATTGAAAATTCTTAAACTATTATGGAAGCATGTTCTGTTTCATACATGATTTTCCTTATTTAAAGCTTTGAAAAAGATAGAACTAAGAAGGAACTCTACCACCTTTTACTTATTGGAATGCTCATGTTCCTTTGTCTTGGGATCCTCCTTGATTGCTTGAGTCCACATTCCCTTTGCGCTTCCCTATCAGCTTTTTCCAGAAACCAGCATCCCCCATTGGTGCACGAAATTGCAATAACACTTTTGCAACTCCGCACAACTAACCAGCAAGTGCACTGGGTCGTCCAAGTAATACCTTGCGTGAGCAAGGGTCGATCCCACGGAGATTGTCGGCTTGAAGCAAGCTATGGTTATCTTGTAAATCTTAGTCAGGATATCAGAAATTATCAGGATTGATTGTGAAAAGCAAAAGAACATGAAATGATTACTTGTTTTGCAGTGATGGAGAATAGGTTGGGGTTTTGGAGATGCTCCACCTTCTGAATCTCTGCTTTCCTACTGTCTTCTTCATCAAACACGCAAGTCTCCTTCCATGGCAAGCTCGTGTAGGGTTTCACCGTTGTCAATGGCTACCTCCCATCCTTGCAGTGAAAGCTAATGCACGCACTCTGTCACAGTACTGCCAATCACCGGTTTGGTTCCCTCCCCTACCGGAATAGAATCCCTCTTTTGCGTCTGTCACTAACGCCCAGTAGGTTACAGGTTTGAAGCACGTCACAGTCATTCAATCATTGAATCCTACTCAGAATACCACAGACAAGGTTTAGACCTTCCGGATTCTCTTGAATCCTGCCATCAGGTCCTGCCTATACCACGAAGATTCCGATTAAAGAACCCAAGAGATAACTACTCAATCTAAGATAGAACAGAGGTGGTTGTCAGGCACATGTTCATAGTTGAGAATGATGATGATTGTCACGGATCATCACATTCATCCGGATTAAGAACAAGTGTTATCTTAGAATCGAAGCAAGCATGATTGAATAGGAAACAGTAGTAATTGCATTAATCCATCAAGACACAGCAGAGCTCCTCACCCCCAACCATGGGGTTTAGAGACTCATGCTGTGGAAGTATACAAGAACGTGTAAAAAGTGCTATGAGGTCATCAGGTGCGGATACAATGTCAAAAGATCCTATAAATAGTAAACTAGTGTCCTAAGGTTTACAGAAATGAGTAAATGACAGAAAAATCCACTTCCGGGCCCACTTGGTGTGTGCTTGGGCTGAGCAATGAAGGAATTTCGTGTAGAGACCTTTTCTGGAGTTAAACGCCAGCTTTCATGCCAGTTTGGGCGTTTAACTCCAATTTTTATGCCAGTTCCGGCGTTTAACGCTGGAATTTCTGTAGGTGACTTTGAGCGCCGGTTTGGGCCATCAAATCTTGGGCAAAGTATGGACTATTATATATTGCTGGAAAGCCCAGGATGTCTACTTTCCAATGCCGTTGAGAGCGTGCCAATTGGGCTTCTGTAGCTCCAGAAAATCCACTTCGAGTGCAGGGAGGTCAGAATCCAACAGCATCTGCAGTCCTTTTCAGTCTCTGAATCAGATTTTTGCTCAGGACCCTCAATTTCAGTCAGAAAATACCTGAAATCACAGAAAAACACACAAACTCATAGTAAAGTCCAGAAAAGTGAATTTTGATTAAAAACTAATAAAAATATACTAAAAACTAACTAAAAGATACTAAAAACATACTAAAAACAATGCCAAAAAGCATACAAATTATCCGCTCATCACCCATCTTCTTCTTTAATGCTTCCTTTTGCTGTTTCACCTTCCCCTCTTCTTGTTCTGTTAAGTCCTTGCGGACTGCCTCATAACTTGGGATGTCAGGGTGCAAGTTATGCATATACCCAGTCATATAAGTTAACTTGGCCTGAGTGTTTATGCTAAATTCTTCTCGATGCAGTTGCCTTCCTTCATTGAGCACACTAAATTCGTTGAAGGCTTTCATCTAAGCTATCTGGCGTTGGTTGAGTTCTTGAAGGCGTTTGTCCTGGCTTTCTTGCCTTTCGGACACTTGAGTAATGGCTTGGGTGAGGTGGGAGTAATGCTCCTGTTGCAACTCCATTTGCTGTTTCTGCCACTCTCTTTGTTGATCCATCCAACTAGAGAGTAGTTTTTCTTGATGATCCATCCTTTGAGCTTGGACATGTAGTTGTTGTTCTTGTCCCTCCATATAGCTACTTGTCATATACTCAATGGCTTCCTTGATGTGAAACAGATTTATGTTGGTTGGATCATATTGTCCTTCTTGCTGGTGCCCTATTTGTTGGGGTTCTTCTTGGTGAGGTTTTTCTTGGTTGGGCTCTTCTTGTGCAGTTCTTTTCCCTATCTGAGGTCTTCTTTGTTGTTGAGCAGGTGTCATATAGTTTATACGTTGGAGCGTGACTAGCCTCCCAGGATTTACCCATTGTGGATTGTTGTCTTCGAACAACACCTTGGCTTTCATGCATAGTCTCAGGATGGTGTTGAAGTACCAAAGTCTAGCACGCGGATCATTCTTCTCGACTGAATCCTGGATCCCTTCAGCTATAATTTCATGCACATTGATGCTTCCACCCTTCACTAGGCAATGTACCATGGTGGCTCGAGCAATATTGACCTCAGAATTATTTACGGCTGGAAGGATAGACCTCCTTACTAGCTCAAATCATCCATTGGCTTCTGGGATAAGGTATCATCTCCTAATGAACCTTGGTCTCTTATCCGAGTATCTTTCTCAATCAGACCCAATAACACACATATCACTCACAATTTCTTTAAGTTCATCTTCCTCGGGAGCATTACTTATTCTTACTTGATAGCTAAGCTCATCAAAATGTGGTGATTTCAGCTAAAGAGTCCTTGTTATAGCATTGGGGCTGAAGTCCACCTCTGTTCCTCTTACATAACTTTTGAAGGTGGGGGCTGGTGTACGAAATTGTGATCTCTACTTTTCATAACTCAAATAATCCCCGGTAATGAATCCAAAAACTTGGTGCTCAATACCATGGTATAAACATAATTTCACAACTTCGCACAACTAACCAGCAAGTGCACTAGGTCGTCCAAGTAATAAACCTTACGCGAGTAAGGATCGATCCCACAGAGATTGTTGGTATGAAGCAAGCTATGGTCACCTTGTAAATCTCAGTCAGGTAGATTCAAATGGTTATGGATGATATATGAATAACGCATAGAATAAAGATAGAGATACTTATGTATTTCATTGGTGAGAATTTCAGATAAGCGTATGGAGATGCTTTGTCCCTTCCATCTCTCTGCTTTCCTACTGTCTTCATCCAATCCTTCTTACTCCTTTCCATGGCAAGCTGTATGTTGGGCATCACCATTGTCAGTGGCTACAATCCCGTCCTCTCAGTGAAAATGTTCAACGCACCCTGTCACGGCACGGCTAATCATCTGTCGGTTCTCAATCAGGTTGGAATAGAATCCATTGATTCTTTTGCGTCTGTCACTAACGCCCAACCTTCAGGAGTTTGAAGCTCGTCACAGTCATTCAATCATTGAATCCTACTCAGAATACCACAGACAAGGTTTAGACCTTCCGGATTCTCTTGAATGCTGCCATCAATTCTAGCTTATACCACGAAGATTCCGATTAAGGAATCCAAGAGATAAACATTCAAGCTTTGTTTGCTTGTAGAACGTGAGTGGTTGTCAGGCACGCGTTCATAAATGAGAATGACGATGAGCGTCACATAATCATCACATTCATCAAGTTCTTGAGTGCGAATGAATATCTTGGAATAAGAACAAGCTGAATTGAATAGAAGAACAATAGTAATTGCATTAATACTCGAGGTACAGCAGAGCTCCACACCTTAATCTATGGTGTGTAGAAACTCCACCGTTGAAAATACATAAGAACAAAAGTGATCATTGGCTTCGGCCCCAGAGAGGGAACCAGAAAAACCAAGATGAGAATATAATAGTAAAAGGTCCTATATGTAGAGAACTAGTAGCCTAGGGTTTACAGAAATGAGTAAATGACATAAAAATCTACTTCTGGGCCCACTTGGTGTGTGCTTGGGCTGAGCATTGAAGCATTTTCATGTAGAGACTTTTCTTGGAGTTAAACGCCAACTTTTGTGCCAGTTTGGGCGTTTAACTCCCATTCTTGTGCCAGTTCCGGCATTTAACGCCGGGCAGTTTTGAGCTGATTTGGAACGCCGGTTTGGGCCATCAAATCTCGGGCAAAGTATGAATAATTATACATTGCTGGAAAGCCCAGAATGTCAACTTTCCAACGCCGTTGAGAGCGCGCCAATTGGACTTCTGTAGCTCCAGAAAATCCACTTCGAGTGCAGGGAGATCAGAATCCAACAACATCTGCAGTCCTTTTCAGTCTCTGAATCAGATTTTTGCTCAGGTCCCTCAATTTCAGCCAGAAAATACCTGAAATCACAGAAAAACACACAAACTCATAGTAAAGTCCAGAAAAGTGAATTTTAACTAAAAACTAATAAAAATATAATAAAAACTAACTAAAACATACTAAAACCATACTAAAAACAATGCCAAAAAGCGTATAAATTATTCGCTCATCAGGGGCCCTAGTATTGTCTTCCCTGACCGCATTTGCATAGAACTCGTTGATCAGGTATAAATTTATCTTTGTCTCTGGGTTGGTGAGCTTTTGCCAACCCCTCTGTGCAATCTTTTCCCTGATCTTAGGGCACTCATCCTCATTGAACTGGAATGTCAATTCTGGTAAGATTTTCTTATTTTTGATCCGTTCATATTGAAGCTCATGGAAGGCGGTCTTGAATCTCCCGGCATCGGAAGAAGGTTGCTCTATGGGCTCCTTCCCTCTTCTCCTTTTAGAGCTGGATGAAGCCATGAGTGATGGTTGATGTGTTTGTTACTCACAAGATGGATAGGAGGGGGTGTATGAAAATTTTGGTGGATGATGAAATGTGTGTGTTCGAAAGAGGGAAGGGAGATGAATGAGAACAAGAAGTGTACGGAGAAGGTGCAGAATGAGGATCCTTTATATAGAAGAATGGTGGGTGTTTGAAAGGTGTGGATTGATAGTGTTATTTTGTGATGGACGGTTGGGGCTTGACCTTGGATGAGCACAAGGATAACCTCTTTTATGAGGTTCTTGGTTCGGTCTCCAAGGCTATTCACTTTCCAATATTGCATGGCAACACTTTCCAAGATACTCCCCTTGGAGACAAGTGTATAAGTTCCTTGGCATAGTGGCCGAATCTCCCTTCCTTGATTGTCCTATCAAGTACCATCAATACCCTTTTTTGATTTCCTATACAAGACAAAAAGAATGCAAACAGTTAATTGAAATTGTTGGTGGGAAAGATTAAGGTGTGAACTAGCTACTAAAAAAATATTTTTCTTTTGTTTTTGAAATATCTAAACAACTAAATGCTTTTCATGGATACAAATCAATCGACCATTCAAGTTCCCATGCATGCAACGTAGGTAACACCAAACTTGTTTGTGATCATATGGAGCAACAAGATTTGAAAGGGTTCTCATACTATTGAGTGTGTTCAAGCCCTCTTGGTGTGCCTTGAACACCAAACTTATCATGTACTATATGTTGCATGTAGGGATGCTCATATTGTTTGTGGAAGTTGATTTAGTATCCATGAACTTTGCTTTATTACTACTATTAGAGATTAAAGAGAGAGGGTATAGAACATGGGTTGCCTCCCATGAAGCACTTCTTTAGCGTCATTAGCTTGACGTTTGGTCCTTGTCAAGGTGGTTGGTAGTGCTTAAAATCTTCCCCCCTTGCAGTAAACATGTTTCCATTGGCTTTTTTGAGAAGTTCCACATGTTCCAGAGATAAGATTTTGTTGATGGTGTATATTGGAGGCAGCTGAGATGGAATGGTGGGGAGATGAGGTTGTATAGGTGGGAAGTAGGCAGAGACCACTTCATCTTCTGGAGAGAAACCTTCTGTAAGTATTTTCTTGTTTTTTCGTCCCCTTGGGACCTTTTTTCTTCTGTCCTTTGATGTCGCTTTGCTACTTGTGGTTTTCCCTTTGAGGGAAGTTTTATTGCTTGTCTCATACGACCCTGGTGGGTCTGGTTCCTTTTGGATTGCACTTGGTTGATGTTCTTTCTGATCACATTGGTTATTAACCACAGGAGTTCTTAGGGGTAGTGCTTGAGCTCCCTTGTTTGACTCTTCCTTCAGCTCTTTGTTATCATGATTTGCTTCTTGTGAGGGTTTGAAAACATTGAAGGTGAGCTATTCATCGTGTACTCTCAGTACTAGCTCTCCTCGCTCCACATCTATAAGTGCTCTGGCTGTGGCTAAGAATGGCCTTCCCAGAATGATGGGATGAATAGGATTCTCATCCATTTCCAGGATGACAAAGTCTGTGGGGAGGAAGTAGTTCCCAACCTTTACTAACACATTCTCAACCACTCCTATTGCCTGTTTTTGAGTTTTGTCAGCCAATTTGATGATTACATCTGTGTGTGTTAGCTCATTGATTTGAAGCTTTTTCATGAGGGATAAAGGCATTAGGTTGATACTTGCTCCCAGGTCACAGAGTCCCTTATCAATCATTGTTTCTCCTATAGCACAGGGAATGTGGAAACTCCCTGGATCCTTCTTCTTTATGGGTGGCTCTGTTTGAATGAGAGCACTGCAATCCCTGTTCATCTTTGTTGTTTGTCCACCCTTCAATGAACTCTTTCTGGCTAGTAGCTTGGTGCGCGAAATTGTGAACAATACTTTTCACAACTCTCATAATCCCTGGTCATGAACTCCAAAAACTTGGTGGTTCAATTCCATGGCATTACACAACTTCGCACAACTAACCAGCAAGTGCACTGGGTCGTCCAAGTAATACCTTACGTGAGTAAGGGTCGATCCCACGGAGATTGTTAGCATTGAAGCAAGCTATGGTCATCTTGTAAATCTTAGTCAGGTAAACTCAAATGTATATGATGATGAACGAAAATAACATAAAAGATAAAGATAGTGATACTTATGTAATTCATTGATAGGAACTTCAGATAAGCGCATGAAGATGCCTTCCCTTCCGTCTCTCTGCTTTCCTATTGCCTTCATCCAATCCTTCTTACTCCTTTCCATGGCAAGCTTGTGTAGGGTTTCACTGTTGTCAGCAGCTACCTCCCATCCTCTCAGTGAAAATACGTCCCTGATGCTCTGTCACAGCATAGGCTAATCATCTGTCGGTTCTCGTTCAGGCCGGAATAATATCCATTGATACTTTTGCGTCTGTCACTAACGCCCTAGCCTGCTAGGAGTTTGAAGCACGTCACAGTCATTCAGTCATTGAATCCTACTCAGAATACCACAGACAAGGTTAGACCTTCCGGATTTTCTTGAATGCCGCCATCAGTTCTCGCCTATACCACGAAGACTCTGATCTCACGGAATGGTTGACTCGTTTGTCAGGCGAGCACTCGGTTGTCAGGCGATCAACCATGCATCGTGCAATCAGGAATCCAAGAGATATTCACTAAGCCTCAGATGCTTGTAGAACAAGAATGGTTGTCAGTCACCTTGTTCATGGGTGAGAATGGTGATGGGCGTCAATCATCACCTTCATCAAGTTGAAGAACAAGTGATATCTTGGACAAAGAACAAGCGGAATTGAATAGAAGAACAATAGTAATTGCATTAATACTCGAGGTACAGCAGAGCTCCACACCTTAATCTATGGTGTGTAGAAACTCCACCGTTGAAAATACATAAGAACAAGGTCTAGGCATGGCCGAATGGCCAGCCTCCCAGAGTGATCAAAAGATCTCTAGAAAAAGGTTCCAAAGATCCGAAGATTCTTTATACAATAGTAAAAGGTCCTACTTATAGAAAACTAGTAGCCTAAGGTGTACAGAAATGAGTAAATGACATAAAAATCCACTTCCGGGCCCACTTGGTGTGTGCTTGGGCTGAGCAATGAAGCATTTTCGTGTAGAGACTCTCCTTGGAGTTAAACGCCAGCTTTAGTGCCAGTTTGGGCGTTTAACTCCCAATTAGGTGCCAGTTCCGGCGTTTAACGCTGGAATTTCTTGAGGTGACTTTGAACGCCGGTTTGGGCCATCAAATCTTGGGCAAAGTATGGACTATTATATATTGCTGGAAAGCCCAGGATGTCTACTTTCCAACGCCGTTGAGAGCGCGCCAATTGGGCTTCTGTAGCTCCAGAAAATCCACTTCGAGTGCAGGGAGGTCAGAATCCAACAGCATCTGCAGTCCTTTTGAGTATCTGGATCAGATTTTTGCTCAGATCCCTCAATTTCAGCCAGAAAATACCTGAAATCACAGAAAAACACACAAACTCATAGTAAAGTCCAGAAAAGTGAATTTTAACTAAAAACTAATAAAAATATACTAAAAACTAACTAGATCATACTAAAAACATACTAAAAACAATGCCAAAAAGCATACAAATTATCCGCTCATCACAACACCAAACTTAAATTGTTGCTTGTCCCCAAGCAACTGAAAATCAAATAAGATAAAAAGAAGAGAATATGCAATGAACTCCAAAAACATCTATGAAGATCAGTATTAATTAGATGAGCGGGGCTTTTAGCTTTTTGTCTCTGAATAGTTTTGGCATCTCACTCTATCCCTTGTAATTCAGAATGATTGGCTTCTTTAGGAACTTAGAATCCAGATAGTGTTAATGATTCTCCTAGTAAAGTATGATGATTCTTGAACATAGCTTTTTATTGAGTCTTGGCTGTGGCCCAAAGCACTCTGTCTTCCAGTATTACCACCGGATACATACATGCCACAGACACATAATTGGGTGAACCTTTTCAGATTGTGACTCAGCTTTGCTAAAGTCCCCAATTAGAGGTGTCCAGGGTTCTTAAGCACACTCTTATTGCCTTGGATCACAACTTTCTTTCTTTTTCTTTCTTCTCTTTTTTTTTCGGTTTTTTTTTTTTTTTCGTTTGCTTCCTTCTTTTTTTTTTTGTATTCACTGCTTTTGCTTGCTTCAAGAATCATTTTTAATGATTTTTCAGATCCTCAATAACATGTCTCCTTTTTCATCATTCTTTCAAGAGCCAACATTCATGAACCACAAATTCAAAAGACATATGCACTGTTCAAGCATACATTCAAAGAACAAAAGTGTTGCCACCACATCAAATTAATTAAACTATTATAAAATTCAGAATTCATGCAATTCTTTCCTTTTCAATTAAGCACGTTTTTATTCAAGAAAGGTGATGGATTCATAGGACATTCATAACTTTAAGGCATAGACACTAAGACACTAATGATCACAAGACACAAACATGGATAAACATAAGCATAAAATTCGAAAAACAGAAGAATAAAGAACAAGGAAATCAAAGAACGGGTCCACCTTAGTGATGGCGGCTCTTTCTTCCTCTTGAAGATCCTATGGAGTGCTTGAGCTCCTCAATGTCTCTTCCTTGTCTTTGTTGCTCCTCCCTCATGATTCTTTGGTCTTCTCTAATTTCATGAAGGATGATGGAGTGTTCTTGATGCTCCACCCTTAGTTGTCCCATGTTGGAACTCAACTCTCCTAGGGAGGTGTTTAGTTGCTCCCAATAATTTTGTGGAGGAAAGTGCATCCCTTGAGAGGAATCTATCCATCTCCCATGACTCGGAGGTGGAAGCTTTTGCCTTCCCTTTCCTCTTTCTAGAGGTTTCTCCGGCCTTGGATGCCATAATGGTTATGGAAAAATGAAAAAGCAACGCTTTTACCACACCAAACTTAAAATGTTTGCTCGTCCTCGAGCAAAAGAAGAAAGAAGAGAGTAGAAGAAGAAGAAATGAGGAAGAGGGAGAAGGTGGTGTGTTCGGCCAAGAAGGGAAAGAAGGGGTGTTTAGGTTGTGTGAAAATGAAGGGTTGAAGAAGGGTATATATAGGAGAGAGGGGGGGTAATGGTTCGGCCATTATGGGTGGGTTTGGGAGGGAAAGTGGTTTGAATTTGAAGGGTGAGGTTGGTGGGGGTTTATGAAGGATGGATGTGAGTGGTGAAGAGAAAGATGGGATTTGATAGGTGAAGGGTTTTTGGGGAAGAGGTTTTGAGGTGATTGGTGAATGGGGGAAGAAGAGAGAGAGTGGTGGTGGGGTCCTGTGGGGTCCACAGATCCTGTGGTGTCAAGGAAAAGTCATCCCTGCACCAAATGGCATCAAAATTCACGTTTTGAGCCATTTCTGGCGTTAAACGCCGGGCTGGTGCCCATTCCTGGCGTTTAATGCCAGGTTGTTGCCCTTTACTGGCGTTTAACGCCAGTCTGGTGCCCCTTTCTGGCGTTAAACGCCCAGAATGGTGCCAGACTGGGCGTTAAATGCCCAACAGCTAGAATTACTGGCGTTTGAACGCCAGCTTCTTCTCCTCCAGGGTGTGCTGTTTTTCTTCCTGTTTTTCATTCTGTTTTTACTTTTTTCATTGTTTTTGTGACTTCTTATGATCATCAACCTACAAAAAAGATAAAATAACAAAAGAAAATAGTTAACTATAAAACATTGGGTTGCCTCCCAACAAGCGCTTCTTTAATGTCATTAGCTTGACAGAGGACTCTCATGGAGCCTCAGAAATACTCAGAACCGTGTTGGAACCTCCCAACACCAAACTTAGAGTTTGAATGTGGGGGTTCAACACCAAACTTAGAGTTTGGTTGTGGCCTCCCAACACCAAACTTAGAGTTTGACTGTGGGGGCTCTGCTTGGCTCTGTTTTGAGAGAAGCTCTTCATGCTTCCTCTCCATGATGATAGAGGGATGTCCTTGGGCCTTAAATACCAAGGATTCTTCATTCACTTGAATGATCAACTCTCCTCTATCAATCATCAATCACAGCCTTTGCTGTGGCTAGGAAGGGTCTGCCAAGGATGATGGATTCATCCATGCACTTCCCAGTCTCTAGGACTATGAAGTCAGTAGGGATGTAATGGTCTTCAACTTTTACCAGAACATCCTCTACAAGTCCATAGGCTTGTTTTCTTGAGTTGTCTGCCATCTCTAGTGAGATTTTTGCAGCTTGCACCTCAAAGATCCCTAATTTCTCCATTACAGAGAGGGGCATGAGGTTTACACTTGACCCTAAGTCACACAAGGCCTTCTTGAAGGTCATGGTGCCTATGGTGCAAGGTATAGAAAACTTCCCAGGATCCTGCCTCTTTTGAGGCAGTTTCTGCCTAGACAAGTCATCCAGTTCTTTAGTGAGCAAAGGTGGTTCATCCTCCCAAGTCTCATTTCCAAATAACTTGTCATTTAGCTTCATGATTGCTCCAAGGTATTTAGCAACTTGCTCTTCAGTGACATACTCATCCTCTTCAGAGGAAGAATACTCATCAGAGCTCATGAATGGCAGAAGTAAGTCCAATGGAATCTCTATGGTCTCATTTTGAGCCTCAGATTCCCATGGTTCCTCATTGGGGAACTCAGAGGAGATTGGTGCACGCCCACTGGGGTCTTCCTCAGTGGCGTCCTCCTCCTCTCTTTCCTCTCCATATTCGGCCATGTTTATGGCTTTGCACTCTCCTTTTGGATTTTCTTTTGTATTACTTGGGAGAGTACTAGGAGGGAGTTCAGTAATTTTCTTGCTCAGCTGTCCCACTTGTCCTTCCAAATTTCTGATGGAGGACCTTGTTTCACTCATGAAACTTTGAGTGGTTTTGATTAGATCAGAGACCATTGTTGCTAAGTCAGAGGTATTCTGCTTAGAACTCTCTGTCTGTTGCTGAGAAGATGATGGAAAAGGCTTGCCATTGCTAAACCTGTTTCTTCCACCATTATTGTTATTGAAACCTTGTTGAGGTCTCTCTTGATTCTTCCATGAGAAATTTGGGTGATTTCTCCATGAAGAATTATAGGTGTTTCCATAGGGTTCTCCTAGGTAATTCACCTTTTCCATGGAAGGGTTCTCAGGATCATAAGTTTCTTCCTCAGATGAAGCTTCCTTAGTACTGCCGGGTGTATTTTGCATTCCAGACAGACTTTGAGAAATCAAATTGACTTGTTGAGTCAATATCTTGTTCTGAGCCAGTATGGCATTCAGAGTGTCAATCTCAAGAACTCCTTTCTTCTGATTAGTCCCATTGTTCACAGGATTCCTTTCAGAAGTGTACATGAATTGGTTATTTGCAACCATTTCAATTAGCTCTTGAGCCTCTGTAGGCGTCTTCTTCAGATGAAGAGATCCTCCAGCAGAGCTATCCAAAGACATCTTGGATAGTTCAGATAGACCATCATAGAAGATACCTATGATGCTCCATTCAGAAAGCATGTCTGAGGGACATCTTCTGATTAATTGTTTGTATCTTTCCCAAGCTTCATAGAGGGATTCTCCATCCTTCTGTCTGAAGGTTTGGACTTCCACTCTAAGCTTACTCCATCTTTGAGGTGGAAAGAACTTTGCCAAGAAGGCATTGACTAGCTTTTCCCAAGAGTCCAGGCTTTCTTTAGGTTGAGAATCCAACCATATCCTAGCTCTGTCTCTTACAGCAAAAGGGAATAGCATCAGTCTGTAGACCTCAGGGTTAACCCCATTAGTCTTGACTGTGTCACAGATTTGCAAGAATTCAGCTAAGAACTGATGAGGATCTTCCATTGGAAGTCCATGGAACTTGCAATTCTGTTGCATTAGAGAAACTAATTGAGGCTTAAGCTCAAAATTGTTTGCTCCAATGGCAGGGATAGAGATGCTTCTCCCATAGAAATCAGGAGTAGGTGCAGTGAAGTCACCCAGCACCTTCCTTACATTGTTGGCATTGTTGTTGTTTTCGGCTGCCATGGGTTCTTCTTCCTTGAAGAATTCGGTCAGGTCCTCAACAGAGAGTTGTGCTTTAGCTTCTCTTAGCTTTCTCTTCAAGGTCCTTTCGGGTTCAGGGTCAGCTTCAACAAGAATGCCTTTGTCTCTGCTCCTGCTCATATGAAAGAGAAGAGAAAAAGAAAATGTGGAATCCTCTATGTCACAGTATAGAGATTCCTTGAGGTGTCAGAGGAAAAGAGAAATAGAAAGAAGAAGGAGAAGAAGAATTCGAACTTTAATTAGATAAGGTTCGAATTGTGCATTGAGAAGGAGTGGTACTCCATAAATAGAAGGATGTGAGAAGGAGGGAAGAGAATTTTCGAAAATTCAATTAAGAGGATTTTAAAAATATTTTGAAAAATTGATTGATAATTTTCGAAAATTGAAAGTGGAAAAGAAATCAAGTGATTTTTGAAAAAGATTTTGAAATTAAAAGTTAAAAAAAAGATTTGATTGAAAACTTATTTTGAAAAAGATGTGGTTGAGAAGATATGATTGGTTTTAAAAAATGTGATTGAGAAGATATGATTTGAAAACAATTTTAAAAGATATGATTTGAAAACAATTTGAAAAGATATGATTTTAAAAATTAATGACTTGCCTAACAAGAAAAGATATGATTCAAACATAAAACCTTCCTCAACAGAAAAGGCAAAAAATGTTCAATCAAATCATTAATTGTTAGGAAGTATCTTTGAAAAAGGAAAGAAATTGATTTTGAAAATATTTGATTGAAAAGATATGATTTGAAAAAGATTTGATTTTGAAAAACTTTGAAAACTTGAAAAAAAATTGATTTTGAAAACAAAATCTTCCCCCTAGCACCATCCTGGCGTTAAACGCCCAGAATGGTATACATTCTGGCGTTTAACGCCCAAAATGCTACCTCTTTGGGCGTTAAACGCCCAACCAGGTACCCTGGCTGGCGTTTAAACGCCAGTCTGTCTTCTTCACTGGGCATTTTTGAATGCTCAGCTTTTTCTGTATAATTCCTCTGCAGTATGTTCTGAATCTTCAATTCTTTGTATCATTGACTTGAAAAGACACAAATTAAAAATATTTTTGGATTTTTTTAATAATCAAAATGCAACAAGAATCAAATAACAATGCATGCAAGACACCAAACTTAGCAGTTTGTGTACTACTGACACTATATGAAACACCAAGATACTCAAGTCAATAGAATTTAAAGATCAAAACAAAGAATTACATGCATGGATTCGAAAGATATAACAAAAACATGCATTTGACACCAAACTTAAGATGAGACTCTAGACATCAAATATTTTTGGTTTTTTTATGATTTTGTAAATTTTTTTTTTTGTGTTTTTCGAAATTTAAGTGGAAAAAGGAATCAAAATTCTTAATGAGAATTCCAGGAATCCGTGCAATGCTAGTCTAAGACTCCGGTCCAGGAATTAGACATGGCTTCACAGCCAGCCAAGCTTTCAAAGAAAGCTTCGGTCCAAAACACTAGACATGACCAAAGGTCAGCCAAGCCTCAGCAGATCACTGCTCCAAAAGCAAAATTGATGAAAATCAACAAGCTCTTGTGGTGATAAGTTGAAACCTCGGTCCAATCAGATTAGACATGGCCTCTCAGCCAGCCAGATTTCAACAAATCATCATGAAACTCTAGAATTCATCTTCAAGAATTTCGAAAAAAAATAAATACCTAATCTAAGCAACAAGATGAACCGTCAGTTGTCCAAACTGAACAATCCCAGGCATTGTTACCAAAAGCTTGCTCAAAACTTGAACAATCCCCGGCAACGGCGCCAAAAACTTGGTGCGCGAAATTGTGAACAATACTTTTCACAACTCTCATAATCCCTGGTCATGAACTCCAAAAACTTGGTGGTTCAATTCCATGGCATTACACAACTTCGCACAACTAACCAGCAAGTGCACTGGGTCCTCCAAGTAATACCTTACGTGAGTATGGGTCGATCCCACGGAGATTGTTAGCATTGAAGCAAGCTATGGTCATCTTGTAAATCTTAGTCAGGTAAACTCAAATGTATATGATGATGAACGAAAATAACATAAAAGATAAAGATAGTGATACTTATGCAATTCATTGGTAGGAACTTCAGATAAGCGCATGAAGATGCCTTCCCTTCCGTCTCTCTGCTTTCCTACTGCCTTCATCCAATCCTTCTTACTCCTTTCCATGGCAAGCTTGTGTAGGGTTTCACTGTTGTCAGCAGCTACCTCCCATCCTCTCAGTGAAAATACGTCCCTGATGCTCTGTCACAGCATAGGCTAATCATCTGTCGGTTCTCGTTCAGGCCGGAATAATATCCATTGATACTTTTGCGTCTGTCACTAACGCCCTAGCCTGCTAGGAGTTTGAAGCACGTCACAGTCATTCAGTCATTGAATCCTACTCAGAATACCACAGACAAGGTTAGACCTTCCGGATTTTCTTGAATGCCGCCATCAGTTCTCGCCTATACCACGAAGACTCTGATCTCACGGAATGGTTGGCTCGTTTGTCAGGCGAGCACTCGGTTGTCAGGCGATCAACCATGCATCGTGCAATCAGGAATCCAAGAGATATTCACTAAGCCTCAGATGCTTGTAGAACAAGAAT
The DNA here is from genome assembly GCF_014773155.1 of Arachis stenosperma. NCBI lineage: Eukaryota > Viridiplantae > Streptophyta > Magnoliopsida > Fabales > Fabaceae > Arachis > Arachis stenosperma. The sequence goes on from NC_080380.1 coordinate 93,568,407, forward strand.
GGTTGTCAGTCACCTTGTTCATGGGTGAGAATGGTGATGGGCGTCAATCATCACCTTCATCAAGTTGAAGAACAAGTGATATCTTGGACAAAGAACAAGCGGAATTGAATAGAAGAACAATAGTAATTGCATTAATACTCGAGGTACAGCAGAGCTCCACACCTTAATCTATGGTGTGTAGAAACTCCACCGTTGAAAATACATAAGAACAAGGTCTAGGCATGGCCGAATGGCCAGCCTCCCAGAGTGATCAAAAGATCTCTAGAAAAAGGTTCCAAAGATCCGAAGATTCTTTATACAATAGTAAAAGGTCCTACTTATAGAAAACTAGTAGCCTAAGGTGTACAGAAATGAGTAAATGACATAAAAATCCACTTCCAGGCCCACTTGGTGTGTGCTTGGGCTGAGCAATGAAGCATTTTCCTGTAGAGACTCTCCTTGGAGTTAAACGCCAGCTTTAGTGCCAGTTTGGGCGTTTAACTCCCAATTAGGTGCCAGTTCCGGCGTTTAACGCTGGAATTTCTTGAGGTGACTTTGAACGCCGGTTTGGGCCATCAAATCTTGGGCAAAGTATGGACTATTATATATTGCTGGAAAGCCCAGGATGTCTACTTTCCAACGCCGTGGAGAGCGCGCCAATTGGGCTTCTGTAGCTCCAGAAAATCCACTTCGAGTGCAGGGAGGTCAGAATCCAACAGCATCTGCAGTCCTTTTGAGTCTCTGGATCAGATTTTTGCTCAGATCCCTCAATTTCAGCCAGAAAATACCTGAAATCACAGAAAAACACACAAACTCATAGTAAAGTCCAGAAAAGTGAATTTTAACTAAAAACTAATAAAAATATACTAAAAACTAACTAGATCATACTAAAAACATACTAAAAACAATGCCAAAAAGCATACAAATTATCCGCTCATCATAGCTCCTTTATATACTTGATGTAGGAGGGCATTTGCTGAAGGGCCTTAATGAATGGTATATTTACATCAAGAGATGCAAACATGTCGAGGAACCTTGAATACATTCTCCCTGCTACACCACCCTTAAGCCTTTGGGGAAAGGGTGCATATGGGTTCAGTATCTCCCTTTTCTTCAGCTCTTCCTTGAGTGTGAGTTGGGGTGCATGGTTTCTTTCTTCATGGTTTTCCTTTGGACTGTCTTGGAGGTGTTCTACTTCCTCCATACTCCTCTCATCACTTGTGGTGATCATCTTACATTCTTCCAACCTTACTTTCTTTGTTTCTCCTCTTGGATTCTTCTCCGTGTCGCTGGGAAATCCATCAGTGGGTTTGGGAATTTATTGAGATAGATACCCTACTTGCGACTCCAGTCTCTTGATGTTTTCCCCTTGGTTTTTGATATTGGCTCGCACTTCTTTCTTAAACACCTTATTGTCTTGGACTTCTCTACATATGTCTTCAAGTAGAGTCTCAATCTTTGAAAGTCTATCCTCGGTTAGTGATAGTGGATTGAGATTAGGTGGTTGAGAAGGGTGGTTAGGTGAGTGTTGATAGGATCTCTGTGAGGTATGTTGGTGAGTTGCATTATTGTTGGAATTGTGGTTGTGGCGTCTCTGGTCTTGGCCTTGGTCTTGTTGATTCCCCCATCCAAAGTTAGGGTGATTTCTCCATCCAGAGTTGTAAGTTTTGGAGTATGGATCATGGATTTGTCTAGGTGAGTTTCCAACATAGTTGGCTTGTTCCCAGTCACCTTTTTCTCCTATATTCAATCCTTCTTGAGCTGGTGATGAAGTGATGACTGCTGCAACTTGGTTTTCCTCCACCTTCTTGGTAAGATCTGCTAGCTGCTTGGTGATCATCTTATTTTGAGCTAGCAATGCATCCATGTGGTTCAGCTCCATTACTCCTCGAGTGTTGTTTCTTTCAGAGGCATAGAAGTAGTCATTCTCAGCTACCGTCTCAATGACATCTATGGCTTCTTCAATGGTTTTCTTCTTGTTTAGAGAGCCTCCTGAGGAATGGTCTACAACCTTCTTTGACTCATAAGAGAGACCTTCATAGAAAATGTGAAGTTGAACCCATTCATTGAACATATCTGGTGGGCATCTTCTTGTTAAGTCCTTGAAACTCTTCCATGCCTCATAGAGAGTTTCACCATCTTGTTGCCTGAAAGTTTGTACCTCAGCTCTCTGCCTGTTAATTCTTTAGGGAGAGTAGAATCTTGCCAAAAATTTGTTCACCACTTCTTCCCAATTTGTTAAGCTCTCCTTTGAAAAGGATTCAAGCCACTTGGATGCTTTGTTCCTGAGTAAAAAAGGGAACAAAAGCAGCCTATTGACATTCGAGTGGACTCCATTAGACTTCACAATGTCACATATTCTCTCAGGAAGGTGGTTAGATGTTGATTGCGGTCTTCTTGAGCCTTCCTCCAAATGAGCAATTGTTCTGAATAAGGGTGATGAGCTGGGGTTTTAATTCAAAGTTGTTGGCATGTATGGTGGGCTTTTGGATGCTACTTCCACAGTTTCCTGGATTTGGATTGATGTAAGAGCCTAGAACTCTCCTCTCTTGCCCAGCATGATTTGCAGGGCCTTCTCTAGCATGGTTGTGAGCTTCTCCTTCATGATTGTTTTCCAAATTCTCCTTCATGTTTGTTTCAAAATACTCTTCCTCTTCCTCATCACCAACAACTCCTTTCCCTCTTGCTTCCCTCCTTAGTCTCCGGAGGGTCCTTTCAGGTTCTGAATCGAAGGAAGTTGAAGCTCCCCCTCTTCTCCCTGTCATACAACTAACAAAGCAAACAGCAAGAGATGAAATGAAGAGATTATTTTTGTTAGAGTGATTGTTAGTGTGAGTGGTGCAAATTATCAAATAGTTAGTGGGTTAGTGAGTAGAATTGTAAATAATAACAAAGAAAGAAAGAAAACAGAGAGGGTATAGGGGATGAGGATGAAACTAAACAAACTAAAGCTAAACGACTGAATAAAGTAAACAAACAAAAGAAAAATGCTCAATCTAGTGAACTTCCAACTTAATCATTGTTGATACAAAATCAATCCCCGGCGACAGCGCGATAAACTTGATGCATAAAATATACCGAATTATCTGTCTCTCAACAAATTTCCCTTCGGCAAGTATACCGAATTATCGTCAAGTAAAAACTCACAATAGAGTGAGGTCGAATCCCACATGGATTGATTGGTCAAGCAACTTTAGTTGGAAGAGTATGCTAGTTGAGCTAAACAGAATGTAGTTTGAGAATTGCAGAAAATTAAATGGCGGGAAAGTAAATAGCAGAAAATAAAGTGCAAAATCTTAGATGGGGATTTGGGGAAATGAGCATAGAAATAAATGGAAGAAAGTAAAGAGAATGGGTAAGATTAGAAATGGGGAATTCATTGGGCTCAGGAGATGTTGTATTCTCTGGATCAAATTCATTTTCATCTCTTCCTCAATCAAAGCATTTATTGATCTCCTTGGCAATCTTAGGTGATTGGATTCCAATTCCTTGGCAACCCAATCTCTCTAAGCTTGAACAATTGTCCAATTCTTTGATTTAATTGCTCTTGGGAAGAGATAAAGTGTGGTCACTAATTATACCACATGTATTTCCAAATCAAAGTGTTGGGAGGATTACATGTCACTATATCCGTCCAGACCCCAATTTGGTCCAACATGAGAAAGCATTTCTAGCATGATCTCCTCATTCCTTTTCCAAGGCTCAGAGGAGATCCAATTATGGAGAGTTTCTTTTCCAAGACAACTAACCAATTGAATTAAGATCGAAAACTTTCTAGTAAATCAAAAGAGAAGAAAGAAGAAGAAGAATGAAAACTATAATTGATCCATCAAATTACAACAGAGCTCCCTAACCCAATGAAAGGGGTTTAGTTGTTCATAGCTCTAGAAATGGAAAATGGCAGAAAATAATACATGCTTAGCTAAAAGTGCAGAAAAGTAAATATACAGAGGGTAGTTCTCCAAAGTGCCAAGCTTCTCTATAGTTCAAAACAACTCCTATATATACTACTCTTCTTGATCTTCTAGTGAGTTCTCCAAGTCTTGGATGTGGGCCTTAGATCATGAGTTGAAGTAGTTACAATCTTTAGTGGGCTCAGCTTGCAGAAAAGTGTGAGTTAGGCATGGGCGTTAGTGATGTTAACGTTAAGTGAAATTGTGGGTTTGAGAACGTTAGTGGCAATCACCTTTTTCACTAACGTTCCAACCCCATATAGCCCACGTTAACTCCAACGTTAGTGGCACTAACGTGACCACTAACGTTGCCTTATGAACCTTCGCAAGCGTTATTGGGACTCACCTTTCCCAATAACGTTGCCTTGTGCCCCTTGTCCCTACGTTAGAGTTCACGTTAGTGTAACTAACGTGGCTCTTAACGTTGTTATGCCTCATCTTTGAGAGCGTTAGTGACACTTACCTTTGTCACTAACGCTCCAAGTGCCCCTACTCTCCACGTTAGAGCTCACGTTAACTAAGTTAACGTGGCCACTAACGTGGTAATGAATGCCATCTCCAACGTTAGTGACAAAGGTGAGTGTCACTAATGTTGGCTCATCAATCTTAGCTCCACGTTAACTTTCATGTTAGTGGTCTTAATGTGACCACTAACGTGGGCAATGCTAGTTTGATCCAACGTTAGTGACAAAGGTGAGTGTCACTAACGTTGGCATTGTTCCTTTCTTTCACGTTAGAGTTCACGTTAACTAAGTTAACATGACTCTTAATGTGGCTCATTGCCAAATTTTGGAGCGTTAGTGGTGTTCGCGTTTACCACTAACGTTGGAGCTCTCTTAGTCTCCACGATAACTACCACATTAACCTAGTTAACGTGGCAATTAACGTGGACTTATAATGGCTTCGCAGGCATTATTGGTGATCACTTTTCTTATTAACATTGCAAGCTCATTCCCATTCCACGTTAGTGGTCACGTTAACTAGGTTAACGTGGCTACTAACGTGGTTCTTCCTTGCTTCCTTTGTTCTGAAACCAAGAAAATAAAGTGCATTAAAGCTCTAGCCAAAGTCATGAGATTATGCATCATCAATTTGTCATTCAATTCTTGCAAAATCCTTATGAAATCATGTGAAATTCAAAATAGTTACTTGAATCAAGGTGTGAGTGTATTTTCATCCAAAACATGCCTTATTCTCTAAGAAAATGCATGAGACTACCCTAAAGTAGTAAAGAAAAGGTCAGTGAAACTGGCCTAGATGCCCTGGCATCATGTAGAAACCCCACCGTTGAAAATACATAAGTGATCAAGGTCCAGGCATGGCCGAATGGCCAGCCCCCATAGTCTAAGAACTCAACGTCCCAAGATACCCAGATGTCTAATACAATAGTTAAAAGTTCTATTTATACTAAACTAGCTACTAGGGTTTACAAAAATAAGTCTAAGTGTAGAAATCCACTTCCGGGGCCCACTTTGGTGTGTGCTTGGGCTGAGCTTGAGCTTCACACGTGCAGATGCTTCTCTTTGGGTTAAACGCCAAGTTGTAACGTGTTTTTGGCGTTTAACTCTGGTTTGTGACGTGTTTCTGGTGTTTTACTCCAGGATGCAGCATGGAACTGGCGTTGAATGCTAGTTTGCGTCATCTAACCTCGAATAAAGTATGGATTATTATATATTGCTGGAAATCTCTGGATGTCTACTTTCCAACACCATTGAGAGCACGCCATTTGGAGTTCTATAGCTCCAAAAAATCTATTTCGAGTGCAGGGAGGTTAGAATCCAACAGCATCAGCAGTCCTTTGCCAGCCTGAATTTGATTTTTGCTCAGGTCCCTCAATTTCAGCTAGAAAATACCTGAAATCACAGAAAAACACACAAACTCATAGTAAAGTCCAAAAATTTGAATTTTGCATAAAAACTAATGAAAACATCCCTAAAAGTAGCTAGATCCTACTAAAAACTACCTAAAAACAATGCCAAAAAGCGTATAAATTATCCGCTCATCACAACATCAAACTTAAATTGTTGCTTGTCCCCAAGCAACTGAAAATCAGATAGGATAAAAAGAAGAGAATATACTATAAATCTCAAGACATCAATTAATATTAGTTTTAATTGGATGAGCGGGACTTGTAGCTTTTTGCCTCTGAACAATTTTGGCATCTCACTTTATCCTTTGAAGTTTAGAATGATTGGCATCTATAGGAACTCAGAGTTCAGATAGTGTTATTAATTCTCCTAGTTAAGTATGTTGATTCTTGAACACAGCTACTTTTATGAGTCTTGGCCGTGGCCCTAAGCACTTTGTTTTCCAGTATTACCACCGGATACATAAATGCCACAGACACATAACTGGGTGAACCTTTTCAGATTGTGACTTAGCTTTGCTAAAGTCCTCAGTTAGAGGTGTCCAGAGCTCTTAAGCACACTCTTTTTGCTTTGAATCACAACTTTAACCACTCAGTCTCAAGCTTTTCACTTGGACTTGCATGCCATAAGCACATGGTTAGGGACAGCTTGATTTAGCTGCTTAGGCTTGGATTTTATTTCCTTGGGTCCTCCTATCCATTGATGCTCAAAGCCTTGGATCCTTTTTACCCTTGCCTTTTGGTTTTAAGGGCTATTGGCTTTTTCTGCTTGCTTTTTCTTTTTTTATATATATTTTTTTTCGCCACTTTTTTTTCGCAAGCTTTTGTTTTTCACTACTTTTTCTTGCTTCAAGAATCAATTTTATGATTTTTCAGATCATCAATAACATTTCTCTTTTTTATTATTCTTTCAAGAGCCAACAATTTTAACATTCATAAACAACAAGATAAAAAATATGCACTATTCAAGCATTCATTCAGAAAACAAAAAGTATTGTCACCACATCAATATAATTAAACTAATTTCAAGGATGAATTCGAAACTCATGTACTTCTTGTTCTTTTTATATTAGAAACATTTTTCATTTAGAAAGGTGAAGGATTCATGGAATTATTCATAGCCTTTAGATATAGACACTAGACACTAATGATCATGTAGTAAAGACACAAACATAGATAACATGAAGCTTTAAAAACCAAAAAACAGAGAGATAAGAACAAGGAAGTTAAGGAATTAGTCTACCTTAGTGATGGTGGCGCCTTCTCCTTGAAGGACCAATGGTGCTCTTGAGCTCTTCTATGTCTCTTCCTTGTCTCTGTTGCTTGATCCCTAGTGATTTTCGTGTTCCTATCCTTAGTTGCTCCCAATAATTGTGTGGAGGAAAATGTATCCCTTGAGGCATCTCAGGGATTTCTTGATGAGGGAATTCCTTATGCTCTTGTTGAGGTCCATGAGTGGGCTCTCTTGTTGTGCAGTCAAATGCTCTATTACTGAGCTATGGACCCTTGAGATGAATCTCTCCATCTCCCATGACTCAGAGGTGGAAGCAATTGCCTTCCCTTTCCTCTTTCTTGAGGTTTCTCTGGCCTTAGGTGCCATCAATGGTTATGGAAAAACAAAAAAAGCTATGCTTTTACCACACCAAACTTAGAATGTTGCTCGTCCTCGAGCAAAAGAAGAAAGAATAGATGAAGAAGAAGAAGATATGGAGGAGAGGGAGAGATGTGTATTCGGCTAAGGGAGAGAAGAGAGGGTTGTGTTGTGTGAAAAAAAGAAGGATGGAGGGGTTTATATAGTGGAGGGATAGGGTAGTAGGTTCGGTCATTTAGGGTGGGTTTGGGTGGGAAAGAGATTTTGAATTTGAAGGTAGATGGGGTTTATGGGGAAGAGTGGATGGATGTGAGTGAAGAAGAGAGAAGGTGTGTTGAGGTAGGTGGGGATCTTGTGGGGTCCACAGATCCTGAGGTGTCAAGGATTTATCATCCCTGCACCAATTAGGCGTGTAGAACGCCCTCTGCATGTAATCCTGGCGTTTAACGCCAGACTGAAGCTTATTTCTGGCGTTAAACGCCCAGATGTAGCATGTTGCTGGCGTTAAACGCCAGCTTTCCTCAGGGTGCAATCCTGGCGTTTAAACGCCAGACTACTGCATGTTTCTGGCGTTCAACGCCAGATTCATGCTCTGTTCTGGCGTTGAAGGCCAGCTAGATGCTCCTTACTGGCGTTTAAACGCCAATAAGCTCTTCCTCCAGGGTGTGCTGTTTCTTCTGCTGTTTTTGATTCTGTTTTTAATTTTTGCAATTATTTTGTGACTCCACATGATCATAAACCTAATAAAACATAAAAGAACAATAAAAATATAGATAAATAAAAATTGGGTTGCCTCCCAATAAGCGCTTCTTTAATGTCAATAGCTTGACAGTGAGCTCTCATGGAGCCTCACAAATCATCAAAGCATTATTGGGACCTCCCAACACCAAACTTAGAGTTTGAATGTGGGGGTTCAACACCAAACTTAGAGTTTGGTTGTGGCCTCCCAACACCAAATTTAGAGTTTGATTGTGGGGGCTTTGTTTGACTCTGTATTGAGAGAAGCTTATCATGCCTCTTTTTCATGTTTACAGAGGGATACCCTTGGGCCTTAAACACAAGGTAGTCCCCATTCAATTAAAAGACTAATTCTCCTCTGTTAACATCAATCACAGCTCCTGCTGTGGCTAGGAAGGGTCTTCCAAGGATGATGCATTCATCCTCTTCCTTCCTAGTGTCTAAGATTATGAAATCAGCAGGGATGTAAAGGCCTTTAACCTTCACTAACACATCCTCTACCATTCTATAAGCTTGTCTTATTGACTTGTCTGCCGTCTCTAATGAGAAAGTGGCAGTTTGTACCTCAAAGATTCCCAGTTTCTCCATTACAGAGAATAGCATAAGATTTATACCTGACCCCAGGTCACACAGAGCCTTCTTAAAGGTCATGGTGCCTATGGTACAGGATATCAAGATTTTACCAGGATCTTGTTTCTTTTGAGGTAGAGTTTGCTGAACCCATGTATCTAGTTCACTAATGAGCAAGGGAGGTTCACCTTCCCAAGTTTCATTACCAAACAACTTGGCATTCAGCTTCATGATGACTCTTAGATATTGAGCAACTTGCTCTTCAGTTACATTTTAATCCTCTTCAGAGGAAGAATAGTTCTCAGAGCTCGTGAATGGTAAAAGGAGGTTCAATGGAATCTTTATGGTCTCTAGGTGAGCCTCAGATTCCTTAGGTTCCTTGATAAACCCATATTTCATGAGATATTTTGTGCTTAATTTGAGTGATTTATACAATCCCTCACCTACTTATTCACATTAATTGCATGGTTTTACTTTCCCTTCCTTATTATGTCATATTGTGAAAAACATGTTTCATAAGCTTTGAAAATTAATTATTTTAATTACCTTTATTTCCATTCGATGCCGTGATTAGTGTGTTGAGTAGTTTCAGATTTTCTAAGGAAGAATGACTTAAAGGATGAAAAAGGAAACATACTAAAAGGAAAGGAGAAAGCAAAACGGAGCTTTAAGGAAACTGGTATCCATGCGATCGCATGGACGACGCGATCGCGTGCCAAGCACGAATCAGCAGCGACGTGGCCGCATGACTGACACGACCACGTGCCTTAAGCAGAACGCACATGACGCGGTCGCGTAACTGACGCGACCGCGTGGCAAGAAAAAGCTCCGAATGACGCGACCGTGTGACCCACGCGGACGCGTGACAGAGGCCACGCACCAGAAAATTACTGAACACGCCCCAGCGAGTTCTGAGGCCCTTCTTGGCCCAAATCCAAGTCCAGAAGGCATAGACCAGAGGTTATGAAGTGGGGAAATGCATCCATTCAAAAAAAGAGCTCGCATAATTTTAGTTTTCAATGATTTAGATTTAGTCTAGAGAGAGGTTCTCTCTCTCTTTTAGGATTTAGGATTTCTTCTTGTTTCAAGAGTAACTCTGGATCCCAGGTTTAATGTTCTTTTATTTTAAGTTTTAATTTTATTTATTTATTCCAACAATTGAGTTGATTATTATAATTTGATTTATGAATTTCTCCCATGTCACGGATGGTCATTTACTTTTATAATTTAATTTATGAATTATTCTATGTTACAGATAATTATTTGAATTAATGATAATTGAGGTATTTTCAGTTTATAATTGTTCTCTTTGAATTAAGTTACCTTTGCTTCCCATCTAAGGATATTTTTATTATTCCAGTAATTTTACTTTTTCCCCTTTTTGGTTCTGATTAAGAATTTAGTAACTCAACTGTTATTAAACTCAACGTAATGAATAATCGTTATCTTGCTAATTGAGCTGAACCTGAATAATCCCAACCTTTTCTTAGGAAATAATTAGGATTCAAAGGTCAATTTAATTAGTCCCTTGACTTTCCTTTGCCCTGGTAAAGGTTGACTAAGTGGAGTTTAGATTCAACTTTTATTATAGTTGAGAGAGATAACTAAGTTAGACCTCTAAATTCCCTTATCTTGCCAAAAGTTGTTTTACAGTTATTATTTATTTTTAATTGCCATTTAATTCACTCATCATTTAAATTACTTGCTTCTCACCTTCTAAACCCCGTTTACAACCTTTATAACCAATAATAAGAATATGCTTTCTCGCAGTTCCTTGAGAAGACGACCCGAGGTTTGAATACTCGGTTAACAATTTCTAAAGGGGTTTGTTACTTGTGACACCCAAAACGTTTGTATGAAAGGACTTTTGAAGGTTTAGAAACTATACTTGCAACGAGGATTTATCTGCAATTTTCTAGACCACGCAAAAGTTCTCTCATCAAAATGGCGCCGTTGCCGGGGAACTGCTAACGTGTGCCTTATTATTGGTTACTGTAAATATTTTTCTTTTGCTTGTTTATTTATTTTCGTTTTTCCTTTTTATCTTTATTTGATACCATGAACTCTCACCCCTCTCGCTTTGAGTTTGGTTCTAATATTGTTAAAGGAAATAGAAGTTATAGCAGGAATGTGCATCAAGGTCAGACCAATCAAGGATGGATAGAACCAAGAGGATCTAATCAACCCTTTTGGCAGCAACACCCTCCGAGATATCCTGGACAAAGACCATTCTATCACTCATACCCAGCTGAAAGACATGGTGGACAACCTTGTAACTACCAACAAGCTCCACCCCGTGCATATGAACCATCCCTTCAACATAACCTCGAACCACCACACTCACAAGCTTTTCTTCACCATTCGCCATCATATGATCCTTCCTTACCCCAATACCAATCCGATCGTTCCCAATCATCACCACTTCCCTATGTATCATGTCTAAGTCCAGCAAACCATGAAGCAGAGGATTGCCTAAAAGAAACAGTAATTAAATTTCAAACAACAATTCAACAACTGGAGCAAGCACTAATCCAATGGGCCACTAAGCGCTCAAATATACAAGGATCAACCACAGCTCCATGTGGACAACCCGATGAAGAGCGTAGCATGAAAGAAATACTAGAGACTCCAGTGGACAAGGAAGAGAATGAATTCGTACTAGAACAAGTGGAAGAAGCTGTCATTGTTCAAGAAGAAGAGTTGGTTGAAGATCTAGGCGATGCTGAACTTCCTTGGGAATCCAGAATTGAGGAAAACTCCGTCCAGGATGCTATAGTTGATGCTAAGGAAGATGCTGTACAATCTCCAAGGCAAGTCGTTTATGAGGAATCAGACGGAATAATCCAAGAAGCAACTTCCCTTGATGATGATAATCACAAGTCTAGCTCTCTTGGTGATGAACTTGCATCCGCAAGTGAATTCTCTGAAATTGAAGAATCTTCCCCAAGTGAATATGAAGATGATGCAGAGGTAGATTTCTCTCAACCTCCAATCTATGACTTGAGTGATGAGGAAGACATATAAGACTTTGACCAGGATACAGATACAATTGAAGATCTTTGCAAGGAGGTGGAAGAATTCACAGAAGAGCGCAAGGAAATGGAACTTGCAGAACCACCAAAAATACCTATCCCAAGGCCATTACCACCTAATACAAGCTTCAAGTGGGTACAATCCTTAACTTATAATTTTACTTATTCACCTCGAAGTACACGGATTGGTGTCATGCTCAATTGCATGGATCACGGAGAACGTTTGGTCACCACGGTGAGATTCTACTTTTTAACCCGCCCGAATGGAAACTTACAAATCAAAACGGAGGCGGATCTAAAAACACAGCTTGGGATCATGGATTATGCTCTGACATTCGTCATCCCGGGAGGCTGAATATCTGTTTGAAGCTGCTCAGAAGCTTTACATGTCTAGTTTGGGACCCCGGAGGCTATTGGCATTCCAAGCACTGGTGGAAATTTTTGGACGAATTTAAACATAAGCCACCATAACAGGATACTCTTCCAATGTCCAACTTAAGGACTTTAACCAAAAGTGCTAGGTGGGAGACAACCCACCATGGTATGGTCGCTTCTTTTTCAATTTATTTCTTGTTGATTGCTTTCATTTTTTCTTTTTCATTTTAATTTATTAACCCTGGAATCATGCATAGCATTCATGTTAATCATTGCATTCTGCATTTTTCATGCATAAAAAAAAGGTTGCACGACGCGACCGCATGCCCCATGCGATCGCGTCTTATTGCGAAAACACCACCCGCGCGACCGCGTGACTCACGCGGCCGCGTGATATATATATCGGCGTAAGGATCCAACGAACAGAAAGTTGGGCTGGAATCGTGCGGCCCTTGTGCGTTTCGCACAAATTGGCCCACGCGATCGCATGCCCCATGCGATCGCGTCACTTACCCAACCCCAATACCACGCGACCGCGTCGCATAGATTGCATATCACCCAAAAGAAAACAGAGAGTTGCGCTGAAACGGCGCTGGAGTCGTGCGTTTAGCACGAATTCCAGCGACGCGATCGCGAGACCCACGCGATCGCGTCATTCCACTTTTCCCCCTCTCATGCGATCGCGCGACCCACGCGATCGCATCATCCCCATTTTCATCCCAACCACGCGACCGCGTGCCCCACGCGGCCGCATGGATTCGATAATATAACCCCCCCAACCACGCGAACCCTATCAGTCGCGAGCCCCCCACCCCCAATCCTCTTTTCCCTCTCTGCTCCCTCTCCCTCCAACCACCACCCAGCACCACCCAGCCGCCACCGCCCACCACCGCGCTGCCCACCCAGCCGCGCTCCCTCTCTCTCTGCCACCCAACCGCACCCCCTTCTTCTATTACTAACCCAAAACCCTCGCCACCACTGCCCCCTCAGCCGCCACCGCGTCGCCGTGCACCACCACCGCGCCGGACGCCGTCGCAGCCACTTTCTTCCCTGTTCCACCCCTTCCGCTTACCAGGTTCCGCAACACGCAACCATTTTTTATCCGTTCGTCACTTTTCTGTATTTTTTATCCCGTTTATGTTCACAATTAGGATAACTAGACTTGCATGTTGTAGTGAATTTTTAGGTTGTTAGGTAGCTTAGGCTGTGGTTAGTGAATCTAGGTCTGTTTACTTGCACTGTTCTTACTTCTGTTTTATCCTATGTGCAAATCTATTGCTGATATATTCATGATTCATATGCTGCTTTCTTGTATATCGCTGCTGTTTACATTGAGTTTTTATGTTTATTTTACATCTATGTACATGCAGCTTGATTTTTTTTAATTCATATGAACTGATATGATTGCTGTTTATTTTTCGGGACAATCCAATTTTAGCCGGAATGCTGCCCAAATTTTTTTAAATTGTTTTCATTCATGTTTTGGTTTGGCATTTCTGAACTTTGTTTTACTCTGCTTTCCCAGACCATTTCGTGAATGCTATGGCAGACTATCTTATCCTTTTTGATTTCCTGGTTCATAAACAGCTTGTTCATTTATGAGTACTATTTTTCTCTTTCCATTTAACATTAGTTCAATCACATTTCAATTATTCATTTTCCTTATTCTATTTCTCCCGTACCGCTTTAAGTTTCCTTTGTTTGCATTGCCTATTTGCTTTCCTATTTTATCCATTTCCTAGTTTTCTGTTTTTCAGGATGCCTGCCTCACAAAGGAAAGGCAAAGGCAAGGCTACTGGCAAGTGCAAGAGAGGATCTTCCTCCCAGTCCATCATTGCTCTAATGCACGATTCCTCATGGCGGGAGAAGAACTTCACACAGCAGGAAAAAGCTGACCAGCTGCTCCCTTCAACTGATCCTATAAAATTTGCAAACCGGTTGGTGGACGAAATTGTATCTCTTTATGGAATATGATAATAGAGCCTGGTACAAGATCAACTTCGTTCAACTAACCAGCAAGTGCACTGGGTCGTCCAAGTAATACCTTACGTGAGTAAGGGTCGATCCCACGGAGATTATTGGCTTGAAGCAATCAATGTTTATTTTATTAATCTTAGTCAGGATGCCAATAAGGTTAATTGGATTTTACTTGTAAAAAGCCAAACTACAAACTACTTAAAATTGTAAGTTGGAATAATAAAGAATACTAGCGTTACTTGTTATGCAATAATGGAGAATATGTTGGAGTTTTGGAGATGCTTTGTCCTTTGACTTCAACTCTTCCTTGAAATCCTCTTCTCACACGCAGATTCCTTCCATGGCAAGCTCTATGTAGGGTGTCACCGTTGTCAGTGGCTACTTCCCATTCTCTCAGTGAAAACGTTCCTATGCTCTGTCACAGCACGGCTAATCATCTGTCGGTTCTCAATCAGGTTGGAATAGAATCCATTGATCCTTTTGCGTCTGTCACTAACGCCCAGCCCTCAGGAGTTTGAAGCACGTCACAGTCATTCAATCCCGGAATCCTACTCGGAATACCACAGACAAGGTTTAGACTTTCCGGATTCTCATGAATGCCGCCATCCATGTAGCTTATACCACGAAGATTCTGTTGGGGGATCTAAGAGATATTCATTCAGTCTGATGTAGAACGGAGGTGGTTGTCAGGCACACGTTCATGGATTGAGGAAGGTGATGAGTGTCACGGATCATCACCTTCTTCACAATTAAGCGCAAATAAACATCTTAGATAAGAACAAGCGTGTTTGAATGGAAAACAAAGGAATTGTATTAAATCATCGAGACGCTGCAGAGCTCCTAACCCCCAACAATGGAGTTTAGAGACTCATGCCGTCAAAAGTATGTAATTCAGATCTGAAAATGTCATGAGGTACAAGAAATGTCTGTAAAAGTTGTTTAAATAGTAAACTAGTAACCTAGGTTTACAGAATATGAGTAAACTAAGATAATTGGTGCAGAAATCCACTTCTGGGGGCCCACTTGGTGTGTGCTGGGGCTGAGACTAAAGCTATCCACGAGTGGAGGACTTTCTTGGCGTTAAACTCCAGGTTATGACGTGTTTTGGGCGTTCAACTCCGGATCATGACGTTTTTCTGGCGTTTAACTCCAGACAGCAGCATGAACTTGGCGTTTAACGCCAAGTTACGTCGTCTATCCTTGCGCAAAGTATGGACTATTATATATTGCTGGAAAGCCCTGGATGTCTACTTTCCAAAGCCGTTGAGAGCGCGCCAATTGGACTCCTGTAGCTCCAGAAAATCCATTTCGAGTGCAGGGAGGTCAGGATCCAACAGCATCAGCAGTCCTTTTTCAGCCTAAGTCAGATTTTTGCTCAGCTCCCTCAATTTCAGCCAGAAAATACCTGAAATCACACAAACTCATAGTAAAGTCCAGAAATATGATTTTTGCCTAAAAACTAATATTATTTTACTAAAAACTAACTGAAACATGCTAAAATCTACATGAAATTATCCCCAAAAAGCGTATAAAATATCCGCTCATCACAACACCAAACTTAAACTGTTGCTTGTCCTCAAGCAACTAGATAAATAAAATAGGTTTTAACAGAAATAAAGAAGTAATAATATTCTCGAGTTTTAAATGAAGCTCAGATTCTTATTAGATGAGCGGGGCTTGTAGCTTTTTGCCTCTGAACAGTTTTGGCATCTCCCTGTATCTTTAAATTTTCAGAATGATTGGCATCCTTAGGAACTCAGAATTCAGATAGTATTATTGACTCTCCTAGTGTAGTATGTTGATTCTTGAACACAGTTATTTTATGAGTCATGGCTGTGGCCCTAAGCACTTTGTCTTCCAGTATTACCACCGGATACATAAATGCCACAGACACATAACTGGGTGAACCTTTTCAGATTATGACTCAGCTTTGCTAGAGTCCCCAGTCAGTGGTGTCCAGAGCTCTTAAGCACACTCTTTTGCTTTGGATCACGACTTTAACCACTCAGTCTCAAGCTTTTCACTTGGACCTTCATGACACAAGCACATGGTTAGGGACAGCTTGTTTTAGCCGCTTAGGCCTGGATTTTATTTCCTTGGGCCCTCCTATCCATTGATGCTCAAAGCCTTGGATCCTTTTTACTCTTGGCTAGTGCCCATGGCTTGTGAATATTGTGTTTTTTTTTTTTCAACTGCTTTTTCTTGCTTCAAGAATCAATTCTATGATTTTTCAGATCATCAATAATATTTTTCGTGTTCCTCATCCTTTCAGGAGCCAATATTCATCAAATTCAAAGTACAATTTATGCACTGTTCAAGCATTCATTCAGAGAACAAAAAGTATTGCCACCACATATAATTAATTATAAATTTTATTATTAAGAACTCGAAAAATATAGATTACTTCTTTATTCTAAAAATCTACTACTTTATTCATGCCTAATGATGATGAGAAAAATAAATTATAGCTTAATTGGAAATAAAATCAAAATAGATATACTAATTACTACTAAATATCTAACTTCTAAGGTCAATTTCTAAAAAGAATAATTATCACAGAGTTGAAGCAGAAAAAATTGGAACTCAGCAACCTGTTGTTTTGAGGAGTAGATGCTCCTCTAATCTTTGGGGTGTGGTTCAAGGATTAATTTTTTTGGCGCTTCAGCTCCCTTATATCACGCCCTTGCTCTTCCTGTTCTTTGAGCATTTTGCAAATCATGCTACCTTGATTGTTCTGTTCTTCCTTTATTTGATCCATAGCTTCTTGCAATCTGGAAATAGAAGCCTCAAGCTGTTTCCAGTATTCGAATTGGGGCAGTTCTGGGAGGGCTTCTTGTGCTCTCCTCTTGGTTGCATCCTCTTGCTGCTGTTGTCTGATCATTGATGTTCCAGTAATGGGCTTTTCAATTAGGATATATTCAGTTATTCCCATCTTTACTCCAGCATCTTTGCAAAGCATAGAGATTAAGCTTGGATAGGCCAATCTGGCGTCCTTAGAGTTCCTGTTTGCTATTTTGTATAGCTCACATGAGATCAGCTGATGGACTTCTACCTCTTTTCCAAGCATGATGCAGTGAATCATGACAGCTCTTTTGATGGTAACTTCAGAATGGTTGCTGGTGGGCAATATGGAGCGACTAATAAAATCCAGCCAGCCTCTGGCTACTGGTTTTAGATCTTCTCTTTTGAGTTGAACTGGGATGCCAGTTGTACTGGTAGTCCACTTGGCTCCAGGGATGCATATATCCTCCAGAACCTTGTCCAATCCTTTATTGACCCTCATCATTCTCCTATTAAAAGAATCTGGGTCATCTTTCAGTTGAGGAATCTTGAATATCTCCCTGATCTTGTCAGAATTGGTATGAATGATTTTCCCTCTGACTAAGGTCTTATGGTCAAAGAGAGCAGCTCCAATGATTCTTTGCCTTTTTGTCTGCCATAGATTAGCATAGAATTCCTGAACCATGTTCTTCCCCACTTTCGTTTCAGGATTGGCCAGAATTTCCCAATTCCTGTTTCGAATTTGCTCTTGGATCTCCGGATATTCATCTTCTTTCAGATCAAATCTGACTTCCGGGATCACTGATCTGTGACTCATTATCTTGTAGTAATGGTCTGAATGTTCTTTAGTTAAGAACTTCCCTTGATTCCAAAGTGGCTTTGGAGTGCTTTCTTTCTTTCCTTTTGGGGCGGTTTGCTTTCCTTTAGGAGCCATGATCTTAAGTGAGTATGTTTTTGTGATCACGGATAAGCACACCAAACTTAGAGTTTTGCATGTCCTCAAGCAAAGGAGGAGAAAGAAGAGGGATAGAAGGAGAGCAAGGGTTGGATGAAGATGAGGAGGAGGAGGCCGAATAAAATATAAAGGGATGGGGGGGTGGGAAATTTTCGAAAAATAAGAAAGAGATAAGATAGAAGATATGATTTTAAAAGATATGATCAGAAAAAGATATAATTTTAAAAAGGAAAAGATATAAATCATAATTTAAAAGATAAATTTGAAGTTTAATTTTGAAAAGGATTTTTAAAAGATAATTGATGTGTTGAAAACAAATTTGAAAAGAGGCTGGATTGAATTGGAAAGCCATTTGTTCTTTTGGGTTAAGATAAATCTAAAACATTTGCAATCATTGGATTTTAGAAATTAGGATAAAAACTTTTGGAATTGAAAGTGATAATTTAAAATATGTTTGTGCAAGAAATCATGAATTGAAACATAAAAATTTTGAAAAATTGTAAAGAAAAACGAAATTGTACCTCCTCCCACCATCCTGGCGTTAAACGCCCGCATGGTGCATGGTTTGGGCGTTTAACGCCCACATGTTGCTTCTCCTGGGCGTTCAACGCCCATGTGATGCTTCTTTCTGGCGTTGAATGCCAGGAAGTCCTTCTTTACTGGGCGTTTTTCTAAACGCCCAGAATGCTAGCAGATTGGCGTTAAACGCCCAGAAGGTGCATCTTTCTGGCGTTTAACGCCCAGAAGATGCTCCTTTCTGGCGTTTAACGCCCAGATAGCTACCCTTACTGGCGTTAAACGCCCAGTGGGTGCTTCTTTTGGGCGTTTAATGCCCAAAGTATTTCTTACTGGCTTTTTTACGCCAGTGAGCTTCCAAATTTCCCTGTAACTCTGTGACTTCAACCAATTGCTACTTTACCTTTGAAGATACTTGGACTTAAACCTGTAAAGAAAAGAAAATTTATTTAATTAGTAAATAAACTTTGTAAAAGGCTGGGTTGCCTCCCAGCAAGCGCTTCTTTAATGTCTTTAGCTGGACTGTCACTGATCTTCAATGTAATCTCAGTCTTGAGCGTTCTTGCTCGAAATTATCTTTAAGATAGTGTTTAACTCTTTGTCCATTGACAATGAACTTTTTGTTAGAGTCACTATCCTGAAGTTCTATGTATCCATATGGTGATACACTTGTGATTACATATGGACCTCTCCACCGGGATTTTAACTTCCCAGGGAATAATCTGAGCCTAGAGTTGAATAGCAGAACTTTCTGTCCTGGTTTAAAGACTCTGGATGACAATTTCTTATCATGCCATCTTTTTGCTTTTTCCTTGTAAATTTTCGCATTTTCAAAAGCATTGAGTCTAAATTCCTCTAGCTCATTTAACTGGAGCAATCGTTTTTCTCCAGCTAACTTGGCATCAAGGTTTAGGAATCTGGTTGCCCAGTAGGCCTTGTGTTCCAGTTCCACTGGCAAGTGACATGCCTTTCCATACACAAGCTGGTATGGAGAGGTCCCTATAGGGGTCTTAAATGCTGTTCTGTATGCCCACAGAGCATCATCCAAGCTTCTTGCCCAATCCTTTCTACGGTTAATTACAGTCCGTTCCAGGATTCTTTTAAGTTCTCTATTTGAGACTTCAGCCTGCCCATTAGTTTGTGGGTGATATGGAGTAGCCACCCTGTGGTTGACTCCATAACGTACTAGAGCAGCGTAGAGCTGTTTATTACAGAAATGAGTGCCCCCATCACTGATTAATACTCTAGGGATACCAAATCTGCTGAAGATATGTTTCTGGAGGAATTTTAACACTGTTTTAGTGTCATTAGTGGGTGTTGCAATAGCCTCCACCCATTTGGATACATAATCCACTGCCACCAGAATATAGGTGTTTGAGTATGATGGTGGGAAAGGTCCCATGAAGTCAATGCCCCATACATCAAACAACTCAATCTCCAAGATTCCTTGTTGAAGCATGGCATAACTGTGAGGCAGGTTGCCTGATCTTTGGCAACTATCACAGTTAAGCACAAATGCTCGGGAGTCTTTATAGAGAGTAGGCCAGTAGAAGCCACTTTGGAGGGCTCTTGTGGCTGTTCGTTCACTTCCAAAATGTCCTCCATACTGTGATCCATGGCAATGCCAAAGGATCTTCTGTGCTTCTTCTTTAGGCACACATCTACGGATTACTCCGTCTGCACATCTCTTAAAGAGATATGGTTCATCCCAAAGATAGTACTTTGCATCTGTGATTAATTTCTTTGATTGCACCTTGCTGTACTCTTTGGGTATGAATCTTACTGCCTTGTAGTTTGCAATGTCTGCAAACCATGGCACTTCCTGGATGGCCAGTAGTTGCTCATCCGGAAAGTTTTCAGAAATTTCAGTGAGAGGGAGGGACGCCCCTTCCACTGGTTCTATTCGGGACAGGTGATCTGCTACTTGATTTTCTGTTCCTTTTCTATCTCTTATTTCTATATCAAACTCCTGCAGAAGCAGCACCCATCTTATAAGTCTGGGTTTTGAATCCTGCTTTGTGAGTAGATATTTAAGAGCAGCATGATCAGTGTACACAATCACTTTTGATCCTACTAAATAGGATCTGAATTTGTCAATGGCGTAAACCACTGCAAGTAGCTCTTTTTCTGTGGTTGTGTAGTTCTTTTGTGCGTCATTTAGAACACGGCTAGCATAATAAATGACGTGCAGAAGCTTGTCATGCCTTTGTCCTAATACTGCACCAATGGCATGGTCACTGGCATCACACATTAATTCAAATGGCAATGCCCAGTTTGGTGCAGAGATGATTGGTGCTGAGACCAATTTAGCTTTCAGGGTCTCAAATGCCTGCAGACACTCTTTATCAAAGATAAATGGCGTGTCAGCAGCTAGCAGGTTGCTTAGAGGTTTGGCGATTTTTGAAAAATCCTTTATAAACCTCCTATAGAATCCTGCATGCCCCAGAAAGCTTCTGATTGCCTTAACATTAGCAGGTGGTGGTAATTTTTCAATTACTTCTACTTTAGCTTGATCCACCTCTATCCCCTTGTTTGAAATTTTGTGCCCAAGGACAATTCCTTCAGTCACCATAAAATGACATTTTTCCCAGTTTAAAACCAGGTTAGTCTCTTGGCATCTTTTCAGAACAAGTGCTAAATGGTTAAGGCAGGAGCTGAATGAGTCTCCAAATGCTGAAAAGTCATTCATGAAGACTTCCAGAAATTTTTCCACCATATCAGAGAAAATTGAGAGCATGCACCTCTGAAAAGTTGCAGGTGCATTGCACAGGCCAAATGGCATCCTTCTGTATGCAAATACTCCGGATGGGCAGGTGAATGCCGTTTTCTCCTGATCCTGGGGATCTACTGCAATTTGATTATAACCTGAATATCCATCCAGGAAGCAGTAGTATTCATGACCTGCTAGTCTTTCTAGCATCTGGTCTATGAATGGTAAAGGAAAATGATCCTTTCTGGTGGCTGTATTGAGCCTTCTATAATCAATGCACATACGCCACCCTGTAACTGTTCTTGTAGGAACCAGTTCATTTTTTTCATTGTGAACCACTGTCATGCCTCCTTTCTTTGGGACAACTTGGACAGGGCTCACCCAGGGGCTGTCAGAAATAGGATAAATAATCCCAGCCTCTAGTAATTTAGTGACCTCTTTCTGCACCACTTCTTTCATAGCTGGATTCAGCCGCCTTTGTGGTTGAACCACTGGCTTGGCGTCATCCTCCAGCAAGATTTTGTGCATGCATCTGGCTGGGCTAATGCCCTTAAGATCACTAATGGACCACCCAAGAGCTGTTTTGTGCGTCCTTAGTACTTGAATTAGTGCTTCCTCTTCCTGTGGCTCTAAGGTAGAGCTTATAATTACAGGAAAGGTATCACCTTCTCCCAGAAATGCATATTTCAGGGATGGTGGTAATGGTTTGAGTTCGGGTTTTGGAGGTTTCTCCTCTTCTTGAGGGATTTTCAGAGGTTCTATTATCTTCTCTGACTCCTCCAAATCAGGCTGAACATCTTTAAAGATGTCCTCTAGCTCTGATTCCAAACTCTCAGCCATATTGACCTCTCTTACCAGAGAATCAATAATATCAACACTCATGCAGTCATTTGGGGTGTCTGGATGTTGCATTGCTTTGACAACATTTAACTTGAACTCCTCCTCATTGACTCTCAAGGTTACTTCCCCTTTTTGGACATCAATGAGGGTTCGGCCAGTTGCTAGGAAAGGTCTTCCTAGAATGAGAGTTGCACTCTTGTGCTCCTCCATTTCCAGCACCACAAAGTCAGTAGGAAAGGCAAATGGCCCAACCTTGACAATCATGTCTTCAATCACGCCTGATGGATACTTAATGGAGCCATCAGCAAGTTGAAGACATATCCTGGTTGGTTTAATTTCTTCAGTTAAACCAAGCTTTCTGATAGTAGATGCAGGTATTAAGTTGATACTTGCCCCAAGATCACATAAAGCTTGCTTGGTACAATTACCCTCTAATGTGCATGGTATCATAAAGCTCCCAGGATCTTTAAGCTTCTCAGGTAAGCTTTTCAGAATGACTGCACTGCATTCTTCAGTGAGGTAGACTTTTTCAGTTTCCCTCCAATCTTTCTTATGACTTAAGATCTCTTTCATGAACTTAGCATAAGAAGGTATTTGCTCAAGAGCTTCTGCAAACGGAATCTTGATTTCAAGAGTCCTGAGATAGTCTGCAAAGCGAGCAAATTGCTTATCCTGTTCCGCTTGGCGGAGTTTTTGAGGATAAGGCATTTTGGCTTTGTATTCCTCAACCTTAGTTGCTGCAGGTTTATTACCTACAGAAGTGGGTTGGGAAGCCTTTTTAGAAGGATTGTTATCAGCACTTGTATGTGACTGATCACCCACTGGCGTTTGAATACCATGGGTGGAAGCTGGGGTGGCGTTAAACGCCACCTCCTTGCTTGTTACTGGCGTTTGAACGCCAGAACCATGTTCCTTTTGGGCGTTCAACGCCAGATCCATGCTTGTTTCTGGCGTTGAACGCCAGGAATGAGCATGGTCTGGGCGTTCAGCGCCAGCTTTATCCCTTTCTGGGCTCTGCCTGTCCTCAGAGGGATTTTGAGTAGCTATTTGTTCATTTCCTGTCTTCTTGCTGCTTTGAAGTGAGGTATTTAATGTTTTCCCACTTCTTAATTGAACTGCTTGGCATTCATCTGCTATTTGTTTTGACAGTTTCTTTTCTGTCTGTTTTAATTGCACTTCCATGTTCCTGTTAGCCATTCTTGTTTCCTGTAATATTTCCTTGAATTCGGCTAGCTGCTGAGTTAGAAAGTCTAATTGCTGATTAAATTCGTTAGCCTGATCCACCGGACTGAGTTCTGCAGTTACTGTTTTAGCTTTTTCTTTCATGGAAGATTCACTGCTTAGGTACAGATGCTGATTTCTGGCAACTGTATCAATAAGCTCTTGAGCTTCTTCAATTGTTTTTCTCATGTGTATAGATCCACCAGCTGAGTGGTCTAGAGAAATCTGAGCTTTTTCTGTAAGCCCATAGTAAAAGATGTCTAATTGCACCCATTCTGAAAACATTTCAGAGGGGCATTTTCTTAGCATCTCTCTATACCTCTCCCAAGCATCATAAAGGGATTCATTATCTCCTTGTTTGAAGCCTTGAATGTTTAGCCTTAGCTGTGTCATCCGTTTGGGAGGGAAATAGTGATTCAGGAATTTTTCTGACAGCTATTTCCATGTTTTTATGCTGTTTTTAGGCTGGTTATTTAACCACCTCTTAGCTTGATCTTTTACAGCAAATGGAAACAGTAGTAATCTGTAGACATCCTGATCCACTTCCTTATCATGTACTGTATCAGCAATTTGCAGAAATTGTGCCAGAAACTCTGTAGGTTCTTCATGTGGAAGACCAGAATACTGACAGTTTTGCTGCACCATGATAATGAGCTGAGGATTCAGCTCAAAGCTACTAACTCCAATAGAGGGTATACAGATACTACTCCCATATGAAGCAGTAGTGGGGTTAGCATATGACCCCAGAGTCCTCTTGGACTGTTCATTCCTACTTGCTTCCATGATGGAATACAAGAAGAGAATTTATAGTTTGAAAATTATTTATTTTATAAAAATTAAAATTTTTATAAAATAAAACGAAATAAATAAATGAAAGTGAAAATATTTTGAAACTGAAAATTGAATTTTTAATATAAAATTTTCGAAAAGAAATTGTGGTTCAAAATTAGTTAGAAAAATAAATTTTTTTTTTTGAATTTTGAATTTTATGATGAAAGAGAGAAACACACAAAAGACACAAGACTTAAAATTTTTAGATCTAGTGCTCCTTAATTTTCGAAAATTTTTGGAGGGAAAACACCAAGGAACACCAAACTTAAAAATTTTAAGATCAAGACACAAGAAAAACTCAAGAACACAAGGAAGAACACCAAACTTAAAATTTTTAGAAAACTTTAATAAAATTTTCGAAAATTATGAAAAGATTAACAAGAAAACACCAAACTTAGAATAAGACACTAAAACTCGAAAAATTAACAATTAATTAAAAGAAAAATAATAAATTTTGAAAAGAAATTTTTGAAAAGAAACTATCCTATCAATATTGATTTAATGACTCTATAACAATAAAAATAAGAATAAAAATAAAAATAAATTATTCCTAATCTAAGAAATAAAATAAGCCTTCAATTGTCCAAACTCAATAATCCCCGGCAACGGCGGCAAAAACTTGGTGGACGAAATTGTATCTCTTTATGGAATATGATAATAGAGCATGGTACAAGATCAACTTCGTTCAACTAACCAGCAAGTGCACTGGGTCGTCCAAGTAATACCTTACGTGAGTAAGGGTCGATCCCACGGAGAGTATTGGCTTGAAGCAATCAATGTTTATTTTATTAATCTTAGTCAGGATGCCAATAAGGTTAATTGGATTTTACTTGTAAAAAGCTAAACTACAAACTACTTAAAATTGTAAGTTGGAATAATAAAGAATACTAGCGTTACTTGTTATGCAGTAATGGAGAATATGTTGGAGTTTTGGAGATGCTTTGTCCTTTGACTTCAACTCTTCCTTGAAATCCTCTTCTCACACGCAGATTCCTTCCATGGCAAGCTCTATGTAGGGTGTCACCGTTGTCAGTGGCTACTTCCCATCCTCTCAGTGAAAACGTTCCTATGCTCTGTCACAGCACGGCTAATCATCTGTCGGTTCTCAATCAGGTTGGAATAGAATCCATTGATCCTTTTGCGTCTGTCACTAACGCCCAGCCCTCAAGAGTTTGAAGCACGTCACAGTCATTCAATCCCGGAATCCTACTCGGAATACCACAGACAAGGTTTAGACTTTCCGGATTCTCATGAATGCCGCCATCCATGTAGCTTATACCACGAAGATTCTGTTGGGGGATCTAAGAGATATTCATTCAGTCTGATGTAGAACGGAGGTGGTTGTCAGGCACACGTTCATGGATTGAGGAAGGTGATGAGTGTCACGGATCATCACCTTCTTCACAATTAAGCGCAAATAAACATCTTAGATAAGAACAAGCGTGTTTGAATGGAAAACAAAGGAATTGTATTAAATCATCGACACGCTGCAGAGCTCCTAACCCCCAACAATGGAGTTTAGAGACTCATGCCGTCAAAAGTATGTAATTCAGATCTGAAAATGTCATGAGGTACAAGAAATGTCTGTAAAAGTTGTTTAAATAGTAAACTAGTAACCTAGGTTTACAGAATATGAGTAAACTAAGATAATTGGTGCAGAAATCCACTTCTGGGGGCCCACTTGGTGTGTGCTGGGGCTGAGACTAAAGCTATCCACGAGTGGAGGACTTTCTTGGCGTTAAACTCTAGGTTATGACGTGTTTTGGGCGTTCAACTCCGGATCATGACGTTTTTCTGGCGTTTAACTCCAGACAGCAGCATGAACTTGGCGTTTAACGCCAAGTTACGTCGTCTATCCTTGCGCAAAGTATGGACTATTATATATTGCTGGAAAGCCCTGGATGTCTACTTTCCAACGCCGTTGAGAGCGCGCCAATTGGACTTCTGTAGCTCCAGAAAATCCATTTCGAGTGCAGGGAGGTCAGGATCCAACAGCATCAGCAGTCCTTTTTCAGCCTAAGTCAGATTTTTGCTCAGCTCCCTCAATTTCAGCCAGAAAATACCTGAAATCACACAAACTCATAGTAAAGTCCAGAAATATGATTTTTGCCTAAAAACTAATATTATTTTACTAAAAACTAACTGAAACATGCTAAAATCTACATGAAATTACCCCCAAAAAGCGTATAAAATATCCGCTCATCACCGGTACTGTGAGCTGAAGTACCCGACTTTTGCAAACTCCAAAAATCTATACCTGGAACGTTCCTTGAAGATTCCAGAAGCCCTTCAGCAATACACCACTGAGCAAATCAAGCAAAGGGGCTGGTTCTTTCTGGAGAGACCACTGACAGAGATCAATGCATCTTGGGTTCGGGAATTCTATTGCAACTACTACCTTACTACTCTTGATGCAGTGAACCTGAGGGGAAAGTAAATTCTGGTCACTGAGGAGGCCATAGAGACCATTCTCCAGCTCCCAGCCAAGTCTGATCAGCCTGATGGTTTTTCAAAGGCTGAGGAGGACATGAGTCAGATGCAGTTTGATTGGGATGCTGTGAAGGCACGGATTACTCTCGACCCTGCTGTTCCTTGGGAGATGGGTCAGAACACTACTATGCCCAGAGGGATCAAGAGAGTGTACTTGAATGATGAGCCTTGGCTATGGCATCAGATCTTGAGCAACTATGTGATGCCGAGTACTCATGAGACTGAGATCCCGGTTGCCATAATTAACCTCCTCTGGTGTGTGCTGGAGGGTAAGGACCTGTATTTGCCTCGTTT
Source organism: Arachis stenosperma (assembly GCF_014773155.1). NCBI lineage: Eukaryota > Viridiplantae > Streptophyta > Magnoliopsida > Fabales > Fabaceae > Arachis > Arachis stenosperma. Next base: position 93,595,127 of record NC_080380.1, read on the forward strand.
TATCCGGCAGTATATGGCCAGGGTCCACGTCCGAGGCACCCTCCCTTTTCCGTATCTAGTTACACAGCTTGGCCGTCGGGCTGACGTGCCATGGGAGGATGCCGATGAGAGACCACCAGCAGCGGATTGCAGGAAGATAATTCCTCACAGCAGGAACTTCCTAGCTTTGGGCTACAGACCACCACCCTTCACTGCTACTGATGAGACCGCCCCTCCGTCTGCTGGACCCTCTTCATCCACAGCTGCCCCAGCTGCCCCCTGCTGCCACGACTGCACCTCCACCCGCCTCTGAGCCGGTTTATCGCCTCGTGCACCGTCTATTCCGCCAGCTTGATCAGATGAAGTGCCATAACCGGCGCATGTATAAGAGATTGGAGCGCCGCAGCAGGCGACGCTATTCCCATCTGAAGCTTATGATCAGACAGGGCGCCGACATCCCCTCCGAGCCCGACACTCCATCAGAGCCATCAGAGGAGGAGGAGGATGAGTACGAGGAGGAGCCTCATTCCCAGGCAGAGACTCAATTCCAGGAGGAGACTTATCAGTAGGCAGCCACAGAGCAGGCTGCCCTGCATCAGGAGGTTATGCCCCAGATAGAGGCTGCGGATCCAGAGATCCCGATATAGTCAGCCCCACCTCTACAGCAGCCAGACTCCCAGCCCACCACCACCGAGACTCCAGCTGCCATCCCTACCAGTGATGACACCCCTTCACACCCGGCTTGATTGAGCATCAGGGACGATGCTTCCTTTTAAGTGTGGGGAGGTCGCCATCTCTGGCGTGTATTTTGGTGAACCACTACATACTTTTTCTTTTATTTTGGATATTTTTCTGTATTTTTCTTTTTACTGTTATTCTCTGAGTACTTATACATTGCTACTTGTGTATTGTTACTCTATTTTCTGCATTTTGCATCTTTAGTTCATATTTTAGCCATTTAGTTTATTTTAGTTATTTAGTTTAGTTTGCAATTCTGATTTATTAGTGGATTAATTAGTATAGTTTACCCTTTTTAGCATAAGATAGTATAGTTTAAATAGAAAAAAATATAAAAAAGAAGTAAGCGAGGAAATTGAACATATCAGATTTAAATCCATAAACCTTGTATATAGCATTACATGATGTAGTTAAGCTGACAACATTTCATCAAGGAGGAACATTAAAACTTTAAAAGATACCCTAAATAATTTTTTTATGAGAATAATGGGAATTTTTAACTAAACCTGCATACAATATATAAATGATATATGATGCTTGAGTTAGAGAACACACAGCCTGTGAGTCTTGAGCTTAATTATATGGTTGCATTCAAACCATAATTTCATTTCTGTGTGTTACATTTCTTTTTATTCTGATGTTCTTTCCTTTGCTTTAATCTATATGTCCAATTATAGAATATAGAATAGATACATACCAAGAGAATGATTGAGGCCATCAATTGATTTTAGCTCACTTACCCCAAATTAGCCTACCTTTTACATCACCCTTGTTAGCCCCCTTGAGCCTTTTAAAACCCCTTTATTCTATTTAGCCAAATTACTAGCCTTAAGCAGAAAAACAAAAGAAAACCCCAAGTGAATCCTTGGTTAGCTTAAGATAGAAAATCATGAATAGAGTTAAATGTGGAAAACCTTGTGGGAACATGAGTGATAGAAACAAAGAGTTAGGAAGATTAAAAAGAAATAAAAATAAATTTGGGAAGTATGCTCATGAGAAAATCAAAGTGATTCAATTACCATGTGCATCAAAAAAAAAATTTTTTTTTCAGCATCTGAATAAAAGGGGATACAAAAAGAAACTCCCCAATGAAAACAATGCACATGGGATAAAAATAAAAAGTGAAACATGAGCATGTAAACAATAAGTGGGATAATATGGAAAATAGGTAAAGAAGTTTTATCTTGCTGATCATGTATGTTAGGTGAGATCTTAGTCTAATTAAGGATTCACTTATTAGCTCACTTGACCCTATACATAAATCCTTACCTTTACCTTGGCCCCATTACAACCTCAATTAAGACCTCATGACTTTTTGGTATGACTATATTCTATAATTGTTGATTGGTTAGATGAAGAACAAAGCTATAGAAAGTAAGAATAAAAAGAAAAATAGAGTGAATAAACCCAATAAACACTGAGTAACTAGAGAGTAAACACAAAACCCAGTGAGGGTTCAATAACTCATCAACATATATCTGTGCTCAAATTTACTAATTGTTTTGCAAGTTTATACAATGATTTCTTTCCCATCTCATTTGCTAAATTGCTTTATTATTTAAGGGTTGGCTATATATATATATATACATAACTCCTTGAGAATGTGAATTAACTTAGCTACATGTAGGCTTTATATATGAGTGGATAAATTAGAATTGCATGACTCATTAGGTAGATGCATTTAAAATAGGTTGCATTTCATAACATTCCATCACTTTAACCTTAATTATTTACCTTGGATTTAGCATGAGGACATGCTAGTGTTTAAGTGTGGGGAGGTTGATAAACCCATATTTCATGAGATATTTTGTGCTTAATTTGAGTGATTTATACAATCCCTCACCTACTTATTCACATTAATTGCATGGTTTTACCTTCCCTTCCTTATTATGTCATATTGTGAAAAACATGTTTCCTAAGCTTTGAAAATTAATTATTTTAATTACCTTTATTTCCATTCGATGCCGTGATTAGTGTGTTGAGTAGTTTCAGATTTTCTAAGGCAGAATGACTTAAAGGATGAAAAAGGAAACATACTAAAAGGAAAGGAGAAAGCAAAATGGAGCTTTAAGGAAAATGGTATCCACGCGATCGCATGGACGACGCGATCGCGTGCCAAGCACGAATCAGCAGCGACGCGGCCGCATAACTGACGCGACCGCGTGCCTTAAGCAGAACGCACATGACGCGGTCGCATGACTGACGCGACCGCGTGGCAAGGAAAAGCTCCGAATGACCCGACCGCGTGACCCACGCAGACGCGTGACAGAGGCCACGCTCCAGAAAATTACTGAACACGCCCCAGTGAGTTCTGAGGCCCTTTTTGGCCCAAATCCAAGTCCAGAAGGCATAGACCAGAGGTTATGAAGTGGGGGAATGCATCCATTCAAAAAAAGAGCTCGCATAATTTTAGTTTTCAATGATTTAGATTTAGTCTAGAGAGAGGTTCTCTCTCTCTTTTAGGATTTAGGATTTTTTCTTGTTTCAAGAGTAACTCTGGATCCCAGGTTTAATGTTCTTTTATTTTAAGTTTTACTTTTATTTATTTATTCCAACAATTGAGTTGATTATTATAATTTGATTTATGAATTTCTCCCATGTCACGGATGGTCATTTACTTTTATAATTTAATTTATGAATTATTCCATGTTACAGATAATTATTTGAATTAATGATAATTGAGGTATTTTCAGTTTATAATTGTTCTCTTTGAATTAAGTTGCCATTGCTTCCCATCTAAGGATATTTTTATTATTCCAGCAATTTTACTTTTTCTCCTTTTGGTTCTGATTAAGAATTTAGTAACTCAACAGTTATTAAACTCAACGTAATTAATAATCGTTATCTTGCTAATTGAGCTGAACCTGAATAATCCCAAACTTTTCTTAGGAAATAATTAGGATTCAAAGGTCAATTTAATTAGTCCCTTGACTTTCCTTTGCCCTGGTAAAGGTTGACCAAGTGGAGTTTAGATTCAACTTTTATTATAGTTGAGAGAGATAACTAAGTTAGACCTCTAAATTCCCTTATCTTGCCAAAAGTTGTTTTACAGTTATTATTTATTTTTAATTGCCATTTAATTCACTCATCATTTAAATTACTTGCTTCTAACCTTCTAAACCCCGTTTACAACCTTTATAACCAATAATAAGAATATACTTCCTCGCAGTTCCTTGAGAAGACGACCCGAGGTTTGAATACTCGGTTAACAATTTCTAAAGGGGTTTGTTAGTTGTCACACCCAAAACGTTTGTATGAAAGGACTTTTGAAGGTTTAGAAACTATACTTGCAACGAGGATTTATCCGTAATTTTCTAGACCACGCAAAAGTTCTCTCATCATTCCTCAGTTTGGAACTCCTTTTTGTTCAAAGAACATCCCAAGAGGTCTTCCTCACTGGGGTTTACGTCCTTCTCCTCCTCTTTGGATTCGGCCATTGTGATTATGTCAATGGCCTTGCACTCTCTTTTTGGATTCGCTTTTGTATTGCTTGGGAGAGTACTAGGAGGAGTTTCAATGATTTTTTTGCTCAGCTGGCCCACTTGTGCCTCCATATTTCTAATGGAGGACCTTGTTTCACCATGAAACTTAAAGTGGTCTTAGACAGATCAGAGACTATATTTGCTAAGCTAGAGGAGCTCTGCTCAGAATTCTCTGTCTGTTGCTGAGAAGATAATGGGAAAGGATTGCTATTGCTGAGCCTGTTTCCTCCACCATTATTAAAGCCTTGTTGAGGCTTTTGCTGATCCTTGCATGAGAAATTTGGATGATTTCTCCATGAGAAATTATAGGTGTTCCCATAGGATTCACCCATGTAATTCACCTCTGCCATTGCAGGATTCTCTGGATCAAAAGCTTCTTCTTCAGAAGATGCCTCTTTAGTACTGTTGGATGCATTTTGCCATCCATTCAGACTTTAAGAAATCATGTTGACTTGCTGAGTCAACATTTTGTTCTGAGCCAATATGGCATTCAGAGCATCAATTTCAAGAACTTCCCTTTTCTAAGGTGTCCTATTACTCACATGAATCCTCTCAGTGGTGTACATGAATTTGTTATTTGCAACCATGTCAATGAGTTCTTGAGCTTCTGCATGCGTTTTCTTTAGGTGAATGGATCCACCTGCAGAATGGTCCAATGACATCTTAGAGAACTCAGATAGGCCATAATAGAATATATCCAAAATGGTCCACTCTGAAAGCATGTCAGAAGGACACCTTTTGGTCATCTGCTTGTATCTTTCCCAAGCTTCATAGAAGGATTCACCATCTTTTTGTTTGAAGGTCTGAACATCCACTCTAAGCTTGTTCAGCCTTTGAGGAGGAAAGAACTTAGCCAAAAAGGTCGTGACCAGCTTATCTCAAGAGTCCAGGCTATCTTTAGGTTGTGAGTCCAACCATGTTCTAGCTCTGTCTCTTACAACAAAAAGGGAAAAGCATGAGCTTGTAGACTTCAGGATCTACTCCATTAGTCTTAACAGTCTCACAGATCTGCAAGAACTCAGTTAAAAACTGGTAGGGATCTTCTGATGGAAGTCCATAAAACTTGCAGTTCTGTTGCATTAGAGCAACTAGTTGAGGCTTCAGCTCAAAATTGTTTGCTCCAATGGCAGGGATTGAGATGCTTCTTCCATCAACTTGGAAGTGGGTGTAGTATAATCACCAAGCATCCTCCTTGCGTTATTATTGTTGTCATTATTTTTGGCTGCCATCTCCTCTTCCTTTTCGAAAATTTATGTAAGGTTGTCTCTGGATTGTTGTAATTTAGCTTCTCTTAGTTTCCTCTTCAGAGTCCTTTCAGGTTCAGGATCTGCTTCAAACAAAATATTCTTGTCCTTGCTCCTGCTCATATGAAAAAGAAAGGAGCAGAAAATAATAATAGGGATCCTCTTTACCACAGTAGAGAGATTCCTTTATGTGAGTATAAGAATAAAAGAATAGAAGAAGGAGAAGAGAAAAAATTGAACACAGAGGGGAAGAGAGGGTTCGAATTTTGAGATGAAGAGGAGTGTTAGTAATTGAATGAATAAATAGAAGAAGATAAGAGAGAGAATTCGAAAATTATTTTTGAAAAATTAGTGATTTTTGAAATTAAGAGAAGAATTAAAATTAAAATTGAAATTAAAATTTGAAACAATTAGTTAATTAAAAGAATTTTGAAAAAGAGGGAGGCATTTTCGAAAATTAGAAAGAGAAAAGTAGTTAGGTGGTTTTGAAAAAGATAAGAAACAAATAGAAAGTCAATTAGTTAGTTGAAAAAGATTTGAAAATCAATTTTGAAAAGATAAGAAGTTAGAAAAAATTTTGAAATTGATTTTGAAAAAGCTATGATTTAAAAAGATATGATTGAAAAAGATTTGATTTTTAAAATTAAAATTGATTACTTGACTAACAAGAAATTAAAATATATGATTCTAGAATTTAAAGATTGAACCTTTCTTAACAAGAAAGTAACAAACTTCAAATTTTTGAATCAATCACATTAATTGTTAGTAAAGTTTTCGAAAATTATGAAATAAAGATAAGAAAAAGATTTTGAAAAATATTTTTTTTAAATTTTCGAAAGTTATAAAAGAAAAATGAAAAAGATTTGATTTTTGAAAAGGTTTTAAAAAGATAGGATTTTTAAAATTGAAATCTTGACTTGACTAACAGAAACAACTAATTTTAAAAATTTTTTACTAAGTCAACCCAAAGATTTCGAAATTTATGAGAGAAATAAGGAAAAGATATTTTTTGATTTTTGAATTTTTTATGATGAGAGAGAAAAACACAAAAATGACTCACAACATGAAAATTATGAATCAAAACACATGATGCATGCAAGAACACTATGAATGTCAAGATGAATACCAATAACACTTTGAAGATCAAAATGAACATCAAGACTTATTTTTGAAAATTTTCAAGAAAAGAAAAACATGCAAGACACTAAACTTAGAAATTTTTAATGCTTAGAAACTATGAATGCAAAAATGCATATGAAAAACAACAAAAAACACAAAACAAGAAAATTTAAAGATCAAACAAGAAGACTTATCAAGAACAACTTGAAGATCATGAAGAACACATGCATGAATTTTCGAAAAAAGAATGCATAAATTTTAAAAACATGTAATTGACACCAAACATAAAATTTGACTCTAGACTCAAACAAGAAACACAAAATATTTTTTTTATTTTATGATTTTCTAATTTTTTTGCATTTTTCGAAAATTATATTTTTGAAAATGAAAATAAAGAAATTTTTTTTGAAATATTTTTGAAATAATTTTTTGAAAAGAAAATTACCTAATCTGAGCAACAAGATGAATCGTCAGTTGTCCAAACTCGAACAATCCCCAGCAACGGCACCAAAAACTTGGTGCACGAAATTGTGATCATCAACAATGGCACCAAAAACTTGGTAGCGCTCTCAAACGTGAATCACACTTTGTCACAACTTCGCACAACTAACCAGCAAGTGCACTGGGTCGTCCAAGTAATAAACCTTACGTGAGTAAGGATCGATCCCACGGAGATTGTTGGTATGAAGTAAGCTATGGTCTTCTTGTAAATCTCAGTTAGGAGAATTCAAATGGTTATAAAGGTTTCGAAAATAATAATAATAAATAAAGCATAAAATAAAGATAGAGATACTTATGTAATTCATTGATGAGACTTTCAGATAAGTGTATGGAGATGCTTGTCCCTTCTGAATCTCTACTTTCCTACTGCTTTCATCCAATCCTTCATACTTCTTTCCATGGCAAGTTGTATGTAGGGCATCACCGTTGTCAATGGCTACTTCCCATCCTCTCAGTAAAAATGGTCCAAATTCTCTTGTCACAGCATGGCTAATCATCTGTCGGTTCTCGATCATGTCGGAATAGAATCCATTGATTCTTTTGCGTCTGTCACTACGCCCAACAATCGCGAGTTTGAAGCTCGTCACAGTCATTCAATCCCTGAATCCTACTCGGAATACCACAAAAAAGGTTTAGACTTTTCGGATTCTCAAGAATGGCCGCCAATAATTCTAGCTTATACCACGAAGATTCTGATTAAGGAATCCAAGAGATACACGCTCGTTCTAAGGTAGAACGGAAGTGGTTGTCAATCACGCATTCATAGGTGAGAGTGATGATGAGTGTCATAGATCATCACATTCATCATGTTGAAGTGCAGCGAATATCTTAGAATAAGAATAAGTATGAATTGAATAGAAAATAGTAGTAATTGCATTAATACTCGAAGAACAGCAGAGCTCCACACCCTTAATCTATGGTGTGTAGAAACCCCACCATTGAAAATACATAAGTGATCAAGGTCCAGACATGGCCAAATGGCCAGCCCCCAAAGTCTAGGAACTCAAAGTTCCAAGATACCCATATGTCTAATACAATAGTTAAAAGTTCTATTTATACTAAACTAGCTACTAGGGTTTACAGAAATAAGTCTAAGTGCAGAAATCCACTTCCGGGGCCCACTTTGGTGTGTGCTTGGGCTGAGCTTGAGCTTTACACATGTAGAGACTTCTCTTGGGTTAAACGCCAAGTTGTAACGTGGTTTTGGCGTTTAACTCTAGTTTGTGATGTGTTTCTGGCGTTTTACTCCAGAATGCAGCATGGAACTGGCATTAAACGCCAGTTTGCATCGTCTAAACTCGAATAAAGTATGGACTATTATATATTTCTGGAAAGCTCTAGATGTCTACTTTCCAACGCCGTTGAGAGCGCCCCATTTGAAGTTCTGTAGCTCCATAAAATCCATTTGGAGTGCAGAGAGGTCAGAATCCAACAGCATCAGCAGTCCTTTGTCAGCCTGAATCAGATTTTTGCTCAGGTCCCTCAATTTCAGCCAGAAAATATTTAAAATCACAGAAAAACACACAAACTCATAGTAAAGTCTAGAAATGTGAATTTTGCATAAAAACTAATGAAAACATCCCTAAAAGTAGCTAGATCCTACTAAAAACTACCTAAAAACAATGCCAAAAGCGTATAAATTATCCGCTCATCACCCTCCACTATCGCACCATATTCTGTGCATCCTCCCTTGCGTCACCCTCTTCCATCGTGTCGCCCTCCTCCATCATGCCATAGTGGGTTGTTCTCTCTTTCATTGCTGTCGCTTGTCCTCCTTTCCCAATGCCGAAGAGGTAGAATAAGCTGAAAAGGGAAGAAGAAGTGGGTTGTGCTCCCTTGCGTTGCCGTCGCGTGCATCCTCCCTCGCCGGTGCCGAAGAAAGGATTGATGGTGGTCTTAACATTGCTGGAGCTTTCTATCACCATCAGAGCTCTCTTCTGATTGTTACATCAGCGTTTTTCGTTCACTGTGACGTCATTATTTAGGTGATTTTGTCAAATTTTAAAAACTTTCAAAGATTATTTTGTTAATAACAAAAATCAAAGACATGTCAGCCACAAAATATTTGGAATACCGATATGATATTTACCTAAATTAAAAATTGATTTGTCTAAATTACACACGACGCATACCAATCACTTGAACGTGTTAAACTTTGATGTCTAACTAGAGTGTATAACATCTGTATTGTTAGTTCCCGATTTTAAAACCTCAGCCTGCTAAACTCCTCCCCTCTAACTGCTTCCCCTTCTCACTCTCAAGGTCACCGCAGAGCCGTCATTGCGATAAACCCAGCCCGAGGGGAACGTGGTCATCATCGTTCACCTGAGAGAATCGTCAGAGGCAGAATAGTCGGTCAGAGGCCAAATCATCGCCGCCTTCATCGTGAGGAGAAGCAGAGGCAGAATCCCAAGGAGAATCGCGTAGCCTCCATCCAGATCTTCGTCACCACCTCCAGACTCCAGCGCGCTCTCCGTCGTAGCTTGCAGTCCGGTCTCCGGTGCCTCCAGCAAGATCGTCTTCATCGCAGTCATCAGCCTCTTCGCCATCTGGTATCCAGCAACTCAGCAAGTCCAGTAAGTCCATAATAATTATTGTTGTAAGGTTTTTGTAGGAGCAATTTGTAATATATAGATCTAACGAAAATTGTTCTTGTTGATGGAATTGTTCTCATTGTATCTAATAGAAATTGTTATCATCGATGGAAATCGTTTTCATTGTATATATCCTTTGATTTGAAATAGATCTGAATGAAATTGTTCTCAGCCTCTCGAGATTGAGAAACAGGGGAAGGGTGTTAACCTTCTGTTAAAAGACCTTGGATTTGTCGTTTGTATTATAATTTAGGATTTTTTTAATTTTTTTCTAATTTTGTTGTTTTTTCTTTTTTTTTCACTCAAAACCCCATGTAATTGCTAGGTAATTGATATGATGTTTAAAAATTGGTATTTAATTTGTTAAAAAAATAAAAAATTAATATTTAATTTTGTTTTCTTAAAAAAATAAAAAATTAATATTTAAGATGCATCAATGTGTTTCAGAAATTATTATGGGAATATTTTATCATGAACGATCAATCAATTATGACTGCACTTTCTTTGTGAGAATATTCTGTTTGAGTAAATGGAGATAGAGATGCCATAGCCCATACGTGAATTTAATTTTCAGAAATTGAATTTTGAGATATCTGTCACCCAATTTTATTTTGTGTTTTTAAAATTTTAAACCAAAAACCCTAAACGCATCTCTTCATTGTTCGTGTTTTCCACACCCTCAGTCTCAGTCTCCTTTCCTCTGTTCTACAAGGTAGTGATTCTCTCTGTGTTTTTGCCTCTTTTTATGTGTGGCATTTAAGCTCCTCTAATGGCAGTGTCAAAGGATAAGAGAGTTAATGCAAATAAGGTTATAATAGAATATATAGATACATGAGGTTTGATGTCCAATTTTCGGAACCTTGAGTTATAATTAATATATCCTGTTTCTACCGTTTTATCATTATTGCTGTATTGCTTACAAATATTCTTGCTTTGCTTTGCGATGTTTTGCTACTGCAGATAGAGGGCATGGGCAGGAACATGGTGGTATCAGCATTGCAGTTTACCTGCACCGACGATGTCGATATCAATGTTGACACTGCCGAAAGGTTGTCTTCTTACACCTTATTCTCTTTCAATCAATTGTGTTTTGATCTGGGCTCATGAAAGCCATGTTTGGAATTGAATTCATTTTCGGAAATATCATCCTTGCTATATTAGTTTATGAGTTGCCCATGTTCAAAGAATCCCTTTTAGCAAGTTTATGAGTTGCCCATGTTCAAAGAATCCCTTTTAGCTCTTGAATCATCTGAATATAGTTCACATTTTGAACAAATAGTATGAACATTAGAATTGAATTCCATATGCCATATGAGATGTAACAGCTTCCTTGGAGTAGTGTGTGTGCACAAGGGAGATTGACATTGCTTAACTTGCCATTTTTACAAGTTAGGAAATCCTTATGTTAACATAAGTAGTTGTCATGCCAGTTTAAAATTATTTGATGTTAATGGTTTATTTGTCCTGCTCAAAAAATCTTTATATATGCAAGAATATGTATTGCTGTTGTTTGAACTTTGCCACGGAGTTTAAATCAGCATCTGATGTTTCCATATGCCATGTTCCTGAGTATCAATGTCATTCTTATTACACTACGGGTTTGCCATTGGTTATTGTTGTTCTTGAATAAATCAAGGTGTCATTCAATATTGGAAAGAATATAGCATATATACGGCTACAGATCTCCTGCAAATAAACATAACATAGACTAACAAACTAATTAACTAGTAACTAGATAACTGAGTTGTAATTTAATCAGATAGTTATTGATTGAAGATACAACAAAAGTTTTCTGAACTTCGAAAGTAACTGATAATGGGTTGCAAGATTAACTCGATCAATTTTTGAGCAACCTTTCCTCGAATGAATTGGCAATCTCAATGTTAGTTCAAAAAGGATCGTCATTTTGAGTTTCCTGTCTTTTTTGACTTGCAATTTATATTTAAAAGATTACTCTAGTTTTATATGTGTTTTTGACTTCTATTCTATTTATCGAGCTTTGTTATTCATTTCCTATTTGTTATATGTGCTGATACGAGACTATGTATATATTATTCAATCACAAAAGTGAAATGTATGATATGTGATGCTTTTGTTTGCTCCAGGCTGGTTAGAGATGCTCATAAACAGGGTGCAAACATTGTTCTCATTCAGGTGTGCATAATTAATACCTGGGCTGAATGCCTTTCCCTGGCAGTGTTTTGTAATTATTTGACATATCAATCTTAGAAGATCCAATGCCACATAGTGTTATGCTAATTTCTTTACTATTTTACTAATGCTAAGTGGGATTTGTTTCAAGGAATTCTAATTTGTTCCAGGGAATTATCCATGGAAATATATCATTCCCATGTTTGGTTTAAGTTTTAAATTTAATTTTTAGTATTTAACTTTCGATGTTGAAACAAATGCCCACTAAAGGTTTAGTAGAATATGTATGTGGCAAAAGGGATTTCTGTTCTTACTTTATTTTCCCTGGGTGAAATTACTGGAGTCTTTAAAAACCCTGATGGGTTGTGTGTTAAGGATATCTTAATGATGCATGACTAATTTCAAGAACTCTTTGAAGGTTATTACTTCTATAAAGCACAAAGAGAAGATTGCATTCAAAGAGCTAAGCCATACAAGGATCATCCTACAATTCTCAGGTAAAGAAAGAAAAGAAGTTTCTTCTGTAATGTGCTTTTCTATTAGTGTTTGTGTGCCAATTAGTGGAACTATATTTACAATTATTTTCTGTATGTCTATGTCATTCTGTAGTGGATCTTATTTTTGTTTCAACCTTTGTAATGTAGGATACAGGAACTTGCAAAAGAGTTAGGCGTAGTCATACCAGTTAGCTTCTTCGAGGAGGCAAACAACGCACATTATAATTCAATAGCCATAATTGATACTGATGGGAGTGATCTTGGGATTTATAGAAAATCCCATATTCCAAATGGACCAGGTATGGTGATGAGCGGATTATTTATACGTTTTTTGGCATTATTTTTAGGTAGTTTTTAGTAGAATCTAGCTACTTTTTGGGATGTTTTTATTAGTTTTTATGCAAAATTCATATTTCTGGACTTTACTAAGAGTTTGTGAGTTTTTCTATGATTTCAAGTATTTTCTGGCTAAAATTGAGGGACCTGACCAAAAATTTGACTCAGAGGCTGACAAAGGACTGCTGATACTGTTGGATTCTGACCTCCCTACACTCGAAGTGGATTTTCTGGGGCTGCAGAACTCCAAATGGTGCACTCTCAATTGCATTAGAATGTAGACATCCAGGGCTTTCCAGAAATATATAATAGTCTATGCTTTGCTCGCGTTTTGACGACGCAAACTGGCGTTCAAACGCCCCTTCTCTGCCCTATTCTGAAGTCAAAACGCCAGAACTGGCATAAAAGTTGGAGTTAAACGCCCAAACTAGCACCAAAGCTGGTGTTTAACTCCAAGAGAAGCCTCTACACGTGTAAAGCTCAATGCTCAGCCCAAGCACACACCAAGTGGGCCCGGAAGTGGATTTCTGCATCATTTACCTATTTTTGTAAACCCTAGTAGCTAGTTTCATTATAAATAGGACCTTTTACTATTGTATTTTCATCTTGGAATCTTTGGACGATTGTTCACATTGGGAGGCTGGCCATTTGGCCATGCCTAGACCTTGTTCTTATGTATTTTCAATGGTGAAGTTTCTACACACCATAGATTAAGGTGTGGAGCTCTGCTGTTCCTCGAGTATTAATGCAATTACTACTGTTTTCTATTCAATTCATGCTTATTCTTATTCTAAGATATTCACTCACACTTTAACCTGATGAATGTGATGATCCGTGACACTCATCATCATTCTCACCTATGAATGCGTGACTGACAACCACTTCCGTTCTACTTAAGATTGAGCGTGTATCTCTTAGCCTCCATTCCGAAAGATTGGAGTCTTCGTGGTATACGCTAGAATTATTGGCGGCCATTCCTGAGATTTGAAAAGTCTAAACCTTGTCTGTGGTATTCCGAGTAGGATCTGGGAAGGGATGACTGTGACGAGCTTTAAACTCGCGAGTGTTGGGCGTAGTGATAGACACAAAAGGATAGTAAATCCTATTCCAACATGATCGAGAATCGACAGATGATTAGCCGTGCAGTGACAGCGCATTTGGACCATTTTCACTGAGAGGATAGGAGGTAGCCATTGATGCCTGTGAAACCTAACATACAGCTTGCCATGGAAAGGAGTATGAAGGATTGGATGAAGGCAGTAGGAAAACAGAGATTCGAAAGGAACAAAGCATCTCCATACACTTATCTGAAATTTCCACCAAAGATTTACATAAGTATCTCTATCTTTATTTTATGTTTTATTTATCCTTTAATTATGAAAACTCTATCACCCATTTGAATCCGCCTGACTGAGATTTACAAGGTGACCATAGCTTTCTTCAAGCCGACAATCTTTGTGGGATTGACCCTTACTCACGTAAGGTTTATTACTTGGACGACCCAGTGCACTTGCTGGTTAGTTGTGCGAAGTTGTGAAAAAGAGTGAGATTACAATTGTGTGAACCAAGTTGTTGGCGCAATTGTGTATCACAATTTCGTGCACCAAGTTTTTGGCACCGTTGTCGGGGATTATTCGAGTTTGGACAACTGACAGTTCATCTTGTTGCTCAGATTAGGTAATTTTTATTTTATTTTCAAAAAGTTTTCAAAAAATATTTCAAAAATTTTCTTCTTTTTTTTTTCATTTTTCTAAATATAATTTTCGAAAAATCCAAAAAAATTCATAAAATCATAAAAACTCAAAAATATTTCATGGTTCTTGTTTGAATCTAGGGCCAAATTTTAAGTTTGGTGTCAATTGCATGATTCTAATTGTCTTGCAATTTTTGAAACACATGCATTGTGTTCTTGATGATCTTCAAGTCGTTCTTGATGAATTGCCTTGTTTGATCTTCAAGATTTATTGATTTGCACTGCATGATGCTCTACATATGCATTCTTGCATTCATATGGCCCAAACATGAGAAAGTTCTAAGTTTGGTGTCCTCCATGTTTTCTTTCATTAAGAAAACTGAGTTCTTGATATTCATCTTGATCTTCAAGATTGTTCTTGGTGTTCATCTTGACGTTCATAATGTTCTTGCATATATCTTGTGTTTTGATCCAAGAATTATATGTTTTGACTCATTTTGTTGTTTTTCAAAAATTGAAAACATCTCTTCTTGAATAAAGGATTTAGCAAAATGATGATCCAAGAACATAAAGCAGAGGAATTACAGAGAAAAAGCTGGGCGTTCAAAACGCCCAGTGAAGAAGGAAAACTGGCGTTTAAACGACAGTCAGGGTACCTGGCTGGGCGTTTAAACGCCCAAACCATGCAACCATTGGGTGTTAAACACCCAAAACATGCAGCTCCTGGGCGTTTAACGCCAGGATGACACAAGGAGAGGAATTTTGTTTTTCAAAATCAAATCTTTTTCAAATCAAATATTTTCAATCATATCTTTTTCAAAATCATATCTTTTCAAACATATCTTTTTCAAAAATCAAATCTTTTCCTCATATTTTCAAAAATCTTGATTCAAAAATTTCAAGTTTGTTACTTTCTTGTTAAGAGAGATTCCATATTTGAAATTTAGAATCATATCTTTTAGTTTCTTGTTAATCAAGTCATTAATTTTAAAAATCAAATCTTTTTAATTTGTTTTTCAAAAATATCTTTTTTAAATCATATCTTTTTCAAATCACATTTTTTTTAATTCTAATTTCAAAAATCTTTTTCTAACTTCTTATCCTTTCAAATTTATTTCTTATCTTTTTCAAAATCACCTAACCATATTTTTTTACTTCAATTTTCGAAAACCACAACCAATTTTTCAAAATTATTTTAAATTTTCATTTTTTTAGTTATTAAATTTTTCGAAAATTTCTCCCCTTCTCTCATCTTTTTCTATTTAAACACTAACATTCCTCCTCCATTGTCAATTCGAACTCCATCTATCTTTGTGTGTTCAAAATTTTACCTACCTCCTTCTTCTATTCTTGTTTTCCTCGGACACCTCAAGGAATCTCTATACTGTGACATAGAGGATTCCATATTTTCTTTGTTTTCTTCTCTTTCATATGAGCAGGAACAAAGATAAAGGCATACTTGTTGAAGCTGATCCTGAACCTGAAAGGACTTTGAAGAGGAAGCTAAGAGTAGCTAAAGCACAAAACTCTGAAGAGGACTTCATTGAAATTTTCGAAAGGGAAGCAGGAAAAGAGACAATTATGGCCGAACCAAACAACAATGCAAGGAAGATGCTTGGTGATTTTACTACACCAACTTCCAACTTTTATGGAAGAAGCATCTCAATCCCCGCCATAGGAGCAAACAATTTTGAGCTAAAGCCTCAATTAGTTTCTCTACTACAACAGAACTGCAAGTTTCATGGAATTCCATTAGAAGACCCTTATTAGTTCTTAATTGAGTTCTTGGAGATCTGTGATACAGTTAAGACCAATGGAGTTGATCCTGAAGTCTACAAGCTTATGCTTTTCCCATTTGCTGTAAGAGACAGAGCTAGAACATAGTTGGATTCACAACCTAAGGAAAGCCTGAACTCTTGGGATAAGCTGGTCAGTGCTTTCTTGGCCAAAATCTTTCCATCTCAAAAGATGAGCAAGATTAGAGTGAAAATCCAAACCTTCAGACAGAAGGAAGGTGAATCCCTCTATGAAGCTTGGGAAAGATATAAGCAACTGATCAAAAGGTGTCCTACTGACATGCTTCCAGAATGGAGCATCATATGTATATTCTATGATGGTCTGTCTGAATTGTCAAAACTGTCATTGGACCATTCTGCAGGAGTATCTCTTCATCTGAAAACCCCTACAGAAGGTCAGGAATTCATTGAAATAGTTGCAAATAACCAGTTCATGTACACCTCTAAGAGGAATCTTGTGAACAATGGGACGCCTCAAAAGAAGGGACTTCTTGAAATTGATGCTCTGAATGCCATACTGTCTCAGAACAAAATATTGACCTAACAAGTCAATATGATCTCTTAGAGTCTGAATGGATTATAAAATGCATCCAACAGTACTAAAGAAGCATCTTCTGAAGAAGAAGCTTAAGATCCTAAGAACCCTGCAATGGCAGAGGTGAATTACATGGGTTAAGCCTTTGGCAACACCTATAATCCTTCATGGAAGGATCAACAAAAAGCTGAGCAAGCTTAGAGTGGATGTTCAGACCTTCAGACAAAAAGATGGTGAGTCCCTCTATGAAGCTTGGGAAAGATACAAGCAGCTGACCAAAAAGTGTCCCTCTGACATACTTTCAGAATGGACCACATTAGATATATTCTATGATGGCCTGTCTGAATTTTCCAAGATGTCCCTGGACCACTCTGCAGGTGGATCCATTCACCTAAAGAAAACGCCTGTAGAAGCTCAGGAACTTATTGAAATGGTTGCAAATAACCAGTTCATGTATACCTCTGAGAGGAATCTTGTGAGTAATGGGACGCCTCAAAAGAGAGGAGTTCTTGAAATTGATGCTCTGAATGCCATATTGGCTCAAAACAAAATATTGACCCAATAATTTAATATGATCTCTCAGAGTCTGAATAGATTGCAAAATGCATCCAACAGTACTAAAGAAGCATCTTCTGAAGAAGAAGCTTATGATCTTGAGAACCCTGCAATAGCAGAGGTGAATTACATAGGTGAAGCCTTTGGCAACACCTATAATCCTTCATGGAAAAATCATCCAAATTTCTCATGGAAGGATCAACAGAAGCAAGGCTTCAATAAAAACAATGGTGGAAGAAACAGGTTTAGCAATAGCAAACCTTTTCCATCATCATCTCAGCAACAGACAGAGCATTTTGAGCTGAATCCTTCTAGCTTAGCAAACATAGTCTCTGATCTATTTAAAACCACTATTAGTTTTATGACTGAAACAAGATCCTCCATTAGAAATTTGGAGGCACAAGTGGGCCTACTAAGTAAAAGGGTTACTGAAACTCCTCCTAGCACTCTCTCAAGCAATACAAAAGAGAATCCCAAAGGAGAGTGCAAGGTCATTGATATAATCAACATGGCCGAAACCTTAGAGAAGGAGGTGGACATGAATCCCAATGAGGAAGACATCAGAGAACGTCCAATGGTCAGTAAGGAATCCCCTAATAAGGAACCAAATGAATCTAAGGCTCATACAGAGATGATGAGCGGATATTTTGTACGCTTTTTGGGGGTAATTTCATGTAGATTTTAGCATGTTTCAGTTAGTTTTTAGTAAAATAATATTAGTTTTTAGGCAAAAATCATATTTCTGGACTTTACTATGAGTGTGTGTATTTTTCTGTGATTTCAGGTATTTTCTGGCTGAAATTGAGGGAGCTGAGCAAAATCTGACTTAGGCTGAAAAAGGACTGCTGATGTTGGATCCTGACCTCCCTGCACTCGAAATGGGTTTTCTGGAGCTACAGGAGTCCAATTGGCGCGCTCTCAACGGCGTTGGAAAGTAGACATCCAGGGCTTTCCAGCAATATATAATAGTCCATACTTTGCGCGAAGATAGACGACGTAACTTGGCGTTGAACGCCAAGTACATGCTGCTGTCTGGAGTTAAACGCCAGAGAAACGTCATGATCCGGAGTTGAACGCCCAAAACACGTCAAAACCTGGAGTTTGACGCCAAGAAAGGCCTTTACACGTGGAAAGCTTTAGTCTCAGCCCCCACACACCAAGTGGGCCCCAGAAGTGGATTTCTGCACCAATTATCTTAGTTTACTCATTTTTCTGTAAACCTAGGTCACTAGTTTACTATTTAAACAACTTTTACAGACTTATCTTGTACCTCATGACATTTTCAGATCTGAATTACATACTTTGTGACGGCATGAGTCTCTAAACTCCATTGTTGGGGGTGAGGAGCTCTGCAGCGTCTCGATGATTAAATACAATTCCTTTGTTTTCCATTCAAACACGCTCGTTCTTATCTAAGATGTTTATTCGCGCCTAACTGTGGAGAAGGTGATGATCCGTGACACTCATCACCTTCCTCAACCCATGAACGTGTGCCTGACAACCACCTCCGTTCATCAGACTGAATGAATATCTCTTAGATTCCCCAACAGAATCTTCGTGGTATAGGCCGGATTGATGGCGGCATTCATGAGAATCCGGAAAGTCTAAACCTTGTCTGTGGTATTCCGAGTAGGATTCCGGGATTGAATGACTGTGACGTGCTTCAGACTTTAACCTGCTGGGCGTTAGTGACAGACGCAAAAGAGGGATTCTATTCCAGTAGGAGCGGGAACCAACCGGTGATTGGCCGTACTGTGACAGAGTGCGTGCATAGCTTTCACTGCGAGGATGGGAAGTAGCCATTGACAACGGTGACACCCTACATAGAGCTTGCCATGGAAGGAACCTGCGTGTGAGAAGAGGATTTCAAGGAAGAGTTGAAGTCAGAGGACAAAGCATCTCCAAAACTCCAACATATTCCCCATTACTGCACAACAAGTAACGCTTTTATTCTCTATTATTAAAGTAATAACTATTTATTCTACGCTCTAATTGGCAACAAAAATACGAGGCTAAAGAATCCTATTGGTATCCTGACTAAGCCAAATAAAATAAATATTGATTGCTTCAAACCAATAATCTCTGTGGATTCGACCCTTACTCACGTAAGGTATTACTTGGACGACCCAGTACACTTGCTGGTTAGTTGAACGGAGTTGTGAATTCAACCAGTGCCATAATAAGGATTTTGAATGAACAAGAGACACAATAGTTTTTGTGTACATACTAAAGCTCAAAAGATAGAAATCACAATTTCGTCCACCAAGTTTTTGGCGCCGTTGCCGGGGATTATTGAGTTTGGACAATTGAAGGTTTATTTTATTTCTTAGATTAGGAATAATTTATTTTTATTTTTGTTCTTATTTTTTTAGAGTCATTAAATCAATATTGATGGGATAGTTTCTTTTCAAAAATTTCTTTTCAAAATTTATTATTTTTCTTTTAATTAATTGCTAATTTTCGTGAGTTTAGTGTCTTATTCTAAGTTTGGTGTTAATTGCATATTTTATATTTTTTCTCTAAAATTTTCGTGTTTTTGCTCTTGGTTCTTCATTGATCTTCAAGTTGTTCTTGTTTATTTTTCTTGTTAGATCTTGAATTTTTCTTGTTTTGTGGCTTTTCTTGTTTTTCTTATACTAATCCAAAGTATTAGTCTTCTAAGAGGAATATACCCATTCATAACAATTTGTTACCCTTTTTGGCCATTTGGCTAGAATAGAAGGGTCATATTCTTGATAAGGGAGCACCAATACTTTTGAGAATCTTTTTCAAAAATAATTTTTCTTGATTTAATCTTGTACCAAACTCTAAGTTTGGTGTTTTATTGTTAATCTTTTTATAATTTTCGAAAACTTATCTTGATTTTCTAAAAATTTTAAGTTTGGTGTTCTTTTTGTGTTCTTGGTGTTCTTGTGAATCTTCAAAGTGTTCTTGAGTCTTGTGTCTTGATCTTAAAATTTTTAAGTTTGGTGTTCCTTGGTGTTTTCCCTCCAAAAATTTTCGAAAAATAAGGAGCATTAGATCTAAAAATTTTAAGTCTTGTGTCTTTTGTGTGTTTTTCTTTCATCATAAAATTCAAAATTCAAAATTTTTATTTTTCTAACTAATTTTGAACTAATTTTTTTTTCGAAAATCTTTCATAAAAATTCAATTTTCAATTTCAAAATATTTCCACTTTCTTTTATTTATTTCGTTTTTTATTTTATTTTAAAAAAAAAAAATATTTTCACAAAATATTTTCAAAATATATTTTTATGTATATTCCTTCTCTTTATTTATTTTATTCCACAACTAGAAAATAAATAATATCAACATATAAATTATCTCTTGTATTCCATTATGGAAGTAAGTATGAATGGACAAGACAATATGAATGAACAGTCCAAGAGGACTTTGGGGTCATATGCTAACCCCACTACTGCTTCTATGGGAGTAGTATTTGTATACCCTCCATTGGAGTTAGTAGCTTGAGCTGAATCCTCAGCTCATTATCATGGTGCAGCAAAACTGCCAGTATTCTGGTCTTCCACATGAAAACCTACAGAGTTTCTGGCACAATTTCTGCTGCTGACAGTACATGATAAGGAAGTAGATCAGGATGTCTACAGACTATTACTGTTTCCATTTGCTGTAAAAGACCAAGCTAAGAGGTGGTTAAATAACCAGCCTAAGAACAGCATAAAAACATGGAAACAGCTGTCAGAAAAATTCCTGAATCACTATTTCCCTCCAAAAAGGATGACACAGCTAAGGCTAAGCATCCAAGGCTTCAAACAAGGAGATAATGAATCTCTTTATGATGCCTGGAGAGATACAGAGAGTTGCTAAGAAAATGCCCCTCTGAAATGTTTTCGGAATGGGTGCAATTAGACATCTTCTACTATGGGCTTACAGAAAAAGCTCAGATTTCTCTAGACCACTCAACTGGTGGATCTATACATATGAAAAACAATTGAAGAGGCTCAAGAGCTTATTGATACAGTTGCCAGAAATCAACATCTGTACTTAAGCAATGAATCTTTCATGAAAGAAGAAGCTAAAACAGTAACTGCAGAACTCAGTCCAGTGGATCAGGCTAATGAATTCAATCAGCAATTGGACTTTCTAACTCAACAGCTAGCCGAATTCAAGGAAATATTACAGGAAACAAGAATGGCTAACAGGAACATGGAAGTACAATTAAGCAGACAGAAAAACAACTGTCAAGACAAATAACAGAAGAATGTCAAGCAGTTCAATTAAGAAGTGGGAAATATTTAAATACCTCACTTCAAAGAAGCAGGAAACCAAGAAATGAACAAGTGGATACCCAAAATCCTCCTGAAGACAGTCCGAGCCCAGAAAGGGACAAAGCTGGCGTTCAAACGCCAATAACAAGCAAGGAGGTGGCGTTTAACGCCACCCCAGCTTCCACCCCTGGTATTCAAACGCCAGTGGGTGATCAGTCACATACAAGTGCTGATAACAATCCTTCTAAAAAGGCTTCCCAACCCACTTCTGTAGGTAATAAACCTGCAGCAACTAAGGTTGAGGAATACAAAGCCAAAATGCCTTATCCTCAAAAACTCCGCCAAGCGGAACAGGATAAGCAATTTGCCCGCTTTGCAGACTATCTTAGGACTCTTGAAATAAAGACTCCGTTTGCAGAAGCACTTGAGCAAATACCTTTATGCTAAGTTTGAAAGAGATCTTAAGTCATAAGAAGGATTGGAGGGAAACTGAAAAAGTCTACCTCACTGAAGAATGCAGTGCAGTCATTCTGAAAAGCTACCTAAGAAGCTTAAAGATCCTGGGAGCTTTATGATACCATGCACATTAGAGGGCACTTGCACCAAGCAAGCTTTATGTGATCTTGGAGCAAGTCTCAACCTAATGCCTGCATCTACTGTTAGAAAGCTTGGTTTAACTGAAGAAATCAAACCAACCAGGATATGTCTTCAACTTGCTGATGGCTCCATTAAATACCCATCAGGCGTGATTGAAGACATGATTGTCAAGGTTGGGCCATTTGCCTTCCTACTGACTTTGTGGTGCTGGAAATGGAGGAGCACAAGAGTGCAACTCATTCTAGGAAGACCTTTCCTAGCAACTGGCCGAACCCTCATTGATGTCCAAAAAAGGGGAAGTAACCTTGAGAGTCAATGAGGAGGAATTCAAGTTGAATGTGGTCAAAGCCATGCAACATCCAGACACCCCAAATGACTGCATGAGTGTTGACATGATTGATTCTCTGGTAAGAGAGGTCAATATGGCTGAGAGTCTCGAATCAGAGCTAGAGGACATCTTTAAAGATGTTCAGCCTGATTTGGAGGAGTCAGAGAAGATAATAGAACCTCTGAAAATCCCTCAGGAAGAGGAGAAACCTCCAAAACCCGAGCTCAAACCATTACCACCATCCCTGAAATATGCATTTCTGGGAGAAGGTGAAACCTTTCCTGTAATTATAAGCTCTACCTTGGAGCCACAGGAAGAGGAAGCACTAATTCAAGTGCTAAGGACGCACAAGACAGCTCTTGGGTGGTCCATTAGTGATCTTAAGGGCATTAGCCCAGCCAGGTGCATGCACAAAATCTTGTTGGAAGATGACGCCAAGCCAGTGGTTCAACCACAAAGGCGGCTGAATCCAGCTATGAAAGAAGTGGTGCAGAAAGAGGTCACTAAATTACTAGAGGCTGGGATTATTTATCCTATTTCTGACAGCCCCTGGGTGAGCCCTGTCCAAGTTGTCCCTAAGAAAGGAGGCATGACAGTAGTTCACAATGAAAAAAATGAACTGGTTCCTACAAGGACAGTTACAGGGTGGCGTATGTGTATTGATTATAGAAGGCTCAATACAGCCACCAGAAAGGATCATTTTCCTTTACCATTCGACCAGATGCTAGAAAGACTAGCAGGTCATGAATACTACTGCTTTCTGGATGGATATTCAGGTTATAATCAAATTGCAGTAGATCCCCAGGATCAAGAGAAACGGCATTCACATGCCCTTCTGGAGTATTTGCATACAGAAGGATGCCATTTGGCTTATGCAATGCACCTGCAACCTTTCAGAGGTGCATGCTCTCAATTTTCTCTGATATGGTGGAAAAAATTCCTGGAAGTCTTCATGGATGACTTTTCAGTATTTGGAGACATTCAGCTCCTGCCTTAACCATTTAGCACTTGTTCTGAAAAGATGCCAAGAGACTAACCTGGTTTTAAACTGGGAAAAATGTCACTTTATGGTGACTGAAGGAATTGTCCTTGGACACAAAATTTCGAACAAGGGGATAGAGGTGGACCAAGCTAAGGTAGAAGTAATTGAAAAATACCACCACTGCTAATGTTAAGGCAATCAGAAGCTTTCTGGGACATGCAGGGTTTTATAGGAGGTTTATAAAGGATTTTTCAAAAATCGCCAAACCCCTGAGCAACCTGCTAGCTGCAGACATGCCATTTATCTTTGATGAGAAGTGTCTGCAGGCATTTTGAAACTCTGAAAGCTAAATTGGTCACAGCACCAATCATCTCTGCACCAACTGGACATTACCATTTGAACTAATGTGTGATGCCAGTGACCATGCCATTGGTGCAGTGTTGGGGCAAAGCATGACAAGCTTCTGTCATTTACTATGCCAGCCGTGTGCTAAATGATGCACAGAAGATACGCCATTGACAAATTCAGATCCTACTTAGTAGGATCAAAAGTGATTGTGTACACTGATCATGTGCTCTTAAAATCTACTCACAAAGCAAGATTCAAAACCCAGACTCATCAGATGGGGTGCTGCTTCTGCAAGAGTTTGATATAGAAATAAGAGACAGAAAAGGGACAGAAAATCAAGTAGCAGATCACCTGTCCCGAATAGAACCATTGGAAGGGGCGTCCCTCCCTCACTGAAATTTCTGAAACCTTTCCGGATGAGCAATTACTAGCCGTCCAGGAAGTGCCATGGTTTGCAGACATTGCAAACTACAAGGCAGTGAGATTCATACCCAAGGAGTACAGTAAGGTGCAATCAAAGAAATTAATCACAGATGCAAAATACTATCTCTGGGATGAACCATATCTCTTTAAGAGATGTGCAGACGGAGTAATCCGTAGATGTGTGCCTAAAGAAGAAGCACAGAAGATCCTTTGGCATTGCCATGGATCACAGTATGGAGGACATTTTGGAAGTGAACGAACAGCCACAAGAGTCCTCCAGAGTGGCTTCTACTGGCCTACTCTCTATAAAAATTCCGAGCATTTGTGCTTAACTGTGATAGTTGCCAGAGATCAGGCAACCTGCCCCACAGTTATGCTATGCCTCAACAAGGAATCTTGGAAATTGAGTTGTTTGATGTATGGGGTATTGACTTCATGGGACCTTTCCCACCATCATACTCAAACACCTATATTCTGGTGGCAGTGGATTATGTATCCAATGGGTGGAGGCTATTGCAACACCCACTAATGACACTAAACAGTGTTAAAATTCCTCCAGAAACATATCTTCAGCAGATTTGGTATCCCCAGAGTGTTAATCAGTGATGGGGGTACTATTTCTGTAATAAGCAGCTCTACTCTGCTCTAGTCCGTTATGGAGTCAACCACAGGGTGGCTACTCCATATCACCCACAGACTAATGGGCAGGCAGAAGTCTCAAATAGAGAACTTAAAAGAATCCTGGAACGGACTGTAAAACCGCAGAAAGGATTGGGCAAGAAGCTTGGATGATGCTCTGTGGGCATACAGAACAGCATTTAAGACCCCTATAGGGACCTCTCCATACCAGCTGTGTATGGAAAGGCGTGTCACTTGCCAGTGGAACTGGAACACAAGGCCTACTGGGCAACCAGATTCCTGAACCTTGATGCCAAATTAGCTGGAGAAAAACGATTGCTCCAGTTAAATGAGCTAGAAGAGTTTAGACTCAATGCTTTTGAAAATGCAAAAAATTTACAAGGAAAAAGCAAAAAAATGGCATGATAAGAAATTGTCATCCAGAGTCTTTAAACCAGGGCAGAAAGTTCTGCTATTTAACTCTAGGCTCAAATTATTCCCCGGGAAATTAAAATCCCGGTGGAGAGGTCCATAGTAATTACAAGTGTATCACCATATGGCTACATAGAGCTTCAAGATAATGACTCTAACAAAAGTTCATTGTCAATGGACAAAGAGTTAAACATTATCTTGAAGGCAATTTTGAGCAAGAATGCTCAAGACTGAGACTTAATTGAAGAATCAGTGATAGTCCAGCTAATGACATTAAAGAAGCGCTTGCTGGGAGGCAACCAGCCATATACAAAGTTTAATTACTAATTAAATAAATTTTCTTCTTTACAGGTTTAGGTATAAGTATCTTCAAAGGTGAAATAACAAATTACTGAAGTCCCAAGAGTTACAGAGAAATTTGGAAGTTCACTGGCATGAAAAAGCCAGTAAGAAACACTTTGGGCGTTAAACGCCCAAAAGAAGCACCCACTGGGCGTTTAACGCCAGTAAGGGTAGCCTTCTGGGCGTTAAACGCCAGAAAGGAGCATCTTCTGGGCGTTAAACGCCAGAAAGATGCACCTTCTGGGCGTTTAACGCCAATCTGCTAGCATTCTGGGCGTTTAGAAAAACGCCCAGTAAAGAAGGACTTCCTGGCGTTCAACGCCAGAAAGAAGCATCACATGGGCGTTGAACGCCAGGAGAAGCATCACATGGGCGTTAAACGCCCAAACCATGCACCATGTGGGCGTTTAACGCCAGGATGGTGGGAGGTACAATTTCGTTTTTCTTTATATTTTTCCAAATTTTTATGTTTCAACTCATGATTTCTTGCATCAACATATTTCAAATTATCATCTCTCATCCCAAATTAGAGTTCTAAAATCCTAATTTCTAATATCCCTTTTTCAAAATATCAAAGGTATCTTAATCCATAAAGGACAAATTAATTTTCAATCCAATCAAACTCTTTTAAATTTGTTTTCAAAACTCAATTATCTTTTTAAAAAAAAAAAAAATATCTTTTTCAAAATTAAATTTTTCAGATTGTCTTTTAAATTCTTATTTATCTTTCTCTTTTAAAAATTATATCTTTTTCTAATCATATCTTTTAAAATATATCTTTTATCTTATCTCTTTCTTATTTTTCGAAAAATAACCCACCCCCTCCCTATATCTTGTGTTCGGCGCCCTCCTCATCCAAACTGCTCTCCTATCCTCTTCTTTTTCTTTTGCTTGAGGACAAGCAAAGCTCTAAGTTTGGTGTGGATATCCGTGATCATCAAATTCATGGCCCCAAGAGGAAAATAACCCACCCAAAAGGGCAAGAAAGAAAGCGCTCCAAAGCCACTTTGGAATCAAGGGAAGTTCTTATCTAAAGAACATTCAGATCATTATTATAAAATAATGAGTCACAGATCAGTGATCCCGGAAGTCAGATTTGATTTGAAAGAAGATAATATCCGGAGATCCAAGAGCAAATCAGAAACAGGCATTGGGAAATTCTGGCCAATCCTGAAACAAAAGTGGGAAGAAACATGGTTCAAGAGTTCTATGCTAATCTATGGCAGACAGAAAGGCAAAGAATCGTTGGAGCTGCTATCTTTGATCATAAAACTGTGGTCAGAGGAAAGATCATTCATACCAATCCTGACAGGATCAGGGAGATATTCAAGATTCCTCAACTAAAAGACGACCAGACTCCTTTAATAGGAGAATGATGAGGGTCAATAAAGGATTGGACGGATCTTGGAAGATATATGCGTTCCTGGAGCCAAGTGGACTACCAGCACAACTGGCGACCCAGTTCAACTAAAAAGGGAGGATCTAAAACCAGTAGCCAGAGGCTGGCTGGATTTCGTAGGGCGTTCCATATTGCCCACCAGCAACCGTTCTGAAGTAACCATCAAAAGAGCTGTCATGATTCACTGCATCATGTTGGGAAAAGAGGTAGAAGTCCATCAACTGATCTCATGTGAGCTATACAAAGTAGCAAACAGGAACTCTAAAGACGCCAGATTGGCCTATCCAAGCTTAATTTCTATGCTCTGCAAAGATGCCGGAGTGAAGATGGGAATAACAGAGTACATCCCAGTTGAAAAGCCAATTACTGGAATATCAATGGTCAGACAGCAACAAGATGATTCAACCAGGAAGAGAGCACAAGAAGCTCTCCCAGAACTGCCTCAATTCGAATATTGGGAACATCTTGAAGCCTCTATTTCCAGATTGCAAGAAGCTATGGATCAAATAAAGGAAGAACAGAATAATCAAAGTAGCATGCTTTGCAAACTGCTCAAAGAACAGGAGGAGCAAGGGCGTGATCTAAGGGAGCTGAAGCGCCAAAAATTAATCCTTGAACAACACCCCAGAGATTAGAAGAACACGTCCTTCCTCAAACAAAAGGTTGCTGAGTTCCAATTTTCCTGCTTTAATTTAGTGATAGCATTTTTTATTTGAAATTCACCTTAGGAGATATTTAGTAGTAATTAGTATGTCTATTTTGATTTTATTTCCAATTAAGCTATAGTTTATTTTCTCATCATCATCAGGCATGAATAAAGTAGTAGATTTTATTTTAGAATAAAGAAGTAATCTATATTTTTCGAGTTCTAATAATAAAATTTATAATTAATATGTGGTGGCAATACTTTTGTTCTCTGAATGAATGCTTGAACAGTGCATAAATTGTATTTTGAATTTGATGAATATTGGCTCCTGAAAGGATGAGGAACACGAAATATATTGATGATCTGAAAAATCATGAAATTGATTCTTGAAGCAAGAAAAAGCAGTTCAAAAAAAAAAAAAAAAAAAAAATTTACAATCAAAAGGAATAAAAGCCAAGCAGCCCTTAAAACCAAAAGGCAAGGGTAAAAAGGATCCAAGGCTTTGAGCATCAATGGAGAGGAGGGCCCAAGGAAATAAAATCCAGGCCTAAGCGGCTAAACCAAGCTGTCCCTAACCATGTGCTTGTGGCATGCAGGTCCAAGTTACAAGCTTGAGACTGAGTGGTTAAAGTCGTGATCCAAAGCAAAAGAGTGTGCTTAAGAGCTCTGGACACCACTAACTGGGGACTCTAGCAAAGCTGAGTCAATCTGAAAAGGTTCACCCAGTTGTGTCTGTGGCATTTATGTATCCGGTGGTAATACTGGAAGACAAAATGCTTAGGGCCACGGCCAAGACTCATAAATAGCTGTGTTCAAGAATCAACATACTACACTAGGAGAGTCAATAATACTATCTGAATTCTGAGTTCTAAGGATGCCAATTATTCTGAAATCTAAAGATACAGGGAGATGCCAAAACTGTTCAGAGACAAAAAGCTACAAGCCCCGCTCATCTAATAAGAATCTGAGCTTCATTGAAAACTCTAAAATATATTACTTCTTAATTCTGTTAGAGCCTATTTTATTCATCTAGTTGCTTGAGGACAAGCAACAGTTTAAGTTTGGTGTTGTGATGAGCGGATATTTTGTACGCTTTTTGGGGGTAATTTCATGTAGATTTTAGCATGTTTCAGTTAGTTTTTAGTAAAATAATTATTAGTTTTTAGGCCAAAATCATATTTCTGGACTTTACTATGAGTGTGTGTATTTTTCTGTGATTTCAGGTATTTTTTGGCTGAAATTGAGGGAGCTGAGCAAAAATCTGACTTAGGCTGAAAAAGGACTGCTGATGCTGTTGGATCCTGACCTCCCTGCACTCGAAAGGGTTTTCTGGAGCTACAGGAGTCCAATTGGCGCGCTCTCAACGGCGTTGGAAAGTAGACATCCAGGGCTTTCCAGCAATATATAATAGTCCATACTTTGCGCGAAGATAGACGACGTAACTGGCGTTGAACGCCAAGTACATGCTGCGTCTGGAGTTAAACGCCAAGAAACGTCATGATCCGGAGTTGAACGCCCAAAAACACGTCAAAACCTGGAGTTTGACGCCAAGAAAGGCCTTTACACGTGGAAAGCTTTAGTCTCAGCCCCAGCACACACCAAGTGGGCCCCAGAAGTGGATTTCTGCACAATTATCTTAGTTTACTCATTTTTCTGTAAACCTAGGTCACTAGTTTACTATTTAAACAACTTTTACAGACTTATCTTGTACCTCATGACATTTTCAGATCTGAATTACATACTTTGTGACGGCATGAGTCTTAAACTCCATTGTTGGGGGTGAGGAGCTCTGCAGCGTCTCGATGATTTAATACAATTCCTTTGTTTTCCATTCAAACACGCGTTCTTATCTAAGATGTTATTCCGCCTAACTGTGGAGAAGGTGATGATCCGTGACACTCATCACCTTCCTCAACCCATGAACGTGTGCCTGACAACCACCTCCGTTCTACATCAGACTGAATGAATATCTCTTAGATTCCCCAACAGAATCTTCGTGGTATAGGCCGGATTGATGGCGGCATTCATGAGAATCCGGAAAGTCTAAACCTTGTCTGTGGTATTCCGAGAGGATTCCGGGATTGAATGACTGTGACGTGCTTCAGACTTAACCTGTGGGT
Organism: Arachis stenosperma; assembly: GCF_014773155.1. NCBI lineage: Eukaryota > Viridiplantae > Streptophyta > Magnoliopsida > Fabales > Fabaceae > Arachis > Arachis stenosperma. The sequence continues at coordinate 93,624,811 of NC_080380.1, forward strand.
TAGTGACAGACGCAAAAGAGGGTTCTATTCCAGTAGGAGCGGGAACCAACGGTGATTGGCCGTACTGTGACAGAGTGCGTGCATAGCTTTCACTGCGAGGATGGGAAGTAGCCATTGACAACGTGACACCCTACATAGAGCTTGCCATGGAAGGAACCTGCGTGTGAGAAGAGGATTTCAAGGAAGAGTTGAAGTCAGAGGACAAAGCATCTCCAAAACTCCAACATATTCCCATTACTGCACAACAAGTAAGCTTTTATTCTATTATTAAAGTAATAACTATTTTCTACGCTCTAATTGGCAACAAAAAATACGAGGCTAAAGAATCCTATTGGTATCTGACTAAGCCAAATATAAAATATATTGATTGCTTCAAACCAATAATCTCTGTGGATTCTTCCCATTACTGCACAACAAGTAACGCTTTTATTCTATTATTAAAGTAATAACTATTTATTCTACGCTCTAATTGGCAACAAAAATACGAGGCTAAAGAATCCTATTGGTATCCTGACTAAGCCAAATAAAATAAATATTGATTGCTTCAAACCAATAATCTCTGTGGATTCGACCCTTACTCACGTAAGGTATTACTTGGACGACCCAGTACACTTGCTGGTTAGTTGAACGGAGTTGTGAATTCAACCAGTGCCATAATAAGGATTTTGAATGAACAAGAGACACAATAGTTTTTGTGTACATACTAAAGCTCAAAAGATAGAAATCACAATTTCGTCCACCAAGAGACCATAGAGATTCCCTTGGACCTTCTTTTACCATTCATGAGCTCTGATCTTCTGAAGAGGATGAAGACATTGTTGAAGGGCAAGTTGCCCAATATTTAAGAGCAACAATGAAGCTGAATGCCAAGCTATTTGGTAATGAGACTTGGGAGGAAGAGCCTCCCTTGCTCACCAATGAACTGAATACATTGGTTCAGCAAAATTTACCTCAAAAGAAACAGGATCCTGGTAAATTCTTAATACCCTGTACCATAGGCACCATGACCTTTGAAAAAGCTCTGTGTGACCTAGGGTCAAGGATAAACATGATGCCACCCTCTGTAATGGAGAAACTGGGAATCTATGAGGTACAGGCTGCCAAATTCTCATTGGAGATGGCAGATAAATCTATGAAAAAAGCTTATGGACTAGTAGAGGACGTGCTGGTGAAGGTTGAAGGCCTTTACTTCCCTGCTGATTTCATAATCCTAGACACTAGAAGGGATGAGGATGAATCCATCATTCTTGGAAGACCTTTCCTAGCCACAGCAAGAGCTTTGATTGATGTTGACAGAGGAGAGTGGATCCTTCATGTGAATGAAGAAAGCCTTGTAGTAAAGACTCAAGGTTCTCCATCTGTAACCATGGAGAGTAAGCATGAAGAGCTTCTCCCAATACAGAGTCAAACAGAGCCCCCACATTCAAACTCTAAGTTTGGTGTTGGGAGGCCACAACCAAACTCTAAGTTTGGTGTTGAGAGATCTCAACCATACTCTGATCATCTGTGAGGCTCCATGAGAGCTCACTGTCAAGCTATTGACATTAAAGAAGCGCTTATTGGGAGGCAACCCAATTTTATTTTAACTTTATCTATATTATTTTGTTTTCTTTTAGGTTGATGATCATGTGAAGTCACAAAGACAATTACAACAATAAAGGAAAAAAAATCAAAAATAGCATTGAAAATAGCACAATCTGCAGGAAGGACTTACTGGCGTTTAAACGCCAGTAAGGGTAGCAAAATGGGCGTTCAGACGCCCAATCTAGCACTTTTCTGGGCATTTAAATGCCAGAATAGGGCACCACACTGGCGTTTACACGCCAAAAATAGGGCAACAAACTGGTGTTTAGATGCCAGAACAGGAAGGAAAGCTGGCGTTTAAATGCCAGAACAAGGTAGCAAACTGGCGTTTAAACACCAGAATTATACTTTAAGGCATTTTGAATGCCCAATTGGAGCAGGGATGAGAATTCCTTGACCCCTCAGGATCTGTGGACCCCACAGGATCCCCACCAACCTCAACTCACTCTCTCTCCTCTTCACACCTTTCTACAACACTCTTTCCCAAATACCCTTCACCAATCACCTCCATATCTCTTCCCCAAATAACCTTCACCAATCACTTCCTTAACTCTTCCCTAAAAACCCCACCCACCTTCAAAATTTAAAACCATTCCCCTCCTAAACGCACCCAAACCATTCTGCCACTCTACCTATAAATACCCCCATCACACCTTCATTTTCACACATCACAAACACCTTCTTCCCCTCTTGGCCGAACCCTATACACCCTCCATCTCCTCCATTTTCTTCTTCTTCTACATCTTTCCTTCTTCTTTTTCTCGAAGACGAGCAAATATTTTAAGTTTGTTGTGGTAAAAGCATTACATTTTATTTTTTCATAACAATTTATGGCACCTAAGGCCCGAGAAACCTCTGAAAAGAGGAAACGGAAGGCAATTGCTTCCACCTCTGAGTCATGGGAGATAGAGAGATTCATCTCAAAAGCCCATCACTAAAAAGGTGATGGAGCAAACTAGAGAGCCCATTCATGGCACTCAACAAGAGCATGAGGAATTCTCTCATCAAGAAATCCCTGAGATGACTCGAGGGATGCAATTTCCTCCACACAATTATTGGGAGCAACTTAACACTTCTTTGGAAAGCTTGAGTTACAACATGGACCAATTAAGGGTGGAACACCAAGAGCACTCCATCATTCTCCATGAGATTAGAGAAGATCAAAGAGCTATGAGGGAGGAGCAACAAAGGCAATTAAGAGACATAGAGGAGCTCAAGAGCACCATTGGTTCTTCAAGAGGAGGAAGACGCCACCCTCACTAAGGTGGACTCGTTCCTTAATCTCCTTGTCTATTTATTTTTCAGATTTTTGGCTTTATGCTGTATGTCCTATCTATATTTGTGTCTTCACTACATGATCATTAGTGTCTAGTGTCTATGCCTTAAAGCTATGAATAACCCCATGAATCCTTCACCTCTCTTAAATGAAAAATGTGCTTAATTACAAAAGAACAAGAAGTACTTGGATTTCAAATTTTATCTTGAAACTAGTTTAATTATTTTGATGTGGTCACAATACTTTTTGTTCTCTGAATGAATGCTTGAACAATGCATATTTTTTATCTTGTTGTTTATGAATGTTAAAATTGTTGGCTCTTGAAAGAATGATGAACAAAGAAAAATGTTATTGATAATCTGAAAAATCATGAAAATTGATTCTTGAAGCAAGAAAAAGCAGTGAATGAGAAAGCTTGCGAAAAAAAGAGAAAAAGAAAAGAAAAAAATGGTGAAAAAAAAAGAGAAAAGAAAAAGAAAAAGCAAGCAGAGAAAGCCAATAGCCCTTTAAACCAAAAGGCAAGGGTAAAAAGGATCCAAGGCTTTGAGCATTAATGGATAGGAGGGCCCAAGGAAATAAAATCCAGGCCTAAACGGCTAAATCAGGTTGTCCCTAACCATGTGCTTGTGGCATGCAGGTCCGTGTGAAAAACTTGAGACTGAGTGGTTAAAGTCGTGATCCAAAGCAAAAGAGTGTACTTAAGAACTCTAGACACCTCTAACTGGGGACTTTAGCAAAGCTGAGTCACAATCTGAAAAGGTTCACCCAGTTATGTGTCTGTGGCATTTATATATCCGGTGGTAATACTGGAAAACAAAGTGCTTAGGGTCATGGCCAAGACTCATAAAGTAGCTGTGTTCAAGAATCAACGCACTGAACTAGGAGAATCAATAACACTATCTAAAATTCTGAGTTCCTATAGATGCCAATCATTCTGAATTTCAAAGGAGAAAGTGAGATGCCAAAACTGCTCAGAAGCAAAAAGCTACAAGCCCCGCTCATCTAATTAGGACTAAGTTTCATTGATACTGTGGGATTCATTGTATATTCTCTTCTTTTTATCCTATTTTGTTTTCAGTTACTTGGGGACTGATAAACCCCTATTTCATGGTTTATCTTGTGCTCAATTGAGTGGATTTTATCAAGTCCTTGCCCACTTATTCATATGATTTGCATGTTTTACATTTTCCTTCCTGATTTTGTTCTATGATTGAAAACTTGCTTCTTTGGTCTTAATTTTGCTATGTTTAATCCTTTCTTATTACCATTCGATGCCATGATATGTGTGTTAAGTGATTTCAGAGATTACAGGGCAGGAATGGCATAGAAGATGGAAAGGAAGCATGCAAAAGTGGAAGGAATACAAGAAACTGAAGAAACTGCTAAAGCTGTCCAACCTGACCTTCTGATACTAAATCGACCATAACTTAGGCTACAGATGCCCAAATCATGCGGTTTCAGTTGCGTTGGAAAGCTAACATCTGGGGCTTCGCAAAAATATTTAATTTGTCATAGTTGATCGGAATTAAGGACGCGCAAGTGCAAAGCACGTGCACGCGCACATTGGCGAAAAGCCCATCGGCGCGCACGCGCACCTGGTGTGTACGCGCGCATGAGCCACGACCTGTACGTGGCATATTTCATCTCCATCAATTTTTGGGCTATTTCTGACCCAGTTTTCGGCCCAGAAAACACAGATTAGAGGCTGGGAGTGGAGCAGAATCAGAACATTCATTCATAATTCACTTTTCATAATTTAGATGTAGTTTTTAGAGAGAGAGGTTCTCTCCTCTCTCTTAGGTTTTAGGAATTAGGATTTCTCTTAGTTTTAGGATTTAGGATTATTTCTTCTCAATTACAGGTTCAATGTTCCTTTACTTTAATTTCTCCTCTACTTTTATTTATTCTATTATTTTATTTTAGTTTGTTAAAATTGGCTTATGAACCCTTTCATGTTAGATTTGGATTTTCTATTTAATGAATTTTTGAGGTGTTTCAGATCTATGATTTGTTTCTTTTATTTATGATATAAATAATTTGGATTTTTCTCTTTTTGGCTTTGGTTGAGTAATTAGAGACTCTTGAGCTATGAAACTCTTTTGTTGATTGATAATTGTTATCTTTGCTAATTGATTAAAGTTCCAATAACTCTAGTCTTTTCCATAGGAATTGACTAGGACCTGAGGAATCAAATTGATTCATCCACTTAACATACCTTCATAGTTAGAGGGTGACCAAGTGAGAGCAAAAGCCAATTCTCATCACAATTGATAAGGATAACTAGGATAGGACTTCCAATTCTCATACCTTGCCAAGAGCTTTATTAGTTATTATGTTAACTACTTGTTATTTTACATTACTTGTTCAACCCTTTTGAAAACCCCAAAATATACCTTTGCATAACTAATAATAAGAACACCTCCCTGCAATTCCTTGAGATGATGACCCGAGGTTTAAATACTTCAGTTATGAATTTCAAAGGGGTTTGTTACTTGTGACAACCAAAACTTTTGTAAGAAAGGAATTCTTGTCGGTCTAGAAGCTATACTTACAACGGGAATTTATTTGTGAAAATTCTAGACCATGCAAGAGTTTCGTTCTTCAAAATGGCAACGTTGCCGGGGAATTGCAAACGTGTGCCTTATTATTGGTTATTGTAAATATTTTTCTTTTACTTGTTTATTTGTTTTTGTTTTTCCCTCCTTATTGCTATTAGCTACTATGAGTTCTCCCCCATCTCGCTTTGAGTTTAGTTCTAATTTTGTTGAAAGGAATGGAAGCTATAATAGGAATATGCATCAAGGTCTAAGCAATCAAAGATGGATGAAGCCAAGAGGATATGATCAACCCTTTAGGCAACAACACCTTCCAAGATATCATGGACGAAGACCATTCTACAATGCATACCATGATGATAGATATGGTGGAACCCCTTGTAATTACCAACAATCCCCACCCTGTGCTTATGAACCATCCTCTCAACATAGCTTTGAACCACCACACTCACAATCTTCCTTTCGCCATTCACCACCGTATGATCCTTATTCACCCCAACGTCAATCCAATTACTCCCAAGAACCACCACTTCCATATGCACCGTGTCCATATTCATCGACCCAAGAATCACAGGCTCGCTTCTAAGAATCAGTAGATTAATTTCATGCTACCCTTCATCAACTGGAGCAAGCAATAAATCAATTATCTTCTAGATGTTCGGACACTCAAGGAATCCCTATGACTTCATGTGGAGAATCTAATGAAGAACGTAGCATGAAGGAGACACTAGAAACCCCAGTGGACAGCAAGGAGCATGACTTCATACTAGAATAAGTAGAGGAAGCTGTCATTATAGAAGAAGAAAAGTTGATTGAAGACTTAGGAGACGCTGAACCTCCAGGGGAATCCAGAGTTGTGGAGAATTCTGTCAAAGATGTTACAGTTGATGCCAAGGAGGATAGTGCACAACCCCCGAAGCAGGTATCTTATGAAGAACTGGACGGAATAACCCAAGACGCAAGTTTCCTTGATGATGATATTCACAAGTCAAGTTCTCTTAGTGATGAACTTGCATCCGCAAGTGAATTCTTTGAGATAGAAGAATCTTCCCCAAGTGAATACAAAGATGATGTAGATGTAGACTTTTCTCAACCTCCCAATTATTACTCAAGTGATGAGGAAGATATCAAAGACTTTGATCAAGACATGGTCGAAACGGAAGAAGTTTGCAAAGAAGTGGAGAAATTCACAGAAGACCACAAGGGAGTAGAGCATGCAAAACCACTGGAAACACCTATCCCAAGGTCATTACCACCCAATACAAACTTCAAGTGGGTAAAATCCTTAGCTTTTATCTTTACTTTTCCACTTGAATATGGTTTACTTGAAACAGATGGCCAGCTTAGAGCTCTTTGCGGCTTTAAGAGTAAAAGGAAAATGGCTCGCACTCAGATCTGGTATGCGAGATTCAATAAGGTTTCACACTTTAATTTGAGGTGCAAGGATTGGTGTCAAGCTCAATTGAAAGGATCTCAGAAGCTATTTAGTCACTACAGTGAGAATTCAGATTACTCACCACCCGGCTGGAAAAATGTAGATCAAGACAAAAACGGGTGCAAAAGTAAAGTTTGGGATCCTGGAATCTATTCTGACATTCAACATCCCGGGAGCCTTGAAACTTGTTTGATACTGCTCAAGGGCTTTACGTGCCTTGTTTGGGAACCCAAAGGCTGTTGGCATTCCAAACATTGGTGGAGATTTCTGGATGAATTCAAGCACAAGCCACCATAACAGGAAGCTCATCAAATGTCCAACTTAAGGACTTTAACTAAAAGTGCTAGGTGGGAGACAACCCACCATGGTATGATCGTTCCTCTTCCATTTTAGTCTGTTTTTGAATGTTGATTAAACCTGGAATTGTGCATAACATTCATTGCATTCTGCATGCTGCATAAAAAAAGGAGGGAGATGGATGCGCCAGCGTCTTGTGCGCGGACGCGTCCCTTGCGCATGCGAAGTTGGTGAGTTTGAACAGAGAGTCGCGCGGGAGCTGGGCTGGAAACATGCCTTAGGCACCATTCAACCCACGCGCACGCGTACTGTACGCGTGCGCGCCATCTCCGCTTTTGGCGACCCACGGGTCCGCGCCGTTAGCGTGTTCGTGTGGTTGGGAAAATCAGCGTAAAACCCTGTTTTGGCCGAAAGTTGTGCTGGCCTCACACTGGATTCGTGCTAGAGGCACAATCACTGTCGCGCGTCGGTGCCCATGCCGCGTTTGCGCCGCTTCCCTTTTTCGAGAACCACACATCCGCGCACTGTGTGCGTCCGTGTCGGTTGCGCCGCATTACTCATCCAGCGCGCCACCTAGTTTTCCTTTCTTTCTCCCACCATATTCTACTTCTCTCTCAATCCTAATTCTTTCTTCTTTCTTCTTTCTTCTTTCTTTTTTATTTTCATGCATTTTTATGTTGGTGTTGGAGCTTTATTTGGATTTTACCTTATTGTAATTGAGCTTGTGGATATTATTAGGATTAGTTTGACAATTGATATTTTAAATTTGGCTCTCATATATATTTGGATTTATTATTTTCATTCCTCTTTTAACTCACAATACTTGTAATCCACCTGTATTTGAGATTATCATTCACAATTGTCATCATACAAGTGCTCTTTAATCCAGCTTATTTTAATAATTGATGCTTGACCTATGCTTCTCATGCCTTTGCCTGCATGCTTTTACACATCTTGCATCTAATTGCTTTAATATGCTTTGCTATATTTCCATTGATGTCCTAATTGCATGTAGTCGCAACCATGTATTTAAGACATTATCCCTTACCTTGGCATTGATTATCACTTGAACCTTCCTCCTCCCGGTTCTAGCTATTTGAATTACATGTCCTTTTCCTTTCTCCCTTTTTCAGGATGGCCAACAAAAAGGGTAAAGAGAAAGCCTCTACAAGCCACCGGCGAAGAGCGGAACGACAGGAGCACCAGCTGAGGAACCACAACCCCCGCCCACCTGCACAGCTTTGCATGCACCGAGGACAGTGCAATCTTTAAGTGTGGGGAGGTTGATACTGATCTCCGTGGGTTAGTCACCTTCTTCTCAACACCAATTTTTGTTTTTCATTGTTGCATTTGCATGTCTGATTGCATGTTTGTTTGATTTTGTGCATATATTACCATTACTTGGTTGAAGTGATGAATTCTTTTTCAAGAAACTTTTTAGAGCATTTCACCAATTTGAATTAAAATTTTTGTTAAACTTGTTTGAAGAAATATTATATTGAAGCATGGTTTAGAGCTCAAACACACAAAACCAGTGAGATTTTGAGCCTATTTGATTGGTTGCATTTTATCAACCAATATATTTTATTTTTCTGTGTTATTCTCTCTAAAATTATAATCTTTATCTTGCTTAATTCTATATTTCCATTGTTTGATGTATGCATGCACTTATATGATTAAGGCCTTGTTTCACTAAGCTTACTGATGAGCAGATAATTTATACGCTTTTTGGCATTGTTTTTAGGTAGTTTCTAGTAGGATCTAGCTACTTTTAGGGATGTTTTCATTAGTTTTTATGCAAAAGTCACATTTCTGGACTTTACTATGAGTTTGTTTATTTTTCTGTGATTTCATGTATTTTCTGGCTGAAATTGAGGGACCTGAGCAAAAATCTTATAAGAGGTTGACAAAGGACTGCTGATGTTGTTGGATTCTGACCTCCCTGCACTCAAAATAGATTTTCTAGAGCTACAGAACTCCAAATGGCGCGCTCTTAACGGCGTTGGAAAGTAGACATCAAGAGATTTCTAGCAATATATAATAGCTCATACTTTGTTCGAGTTTAGACGACGCAAAATGGCGTTCAACGCTAGTTTCATGCTGCATTCTGGAGTAAAACGCCAGAAACACATCACAAACCAGAGTTAAACACCAAAAACATGTTACAAGTTGGCATTTAACTCCAAGAGAAGCCTCTGCACGTGTAAAGCTCAAGCTCAGCCCAAGCACACACTAAAGTGGGGCCCGGAAGTGGATTTCTGCACTTAGACTTATTTCTGTAAATCCTAGTAGCTAGTTTAATATAAATAGAACTTTTTACTAGTGTACTAGTGTCTAGTCTTTTGACCATTCGGCCTTTTGATCATTCATGTGGGCTGGCCATTCGGCCATGCCTGGACCATCACTTATGTATTTTCAAGAGTGGAGTTTCTACACACCATAGATTAAGGGTGGGGAGCTCTGCTATTCCTCGAGTATTAATGCAATTACTACTATTTTCTATTCAATTCATGCTTATTCTTATTCTAAGATATTCGCTGCACTTCAACATGATGAATGTGATGATCCATGACACTCATAATCATTCTCACCTATGAACGCGTGACTGACAACTACTTCCGTTCTACCTTAGAACGAGCGTGTATCTCTTGGATTCCTTAATCAGAATCTTCGTGGTATAAGCTAGAATTATTGGCCGCCATTCTTGAGAATCCGAAAAGTCTAAACCTTGTCTGTGGTATTCCGAGTAGGATTCAGGGATTAAATGACTGTGACGAGCTTCAAACTCGCGATTGTTGGGCGTAGTGATAGACGCAAAAGAATCAATGGATTCTATTCCGACATGATCGAGAACCGACAGATGATTAGCCGTGCTGTGACAAGAGCATTTGGACCATTTTCACTCAGAGGATGGGAAGTAACCATTGACAGCGGTGATGCCCTACATACAGCTTGCCATGGAAAGGAGTATGAAGGATTGGATGAAAGCAGTAGGAAATTAGAGATTCAGAAGGGACAAGCATCTCCATACACTTATCTGAAAGTCTCATCAATGAATTACATAAGTATCTCTATCTTTATTTTATGCTTTATTTATTATTATTATATTTCGAAAACCATTATAATCATTTTAATCAGCCTAACTGAGATTTACAAGATGACCATAGCTTGCTTCATACCAATAATCTTCGTGGGATCGACCCTTACTCACGTAGGATTTATTACTTGGACGACCCAGTGCACTTGCTGGTTAGTTGTGCGAAGTTGTGAAGAATGTGAGTGAACCATAGCAGTGTGCACCAAGTTTTGGAGCCATTGCTAAGAATTGTTCAAGTTATGAAAAAGAGTAAATCACAATTTTGCCTATCACTTACATACCCATATGGCCTTACCCTTTCGTTATCATTTGCAAACCAATTTGAGCCTATTTTACCCATTTGTTCTTTACTTTAGCTCATTACTAACTCTATACGGAAAACAATAATGTCCTTAATTTGAATCCTTGGTTAGCTTAGACTAGTAAAAGTGCTCATGATTTAAGTGTAGGGAAGTTGGGTTTGAAATTATTTGGTTTGAGTAATTGGGTGTTGTATATTTTTGTGAAAATGTGCAAAATAATAGTTGAGCACATATTATTGCATTCAATACTTTAATCATATGCATTAAGAAAAAAAAAAGAAAAGAAAAATAGAAAAAAAGTGAAAAAGAAAAGAAAAAGAGCAAACAATAAAAAGGGGACAAAATGCCTCAAAGTAAGTGTTGGTATCAATGCATATGTATTGTACTCAAATTTAGGATGCATGAATATGTGGAAAACACAATTAATGGGAAGTTAGATTTTTCATTTTAATTAAATGGATTGTCTTAAGTTAGGTGGGAAGTATAGGTTAATTAAGGATTCAGATTTTAGTCCACTTGACCAAATACAATCCTACTTTGACCTTAACCCCTTTACAACCCTTAAAAGACCTCTTGATATGCGTATTTTGTGCATTAATTTTTTTTATTGTTAAATGAAGAGTAAGTCTTAGAAAGCAAGATTAGTAGAGAATTTAGAGAATCGAACCTTAAACACATGAGTGATTAGAGTGTATACACTTCTGGTGAGGGTTCGATGCTCAATTCTTTGTTCCCAGCTTTCATGAGCTATCCTCTTCTTGCAAGTTATTTGTACTTCATTTTTATAATTTGAATTGGTGAAATTTAGATCATATTTGTTCTTCAAAGATTTATTTACTTTTCACCAAGTAGGTAAAAGCATTTTGCATTTAGTTGCATCTATACAGATAGGTTGCATTTCATACATCCTACCATTCTGTCTTCACTCTCTTATAGCTTCTCTTGAGCTTAGCATGAGGACATGCTAATGTTTAAGTGTGGAGAAGTTGATAAACCCCTATTTATGGTTTATCTTGTGCTCAATTGAGTGGTTTTTATCAAGTCCTTGCCCACTTATTCATATGATTTGCATGTTTTACATTTTCCTTCCTGATTTTGTTCTATGATTGAAAACTTGCTTCTTTGGTCTTAATTTTTCTATGTTTAATCCTTTCTTATTACCATTCGATGCCGTGATATGTGTGTTAAGTGATTTCAGAGATTACAGGGCAGGAATGGCTTAGAAGATGGAAAAGAAGCATGCAAAAGTGGAAGGAATACAAGAAACTGAAGAAACTGCTAAAGCTGTCCAGCCTGACCTCCTGGTACTAATTTGACCATAACTTGGGCTATAGATGTCCAAATAATGCGGTTTTAGTTGCGTTGGAAAGCTAACGTTTGGGTCTTCACAAAAATATATAATTTATCATAGTTGATTTGGCGTTTAAGGACGCCCAAGTGCAAAGCACGCGCACACGCACATTGGCGAAAAGCCCATCGGCAGGCACACGCACCTGGCGCATATGCGCGCATGAGCTGCAACCTGTACGTGGCAGATTTCATCCCCAGTGATTTCTGGACTGTTTCTGACCCAATTTTCATCCCAAAAAACATAGATTAGAGGCTGGGAGTGGAGCAGAATCAGAACATTCATTCATAATTCACTTTTCATAATTTAGATGTAGTTTTTAAAGAGACAGGTTCTGGTGCGCGGAATTGTGATCATCAATGGCGCCATCAACATGGTATGCTCAATTGCAATCTCAACTCTTTATCAAAACTTCGCACAACCATCCAGCAAGTGCACTGGGTCGTCCAAGTAATAAACCTTACGCGAGTAAGGGTCGATCCCACGGAGATTGTTGATATGAATCAAGCTATTGTCATCTTGTAAATCTCAGTCAGGCGAATTCAAATGGTTATGGAGGATTAATGACTAAAAGATGAATAAAACATAAAATAAAGATAGAGATACTGATAAACCCCATTTTTAGGGTTTATCTTGTATTGAATTTAGAGTATTTTGATAACCTTTTCTCGCATTTAGCTTATGAATTGGCATGGTTTTGTAATCTCTCCCGTATTTGTGCTTAAGTGTAAAAACATGCCTTTTAAGCCTTATTTTGATGAATTCTAATTCCTCTTTGATTCCATAAGATGCCTTGATGTGTTTGCTAGTAATTCCAGGATTGAAATAGGCTAGGCATGGATCAAAGGAAGCAAGGAAGGAAGCATACAAGTGGAGAGAAGCATAAAAAGTCAAAGAAGTGAAATCAGCCAAGCACGCGCACGTGCACAGGGCGCTCGCGCGCATATCGCAGAATTAGCCAGGGACGCGCATGCGTACCGTGCACGCACGCGTCGCAGTCCGCACATGACTTCATTAAAAACAACATGTGCCTGGCGATTTGGAAGGGTTTCTGAACCCATTTTGGCGCCAATTACTGATAGAAAGGAATAAAAGGATCAAGGATTCAAGGGAAAAGACATTAGAAGTTAGTCACAATTAGTGATAGCTTTAGTTAGAGTTAGTTTTTAGAGAGAGAAGCTCTCACTTCTCTCTAGAATTAGGATTAGGTTTAGGTTAATCTCTCTTCTTAGATCTAGGTTTAATTCATGTCTTAAATCACTTCTCCTTTATCAAGTCTTAATCTTCTCTTCTTCCTCCTTCTAGTTATGTGCTTTAATAATTGTAATTCTTCATTTTGTTTTGGATAGATTGTTGTTCATTTGTTTTCTTTCAATAATGCAATTTGAGGTAATTCATGATAATTGTGATTTCCTTGATTTGTTGTTGTTAATTCTTTGCAATAATTGTTGTTAGATTTCATTCTTGTTGTTGATTTACTATACTTTCCTTTTGTGCCTTCCAAGTGTTTGATGAAATACTTGGTGGGATTTTAGTGTAGGTTTTGTTCCTCTTGGCCTAGGTAGAGTAATTAGTGACTCTTGAGTTGTCTAATTCCTTTGTTGATCGATAATTAGAAGTTGCTAATTGATTTGGATGCCTCTAAAGCTAGTCTTTCCTTTAGGAGTTGATTAGGACTTGAGGAATCAAATTGATTCATCCACTTGACTTTCCTCCATGGTTAGAGGTTAACTAAGTGGGAGCAATGGACAATTTGTTATCACAATTAAGGAGGATAATTAGGATAGGACTTCTAGTTCTCATATCTTGCCAAGAGCTTTGTTAGTTGTTAGTTTATTTCCTTTGCCATTTATATTTCTTGTCCAAAATCTTAAAAACCCCAAATAACTCACAACCAATAACAAAACACATTATTACACTCCTAGGGAGAACGACCCGAGGTTCAATACTTCGGTTTATAAATTTAGGGGTTTGTTACTTGTGACAAACAATCTTTTGTATGAAATGATTATTGTTGGTTTAGGAACTATACTTGCAACGAGAATTGATTTGTAAAATTCTAAACCGTCAAAAATCTAATCATCAGATACTTATGCAATTCATTGGTGGGAATTTCAGATAAGTGTATGGAGATGCTTTGTCCCTTCCGTCTCTCTGCTTTCCTACTGTCTTCATCCAATCCTTCTTACTCCTTTCCATGGCAAGCTGTATGTTGGGCATCACCATTGTCAATGGCTACAGTCCTGTCCTCTCAGTGAAAATGTTCAACGCGCTCTATCACAGCACGGCTATTCAGCTGTCGGTTCTCGATCATGTCGGAATAGAATCCAGCGATTCTTTTGCGTCTGTCACTAACGCATCACAATCGCGAGTTTAAAGCTCGTCACAGTCATTCAACCCTTGAATCCTACTCAGAATACCACATACAAGGTTTAGACCTTCCGGATTCTCTTGAATGCCGCCATCAATTCTAGCTTATACCATGAAGATTCTGATTAAGGAATCTAAGAGATAAACATTCAAGCCTTGTTTGCTTGTAGAACGGAAGTGGTTGTCAGGCACGCGTTCATAAGTGAGAATGATGATGAGCGTCACATAATCATCACATTCATCATGTTCTTGGGTGCGAATGAATATCTTAGAACAAGAATAAGCTGAATTGAATAGAAGAACAATAGTAATTGCATTAATACTCGAGGTACAGCAGATCTCCACACCTTAATCTATGGTGTGTAGAAACTCCACCGTTGAAAATACATAAGAACAAGGTCTAGGCATGGCCGAATGGCCAGCCTCCCCATGATCTAAGAACTAGACGTCCAAAGATGATCCTAAGATCTAAAGTGATCAAAAGATTGAAAATACAATAGCAAAAGGTCCTATTTGTAAAGAACTAGTAGCTTAGGGTTTACAAAGATGAGTAAATGACATAAAAATCCACTTCTGGGCCTACTTGGTGTGTGCTTGGGCTGAGCATTGAAGCTTTCATGTGTAGAGACTTTTCTTGGAGTTAAACGCCAGCTTTTGTGCCAGTTTGGGCGTTTAACTCCCATTCTAGTGCCAGTTCCGGCGTTAAACGCCAGAATTCTTGAGCTGACTTGGAACGCCTGTTTGGGCCATCAAATCTCGGGTAAAGTATGGACTATTATATATTTCTGGAAAGCCTAAGATGTCTACTTTTCATCTCAATTGAGAGCGTGCCAATTGGGCTTCTGTAGCTCCAAAAAATCTACTTCTAGTGCAGGGAGGTCAGAATCCAACAGCATCTGCAGTCCTTTTCAGCCTCTGAATTAGATTTTTGCTCAGGTCCCTCAATTTCAGCCAGAAAATTCCTGAAATCACAGAAAAACACACAAACTCATAGTAAAGTCCAGAAAAGTGAATTTTAACTAAAAACTAATAAAAATATAATAAAAACTAACTAAAACATACTAAAAACATACTTAAAACAATGCTAAAAAGCGTATAAATTATCCGCTCATCAGGTTCTCTCCTCTCTCTTAGGTTTTAGGAATTAGGATTACTCTTAGTTTTAGGATTTAGAATTATTTCTTCTCAATTACAGGTTCAATGTTCCTTTACTTTAATTTCTCATCTACTTTTATTTATTCTATTATTTTATTTTAGTTTGTTAAAATTGGCTTAAGAACCCTTTCATGTTAGATTTGGATTTTCTATTTAATGAATTTTTGAGGTGTTTCAGATCTATGATTTGTTTCTTTTATTTATGATATAAATAATTTGGATTTTTCTTCTTTTGGCTTTGGTTGAGTAATTAGAGACTCTTGAGCTATCAAACTCTTTTGTTGATTGATAATTGTTATCTTTGCTAATTGATTTGAATTCCAATAACTCTAGTCTTTTCCATAGGAATTGACTAGGACCTGAGGAATCAAATTGATTCATCCACTTAACATACCTTCATAGTTAGAAGGTGACCAAGTAGGAGCAAAAGCCAATTCTCATCACAATTGATAAGGATAACTAGGATAGGATTTCAAATTCACATACCTTGCCAAGAGCTTTATTAGTTATTATGTTAACTACTTGTTATTTTACATTACTTGTTCAACCCTTTTGAAAATCCCAAAATATATCTTTGCATAACCAATAATAAGAACACCTCCCTGCAATTTCTTGAGAAGACGACCCGAGGTTTAAATACTTCGGTTATCAATTTCAAAGGGGTTTGTTACTTGTGACAACCAAAACTTTTGTAAGAAAAGAATTCTTGTCGGTCTAGAAGCTATACTTACAACGGAAATTTATTTGTGAAAATTCTAGACAACATGAGAGTTTTGTTCTTCAGGGACAAGCAACAATTTAAGTTTGGTGTTGTGATGAGCGGATAATTTATACGCTTTTTGGCATTATTTTTAGGTAGTTTTTAGTAGGATCTAGCAACTTTTTGGGATGTTTTTATTAGGTTTTTATGCAAATTTCATATTTCTAGACTTTACTATGAGTTTGTATGTTTTTCTGTGATTTCAGGTATTTTCTGGTTGAAATTGAGGGACCTGAGCAAAAATCTAATTCAGAGGCTGACAAAGGACTGCTGATGCTGTTGGATTCTGACCTCCCTTCACTCGAAGTGGGTTTTCTGAAGCTACAGAACTTCAAATGGCAAACTCTCACTTGCGTTGGAGAGTAGACATCCAGGGCTTTCCAGAAATATATAATAGTTCATACTTTGCTCGAGTTTTGACGACGCAAACTGGCGTTCAAATGCCCCTTCTCTGCCCTATTCTGAAGTCAAAATGCCAGAACTAGCATAAAAGTTGGAGTTAAACGCCCAAACTGGCACCAAAGCTGGCGTTTAACTCCAAGAGAAGCCTCTACACCTGTAAAGCTCAATACTCAGCACAAGCACACACCAAGTGGGCCCGGAAGTGGATTTCTGCATTATTTACCTATTTTTGTAAACCCTAGTAGCTAGTTTCATTATAAATAGGACCTTTTACTATTGTATTTTCATCTTGGAATCTTTGGACGATTGTTCACATTGGGAGGCTGGCCATTCGGCCATGCCTAGACCTTGTTCTTATGTATTTTCAACGGTGGAGTTTCTACACACCATAGATTAAGGTGTGGAGCTCTACTGTTCCTCGAGTATTAATGCAATTACTACTGTTTTCTATTCAATTCATGCTTATTCTTATTCTAAAATATTCACTCGCACTTCAACTTGATGAATGTGATGATCCGTGATACTCATCATCATTCTTACCTATGAACGCGTGACTGACAACCACTTCCGTTCTACTTAATATTGAGCGTGTATCTCTTAGCCTCCATTCTGAAAGATCAAAGTCATCGTGGTATAAGCTAGAACTATTGGCGGCCATTCTTGAGATCCGGAAAGTCTAAACCTTGTCTGTGGTATTCCGAGTAGGATCTGGAAAGGGATGATTGTGATGAGCTTCAAACTCGCGAGTGTTGGGCGTAGTGACAGACGCAAAAGGATAGTGTTCCGAGGGTTACCTAAAACTGTAGGTCAATCTCGGACGAGATCTTCTGTGCTGGTCGGAGCTGATGTGTCCGACTTGTTGGACTGCCAATGCTGCTGTTCCTTTGTCACCGGAGGGTGGTGGTACCTGCAAGGGACTTCGATACTTAAGTTAGTAAGGGTATTAAACATGTTTTTTGTAGAATCAGAGTATGAGTTATACCTGGGTGCTCCAGTGTATTTATAATGGTGTGGAGTGACCTTCCCGGAGATAAGATAGTTATCTTATCTTATCTTATCTTATCTTTGAGTGAGGTCATCTTATCTTCAAGGGAACTGCCCTTATCTCTATAGGCTTTGGCTGCCTTAGGATTTGGGTCGTGTTCCTCAGTTGGAACCCTACTTTGGGCTTTCCTGGTGACTTGGCCGAACTCTCTGAGAAGAGGTCGGGTCGTCCTGACCTGAAGAGGTCGGTCGTTTTGTCTGTAGAACATCCCGGGTCGGATAACTCGACCCAGGGTATGAACAGTGCCCCTGCTCGAGCTCGGTCTTTGATTGGAGGTCGAGTATTAGTTTTTAGGTCTTCGAACCTTCTCAGGTGAAGCTGAACTCGAGCATTTTATCGATTTTGTCCTTGTAGAGTTCCTTTTTAAATGCGGAACATTTCGTTTCCTCTGAGAGTGCGCGCTTTTGTATTAGCGTCCTAGCCTCGGGAATGCGCGAGGGTTTTAATGCCCTCATTAATTGGTTTTCAATGCCCCGTTTCTTTTCTTTTATTTTGAACTTTACACATAGAAACGATTTTTCCTCTTCTTTATAACTTCCGCTTTTCTTTTTCCCTTTTCTATTTTAGCCTGTTTGTTCCGCCTTTTCACGTCTTCTCTTTCCGACGTCGCTTGGTGATCATAGGTGCCCTCTTTGTTTTCGACGACAGCTTCGTCTTCCATCTTTCCTCCGTACGCTTCTCCTTTTTTCAGGTTGGTTCATCTTCTCTTTTGCTTGCATTGTTTTGTTTTCCTGGTACAGTAGGATTTTTACTTAAGTAATTTTTTTTGGAAAGTTTGAACCTTTTTGCATTTCTATTCTTTTTGTCACTGTGATTTCTGGTTTCTTCTTTTCTGGCATTTCCTGAATGGTTGAAGCTTCTAGGGTTTTACATCTTGTTACCTGTTTCAGGATAAATGGCTTGTTTGATTTTGAAGAAAGATTGTGTCTTTGACAGTTTTTTCCGCTTGACATGTTCTTGCTGTTGGGTAAACTGAAATCATAATTTTGAGAGGCGGCTTATTTTGATGACTATATTTAGTTTGTGGCCTTTTCGAGTGTCATTCTTGTTGAAATAGAGACTTTATCTTCTTGTTGGGACATGTAGAGATGTAGGCTTGTAGGCTTCCCTGAGTCCTTATTCTGCCTCCAAAGGATGCCCCTGGAACTTTCTGGACTGGGTCCTAGGGTTTCCTTTTGTTGCTTTGCCTAGCTTCTTGACACCTATATGCTTTAGTTTTTGAGTTGTCTCCATTTATGCCCGAGTTGTTTGATTAGTGTTCCGAGATATTTTTGAGTAATCCAATCTTCTTTTCTTCTTGTAGGACTAGTTAACCATGTCTTCTCGCAAAAATATTGTTGAGACATCTTCCCAGGTCCCCGAGGGCATGGCCGATTGGGTGGATTCTATGGTCCTCTTGTGCGTCTCGTTGGTTGACTCGGAGTTTTGTCAGTAACTTAGGCAGTTTCATAGGATTTGTGGCAACGGTAGTGATGAGAAGAATTATGAGCTCGTATCTCCAACTTCTGACGAAAGGGTTTGCTTTTCTACCCGGATTGCTGGAGAGCGCCCCTTTTTCTATGCCTATGACTTCTTTTTTAGTCAAATGAATATTACTCTTCCTTTTACCCCCTTTGAGACCAACTTGTTATGGTCTTGTAATGTAGCTCAATCCCCATTTCACCCCAATTCCTGGGGTTTTATAAAAATCTTTCAGCTGCTGTGTCGTGAGTTTGGTATCCCTGCTTCGCAATCTCTCTTCTTTTATCTTTTCGTTTTGACAAAGCCTGGTGTAGTGAAGAAGAAAGCCGCTTGGGTTTCTTCTGAGCTTCCCAGGGGAAAAATGTTTTCTCCATGTTTGATGAGTCTTTTCGCGATTTCAAAAATTACTTTTTTAGGGTCCGAGCTATTGAAGGAGCTCGGCCCTTTTTTCTGGATGAAAATGATGAGCCCGCATTTCCTTTAGAATGGAAAAAGAATGTAGTGGTATCGAGATATTCGTGGGAGATATTAGATGAGGCTGAACAAGCTTTTGTGACTGTGCTGTAAGAAAACTGGGGGCAGCCTCCTCATCTCGACACAGAAATTTTTAGCTAACCCCTCTCTCCTTCGAGCTGAGCTCAGTAGTGGTCAATTTTTCTATTGGTTTTGCATGTCGTTTTGTCGAGTTTGCCTCTTGTGAGATCTTTTTCTGACTCGTAGTTTGGTTTCCTGTTGTGATGTTTGTTTGCAGAGATGATTAAGAACAACGAATCCATGAAGGCTTTTAAAAGGGCAAGGAAGGCTACTGCATCTTAGAATGCCTCAGCCAAGGCGGCCGGGGAGGGATCTTCTCAGGTTTCGTCTAAGCCCTTGGTTACAAGTTCTCTTGGGCCGAGGAAGGTTATCCCCACTCCTCGAGTTCGTTTGATTGATCGTTCACAAGCTTCTGCTGGTACCTCCTCTCCTTCTGCCGCTCCTCCTCCAAAAAAACCTCGGACTGTCGAGCCTTTTAATCTTGGTGCTCCCGATTTTGATGCTGTTGGGTTTGTGGATCAACAGATTGCTCCCTATGGTGTCATGCCTACTGACGATGTATCTATTTTTCGTCATTTAGACTTCGTTACTCGGAGTGCTATTACACTGGCACACATGGGAGCGGCTTTATACCGGACTGCTCAAGATCTTCCTATCCATGCTACTGGTGGACGAAATTGTGTCCCTCTTTGTATTTGCATGAGATTTATTTAATGGCTATTGGCTATGTGTGGACACAACTCCATTCAACTTAACCAGCAAGTGTACTGGGTCATCCAAGTAATACCTTACGTGAGTAAGGGTCGATCCCACAGAGATTGTTGGTATGAAGCAAGCTATGGTCACCTTGTAAATCTCAGTTAGGCAGATTAAATTGGTTTATGATGAGTTCGAAAATTAATAATAAACAGAAAATAAAATAGGATAGAAATACTTATGTAAATAAATAGTGGGAATTTCAGATAGGCGTGTGGAGATGCTAGAATCCTTTCGAATCTCTACTTTCTTATTACTTTCATCCAATCATTCTTACTCCTTTCCATGGCAAGCTGTATGTAGGGCATCACCATCATCAATGGCTACTTTTAATCCTCTCGGGAAAATGGTCCTATGCGCTGTCACTGCACGGCTAATCGTCTGGAGGCATCACCCTTGGCAATGGCTACATCCCATCATCTCAGTGAAAATGGTCCAAATGCTCTGTCACAGCACGGCTAATCATATGTCGGTTCTCAATCAGGTTGGAGTAGAATCCCTTGATTCTTTTGCATTTGTCATCACGCCCAGCCTTCAGGAGTTTGAAGCTCGTCATAGTCATTCAATACCGGAATCCTACTCGGAATACCACAGACAAAGTTAGACTTTCCGGATCCCCATGAATGCCGCCATCTATCTAGCTTATACCACGAAGATTCTGTTGGGGAATCTAAGAGATATGTGCCCGGCCTAAAGTAGAACGGAAGTGGTTGTCAGTCACGCGCGTTCATAGGTGAGAATGATGATGAGTGTCACGGATCATCACATTCATCAAGTTGAAGTGCAACATATATCTTGGAAAAAGAATAAAAGAGAATTGAATAAAAAGTAATAGTAATTGTATTGAAACTTGAGGTACAGCAGAGCTCCACACCCTTAATCTATGGTGTGCAGAAACTCCACTGTTGAAAATACATAAGTGAAAATTTCAGGCATGGCCGAATGGCCAGCCCCCATGAAGGTGATCAAAAGACCGAATGGTCAAAAGATAAGACTAATACAATAATTAAATGTCCTATATATACTAAACTAGCTACTAGGGTTTACATGAGTAAGTAATTGATGCATAAATCCACTTCCGGGGCCCACTTGGTGTATGCTTGGGCTGAGCTTGATCTATCCACAAGCTGAGGCTTTTATTGGAGTTGAACGCCGAGTTATAGCATGTTTCTAGCATTCAACTCCTGGTTATGACGTGTTTCTGGCGTTTAACTCCAGACAGCAGCATGTACTTGGCGTTGAGCGCCACTTTACGTCGTCAATTCCCGATTAAAGTATGGACTATTATATATTGCTGGAAAGCTCTGGATGTCGAGAGCGCGCCATTTGGAGTTCTGTAGCTCCAGAAAATCCATTTTGAGTGCGGGGAGGTCAGATTCCAACAGCATCAGCAGTCCTTTTTGTCAGCCTTTTTCAGAGTTTTGCTCAAGTTCCTCAATTTCAGCCAGAAATTACCTGAAATCACAGAAAAACACACAAACTCATAGTAAAGTCCAGAAATGTGAATTTAACATAAAAACTAATGAAAACATCCCTAAAAGTAGCTTGAACTTACTAAAAACTACCTAAAAACAATGCCAAAAAGCGTATAAATTATCCGCTCATCACAACACCAAACTTAAATTGTTACTTGTCCCCAAGCAACTAAAATCCAAATAGGATAAAAAGAAGAGAATATACTATAAATTCCAAAATATCAAAGAATATTAATTCTAATTAGATGAGCGGGACTTGTAGCTTTTTGCTTCTGAATAGTTTTGGCATCTCACTTTTTCCTTTGAAGTTTAGAGTGATTTGCGTCTCTAGGAACTCTGAGTTTCGGATAGTGTTATTGACTTTCCTAGTTAAGTATGTTGATTCTTGAACACAGCTACTTATGAGTCTTGGCCGTGGCCCTAAGCACTTTGTTTTCCAGTATTACCACCGGATACATAAATGCCACAGACACATAACTGGGTGAACCTTTTCAGATTGTGACTCAGCTTTGCTAGAGTCCCCAGTTAGTGGTGTCCAGAGCTCTTAAGCACACTCTTTTGCTTTGGATCCTTTTTACCCTTGCCTTTTGGTTTTAAGAGCTATTGGCTTTTTTTGCTTGCTTTTTTCTTTTTCTTTCTATATATATATATATTTTTCGCCATTTTTTTTCGTAAGCTTCTTCTTTTTCACTGCTTTTTCTTGCTTCAAGAATCAATTTCATGATTTTTCAGATCATCAATAACATTTCTCTTTGTTCATCATTCTTTCAAGAGCCAACGATTTTAACATTCATAAACAACAAGATCAAAAATATGCACTGTTCAATCATTCAAACAGAAAACAAAAAGTATTGACACCACATCAATATAATTAAACTAAATTCAAGGATAAATTCGAAATTCATGTACTTCTTGTTCTTTTGAATTAAAACATTTTTCATTTAAGAGAGGTGAAGGATTAATAGATTTTATTCATAGCTTTAAGACATGGTTACTACATACTAATGATCATGAAGTAGAGACACAAAATATAGATAAACATAACATAGAAACCGTAAAACAGAAAGAAATAAGAACAAGGAATGAATCCACCTTAGTGGCATCTTCTTCTTGAATCCACCTTAAGCTCTTCTATGTCCCTTCCTTGCCTTTGTTGCTCCTCCCTCATTGTTCTTTGATCTTCTCTTATTTCATGGAGAATGATGGAGTGCTCATGATGTTCCACCCTTAATTGTTCCACATTGTGGCTCAAATCTTCTAAGGAAGTGTTGAGTTGTTCCCAATAGTTGTTGGGAGGAAAGTGCATCCCTTGAGGCATCTCAGGGATTTCTTGATGATGAGCTTCCTCATGCATCTCTTGAGAGCCGTGGAGGGTCTCTCTTGCTTGCTCCATCCTCTTCTTGGTGATGGGCTTATCCTCTTCAATGGAGATGTCTTCTTCTATGATAACTCCAGCTGAGTAACATAGATGGCAAATAAGGTGAGGAAAAGCTAGCCTTGCCATGGTGGAGGGCTTTTCGGCTATTTTGTAGAATTCATTGGAGATGACTTCATGAACTTCTACTTCCTCTCCAATCATGATGCTATGAATCATGATGGCCCGATCCACAGTAACTTCAGATCGGTTGCTAGTGGGAATGATGGAGCGTTGAATGAACTCCAACCATCCTCTAGCCATAGGCTTGAGGTCCAGTCTTCTTAATTAAACTGGCTTGCCTTTGGAGTCTCTCTTCCATTGAGCTCCTTCCACGCATATGTCCATAAAGACTTGGTCCAACCTTTGATTAAAGTGGACCCTTCTAGTGTAGGGGCGTACATCTTCTTGTATCATGGGCAAGTGGAACGCCAACCTTACATTTTCTGGACTAAAATCTAAGTATTTCCCCCGAACCATTGTGAGATAATTCTTTGGACTCGGGTTCATACTTTGATCATGGTTCCTAGTGATCCATGCATTGGCATAGAACTCTTGAACCTTTAGGATTCCGACTTGTTGCATGGGGTTGGTTAGGACTTCCCAACCTCTTCTTCGGATCTCATGTCGGATCTCCGGATACTCATTTTTCTTGAGCTTGAAAGGGACCTCAGGGATCACCTTCTTCTTTGCCACAACATCATAGAAGTGGTCTTGATGGCTTTTGGAGATGAATCTTTCCATCTCCCATGACTCGGAGGTGGAAGCTTTTGTCTTCCCTTTTCCTTTTCTAGAGGATTCTTTGGCCTTAGGTGCCATTGATGGTAATGGAAAAACAAAAAGCTTATGCTTTTACCACACCAAACTTAAAATATTGCTCGCCCTCGAGCAAGAGAAGAAAGAAGAGAAGAAGAAGAAGAAAATATGGAGGAGAGGGAGAGATGGTGTTTCGGCCAAGGTGAAGAAGAGGGGATTTGTGTTGTGTGAAAATGAAGTGGAATGGAGGGGTTTATAGAGGGAAAGGGGAGAGGGTAGGTTCGGCCATTTTAGGGTGGGTTTGGGTGGGAAAGATTTTTGAATTTTGGCGGTAGGTGGGGTTTATGGGGAAGAGTGGATGGATGTGAGTGGTGAATAGGTGATGGGGAAGAGAGATTGAGGTGATTGGTGAAGGGTTTTGGGAAGTGTGATATAGAGGAGAGTGTAAATAGGATTAGGAGGTAAGGTGGGAATATGTTAGGTGGGGATCCTGTGGGGTCCACAGATCCTGAGGTGATCCTGTGGGGTCCACAGGAC
Organism: Arachis stenosperma; assembly: GCF_014773155.1. Lineage (NCBI taxonomy): Eukaryota > Viridiplantae > Streptophyta > Magnoliopsida > Fabales > Fabaceae > Arachis > Arachis stenosperma. The sequence continues at coordinate 93,649,370 of NC_080380.1, forward strand.
CAGAGGAGTCAAGGAATTCCATCCCTGCACCAAATAGGCATGTAAAATGCCTTTGCATACCATTCTGGCGTTTAAACGCCGAGTGGTGCACGTTCTGGGCGTTCAACGCCCATGTAAAGCATGTTCTGGGCGTTCAACGCCCATGTAAAGCATGTTCTAGGCGTTCAACGCCCAGATGTAGCATGTTTCTGGCGTTGAACGCCAGTTCCATGCTTGTTACTGGCGTTTAGCGCCAGCTTTTCTCAAGGCCCATTCCTGGCGTTCAAATGCCAGAATGTTGCTTGTTTCTGGCATTCAGCGCCAGATTCATGCTCTGTTCTGGCATTGAACGCCAGCCAGATGCTTCTTACTGGCGTTGAACCCAGTCTGTGCTTCTTCCAGGGTGTGATTTTTTTTCTGCTATTTTTGATTCTGTTTTTAATTTTTATATTTTTTTTTCGTGACTCCACATGATCATGTACCTAATAAAACACAAAATAACAATAGAATAAAATAAAAATTAGATAAATAAAATTGGGTTGCCTCCCAACAAGCGCTTCTTTGATGTCAATAGCTTGACAGTGGGCTCTCATGGAGCCACAAGGTGATCAGGTCAATGTTGTATAGTCGCAACACCAAACTTAGAGTTTGGATATGGGGTCTTAACACGAAACTTAGAGTTTGGTTGTGGCCTCCCAACACCAAACTTAGAGTTTGACTATGGGGGCTCTTCTTGACTCTGAACTGAGAGAAGCTCTTTGTGCTTACTCTCTTTTGTCACAGAGGGTTGGCCATGTGCCTTAAACACAAGGTAGTCCCCATTCAATTGAAGGACTAATTCACCTCTGTTGACATCTATCACAGCTCCTGCTGTGGCTAGGAAAGGTCTTCCAAGGATGATGCATTCATCCTCTTCCTTCCTAGTGTCTAAGATTATGAAATCAGCAGGGATGTAAAGGCCTTCAACCTTTACTAACACGTCCTCTACTATTCCATAAGCTTGTCTCAATGACTTGTCTGCCAATTGTAATGAGAACAAGGCAGGTTGTACCTCAATGATCCCCAGCTTCTCCATTACAGAGAGTAGCATAAGATTTATCCCTGACCCTAGATCACATAGAGCTTTTTCAAAGGTCATGGTGCCTATGCTACAAGGTATTAAGAACTTGCCAGGATCTTGTCTCTTTTGAGGTAAAATTTGCTGAATCCAGGTATCCAGTTCACTAATGAGCAAAGGAGGTTCACTTTCCCAAGTCTCATTACCAAATAACTTGGCATTCAGCTTCATGATAGCTCCTAAATATTGAGCAACTTGCTCTCCAGTCACATCTTCATCCTCTTCAGAGGAAGAATAGTCTTCAGAGCTCATGAATGGCAGAAGGAGATTTAATGGAATCTCTATGGTCTCTATATGAGCCACAGATTCCTTTGGATCCTTAATAGGAAACTCCTTCTTGCTTGAGGGACGTCCCAGGAGGTCTTCCTTACTAGGATTTTCGTCCTCCTCCTCCCTTGTGCATTCGGCCATATTGATTACATCAATGGCCTTGCACTCTCCTTTTGGATTCTCTTCTGTATTGCTTGGGAGAATACTGGGAGGAGTTTCAATGACTTTCTTACTCAGCTGGCCCACTTGTGCCTCCAGATTTCTGATGGAGGATCTTATTTCACTCATGAAATTGAAAGTGGCCTTTGACAGATCAGAGACTAGATTGGCTAAATTAGAAGTGTTTTGTTCAGAATTCTCTGTCTGTTGTTGAGAAGATGATGGAAAAGGCTTGCTATTGCTCAGCCTATTGCGTCCACCATTGTTAAAGCCTTGTTGAGGCTTTTGTTGATCCTTCCATGAAAAATTGGGATGATTTCTCCATGATGAATTATAGGTGTTTCCATAAGGTTCACCCATGTAATTAACCTCTGCCATTGCAGGGTTCTCAGGATCATAAGCTTCTTCAGAAGCTACCTCTTTATTACTGTTGGATGCATTTTGCCATCCATTCAGATTTTGAGAGATCATGTTGACCTGTTGAGTCAACACTTTGTTCTGAGCCAATATGGCATTCAGAGCATCAATTTCAAGAACTCCTTTCGTCTGAGGTATCCCATTATTCACGGAATTCCTCTCAGAAGTGTACATGAATTGGTTGTTTGCAACCATGTCAATTAGTTCTTGAGCCTCTTCAGGCGTTTTCTTTAGGTGAATGGATCCACCTGCAAAATGGTCCAATAACATTTTCGAAAATTCAGATAGACCATAATAGAATATATCTAATATGGTCCATTCTAAAAACATGTCAGATGGGCACCTTCTGGTCAACTGCTTGTATCTTTCCCAAGCTTCATAGAGGGATTCACCATCTTTTTGTTTGAAGGTTTGAACATCCACTCTAAGCTTGCTCAGCTTTTGAGGAGGAAAGAATTTATCCAAGAAGGCAGTGACCAGCTTATCACAAGAGTCCAGGCTATCCTTAGGTTGTGAATCCAACCATATTCTAGCTTTGTCTCTTACAGCAAAAGGGAAAAGCATGAGTCTGTAGACTTCAGGATCAACTCCATTTGTCTTAACAGTCTCACAAATCTGCAAGAACTCAGTTAAAAACTGGTAAGGATCTTCAGATGAAAGTCCATAAAACTTGCAGTTCTGTTGCATTAAAGCAACTAGTTGAGGCTTAAGCTCAAAATTATTGGCTCCAATGGCAGGAATGGAGATGCTTCTTCCATCAAATTTGGATGTTGGCTTTGTGAAGTCACCAAGCATTCTCCTTGCATTATTATTATTTTCGGCTGCCATCTCCTTCTCTTGTTCGAAAATTTCTGAAAGGTTGTTTCTGGATTGTTGTAATTTAGTTTCTCTTAGTTTCCTTTTCAGAGTCCTTTCAGGTTCAGGATCAATTTCAACAAGAGTGCCTTTTTCCCTGTTCCTGCTCGTATGAAAGAGAAGAAAACAAGAAAAGAAGAGGAATCCTCTATGTCACAGTATAGAGATTCCTTTATGTTAATAGAAAAAGAAAGGGGAGAAGAGTGAAGAAGAATGAATAGTCTGTATAAAGAGTAAGGATAGGGGAGGTGATAAGAGATGAAGAGAAGTGTTAGTAAATAAATAAGTAAATAGAATAAGAAAAGAGAGGGAGGATTTCAAAAATAATTTTAAAAAGGGGATTAGTATTTTCGAAAATTAAATATAAGATATAATTAAAATTAAAATTTAAAACAATTAAAAAGAATTTTTTTTTTGAAAAAGAGAGAGGTATTTTCGAAAATTGAAGAGGGAAAAGTAGTTAGGTGGTTTTGAAAAAGATAAGAAACAAACAAAAAGTCAAATAGTTAGTTAGTTGATTGAAAAAGATTTGAAATCAAATTTTAAAAAGATAAGAAGATAAGAAGTTAGATAAGATATTTGAAATCAAATTTTGAAAAAGATAAAATAAAAGATAAGATAAAAGATAAAAAGATGTGTTTGAAAAAGATTTAATTTTAAAATTAATTACTAACAAGAAACTAAAAGATAAGATTCTAGAACTTAAAGATTGAACCTTTCTTAACAAGAAAGTAACAAACTTCAAATTTTTGAATCAATCACATTAATTGTTAGTGAATTTTTGAAAATATGATATAAAGATAAGAAAAAGAATTTGAAAATATTTTGAAAAAGATTTTTGAAATTTTCGAAAAAGAGGAAAAATTGGAAAAGATATGATTTTTGAAAAAGATTTTGAAAATATAAGATTTTTAAATTTTTTGAAAATTTGACTTGACTTGTAAGAAACAACTAATTTTAAAAATTTTTGACCAAGTCAACCCAAAATTTCGAAAATTTGGAGAGAAAAAAGGAAAAGATATATTTTTTATTTTTGAATTTTTAATTATGAGAGAGAAAAAACACGAAAATGACCCAAAACATGAAAATTTTGGATCAAAACACAAAATGCATGCAAGAACACTATGAATGTCAAGATGAACACCAAGAACACTTTGAAGATCATGATGAACATCAAGAACATATTTTTAAAAAATTTTTGATGCAAATAAAACATGCACGACACCAAACTTAGAAAAATGCAAGAAAAATTTTAAAAGCATGCAATTGACACCAAACTTAAAACATGATACAAGACTCAAACAAGAAACACAAAAGAATTTTGGTTTTTATGATTTTATTAATTTTTTGGATTTTTATTAAGTTTTTTCGAAAATAAAGTTTGAAAAAACGAAAAATAAAAGAAAAATTTTGAAAAAGATTTTTGAAAAGAAAATTACCTAATCTGAGCAACAAGATGAACCGTCAGTTGTCCAAACTCGAACAATCCCCGGCAACGGCGCCAAAAACTTGGTGGACGAAATTGTGACCTTCTTTGTATTTGCATGAGATTTATTTAATGGCTATTGGCTATGGTGTGGACACAACTCCGTTCAACTTAACCAGCAAGTGTACTGGGTCATCCAAGTAATACCTTACGTGAGTAAGGGTCGATCCCACAGAGATTGTTGGTATGAAACAAGCTATGGTCACCTTGTAAATCTCAGTTAGGCAGATTAAATTGGTTTATGATGAGTTCAAAAATTAATAATAAACAGAAAATAAAATAGGATAGAAATACTTATGTAAATCAATAGTGGGAATTTCAGATAGGCGTGTGGAGATGCTAGAATCCTTTCGAATCTCTACTTTCTTATTACTTTCATCCAATCGTTCTTACTCCTTTCCATGGCAAGCTGTACGTAGGGCATCACCATCATCAATGGCTACTTTTAATCCTCTCGAGAAAATGGTCCTATGCGCTGTCACTGCACGGCTAATCGTCTGGAGGCATCACCCTTGGCAATGGCTACATCCCATCCTCTTAGTGAAAATGGTCCAAATGCTCTGTCACAGCACGGCTAATCATCTGTCGGTTCTCAATCAGGTTGGAGTAGAATCCCTTGATTCTTTTGCGTTTGTCATCACGCCCAGCCTTCAGGAGTTTGAAGCTCGTCACAGTCATTCAATACCGGAATCCTACTCGGAATACCACAGACAAGGTTAGACTTTTCGGATCCCCATGAATGCCGCCATCTATCTAGCTTATACCACGAAGATTCTGTTGGGGAATCTAAGAGATATGTGCCCGGCCTAAAGTAGAACGGAAGTGGTTGTCAGTCACGCGCGTTCATAGGTGAGAATGATGACGAGTGTCACGGATCATCATATTCATCAAGTTGAAGTGCAACATATATCTTGGAAAAAGAATAAAAGAGAATTGAATAAAAAGTAATAGTAATTGTATTGAAACTTGAGGTACAGCAGAGCTCCACACCCTTAATCTATGGTGTGCAGAAACTCCACTGTTGACAATACATAAGTGAAAGGTTCAGGCATGGCCGAATGGCCAGCCCCCATGAAGGTGATCAAGAGACTGAATGGTCAAAAGATAAGACTAATACAATAATTAAATGTCCTATATATACTAAACTAGCTACTAGGGTTTACATGAGTAAGTAATTGATGCATAAATCCACTTCCGGGGCCCACTTGGTGTATGCTTGGGCTGAGCTTGATCTATCCACGAGCTGAGGCTTTTATTGGAGTTGAACGCCGAGTTATAGCGTGTTTCTGGCGTTCAACTCCGGGTTATGACGTGTTTCTGGCGTTTAACTCGAGACAGCAGCATGTACTTGGCGTTGAGCGCCACTTTACGTCATGAATTTCCGAATAAAGTGTAGACTATTATATATTGCTGGAAAGCTCTGGATGTCTACTTTCCAACGCCATTGAGAGCGCGCCATTTGGAGTTCTGTAGCTTCAGAAAATCCATTTTGAGTACAGGGAGGTCAGATTCCAACAGCATCAGCAGTCCTTTTTGTCAGCGTTTTTCAGAGTTTTTCTCAAGTCCCTCAAATTCAGCCAGAAATTACCTGAAATCACAAAAAAACACACAAACTCATAGTAAAGTCCAGAAATGTGAATTTAACATAAAAACTAATGAAAACATCCCTAAAAGTAGCTTGAACTTACTAAAAACTACCTAAAAACAATGCCAAAAAGTGTATAAATTATCCGATCATCAGCTACCAAGGCCTTTATGGAGGAGGCAAAATCGGAGTTTGACCGAATTAAGGGTTTGAAGGAGGAGCTCGAGGTGAAAGTGGCCGAGCTGGAAAAGGAGTTGAAGGGGGAAAAGGCTCGGGCTGTAGGTCTGGCGGCTGCTGTGCAACTGGCCGAGGATACGGCGTTAAAACATAAGGATAACTATGTTACTACTTATAGAGAGATGATGAAGCTCAGGGGTAGCTTGGAATCTGTCCGGGCCGATTATACCAAACTTCAAAGTCATCTTGTAGGCAGTGTTACTGCTGCTTATGAGAATCTGAAGGAGCAAGTTTGAGTTCTTGTGCCAGATCTCGACCTTTCCCTTTTTAGTCTGGACAACATTGTTAGGGATGGTAAGATTGTCCCTGACGATCCTGATGATGATGATGACGATCGTCCTTCACTGTCCGCTACCAAGACCTTTGTTGCACCGACTTCTCCGACTTCCACTGCTGAGATCAATCACCCAAAGAGGGAACCGGATTGCCAAATCTTGAACCGGGATGATGGGACGGTGGATGCGGTGCCTCTTCAGACTCGCCCTCCTTCACCCCGAGTTGATGCTACTGAGAAGCCTTCGGATGTTAACTAAATTTTCTTCTTGCTCGTTGTAGATAGCCCGGCTTGTGGGCTTTTAAAACTCTTTATTTTGTAAATGATATTTTGATTACTGTTGATACCCTTTTAGTTGCTTTGTTTAGCAACTTAAAAAAAAAGGAGTAGTTTCCGAACTTTTGGGCTTCTGGTGGCCTCTGAAGTTTGCCTTTTATCTTAACTAGCAGTTTTTATATCAGGCTTGCTTGCACTCGGCTTAGTGCCTTTTCTAAGTCTTGGGAGTGTTTTAGAACTTTCCTTTGGCTAATCTCTCTAGATTGGCTTGTTTTCTTTGACACTATTTTCAGCAATTTGTTTTGTCCTTTGGTTCGCTGTGGTTGCTGATTTTGTTACGTTGATTTATCCAAAGAGTTGTTAGTGACCCTCTTTTTGAGGTTACTTTTGTAGAGTTATGTTTCGGGCTAGCTTCGTCTTGTCGGGCCACGTCGAGTTACTTTGTAATCTTGTTTCTTGTACTTTTGTTCAGGTCCCTTTCAGGGATTACCTTTGTAGCTTTATGTTTTGGGCCGACTTTGTTATGTCGGGCCCTGTCGAGTTACTTTGTAATCCTCTTTCTTGGACCTTGTTCGGGTCTCTTTCAAGGATTATCTTTTGTAACTTTATATTTTGGGCCGACCTTGTCATGTCGGGCCCTGTTGAATTACTTGGTAATCCTCTTTCTTGGACCTTGTTCAGGTCTCTTTCAGGGATTATCTTTGTAATTTTATCTTTTGGGCCAACTTTGTCATGTCGGTCCTTGTCGAGTTACTTGGTAATCCTCTTTCTTGGACCTTGTTCAGGTCTCTTTCAGGGATTATCTTTGTAACTTTATCTTTTGGACCAATTTTGTCATGTCGGGCCTTGCCGAGTTACTTGGTAATCCTCTTTCTTGGACCTTGTTTAGGTCTCTTTCAGGGATTACCTTTTTGTAACTTGTTCGTAGGAGTCCGAGTTTATCATGTCAGACTCTTCTAAGTTATAGTAATCCTCTTTTATAGGGCTGGCCAAGCCTCTTTCTAGGGCTTTACTTATAACTTTGGTTATTGTGGCTGGTCCGACTTCTTTATACCGGCCAGTCTTTAAGTTATTTTATAGCAATCTATTTTATTAGGACCTCGTCAGGTCCTTTCTATGGATCACTTTCTATAACATCTTGCATTATTCTGTTTTCATCTTTGCCAATTTTGTAGAGTTTGGGTTTTAACCCTCGTTTGGTCGACCTTTTAATGAATTTGGCTTTTGTCTTTGCTCTTTATCGTGATCGCGCAGTGAATTTGATTTTCACTTTCTGTCGATCTGTAGCGTTATAATCGAACGATGAATGTTTCAGAATAATGTGGCTTGAGCATTTGTAGAAAATCTAAATAGCTTTTATTAAAAGAAAATGCAAATATATACATGCGGGGGGTTAATTTCCTAAGTCGGGTGATTCGTAGGTCTTGGCTTGGCGCCTCGTTAAAAAACATTTTCAGGAAAAAGAGTGCGCCTTGTCCAACGTCCTTTATCATCCCTAACTATAGTACCTTCTTAGGATGCAGGCGTGCCATGACCTAGGAAGCTCTCGCCCGTCGAGTTCGGAAAGCCTGTAGCAGCCCTTTCCCAGCACTTCTACGACTCGGTAGGGTCCTTTCCAGGTTGCTGCCAGCTTTCCTTCTCCAAGTCGAGTTATTCCAATGTCGTTTCGGATTAGAATGAGGTCGTTCTCAGCAAAGGCCCGCTGTATTACCTTTTGATTGTATCGAGAAGCCATTCGTTGTTTTAATGCCTCTTCCTTTATCCGAGCTCTTTCTTGAACTTCTGGAAGTAGGTCGAGCTCTTCCCTTTGAAGTTGGGAGTTGGCTTCTCCGCTATAGTGGATTACTCTAGGCGACCTTTCTTCAATCTCTACTGGGATCATTGCCTCCATTCCATATGCTAATCGGAAGTGTGATTCCTTTGTGGTGGAATGTGGCGTTGTTCGATATGTCCATAAGACCTGTGGGAGCTCCTCGACCCAGGCTCCCTTCGTATCCTGTAATCTCTGCTTTAGCCCAGCCAGTATGACTTTGTTGGCAGCTTCAGCTTGTCCATTGGCTTGGGGATGTTCAACAGAAGTAAATTGTTGTCTTATATTCATGTCAGTTGCTAGCTTTCTAAAGCCTGCATCTGTGAACTGAGTACCATTGTCTGTGGTGATGGAGTATGGAACCCCAAACCTTGTGACGATGTTTCTATATAAGAATTTTCGACTTCTTTGAGCAGTGGCGTTAGCTAGGGGCTCTGCTTCAATCCACTTTGTGAAGTAATCTATACCCACTATGAGGAATTTGACTTGTCCTGATCCTTGAGGGAAGGGTCCGAGAAGATCGAGTCCCCATTTTGCGAATGGCCAAGGTGAGGTCACCTTGATGAGTTCCTCTGGTGGGGCGATGTGAAAGTTAGTGTGTTTCTGACATGATGAACATGTCTTTACAAATTTGATGGCTTCCTTTTGTAGAGTTAGCCAATAAAATCCTGCCCGAAGTACTTTTTTGGCCAGTGCCTGCGAACCGAGGTGATTGCCACAAATGCCGCTGTGTACTTCTTCAAGGACTTCCTTTGTGTTGGAAGTTGGCACGCATTTTAGCAGTGGTATTGAAATCCCTCATTTGTATAGAGTATTATTTATGATAGTGTAATATTGTGCCTCTCGTTTCAACCTCTTTGCCTCCTTTTCTTCTGTGGGGAGTGCTTCTGTTTTGAGGTAGTTAATTATGGGAGTCATCCATCCTTGATTGTGACCTGTTATGGTCAGGACTTTTTCTTCTTCTAAGAGTGATGGATTCTGTAGAATTTCTTGGATGAGGCTTCTATTTTTGCCCCCTAGTTTGGTGCTGGCTAGTTTTGAGAATGCGTCAGCTCGGGCATTCTGTTCTCGGGGTATGTGACGGACTTCATATTCTCCGAATTATCCGAGTTGTTCTCTGGTTTTGTCCAAGTACTTTTTCATGATGGGGTCTTTAGCTTAGTAGCTTCCTACTATTTGTGAAGTAACTTCCTGTGAGTCGCTGAAGATGATAAGCTTTTGAGCTCCAACCTCCCTAGCCAGCTTCAAACCAGCTAGTAGTGCCTCATATTCGGCTTGATTGTTTGAGGCAGGGAACCCAAATTTGAGGGAGAGTTCGATTTGGGTTCCCTGGTCGCTTTCAATTATCACACCCGCGCCGCTTCCCGTTTTATTTGAGGAACCGTCCACATAGAGATTCCATTCTGTGGGGATTTTCGGTGTGTCCGTGAATTCCGCAATGAAGTCGGCCAGGTATTGTGATTTGATGGCCGTCCGAGCTTCGTATTGAAGATCAAATTCGGACAACTCGACTGCCCATTGCAAGATTCTGCCCGCCAGGTCTATTTTCTGTAAGATTCTTTTTATGGGCTGGTTGGTCCGAACTTTAATGGTGTGGGCTTGAAAGTATTAGAGAAGTCGTCGTGATGTTAGTATGAGAGCGTAAGCAAATTTTTCTATTTTCTGATAGTTCAGCTCGGATCGTTGTAATGATTTGCTGATGAAGTATACGGGCTGTTGCCCACTGTCGTCTTCTCGGACTAGTGCCGAGGCTATCGCCCGACTTCCGACTGCGAGGTACACTATGAGTGGCTCTCCTTCTCTTACTAGTTTTTCTACGACAATTTTTAAATCAAATCATTCATTGGTAGAATGTCCGCAGATCCGATGGTATTCACAATATTCAGCCCGGTTTCCTCCTCCTTTTTTGCCTTTGAGTGGCCAAGCTGGAGGTATTTTTTCAGTGTTGCAAACCTCTCTGTAAACATCCACAAGAGACATCCTGAGGGGGGTGTAATTGTGGTATTTTTTTATTTTCTCTCCATGTCGATCTTCCTTCTTTTTGGAATCTTTGTTCATATCCCGGGAGGTGAATCCGGCTTTCGAGGTCTCTCCTAATAGGGAGTTTTTCTCCATGTTGATGTACTTCTCAGCTTGTTCCTGTACCTCGTTCAAAGATGTGGGGTATTTTTTTGATATAGATTGGATAAAAGGTCCTTCTCGTAAGCCATTGATGAGGCCCATAATGGCGGCCTCTGTTGGTAGGTTCTATATGTCTAGACATGTCTTGTTGAATCTTTTCACGTAGTTGCGAAGGGTTTCCCGTTCTCCTTGCCTGATTCCTAATAGACTTGGAGCGTGTTTAGCTTTATCTTTTTGGATAGAGAATCTGACTGAAAATTTCTTGGCCAAGTCATCGAAACTCGAGATGGACCTAGGAGGTAGATTGTCGAACCATCTGATTGCCATCTTCGTCAAAGTAGTTGGAAAGGCTGTGCAACGAACTGCATCTGATGCATCGGTGAGGTACATTCTACTTCTGAAATTGCTGAGATGATGGCCGGTATCTGTCATGCCATCGTATAAGGTCATGTCTGGGAGTTTAAAGTCCTTTGGGATTTTGGTCTTCATGATCTCCTTGGTGAATGGATCTTGTTCCTTACGGGAGCTATCCTTAGGAGAGGATCGGTTGCCTTTGATCTTGATATCAGCTTCAAGTTTTAGGAGTTTATCCTCCAATTCCCGGCGTCACCTTATTTCCTTCTGTAGATCTTTCTCGACTTCTCGTTGATGTAGGGCATCTTCTTCAAGTTGTTTTAAACGGTCTTGAAGTGCATCCATGGCTCCCACGTTTGGAGAGTTTTTCTTGTTGTTAAGTTGGGAAGTATCTTTTGGTATGGCGTCCGTATTTTTGTGCGCTATTTTGTCTTCTAGATCTGAAGTGTGGTCATTGTCATGGTCGTCCGCCATGATGATGGGATGACTTCCAGGTCCCCGGCAATGGCGCCAATGTTCCGAGGGTTACTTGAAACTATAGGTCGATCTCGGACGAGATCTTCTGTGCTGGTCAGAGCTGACGTGTCCGACTTGTTGGACTGCCAATGTTGCTGATCCTTTGTCACCGGAGGGTGGTGGTACCTGCAAGGGACTCCGATGCTTAAGTTAGCAAGGGTATTAAACAGGTTTTTTGTAGAATCAGAGTATGAGTTATACCTAGGTGCTCTAGTGTATTTATAATGGTGTGGAGTGACCTTCCCAGAGATAAGATAGTTATCTTATCTTATCTTATCTTATCTTTGAGTGAGGTCATCTTATCTTCAAGGGAACCGCCCTTATCTCTATAGGCTTGGGCTGCCTTAGGATTTGGGTCGTGTTCCTCTGTTGGGGCCCTACTTTGGGCTTTCTTGGTGACTTGGCCAAACTATCTGAGAAGAGGTCGGGTCATCCTGACTTGAAGAGGTTGGTCGCTATGTCTGTAGAACATCCCGGGTCGGATAACTCGACCCAGGGTATGAACAGATAGTAAATCCTATTCCAACATGATCGAGAACCGAGAGATGATTAGCCGTGCGGTGACAGCGCATTTGGACCATTTTCACTAAGAGGACGGGAGGTAGCCATTGATGCTGGTGAAACCCAACATACACCTTGCCATGGAAAGGAGTATAAAGGATTGGATGAAGGCAGTAGGAAAGCAGAGATTCGAAAGGGACAAAGCATCTCCATACACTTATCTGAAATTCCCACCAATGATTTACATAAGTATCTCTATCTTTATTTTATGTTTTATTTATCCTTTAATTATGAAAACACTATCACCCATTTGAATCCGCCTGACTGAGATTTACAAGGTGACCATAGCTTGCTTCAAGCCGACAATCTCCGTGGGATCGACCCTTACTCACGTAAGGTTTATTACTTGGACGACCCAGTGCACTTGCTGGTTAGTTGTGCGAAGTTGTGAAAAAGAGTGAGAAATTGTGCATACCAAGTTGTTGGCGCCATTCTGTATCACAATTTCGTGCACCATATGGCGTGTTAAGTTATTTATTGATGAGCGGATAAATTATACGCTTTTTGGTAGTATTTTCACATAGTTTTTAGCATGTTTTACTCAATTTTTATTATATTTTTATTAGTTTTTATGCAAAAATCACATTTCTGGACTTTACTATGACTTTGTGTGTTTTTCTGTGATTTCAGGTATTTTCTGGCTGAAATTGAGGGACCTGAGCAAAAATCTTATTCAGAGGCTGAAAAAGAACTGCAGATGCTGTTGGATTCTGACCCTGCTTCACGCGAAATAGATTTTCTGGAGCTAAAGAAGCCCAATCGGCGCGCTCTCAATTGCGTTGGAAAGTAGACATCTTGGACTTTCTAGAAATGTATAATATTCCATACTTTGCCCAAGATTTGATGGCCCAAACTGGCGTCAAAACGCTGGTCAGAGACCCTTTTCTGGCGTAAAACGCCAGAACTGGCACCAAAGCTGGAGTTAAACGCCCAAACTGGCACCAAAACTGGCGTTTCACTCCAAGAATAGAACAAGCACGTGAAAGCTAGAAAAGCACGTGGAAGCTCAGCCCAAACACTCATCAAGTGGGCCCCGGAAGTGGATTTATGCACTTTCTGCATCTAGTTACTCATTCTCTGTAAACCTAGGTCACTAGTGTAGTATAAAAACTACTTTGAGAGATTTATTTTGAACTTATGACATTTTTACATTCCTTATTGTACCTTTGATGGCATGAGTCTCTAAACCCCATAGTTGGGGGTGAGGAGCTCTGCTGTGTCTCAATGAATTAATCCAATTACTATTGTTCTAAGATATTCACTCGTACTTCAATGTGATGAATGTGATGATTGATGAGCGGATAATTTATACGCTTTTTGGCATTATTTTTAGGTAGTTTTTAGTAAGCTCAAGCTACTTTTAGGGATATTTTCATTAGTTTTTATGTTAAATTCACATTTCTGGACTTTACTATGAGTTTGTGTGTTTTTCTGTGATTTCAGGTAATTTCTGGCTGAAATTGAGGGACCTGAGCAAAACTCTGAAAAGGAGGCTGACAAAGGACTGCTGATGCTGTTGGAATCTGACATCCCTGCACTCGAAATGGATTTTCTGGAGCTACAGAACTCCAAATGGGGCGCTCTCAACGGCGTTGAAAAGTAGACATCCAGAGCTTTCCAGAAATATATAATAGTCCATACTTTATTTGGGAATTGACGACGTAAACTGGTGTTCAATGCCAGATTCATGTTGCTGTCTGGAGTCAAACGCCAGAAACACGTCACGACCCGGAGTTGAACGCCCAAAACACGTTATAACTTGGCGTTCAACTCCAAAAGAAGTCTCAGCACGTGGATAGATCAAGCTCAGCCCAAACACACACCAAGTGGGCCCCGGAAGTGGATTTATGCATCAATTACTTACTCATGTAAACCCTAGTAGTTAGTCTAGTATAAATAGGAGAATTTACTATTGTATTAGACATCTTTGGTCTCAGTTTTGTTTTATTCTTCATCTTAAGAGACTATTGATCACGTTTTAGGGGGCTGGCCATTCGGCCATGCCTGAACCTTTCACTTATGTATTTTCAACGGTGGAGTTTCTACACCATAGATTAAGGGTGTGGAGCTCTGCTGTACCTCAAGTTTCAATGCAATTACTACTATTTTCTATTCAATTCTCTTTATTCATATTCTAAGATATTCGTTGCACTTCAACTTGATGAATGTGATGATCCATGACACTCATCATCATTCTCACCTATGAACGCGCGTGACTGACAACCACTTGCGTTCTACCTTAGACCGGGCGCATATCTCTTGGATTCCTTAATCAGAATCTTCGTGGTATAAGCTAGAATTGATGGCGGCATTCATGGGAATCTGGAAAGTCTAACCTTGTCTGTGGTATTCCGAGTAGGATTCCGGGATTGAATGAATGTGACGAGCTTCAAACTCCTGAAGGCTGGGCGTTAGTGACAGACGCAAAAGAATCAAGGGATTCTATTCCAACCTGATTGAGAACCGACAGATGATTAGCCGTGCTATGACAGAGCATTTGGACCATTTTCACAGAGAGGATGGGATGTAGCCATTGACAACGGTGATGCCCTACATACAGCTTGCCATAGAAGGGAGTGATAAAATTGGATAAAAGCAGTAGGAAAGCAGAGATTCAGGAGGAGCACAGCATCTCCATACGCCTATCTGAAATCCCCATCATTGGAATACATGAGTAACTTTATCTTTATTTTAAGTTTATTATTTATTTTAGAAAATCCATAATTAATTGGTTTAATCTGCCTGACTGAGATTTACAAGGTGACCATAGCTTGCTTCATACCAACAATCTCTGTGGGATCGACCCTTACTCACGTAAGGTATTACTTGGATGACCCAGTACACTTGCTGGTTAGTTGAACGGAGTTATGTCCACACATAGCAAAAAGCCATTATAATTATTTCATACAAGTACAAAGAGTACGGATCACAATTTCGTCCACCAAGTTTTTGGCGCCATTGCCGGGGATTGTTCGAGTGTGGACAACTGACGGTTCATCTTGTTGCTCAGATTAGGTAATTTTCTTTTCAAAAATTTTTCAAAAATCTTTTTCAAAATTTTTCTTTTCTTTTTTGTTTTTCCAAACTTTGTTTTCGAAAATTATATACAAAAATCCAAAAAAATTAATAAAATCATAAAAATAAAAAATATTTTGTGTTTCTTGTTTGAGTCTTGAGTCAATTTACAAGTTTGGTGTCAATTGCATGCCTCAAAAACTTTTTCTTGCATATTTTCAAAAATTCCATGCATTCATAGTGTTCTTCATGATCTTCAAGTTGTTCTTGGTAAGTCTTCTTGTTTGATCTTGATGTTTTCTTGTTTTGTGTTGTTTCTTGTTTTTCATATGCATTTTTTGTTTGTTAGAGTCCATACATTAAAGATTTCTAAGTTTGGTGTCTTGCATGTTTTCTTTGCATCAAAATTTTTTTCAAAAAAATGTTCTTGATGTTCATCATGATCTTCAAAGTGTTCTTGGTGTTCATCTTGACATTCATAGTGTTCTTGCATGCATCATGTGTTTTGATCCAAAATTTTTAAGTTTTGGGTCATAATTGTGTTTTTCTCTCTCATAATAAAAAATTCAAAAATAAAAAAAATATCTTTTCCTTAATTTTCTCATAATTTTCGAAAATTTGAGTTGACTTAGTCAAAAATTTTCAAAATTAGTTGTTTCTTACAAGTCAAGTCAAATTTTCAAAATTTAAAAATCTTATCTTTTCAAAATCTTTTTCAAAAATCATATCTTTTCCAATTTTTCCTATTTTTCGAAAATTTCAAAAATCCTTTTCAAAATCTTTTCAAAATCTTTTTCTTATCTTTATATCTAATTTTTGAAAATTCACTAACAATTAATGTGATTGATTCAAAAATTTGAAGTTTGTTACTTTCTTGTTAAAAAGGTTCAATCTTTAAGTTCTAGAATCTTATCTTTTAGTTTCTTGTTAGTAATTAATTTTAATTTAAAAATTAAATCTTTTTCTTATCTTATCATATCTTTTATATCTTATCTTTTTCAAAATTTTATCTTTTTCAAAAATTTGATTTCAAATATCTTATCTAACTTCTTATCTTCTTATCTTTTCAAATTTGATTTTAATATCTTTTTCAACTAACTCTTTGACTTTGTGTTTGTTTCTTATCTTTTTCAAAACCACCTAACTACTTTTCCCTCTCTAATTTTCAAAAATATCTCATCTCTTTTTCAAAAATTCTTTTTGTTTTAAATTTTAATTTTGATTATATCTTATCTTTAATTTTCAAAATTACTAACCCCTTTTCAAAAATTAATTTTTGAATTTCTCTATCCCTTCTCCTCTTCTATTTAATTATTTATTTACTAACACTTCTCTTCACCTCTCTTCATCTAAAAATCCGAATCCATTCTTCTTCACTCTTCTCCCCTTTCTTCTTTTACTAACATAAAGGAATCTCTATACTGTGACATAGAGGATTCCTCTTCTTTTCTTGTTTTCTTCTCTTTCATATGAGCAGGAACAAGGAAAAAGGTACTCTTGTTGAAATTAATCCTGAACCTGAAAGGACTCTGAAGAGGAAACTAAGAAAAGCTAAATTACAACAATCTAAAGGTAACCTTTTAGAAATATTCGAACAAGAGAAGGAGATGGCAGCCGAAAATAATAATAATGCAAGGAGAATGCTTGCTGACTGATGATTAGATTTTTGACGGTTTAGAATTTCACAAATGAAATCTCGTCGAAGTATAGTCTCTAAACCAACAATAATCCTCTCATACAAAAATTTGTTTGTCACAAGTACAAACCCCTAAAATCTATAAACCGAAGTATTTAAACCTCGGGTCGTCTCTCAAAGGACTTGCAGGGTAGTGTTCTTGTTATTGGTTATGGACTTGTTTATTTTGGGGTTTTAGATGAGAAACATGAATAGTAAATGGTAAGAAAACTTTATTAACAAAATGGTCTTGGCAAGATTTGGTTGTCAAGAGTCTTCATCATTATCACTAGCCACAAGTATGGTAGTTACAAGGATTAATCCCACTTAGTCATCCTTAAATCAATTAACAAAGGAAAGTCAAGTGAGTTATATCAATCCTAGTCCATAAGTCCTAGCTTCCCACTAATTAGATTAATGAAGGCTAGAGTTAATGGCTATCAACTATCAATCAATTGGACACTAGTGACTCAAGAAATCCTAAGTTACCTTCTCAAGCCAAGAACATAGAATTCTACTCTAACATCCTCTCAAGCATTTCATCAAACACTTGGAGGGTAATGAAAGAAAGCATTTTTATTTGTAAGAATAAAAGGAATCAACAACTAACAATTACAAAGAATTAACAAAACAACAATCAACAACACCACAATCACATGAATTATCTCAAATTGCATTATTAAAAGGAAACAAAAGAACAAGAGTATCTCCATTACAAAACCTAGAAACAAAATAAGAGAAATTACAACAAGAGGATAGGGATAGAAAGAAGAACCAAAGTGTAGCAATCATCAATTGAAGGTAGAAGTAGAAGGAGACTTGAATTAAACCTAGAACTATGAGATCCTAATCTAACCCTAATTCCTAATCCTACTTCTAGAGAGAAGAGAGAGAAGAACGCTCATGAAAGACGGGAATCAAGGAATTGAGCATCGAACCCTCACCGGGGGGGGTTTGCACTCTAGTCGCTCGGTGTTTGGGGTTGATTCTCTCAATTCTCCCCTAATCATGCTTTCCAAGATTTGTTTATCTTCTAAAAATCAACAATTATTCAATGCATGCATACATGTATCATAAGGTCTTTTCTTTAGGCTGTAATGGGGCTAGGGTCAAGGTAGAATCATATATGGCTAGTGGACTTAGGATTTGAATCTTTGATTAACTTAAACTTTCCCACCTAACCTATATAATGACCTATACAATTAAGTACTAATCTAACTACCCATTCCTCACTTTTTCACATACTCATGCATTTTCTTTTCATTTCACAACACTTATGCATTGATTCTTATTGAGCTTCACTTTGGGGCATTTTGTCCCCTTTATTGCTCTTCTTTTTTTTTTCTTTCTTTTTCTATATACATTTTTTTTCTTTTCTTTTTTTCTTTTTCACTTTTATTTCTTTTTTCTTTTCATTTTTTTTCTATTTCTTTCAAACTATACACAAGAACATCAATGCATAAGGTCTATACATTTAATCAATACATGAATATGTACCAATTCTCCAATATAAAAATACAAAACACAAACACCCTTTTATCCCAACCAATGTCCCAAAGTTTTCCCACTCTTGGATGACACTCACACTCACTAGCTTAAGCCAATCAAAGATCCAAATAAAGGACATTCATTGTTTTCCGCTTTAAGGCTTGTAATGTGCTAAAATAAGAATAAGTGGGTTAAGCGTAGGCTCAAAGTTGGCTAACAAAGGAAGATAAAAGGTAAGGCCATTTGGGTAAGTGAGCTAATGAAATGATGGCCTCAATCATATAAATGCATGAATACAAGGAATAATGGGACATATAGATTCAAACAAATCAAAGATTACAATCATAGAAAGAGAACAATTACACACAAGAAGGAAAATAAGTGGTTATAAGATGTAACCACACCATTAGGCTCAAATCTCACAAGCTTGTGTTCTTAGCTCAAAAATATGATCCAAAATAAATTCTTTCAAGCAAGTTCCACAAATTTTCTTTTTCAAATTAGTAGGGTGCCCTAAAACAATTTCTTGGAAAGGAAATCATCACCCTAACCAAGTAGTCCTAATAAGAAAGAAGTGGTAAAAATATGTATAAATTCTAACTAACATGCAACCTATCATGCAATGCAATAGCTAGCTAACATTGATGTTGAAAAAGGAAATTGTTACCCATGGAGATCGGTCGGACGACCTCCCCACACTTGAATATTGCACCGTCCTCGGTGCATGCAAAGAAGAGCAAGGTGGACAGGTTGCTACAATTGATGAGTTTCTTCAAAGGGTTGTGCGGATGAACTTGTTTGTTGCCCCATTTAGAAGCTTTCTCAGTCCTTTCCTTGTTGGTGGCCAACCTAGAAGGAGAGAAAAAGAAAGAAAATTAAGCCTATAACAAAGACATCAAAGCAATTAGAACGTAGGCGGGGGCTAATGCCAAATAAGAGTATGGTTCTCTACTACATGGTAGCTACAACATGTGAGTAAGAAAACAATTTAAGCAAATGGCATATCAACTAATACTTGATGCAAGAGTAAAGTTAAAGCATGGAGAGTATATGGAGCATCAAGATCAAATAAGGATTGACACAAACAAGATTAGTGATACGCATGAAAGCATTTGATTCTATCCTAATTCAATGATGAAGCGGTACAAGGAAAAAAAACAAAGGGTAATGAATTAGGAAGGACTAAAGCACTAATCTTGTGTGTTGACAAATATTACAATTAATGTAACAAGTCATGAAGCACCAAAACAAATGCAAGAAATTCTCAACAATTGAGTGAGAGAATTCAACACCATTATTAAAATGAGAAATTTAAAAAATAAAATGAGAACAAATTATAGAAACAAAATTAAAATGCAAAGAATAAAAGTAGGCAAATGTAATAGACAAAAGAAAATGGAAGAAGAGAGAAAAAAAAAATTTTTTATTTTTAATTTTTTTTAGTATGTTATTTATTTATTTATATTTTTTTATTATTAAAAAAATAATTTTTTTTCTTTTTTTTTTATTAAAAGAGAAAAGAAAACAAATCTTTCAAGAGAAGAAGAAGAAAAAAAAATGAGAAAGAAAGAAGAAGAGAAGAGGAAAGAAGGAGAAAGGAGGAAGGGGAAAAGCAGGTAGCAAATCCGCGCGCGCGCGCACAGCGCGCTTACACGTGGATAAGGTTGGAACAATCCGCGCGCGCGCGCACGGCGCACTCACGCGTGGATGCAGCAGGGACGATCCGCGGGCGCGCGCACAGCGCGCTTACGCGTGGATGAGCTTGTGCTCCCAGCACAATGCTGGCACAACGCGCGCACAACTCTCTGGTTTTTGTACCAGAAGTTGCAGAAGTGCAATGTGCGCGCGCGCGCACAGCGTGCTAGCGCGCCGATGGCCGTTTTTTTTTTTTTGCCCAAAAAGCAGAAAAAAATGCCCAAGAGCTCCCTATAATGTCCAAAACTCTTCTTTATTCAAGCAAATATCAAACAATTTATAAAAATGCAATTTGATTTTAGGATTTATTCATCTACTACTAATGAATACAACATACTAACAACCAATCTTTACCAACAAATCAATATGAAATGAAAATCTACCTACAATGGCAACTCAAATCACTTATTAAACAAAACTAAAAGAGTATGGAAAGAGTTTACCACGGTGGGGTGTCTCCCACCTAGCACTTTTAGTTTAAGTCCTTAAGTTGGACATTTTGAGGAGCTTATTGTCATGGTGGCTTATGTTTGTACTCATCCTTGAATCTCCAAGGATCTTTGCCTCTCAATTGGTTGACAGAATTTCCAACCATATTCACTAAACTTGGGTGAGGTTCTCCCCAAGATATGAGCTCCCAAAATTGGTCTTCATGTTGTGATCCGGGATCCCATATCTTATTTTCACACCCATCTTCTAGTTGATCATCATGATTCAATTTGGGTGGTAGGCATATAGAATTCTCCTTTATGCACCAAATTCTCCTTCTAGACCCATACAATTTAGCATTCCTCCAACCATAGTATTTATGCCTTGAGGGTTTAACCTTAATGAGCCTAACATTCTTTTTCCAACCACTACACCACTCCCTCTTACTCTTAACTCCACAAAGAGCTCTAAGTTGACCATCATTTTCAATCAACCCATATTCAAGTGAGAAAGTGAAGCTTAGGGATATAAATTTTACCCACTTGAATGTTATGTTAGGTGATGGTGGCTTGAGAAGGGGGACCTCCCCACACTTAGCCATTGCAATGTCTACGCTCTTGTGCTCTTCCCTTGTAACTTCCACCTCTTGACAACTTATATCAACTTCAACCTCTTCCTCTTGGTAGCTTCCTTCCAATTTAATATTTTCTTCGTGGCTTACCAAGGGTATGGGAGGTGAGGTATCTTCTTCCTTACCCTCTATGTCAAGCTCAATGGGAGAGGATTCAATTGTGGATAGGAACTCATCAATAATTGAATCCATCTCTTGATCAACCTCTTCAAAGTCTTCAACCATGATGTGCTTTGGAGGTTGCGCACCCTCCTCAACATCAATGTCAAGCTTCTTGGAAGAGTTTTCCATGATGCTACATTCCCATGGACTCTCAACGTCTCCTAAATCTTCAACCACTTCTTCCTTTTCTTCAATAATCATAGGCTCCTCCAATTGCTCTAATACAAAATAGCCTCCCTCATTTTCCACCGGATTTTCCAATCTCTCCTTCATGCTATGATCTTCAATGGATTCTTCACATGTGGCCACGGAAGCACCTTGAGTGTTCAAAAATTTGTAGGCTAAGGTAGATATTACCTTGGTCAAGTTAGTCACAAACTCTAGGGTGTTTCTTTGCATATCCGCTTGTCCTTGAAGTAGCAATGTGAGAGAGTCATCTATTGGGACTTGGGGTGGATAAGAGGGTTCATTATTTTGGAGAGAGGGTTTATAGTAGGAAGGTGGTTCTTCTTGGTAAGGGTATGGAGATGGTGTGCATTGAGGTGGTTCTTGAGAGTAACTGTGTTGGAATGGTGGTGGTTCCATGTATGGTTCATATGGCTCATAAGGTGGTGGGTATGGTGGATAAGGATTGGGGTCATATGGAGGGTTTTGGTGATATGGGGCTTGTGAGCAAGGTGGTTCAAAATCATGTTGAGTGGGTAGTTCATAGGCATGTGGTAGTGGTTGTTGACAATCACAATAAGGGTTACCACATCCATTAGATTGATATGCATTAGGATAAGAGTTATACCCATAAGGAGTTAGAGGTTGTTGCCAAGAAGGTTGATCAATCCCTTGAGGCTCTTCCCATCTTTGGTTGTGCCCAAATCCTTGATGCATATTACCATTGTAGTTCCCATTTCTTACAACATAATTTGAGCCAAACTCATAGCCAAAGTGAGGATGAGAATTCATAATAACAAAGAAACCAAAATCTAACAAAGATAAGCAACAAAGTTATAAACCTAACAAAAACTAACAAACAAGCAAAAGACAAACATATTCACAATATTCACAATAACCAATAATGTAACACCATTGCAAGTCCCCGGCAACGGCGCCATTTTGATGATTAGATTTTTGACGGTTTAGAATTTCACAAATGAAATCTCGTCGAAGTATAGTCTCTAAACCAACAATAATCCTCTCATACAAAAATTTGTTTGTCACAAGTACAAACCCCTAAAATCTATAAATCGAAGTATTTAAACCTCGGGTCGTCTCTCAAAGGACTTGCAGGGTAGTGTTCTTGTTATTGGTTATGGACTTGTTTATTTTGGGGTTTTAGATGAGAAACATGAATAGTAAATGGTAAGAAAACTTTATTAACAAAATGGTCTTGGAAAGATTTGGTTGTCAAGAGTCTTCATCATTATCACTAGCCACAAGTATGGTAGTTGCAAGGATTAATCCCACTTAGTCATCCTTAAATCAATTAACAAAGGAAAGTCAAGTGAGTTATATCAATCCTAGTCCATAAGTCCTAGCTTCCCACTAATTAGATTAATGAAGGCTAGAGTTAATGGCTATCAACTATCAATCAATTGGACACTAGTGACTCAAGAAATCCTAAGTTACCTTCTCAAGCCAAGAACATAGAATTCTACTCTAACATCCTCTCAAGCATTTCATCAAACACTTGGAGGGTAATGAAAGAAAGCATTTTTATTTGTAAGAATAAAAGGAAGCAACAACTAACAATTACAAAGAATTAAAAAAACAACAATCAACAACATCACAATCACATGAATTATCTCAAATTGCATTATTAAAAGGAAACAAAAGAACAAGAGTATCTCAATTACAAAACCTAGAAACAAAATAAACGAAATTACAACAAGAGGATAGGGATAGAAAGAAGAACCAAAGTGTAGCAATCATCAATTGAAGGTAGAAGTAGAAGGAGACTTGAATTAAACCTAGAACTATGAGATCCTAATCTAACCCTAATTCCTAATCCTAATTCTAGAGAGAAGAGAGAGCTTCTCTCTCTAACTCTAACTACTTCTAATACTAAACTAAGCTAATGATTAAAAGTATGTAAAAATATCTAAAGTATGTTGATTCCCCTTCAATACTTGACTCAAATAGCATCAGAAATGAGTTGGATTGGGCCCACAAGGCTCCTAAAACCGCTGGGGACGATTTCATTAAAGTGGGCCACGGACAGAATCAGTGTGCGCGCGCAAAGTGCGCGTGCGCGCCCCTGAACACGAAGCAACATATGGCAAAATTTATATCATTTCGAAGCCCCGGATGTTAGCTTTCCAACCCAACTGAAACCGCATCATTTGGACCTCTGTAGCTCAAGTTATGGTCAATTAAGTGCGAAGAGGTCAGGCTTGACAGCTTTTTGGTTCCATCATTTCTTCAAGAGTTCTCCAACTTTACATGCTTTTTCTTCATTCCCTTGATCCAATCTTTGCCTCCTAAATCTGAAATCACTTAACAAACATATCAAGGCATCTAATGGAATCAAGGTAAATTACATTTAGCTATTTTAAGACCTAAAAAGCATGTTTTCACTCTTAAGCACAATTAAAGGAGAATATACAAAACTATGCTATTTCAATGCATAAATGAGGGTAAAAGGTTATAAAATCCCCTAAAATCAATACAAGATAAACCGTCAAAATGGGGTTTGTCAGTGACTTCACAAAACCAGCGTCCAAATTTGATGGAAGAAGCATCTCCATTCCTGCCATTAGAGCCAACAATTTTGAGCTTAAGCCTCAACTAGTTGCTTTAATGCAATAGAACTGCAAGTTTTATGGACTTCCATTTGAAGATCCTTGCCAGTTTTTAACTGAGTTCTTGCAGATTTGTGAGACTGTAAAGACGAATGGAGTAGATCCTGAAGTCTACAGGCTCATGCTTTTCCCTTTTGCTGTAAGAGACAAAGCTAGAATATGGTTGGATTCACAACCTAAGGATAGCCTGGACTCCTAGGATAAGCTGGTCACGGCCTTCTTGGATAAATTCTTTCCTCCTCAAAACCTGAGCAAGCTTAGAGTGGATGTTCAGACCTTCAAACAAAAAGATGGTGAATCCCTCTATGAAGCTTGGGAAAGATACAAGCAGTTGACCAAAAGGTGTCCATCTGACATGTTTTCAGAATGGACCATATTAGATATATTCTATTATGGTCTATCTGAGTTTTCGAAAATGTCATTGGACCATTCTACAGGTGGATCCATTCACCTAAAGAAAACACCTGTAGAAGCTCAAGAACTCATTGACATGGTTGCAAATAACCAATTCATGTACACTTCTGAGAGGAATTTCGTGAATAATGGGACACTTCAGAGGAAGGGAGTTCTTAAAATTGATGCTCTGAATGCCATATTGGCTCAGAACAAAGTGTTGACTCAGCAAGTTAACATGATTTCTCAAAGTCTGAATGGATGGCAAAATGCATCCAACAGTACTAAAGAGGCAGCTTCTGAAGAAGCTTATGATCCTGAGAACCCTGCAATAGCAAAGGTAAATTACATGGGTGAACCTTATGGAAACACCTATAATTCATCATGGAGAAATTATCCAAATTTCTCATGGAAGGATCAACAAAAGCCTCAACAAGGCTTTAACAATGGTGGACGCAATAGGCTGAGTAATAGCAAGCCTTTTCCATCATCTTCTCAGCAACAGACAGAGAATTCTGAACAAAGCACTTCTAATTTAGCCAATATAGTCTCTGATCTGTCAAAAGCCACTTTCAGTTTCATGAGTGAAACAAGATCCTCCATCAGAAATCTGGAGGCACAAGTGGGCCAGCTGAGTAAGAAAGTCATTGAAACTCCTCCCAGTATTCTCCCAAGCAATACAGAAGAGAATCCAAAAGGAGAGTGCAAAGCCATTGATGTAATCAATATGGCCGAACGCACAAGGGAGGAGAAGGACAAAAACCCTAGTGAGGAAGACCTCTTGGGACGTCTCTCAAGCAAAAAGGAATTTCCTATTAAGGATCCAAAGGAATCTGAGGCTCATATAGAGACCATAGAGATTCCATTAAATCTCCTTCTGCCATTCATGAGCTCTGAAGACTATCCTTCCTCTGATGAGGATGAAGATGTGACTGGAGAGCAAGTTGCTCAATATTTAGGAGCTATCATGAAGCTGAATACCAAGTTGTTTGGTAATGAGACTTGGGAAAGTGAACCTCCCTTGCTCATTAATGAACTAGATACCTGGATTCAGCAAATTTTACCTCAAAGGAGACAAGATTCTGGCAAGTTCTTAATACCTTGTACCATAGGCACCATGACCTTTGAAAAAGTTCTATGTGATCTGGGGTCAGGGATAAATCTTATGCCACTCTCTGTAATGGAGAAGCTGGGGATCATTGAGGTACAACCTGCCTTGTTCTCATTACAATTGGCAGACAAGTCATTAAGACAAGCTTATGGAGTAGTAGAGGACGTGTTAGTAAAGGTTGAAGGCCTTTACATCCCTGCTGATTTCATAATCTTAGACACTAGGAAGGAAGAGGATGAGTGTATCATCCTTGGAAGACCTTTCCTAGCCACAGCAAGAGCTGTGATAGATGTCAACAGAGGTGAATTAGTCCTTCAATTGAATGGGGACTACCTTGTGTTTAAGGCACATGGCCATCCCTCTGTGACAAAAGAGAGTAAGCATGAAGAGCTTTTCTCAGTTCAGAGTCAAGAAGAGCCCCCACAGTCAAACTCTAAGTTTGGTGTTGGGAGGCCACAACCAAACTCTAAGTTTGGTGTTAAGACCCCATATCCAAACTCTAAGTTTGGTGTTAGGAGTTTTACAACATTGACCTGATCACCTTTGTGGCTCCATGAGAGCCCACTGTCAAGCTATTGACATTAAAGAAGCGCTTGTTGGGAGGCAACCAAATTTTTATATATCTAATTTTTATTTTATTTTATTGTTATTTTGTGTTTTATTAGGTACATGATCATGTGGAGTCACGAAAAAAATATAAAAATTAAAAACAGAATCAAAAACAGCAGAAGAAAAATCACACCCTGGAGGGAGGACATACTGGCGTTCAACGCCAGTAAGGAGCATCTGGCTGGCGTTCAACGCCAGAACAGAGCATGAATCTGGCACTGAACGCCAGAAACAAGCAACATTCTGGCGTTTGAATGCCAGGAATGTGCCTTGAGGAAAGCTGGCGCTGAACGCCAGTAACAAGCATGGAACTGGCGTTCAACGCCAGAAACATGCTACACATGGGCGTTGAACGCCCAGAGTGTGCATCATCTCAGCGTTTAAACGCCAGAATGGTGTGCAAAGGCATTCTACATGCCTAATTGGTGCAGGGATGTAAATTCTTGACACCTCAGGATCTGTGGACCCCACAGGATCCCCACCTAACATATTCCCACCTTACCTCCTAATCCTATAACACTCTTCCCCAAAACACACTTCCCAACAACTTCAATCTCTCTTCCCAATTACCCCCTTCACCACTCACATCCATCCACTCTTCCCCATAAACCCCACCTACCTTCGAAATTCAAAAACACTTTCCCACCCAAACCCACCCTAAATGACCGAAACTACACCCTCTCCCCTCCCTATATATACCCTTCCATTCTACTTCATTTCCACACAACAAAACCCCCTCTTCTATACCTTGGCCGAATCCATCTCCCCTTCTCCTCCATATTTTCTTCTTCTTCTTCTTCTTATTTCTTCTCTTGCTCGAGGGTGAGCAATATTTTAAGTTTGGTGTGGTAAAAGCATAAGCTTTTTGTTTTTTCCATTACCATCAATGGCACCTAAGGCCGGAGAATCCTCTAGAAAAGGAAAAGGGAAGACAAAAGCTTCCACCTCCGAGTTATGGGAGATGGAAAGATTCATCTCCAAAAGCCATCAAGACCACTTCTATGATGTTGTGGCAAAGAAGAAGGTGATCCCTGAGGTCCCTTTCAAGCTCAAGAAAAATGAGTATCCGAAAATCCGACATGAAATCCGAAGAAGGGGTTGGGAAGTCCTAACCAACCCCATGCAACAAGTTGGAATCTTAATGGTTCAAGAGTTCTATGCCAATACATGGATCACTAGGAACCATGATCAAAGTATGAATCCGAGTCCAAAGAATTATCTCACAATGGTTCGGGGGAAATACTTAGATTTTAGTACGAAAAATGTGAGGTTGGCATTCCACTTGCCCATGATGCAAGGAGATGAATGCCCCTACACTAGAAGGGTCAACTTTAATCAAAGGTTGGACCAAGTCCCAATGGACATATGTATGGAAGAAGCTCAATGGAAAAGAGACTCCAAAGGCAAGCCATTTCAACTAAGAAGACTGGACCTCAAGCCTGTGGCTAGAGGATGGTTGGAGTTCATTCAACGCTCCATCATTCCCACTAGCAACCGATCTGAAGTTACTGTGGATCGGGCCATCATGATTCATAGCATCATGATTGGAGAGGAAGCAGAAGTTCATGAAGTCATCTCCAATGAAATCTACAAAATAGCCGAAAAGCCCTCTACCATGGCAAGGCTAGCTTTTCCTCACCTTATTTGCCATCTATGTTACTCAGCTGGAGTTATCATAGAAGGAGACATCCCCATTGAAGAGGATAAGCCCATCACCAAGAAGAGGATGGAGCAAGCAAGAGAGACCCTCCACGGATCTCAAGAGATGCATGAGGAAGCTCATCATCAGGAAATCCCTGAGATGCCTCAAGGGATGCACTTTTCTCCCAACAACTATTGGGAACAACTCAACACTTCCTTAGAAGATTTGAGCTACAATGTGGAATAATTAAGGGTGGAACATCATGAGCACTCCATCATTCTCCATGAAATAAGAGAAAATCAAAGAGCAATGAGGGAGGAGCAACAAAGGCAAGGAAGGGACATAGAAGAGCTTAAGGACATTGTTGGTCCTTCAAGAAGAAGACGCCACTAAGGTGGATTCATTCCTTGTTTTTATTTCTTTCTGCTTTTCGATTTTTATGTTGTGTTCATTTATGTTTTGTGTCTCTACTTCATGATCATTAGTGTTTAGTAACTATGTCTTAAAGTTATGAATAATTTCATTAATCCTTCACCTTTCTTAAATGAAAAATATTTTTAATTCAAAAGAACAAGAAGTACATGAATTTCGAATTTATCCTTGAATTTAGTTTAATTATATTGATGTGGTGACAATACTTTTTGTTTTCCGAATGAATGCTTGAACAGTGCATAATTTTGATCTTGTTGTTAAAACTGTTGGCTCTTGAAAGAATGATGAACAAAGAGAAATGTTATTGATGATCTGAAAAATCATAAAATTGATTCTTGAAGCAAGAAAAAGCAGTGAAAAAGCAAAGGCTTGCGAAAAAAAAGAACTGGCGAAAAAAAATAGAAAGAAAAAGAAAAAGCAAGCAGAAAAAGCCAATAGCCCTTAAAACCAAAAGACAAGGGTAAAAAGGATCCAAGGCTTTGAGCATCAATGGATAGGAGGGCCCAAGGAAATAAAATCCAGGCCTAAGTGGCTAAATCAAGCTGTCCCAAACCATGTGCTTGTGGCATGCAGGTCCAAGTGAAAAGCTTGAGACTGAGTGGTTAAAGTCGTGATCCAAAGCAAAAAGAGTGTGCTTAAGAGCTCTGGACACCTCCAACTGGGGACTTTAGCAAAGCTGAGTCACAATCTGAAAAGGTTCACCCAGTTATGTGTCTGTGGCATTTATGTATCCGGTGGTAATACTGGAAAACAAAGTGCTTAGGGCCACGGCCAAGACTCATAAAAGTAGCTGTGTTCAAGAATCAACATACTTAACTAGGAAAATCAATAACACTATCCGAAATTCTAAGTTCCTAGAGAAGCCAATCATTTTAAACTTCAAGGGAAAAAGTGAGATGCCAAAACTGTTTAGAAGCAAAAAGCTACAAGTTCCGCTAATCTAATTATAATTAATATTCATTGATATTCTGGAATTTATAGTATATTCTCTTCTTTTTATCCTATTTGATTTTCAGTTGCTTGGGGACAAGCAACAATTTAAGTTTGGTGTTGTGATGAGCAGATAATTTATACGCTTTTTGGCATTATTTTTAGGTAGTTTTTAGTAAATTCAAGCTACTTTTAGGGATGTTTTCATTAGTTTTTATGTTAAATTCACATTTCTGGACTTTACTATGACTTTGTGTGTTTTTCTGTGATTTCAGGTAATTTCTGGCTGAAATTGAGGGACCTAAGCAAAACTCTGAAAAGGAGGCTGACAAAGTACTGCTGATGCTGTTGGAATCTGACCTTCCTGCACTCGAAATGGATTTTCTGGAGCTACAGAACTCCAAATGGCGCGCTCTCAACGGCGTTGGAAGGTAGACATCCAGAGCCTTCCAGCAATATATAATAGTCCATACTTTATTCGGGAATTGACGACGTAAACTGGCGTCCAACGCCAGATTCATGTTGCTGTCTGGAGTCAAACGCCAGAAACACGTCACGACCCGGAGTTGAACGCCCAAAACACATTATAACTTGGCGTTCAACTCCAAAAGAAGCCTCAGCACGTGGATAGATCAAGCTCATCCCAAACACACACCAAGTGGGCCCCGGAAGTGGATTTATGCATCAATTACTTACTCATGTAAACCCTAGTAGCTAGTCTAGTATAAATAGGATAATTTACTATTGTGTTAGACATCTTTGGTCTCAGTTTTGTTTTATTCTTCATCTTAAGAGACTATTGATCACGTTTTGGGGGGCTGGCCATTTGGCCATGCCTGAACCTTTCACTTATGTATTTTCAACGGTGGAGTTTCTACACACCATAGATTAAGGGTGTGGAGCTCTGCTGTACCTCAAGTTTCAATGCAATTACTACTATTTTCTATTCAATTCTCTTTATTCCTATTCTAAGATATTCGTTGCACTTCAACTTGATGAATGTGATGATCCGTGACACTCATCATCATTCTCACCTATGAACGCGCGTGACTGACAACCACTTCCGTTCTACCTTAGACCAGGCACAGATCTCTTGGATTCCTTAATCAGAATCTTCGTGGTATAAGCTAGAATTGATGGCGGCATTCATGGGAATCCAGAAAGTCTAACCTTGTCTGTGGTATTCCGAGTAGGATTTCGGGATTGAATGACTGTGACGAGCTTCAAACTTCTGAAGGCTGGGCGTTAGTGACAGACGCAAAAGAATTAAGGGATTCTATTCCAACCTGATTGAGAACCGACAGATGATTAACCATGCTGTGACAGAGCATTTGGACCATTTTCACTGAGAGGATGGGATGTAGCCATTGACAACGGTGATGCCCTACATACAGCTTGCCATAGAAGGGAGTGATAAAATTGGATAAAAGCAGTAGGAAAGCAGAGATTCAGGAGGAGCACAGCATCTCCATACGCCTATCTGAAATCCCCATCATTGGAATACATGAGTAACTTTATCTTTATTTTAAGTTTATTATTTATTTTAGAAAATCCATAATCAATTGGTTTAATCCGCCTGACTGAGATTTACAAGGTGACCATAGCTTGCTTCATACCAACAATCTCTGTGGGATCGACCCTTACTCACGTAAGGTATTACTTGGATGACCCAGTACACTTGCTGGTTAGTTGAACAGAGTTGTGTCCACACATAGCAAAAAGCCATTATAATTATTTCATACAAGTACAAAGAGTACGGATCACAATTTCGTCCACCAATGATCCGTGACACTCATCACCATTCTCAACTTATGAACGCGTGCCTAATGATAGGCAAAATTGTGACTCATACTTTTCACAACTCGAATAATTCCTAGCAATGGCTCCAAAAACTTGGTGCATAATACTATGGTTCACACACATTCTTCACAACTTTGCACAACTAATTTGCAAGTGCACTGGGTTGTCCAAGTAATAAACCTTACGTGAGTAAGGGTCGATCCCACGGAGATTGTTGGTATGAAGAAAGCTATGGTCATCTTGTAAATCTCAGTTAGGTGAATTCTAATGGTTACAATGGTTTTCGAATATAAAGATAAATAAAGCATAAAATAGAGATAGAGATACTTACGTAATTCATTGGTGGGAATTTCAGATAAGCGCATGAAGATACTGTGTTCCTTCTGAATCTCTGCTTTCCTATTGCTTTCATCCAATCATTCTTACTCCTTTCCATGGCAAGCTGTATGTTCGGGTTTCAACGATGTCAATTGCTACCTCCCGTCCTCTCAGTGAAAATGGTCCAAATGCGCTGTCACCGCACGACTAATCATCTGTCGGTTCTCGATCATGTTGGAATAGAATCCCGTGATCCTTTTGCGTCTGTCACTACGCCAAACACTCGCAAGTTTGAAGTTCGTCATAGTCATTCAATCCCTGAATCCTACTCGAAATACCACAGACAAGGTTTAGACTTTTTGGATTCTCAAGAATGCTGCCAATGGATTCTAGCTTATACCACGAAGATTCTGATTAAGGAATCCAAGAGATATTCATTCAAGCTTATTTGCATGTAGAACGAAAGTGGGTGTCAGGCACACGTTCATAAGTGAGAATGGTGATGAGCGTCACATAATCATCACATTCATCAGGTTCTTGGGGGCGAATGGATATCTTAGAATAAGAATAAGCATGAATTGAATAGAAAAACAGTAGTAATTTGCATTAATACTCGAGGAATAGCAGAGCTCCACATCTTAATCTATGGTGTGTAGAAACTCCACCGTTGAAAATACATAAGAACAAGGTCTAGGCATGGCCGAATGGCCAGCCTCCCTAATGGCATATGAATTCGAAAATAGGGAAAAAGACCCCCAGTACAATAGTAAAAAGTTCTATTTATACTAAACTAGTTACTAGGGTTTACAGAAATAAGTCTAAGTGCAGAAATCCACTTCCGGGGCCCACTTTGGTGTGTGCTTGGGCTGAGCTTGAGCTTTACACGTGCAGAGGCTTCTCTTGGGGTTAAACGCAAAGTTGTAACATGTTTTTGGCGTTTAACTTTGGTTTGTGACGTGTTTCTGGCGTTTTACTCCAGAATGCAGCATGGAGCTAGTGTTGAACGCCAGTTTGCGTCATCTAAACTCGAATAAAATATGGACTATTATATATTGCTGGAAAGCTTTGGATGTATACTTTCTAATGCAATTGAGAGCGTGCCATTTGGAGTTCTGTAACTCCAGAAAATCCATTTCGAGGGCAGGGAGGTCAGAATCCAACAACATCTGTAGTCCTTTTTCAGCCTCCTATCAGATTTCTGCTCAGGTCCCTCAATTTCAACCAGAAAATACCTGAAATTATAGAAAAACACAAAAACTCATAGTAAAGTCCAGAAATGTGAATTTTTGCATAAAAACTAATAAAAACATCCCTAAAAGTAGCTAGATCCTACTAAAAACTACCTAAAAACAATGCCAAAAAGCGTATAAATTATCTGCTCATCACAACACCAAACTTAAATTGTTGCTTGTCCCCAAGAAACTGAAAATAAAATAAGATAAAAAGAAGAGAATATACTATAAATCCCAAAATATCAATGAATATTAGTTCTAATTAGATGAGCGGTACTTGTAGCTTTTTGCTTCTGAACAGTTTTGGCATCTCACTTTATCCTTAGAAGTTTAGAATGATTGGCATCCATAGGAACTCAGAGCTCAGATAGTGTTATTGATTCTCCTAGTTAAGTATGTTGATTTTTGAACACAGCTACTTTTATGAGTCTTGGCCGTGGCCCTAAGCACTTTGTTTTCCAGTATTACCACCGGAAACATAAATGCCACAAACACATGACTGGGTGAACCTTTTCAGATTGTGACTCAGCTTTGCTAAAGTCCCCAGTTAGAGGTGTCCAGAGCTCTTAAGCACACTCTTTTTGCTTTGGATCAAGACTTTAACCACTCAATCTCAAGCTTTTCACTTGGACTTCATGTCACAAGCACATGGTTAGGGACAGCTTGATTTAACTACTTAGGCCTGGATTTTATTTCCTTTGGGCCCTCCTATCCATTGATGCTCAAAGCCTTGGATCCTTTTTACCCTTGCCTTTTGGTTTTAAGGGCTATTGGCTTTTTCTGCTTACTATTTCTTTTTTTTTTTCTTTTTTTTCGCCATTCTCTCTTTTTTTTTCTTTTTTTCCGCAAGCTTCTTCTTTTTCACTGCATTTTCTTGCTTCAAGAATCAATTTCATGATTTTTCATATTATCAATAACATTTTTATTTGTTCATCATTCTTTCAAGAGCCAACAATTTTAACATTCATAAACAACAAGATAAAAAATATGCACTGTTTAAGCATTGATTCAGAAAACAAAAAGTATTGTCACCAGATCAATATAATTAAATTAATTTCAAGGATGAATTTGAAACTCATGTACTTCTTGTTCTTTTGTATTAAAAACATTTTTTTCATTTAAGAAAGGTAAAGAATTCATGGAATTATTCATAGCCTTAGGACATAGTTACTAAATACTAATGATCATGTAGTAAAGACTCAAAACATAGACAAACATATAGCATAAAACTGAAAAACAGAGAGATAAGAACAAGGAAGTTAAGGAATGAGTCCACCTTAGTGAGGGTGGCGCCTTCTTCTTGAAGGACCAATGGTGTTCTTGAGCTCCTCTATGTCTCTTCCTTGCCTTTGTTGCTCCTCCCTCATAGCTCTTTGATCTTCACTAATTACATTGAGAATGATGGAGTGCTCTTGGTGTTCCACCCTTAATTGGTTCATGTTATGACTCAATCCTTCTAGAGAAGTGTTGAGTTGTTCCTGACGTTAGGATTTTTGCTAGTAAAGAGTTTTATAAAAATATAGTCGCGTTGTGAGTATAGATTCTAAACCAACAGAAAATTCCTTCGTACAAACGTTTTGGTTGTCACAAGTAACAAAACTCAATAAATTTATAAACCGAAGTATTTGAACCTTGGGTCATCTTCTTAAGGAATGGCAGGGAGGTATGTTCTTATTATTGGTTATGAGTCTTGTTCCGAGGGTTACCTGAAACGTGTAGCTCGGTCGTCTGGAGATGCCCGAGGTGGGGGTCAGGGACCCGAGCTTGATATGTTGGCGGTTGGTGGTTGTACCTGCAATGACACTCCGATGCTTAAGTTAGCATGGGTCCAAGCAGATATGTGTAGAATATGGAATGAATCTCATACCTGGGTGTTCCAGTGTATTTATAGTAGTTGGCTGTGATCTTCCCTGGATAAGATATTCTTATCTTATCTTATCTTTCGGGAGTTTTATCCCTATCTTTGTGGAACCGCCTTCCTTAGGCCTTTTCGGCCTTTAGGTTTTGGGCTGCGCTCCTTCTGATGGGCCTTCCTTTGCCTTTAATGTCCGAGGTCCGACCTTTAGGCGTGGGCCTTAGGACGAGGTCGGACCTTTCATGGATTTACCGAGTTGGGGGAGCCCGGTCAGGGTATGAACAGTGCCCCTGCCCGAGTTCGACCTTTTTGGGAGGTCGAGCTCGGGCATAGTAGTTTTTCTAATTTTCATAAAATGGCCATTTCTGCATTTATTGCTTTTTTACCGTTTTTCCTTGATTTTCGTTCCGGCCTTCGTGAAGGCTTTATTTATTCGCTCCCTTTCCTTTTTCTTCGTTTATTCTGTTCCTTTCTTGTTTTTCTAAGTTTTTTGCCATCTCTTTTTCGAGCGCCGCTTCTTCTTTTTCTTTGTTCTTCTTCCCTGATTCTTTCCGTGCGTTTTTCCGGGGTTTCCTCTGCGCCGTTGTTTCGTGCTTCTTGCTTCCGGAGCTTGCCGCCTTCGTTTCTCCTTTGCCTCGGAGCTCCTCGCCTTCGTTTCTACTTTCCAGGTTTGTTTTCCATGTTTTTACTTTCTTGTGATCATATGCTTCTGTTCTTTGTGTGGCTCTTTGTTTTGTCTCTTTATGCCTGGATTGCCCCGAAGAAGAGGCGCCGCCATTGCTGTTGTTTGTATATGGGGGGGGCTCTTTTTTTGTTCTCTGGTGATTTTCGGTCCGGGTTGCAGCATTTTCTTCGCGGGGTTTTTGTTTTCTTGCATTGCTGAATGGGTTTTTGCTTTCTGTTGTATTCTTCTTTGTAGGTAGGAATTTATGTCTCGAAAGGTTCTTCAAGCGGTGTCGACCAAGATTCCGAGTGGTCTTGGTTGGGTAGATCCTCTTCCTTTGAGAATCCCTTCTGTGGTAGATTCTGAATATTTAGCTAGGTTCCGTAGGCATAGTAGCATATGTGAAAATAGAGAGTCTGAGAGGGATTATGAACTAGTGGCCCCGGATTCCGAGGAGAGAGTGTGCTTCCCGCCTTTAGAGAGTTCCGAGAAGCTTTTCTTTTATGCTTATGATTGTTTTTTCTCTAAGATGGGTGTCCGACTTCCTTTTACCGACCTGGAGTCCGAGGTGTTGTGGTCTTGTAACCTTGCCCCTACGCAGCTCCATCCAAATTCTTGGGCGTTTTTGAAGTTGTTTCAACTTTTGTGTCAGTTTTTGGGGGTCCCTTCCTCTATTTCTCTTTTTTCCTATTTGTTTGTGTTGACGAAGCCGGGGTCGGGTGGAGGGAAGGTATCTTGGGTTTCTTTTAGGGCTAATCAGGGAAGGAAGTTTTGTACCCTTTATGATGAGTCTTTTCATGATTTCAAGAACTTTTACTTCAAGGTCCGGGCTACTGGAGACGTCCGACCTTTCTTTCTAGATGAAAGTGGGGAGCCTTCTTTTCCTCTTTGTTGGCAGGAGAATGTAGTGTCTGTTAAATATACCTTTGAGAGTCTAGATGAGGTTGAGCAGGCTTTTGTGGGTGTGGTGAGCAGTTTATGGGGTCGGGCACCTCACTTGGATACGAAGAAAATGTTGGGAGATCCAAGCCTTCTCCGTTCCGAGTTAGGTAGTTCCCGACCTCTTTCGAGATTCATCTTTTTCTTAGTATTTTGGCCTTGTTTGTTTTGGTGGAATTTCTGTTGTGGTAACTCCTTTTCTTTTATTCCTGCAGAGATGTCTTCTCAGGCGGATTCCATGAAGTATCTTCGTCAGACGAAGAAGTCTGTGGCTACTTGGAATATTGAAGCTGGGGGGGCTTCTGCCCGATCTTCTCCGGAGAAGTCTACTGTGGGTGTTCAGACTCGGTCGAAGACTATTCCGACTCCCCAGTTCCGAGCTATAACTCAAGATCCTCCGACCTCCGGGCCTGCTACCTCTTCTCCTCCCCCGTTCTCGGGTCCTCCTCCCAAGAAGCAGAAGACCTCTCAAGAGCCTGCGGGTTTTAATGACAAGGATTTCGATGCTCTTGGTTGGATTGAACAGCATATTCTCCCTCAGACCTTTATTTCTACTGATGATGTGTCTATGGAGCACCATTTTTAGTATATGGCGCGGAGTTGTGTTCGGATGGCTAGTCTTCATGCTGCTATTGCCCGAGAGTTCAAGAAATCTCCTCTTGGCGCGACCAGTTCCCGACTTGAGAAGGCTCAGTCCGAGCTCGAGAAGATTAGTGAGCTGAAGGCTGCTAGGATTGCTGAGTTGGAAGCATCTTTAGAGAAGGAGAAAGCTAAGGCTACCGCGGCTGTGGCGGCAGCGAATGCATCTGAGGGGATGGCGAAGGCAGCGAAGGAAAATTATACTCGGGCACTTGCCGAGCTTGTGGAGACGAAGGAGAAGTTGCAATCTGCTCAGAATGACTTTTACGAGCTAGAAGGGCATGTGGCGAAGGGTATGGATGCTATGTATGAAAATTTGAAGGCTCAGGTCCGGGTTCTTGCTCCTGACCTGGATCTGAGCTTATTTAGTATGGATAACGTTGTTGTGGAGGGAGAGATTGTTCCTGCTCCCAACGAGGATGGGGTTCCGGTGTCCGACCCCAAGGTTCCGGTGTCCGTCCCCGAGGTTCCGGTTGCGAACCCGACTTCACCTTTGGTCGGGGATGGGTCTGGTGCGGAGGTTTTGAACCGGGATGATGGTGCTGTCGATGCTGTCCCGATTTCTATGTTTCTTCCGCAGCCTTCTGTTGATGCGGCGACCGGGAAGGATCTTGATCCTCTGTAATCCCTTTATCTTTTGGGTTTTTGCCCGGCCTGTGGGCTCTTTTGTTTTTTGGATGATTTCTGCGGATGCTTTGGACACCTTTTTTGCTTTTAGCTACTTGTAGTAACTTTTTTAGCTTATTATGCGGTGTTTTTGTTCGCGTTTTGACTTGTTTGTTCCGCTTTTATGCTTTTTAGTTGTTTTGGATAACAACTTTTTAGCCAGCGTTTGATTTCGTTTTTTCGCTCGTACTTTTTTAGTTGTTTTTGTATAGCAACTTTTTAGTAAGCGTTTTCGAAATCTTTGTCTTCGCCGTTTTGACTTTTTTGTTCCGCTTTTATGCTTTTTAGTTGTTTTTGGATAACAACCTTTTAGCTAGCGCTTGATTTCGTTTTTTCGCTCGTACTTTTTTAGTTGTTTTTGTATAGCAACTTTTTAGTAGGCGTTTTCGAAATCTTTGTTTTCGCCGTTTTAAGGCTTCCTTCTCGGGTCCGAGCTTTTTATCGGACCTCGGGTGGCGCGGTCGAGTACACCTTTTGTTGGTCCGACCTTGTCTTTGGTCGGCCTTTTAAGTTATTTTTGTAATCTCTTTTTATTTGGCTTTTTTGAGCCTTTTTCAGAGTTACTTTTATAACTTCTCACATTAATTTGAACCTCGTCGCTTTATCTTTGCCGACCTTGTATGGTCTCTTGGCAAATGATTTTTTGCGTTTTGTCGAGCATAAATTAATGCGCCTTGACGGGGTACTTTTTCAGGATTTGTTTTATCACGAGAAGGAACAAAAGAAAATAGAAAAATTTGATTAGTATTAAGAAAGAAAGAATATTTACAAAGTGTTTACCCTTGACTAGGTCGGGTGCTTTATCTGACCGGGTGTCTCATTAAAAAACCCCTGTAGGGAAAAAGAGTACACCTCGGGTCAGATTTTTCTAGCTGTAGTACCGTTTTAGATTACAGGCGTGCCAAGCCCTGGGCAGCTCATTGCCTTCTAGGTCGGATATCTTGTAATAGCCTGTTCCTAAGACTTCAGTTACTTTGTAGGGTCCTTTCCAATTTGCGGCTAGCTTTCCTTCTCCCAACTTTTGTGTTCCGATGTCATTTCGGATTAGAATTAGGTCGTGAGTGGAGAAGCTTCGTTCGCCGTTTTAAGGCTTCTTCTCGGATTCGGGCTCTTTCTCGGACCTCGGGTAGGAGGTCGAGTTCTTCCTTTTGTGCCTGCGGGTTACCTTCTTCGTTGTAGAAGATGACTCTGGGTGACCCTTCATCTATTTCGATAGGAATCATTGCCTCCATCCCATAGGCTAGTCGAAATGGCGATTCTCCCGTTGTAGAGTGTGGAGTTGTCCGATATGCCCATAATACCTGGGGGAGCTCCTCGGCCCATGCCCCTTTGGCCTCTTGGAGTCTTCGTTTTAACCCGGCCAGGATGACTTTATTTGCGGCCTCTGCTTGTCCGTTGGCTTGTGGGTGCTCGACTGAGGTGAATTGCTGTTTGATTTTTAGTTCGGCCACCAAGTTCTGAAAACTTGTGTCCGTGAACTGTGTTCCATTGTCTGTGGTAATGGAGTAGGGGACTCCGAACCTTGTGACAATGTTTTTGTATAGGAATTTCCGGCTTTTCTAAGCCGTAATGGTGGCTAAAGGCTCAGCTTCGATCCACTTCGTAAAATAGTCGACCCCTACTATAAGGTACTTGACTTGCCTCGGTCCTTGGGGGAATGGGCCGAGTAGGTCGAGTCCCCATTTTGCGAAGGGCCATGGTGCAGTGATGCTGTTAAGGTCTTCGGGTGGTGCCTTGTGAAAATTGGCGTGTTTTTGGCAGGGGGGCATATTTTCACAAACTCCGTTGCGTCTCTTTGCAAAGTTGGCCAGTAGAACCCGGCTCGGACTACTTTCTTGGATAATGCCCGAGCTCCGAGGTGGTTCCCACACGTGCCTCCGTGGACTTCTTCGAGGACGCTCTTTGTTTCTGAGGTCGGGACGCACCTAAGGAGGGGGCTTGCGAATCCTCTTCTGTATAATACGTCGTGAATTAGTGTGTAATTCTGGGCGTCTTTCGTGAGTCTTTTGGCTTCCTTTCTTTCGGCGGGGAGTTCCCGACTTCAGGTAGCTGAGTATGGGGGTCATCCATCCTTGCTGCCGGTCTGATATATTTAGCGTTTCTTCCTCTCTAGTACGGAGGGAGATTGTAAGGTTTCCTGGAGGAGACTTCTGTTGTTGCCTCCTGGTTTGGTGCTGGCAAGTTTTGAGAGGGCGTCTGCCCGGGCGTTTTGTTCCCGAGGTATGTGCTGGATCTGTATCTCTGGAAAGTGCGTAATTGTGCCTGTGTTTGGTCCAGGTATTTTTTCATAGTTGGGTCTTTGGCCTGGTAGCTTCCATTTACTTGTGATGTGACGACCTGGGAGTCGCTGAAGATTGTGATTTTCCGGGCTCCGACCTCTTCGCTAGCTTTAGACCTGCTAGTAGGGCTTCGTATTCGGCTTGGTTGTTTGAAGCTTGGAACTCGAATTTTAGGGATAGTTCTATCCGCGTTCCTTGGTCGCTTTCGAGTATAACCCCGGCTCCACTTCCAGTTTTGTTTGAGGACCCGTCGACATATAGGTTCCATGAGAGTGGGGTTCCAGGGGTCTCAGTGTATTCTGCGATGAAGTCGGCTAGATACTGAGACTTTATGGCAGTCCGGGTTTCATAGTGGAGGTCGAACTCGGACAGTTCCACCGCCCATTGCAGTATTCGTCCTGCCAGGTCTGTTTTTTGGAGGATGTGTCTCATGGGTTGGTTTGTCCGGACTTTGATGGTGTGGGCTTGAAAGTAGGGACGGAGCCTCCGAGCTGTGAACACTAGGGCGTAAGCGAACTTTTCTATCTTCTGATAGTTTAATTCGGCCCCTTGTAGTGCCTTGCTTACAAAGTATATGGGGTGTGTCCTTGGTCATTTTCGTATTAATGCTGAAGCGACTGCTCGATGTCCAACCGAGAGGTATAGTACGAGTTCTTCTCCCTTTAGAGGTCGGGTTAGGATTGGTGGCTGCCCGAGGAATTCCTTAAATTCTTGGAAGGCCTTTTCGCATTCTGGGGTCCATGAGAAGGGTTTCCCTTTCTTTAGGAGTGAGTAGAGAGGCAGTGATTTTATTGCTGATCCTGCCAAGAATCTTGACAGTGCGGCTAGCCTTCCATTCAGTTGTTGTACTTCCTTGACACACGTCGGGCTTTTCATATTGAGTATCGCTTGGCATTTGTCCGGGTTCGCTTCGATGCCTCTTTGAGTCAGCATGAAGCCTAAGAACTTTCCGGCTTCTGCGGCGAAGGTGCACTTCGTCGGGTTAAGTCTCATGTTGTGTTTTCTGAGGGTGCCGAAGACGCTGGTGAGGTCGGTCAGTAAGTTTTTGTCCTCTTGTGTCTTTACCAGCATGTCGTCGACGTACACCTCTAGCTGTAGTCCGATGTGCTCTGAGAACACTTGGTTCATTAGCCTCTGATAGGTTGCCCCTGCGTTCTTCAGCCCGAAGGGCATTACTATGTAGCAGTAGTTTGCCCTTGGGGTTATGAACGAGGTCTTTTCTTGGTCGGGTCCGTACATCGGGATTTGATTGTATCCCGAGTATGCGTCCATGAAGGAGAGATATCTGTAGCCTGAGGCTGCATCTACTAAGGCGTCGATGTTTGGTAGTGGATATGGGTCTTTGGGGCAGGCTTTGTTGAGATCTGTGTAATCGACGCACATCCTCCATTTTCCGTTGGGCTTTTTTACCAGGACCACGTTTGCAAGCCATAGGGGGTATTTTACTTCCCTAATGAATCCTGCATCTAGTAGTGCTTGTACTTGTTCTCCTATTGCTTGCATACGCTCGGGTCCGAGCTTCCGACGTCTTTGTTGGACAGGTCGGGATCCCGGGTAAACTGATAGCTTATGGCAGGTCGGGAGGCAAGAGGTCGGAGTTCCTTTAAGAGGTTTATGAGTTCCTCTTTTAGGCCCGTTTTGAGGTTCGCTCCTATGTTTGTGATTTTTTCAGGTGTGTTCCCAATCTGGACTTGTTCGGTTTCTCCCTCTGGTTGTGGTCGAAGATCTTCTCGGGACTGAAACTCGTCCGAGTTCTATCGTGTTGACCTCTTTCCCTTTCAGGCTCAGGCTTTCGTTATAGCATCGCCGCGCTAGTTTTTGGTCGCCTTTTAGAGTAGCGATTCCTTTTGCGGTAGGGAACTTCATACAGAGGTGTGGGGTCGAGACTATAGCCCCTAGCCTGTTTAGGGTTGGTCGCCCAATGAGGGCATTGTATGCCGAAGTGATGTCGACTATAATGTAGTAGATGCTTAATGTTTTAGATTGTTCGCCTTTTCCAAAGGTAGTGTGTAGCGAGATGTATCCTAAGGGATGGATCGGGGTATCCCCTAGCCCAAATAGGTCGGTAGTATAGGCCTTTAGTTCTTTTTCTTCAAGTCCGAGCTTGTCGAATGCCGATTTGAACAGGATATCTGCTGAGCTTCCCTGGTCAATCAGGGTTCGATGTAAGTTGGCGTTTGCTAGGATAATGGTAACTACCATCGGATCGTCGTGCCCGGGAATTATCCCTTGAGCATCTTCTCGGGTAAATGAGATAGTAGGTAACTCGGGCAGGGGACTGTCTTCTCGGACATGATAGACTTCCTTGAGGTGTCTTTTTCGCGAGGATCTGGATGTTCCTCCGCCTGCAAAACCTCCATTTATCATGTGGACGTGTCTATCAGGAGTTCGTGGGTTTTGTTCGGCCCGACCTTCGTTATCTCCCCGCCTTCTCTTCCTGGTTTCTTCTCCTTTTTCTGCTATGTACTTGTCGAGTTTTCCTTCTCTGGCCAGCTTTTCTATGACATTTTTTAGGTCGTAGCAGTCGTTAGTAGAATGTTCGTAGAGTTTGTGATATTCACAGTATTCGGACCGATCTCTTCCCGCTCTCTTGTGTTTTAGCGGTCGGGGCGGTGGGATCTTTTCGGTGTGGCATACTTCTCTATAGACATCTACCAGGGAGACTCGGAGGGGGGTGTAGTTGTGGTACTTCCGCGGCTTGTCCGAGTTGGATTCTTCTTTCTTTTTCTGTTCCCGATCTCGATCTCGGAGTGGGTAGGTTGCTTCCTTCCTAGAAGAGTCTCTTAGCTGGGAGGTTTCCTCCATGTTGATATATTTTTCTGCCCGCTCCTGCACCTCGTATAAGGAGGTCGGGTATCGTTTGGATAGGGATTGGGCTAAACGGTCCCTCTTTTAGACCGTTTGCTAGTCCCATGATGGCTGCTTCAGTGGGCAAGTGTTGTATGTCCAGGCAGGCTTTGTTGAATCGCTCCATGTATTCTCGGAGAGTTTCTTGGTTACCCTGTTTGATCCCGAGTAGACTGGGGCATGTTTTGCCTTGTCCTTTTGAATAGAGAACCTTGTTAGGAATTTTTTGGTTAGGTCTTCGAAGCTGGTGATTGATCTTGGTGGCAGGTTGTCGAACCACTTCATGGCCGACTTGGTGAGAGTGGGGGGAAGGCTTTGCACCGAATTGCGTCGGAGGCGTCGACTAGGTACATTCTGCTCCTGAAGTTGCTGAGGTGGTGGCTTGGATCGGTGGTGCCATCGTAGAGATCCATGTCGGGTGGTTTGAAATTTCGCGGTACCTTCTCCTTCATGATCTCTTGCGTGAAGGGATCATGGTTGCCTTCGGGGGTGGTGCCGCGTTCTGTCCGGTCTTTCAGATTGGCCTCTATTTTCCGCAGTTTTTCTTCTAATTCTCTGCGCTTTCGAGTCTCCCTTCTCAGATCTTGTTCAGTTTCTTTCTGCTTCTTTATGTCCTCTTCAAGTTGTTTCAGCCGGTGTTGTTGTTCCCGGACTGTTTCCAGGATTTCCGAGCTCTTCCCTTTTTCGGGATTCGGTGGATCTTTGTTTGGGAGTGATGTCTTTGGGCGATTCTGTTTGTTTCCTCCTGGAGTGCGTGGTGATAGAGGGCTGTCCGGTCGTTCTCCGGTGTCAATTTCTTCCTCTTGTTCAGATGCAGCGCGATCATTGTTGTGAGGGTCGTCCGCCATGATAGAGGGATGACTTCCAGGTTCCCCGGCAACGGCGCCAATGTTTCGAGGGTTACCTGAAACGTGTAGCTCGGTCGTCTGGAGATGCCCGAGGTGGGGGTCAGGGACCCGAGCTTGATATGTTGGCGGTTGGTGGTTGTACCTGCAATGACACTCCGATGCTTAAGTTAGCATAGGTCCAAGCAGATATGTGTAGAATATGGAATGAATCTCATACCTGGGTGTTCCAGTGTATTTATAGTAGTTGGCTGTGATCTTCCCTGGATAAGATATTCTTATCTTATCTTATCTTTCGGGAGTTTTATCCCTATCTTTGTGGAACCGCCTTCCTTAGGCCTTTTCGGCCTTTAGGTTTTGGGCTGCGCTCCTTCTGATGGGCCTTCCTTTGCCTTTAATGTCCGAGGTCCGACCTTTAGGCGTGGGCCTTAGGACGAGGTCGGACCTTTCATGGATTTACCGAGTTGGGGGAGCCCGGTCAGGGTATGAACAAGTCTTATAAATTGGGGGTTTTGAAAGTAAGGAAGAAGCATGTTAAATGACAAGTAAAATAAATAAATAACTGTAAAATAAACTCTTGGCAAGATATGAGAAATTGGAAGTCCTATCCTAGTTATCCTTATCAGGTATGATGAGAATTGGGTTTTAACCCCACTTAGTTATCCTTTATTAAACAAAGGAAGGTCAAGTGGACTAATTAGTTTGATCCTCAAGTCCTAGTCAATCCCTGTGGGAAGACTAGCTTTAGACCGATCTAGATCAATTAGAATCTGCCAATTTCAACCACTGCTGAGTTTGACAACTCAAGAGTCACCAATTAATCAACCAGAACCAAGAATATAGAAAACTAAATTTAAATCATAAATATCTGGAATACCTAAAATTATATTGAATAAAGATGTCAATTCTGACACGGACAATATTCATAAGCCAATTGGGCAACATAAATCAAACACAAATAAAAGCTTCAGAGTAAACAAAAATAGAAGAGAAACATAAGTTATTGAACCTGGTACGAAGAAGCAATCCTAATGACTAAAAGAAATCCTAATCCCAAAACCTAAGAGACAGGAGAGAACTTTTCTCACTAAAAACTACATCTAAACTATGAAAAGTGTGAATTACTCGCTATCTGATTGTCATCCTCTCTATGAATGCATTCCCCACTTCATAACTTCTAATCTGTGCCTCTTGGATTTGGATCTGGGCCAAAGGGCCCAAAAATCGCTGGAAACGAGATCTGCAAATTCTGCAGATCGCTCACGTCATGCGTCCGCGTGGGTCATGCGGTCATGTCATCTGGAGTGTTGCTCTTCCATACGGTCGCGTCAGTTGTATTTCAAAAAGTCACGC
This sequence comes from Arachis stenosperma, assembly GCF_014773155.1. Taxonomy (NCBI): domain Eukaryota; kingdom Viridiplantae; phylum Streptophyta; class Magnoliopsida; order Fabales; family Fabaceae; genus Arachis; species Arachis stenosperma. The sequence continues at coordinate 93,693,828 of NC_080380.1, forward strand.
GTTCGCCTCATCCATGCGCTCGCGTCGATTCTCTTTTGTGCGAACCACGCGTTCGCGTCCTCCATGCGGACGCGTCACTGCCAGTTGCTCCAAAACTCCAATTTGTGCTTTCCTTCCATTTTTGTATGTTTTCTTTCCATCCTTTAAATCATTCCTGCCCTATAAAACCTGAAAGTACTCAACACACAAATCACGGCATCGAATGGTAATAAAGGATAATTAAATTTGGTTATTTTAAAGCATAAGGAACATATTTTCTCATGTATCACATAATAAGGAAGGGAAAGTGAAACCATGCAATTTACATGAATAAGTAGGTGAAGGATTGAATAAATCACTTAAATTGAGCTCAATATACATCATAAAATATGGGTTTATCAACCTCCCCACACTTAAACAATAGCATGTCCTCATGCTAAATCCAAGATAAAGAGTAAGGTAAAGTGGTGGAATCTCATGCAATGCAATTTATCCTAGATGCAACTACCTAAATGAGTCATGCAAGTCTAGTTATTATTCACCTATATATAAAGCTTTACATGTAGTTAAATTAATTGACATTCTCAAGGAATCATATACGCATAGCCAACCTTAGATAATGTTAAAGCACTTTTACAATTGAGATGGGTAAATAAAATATTTTTCAAACTTGCAAGTCAATTAATCAATTGAGGCAGAGATATATGGTGATGAGTTATTGAACCCTCACTGGATTTTGTGTTTATTCTCTAGTCACTCAGTGTTTATTGGGTTAATCACTCTATTCTTCTTTTTATCCTTGCTTTCTATAACTTTGTTCTTCATCTAACCAATCAACAATTATAGAATATAGACATACAAATATCATGAGGTCTTTTCAAGGATGTAATAGGGCCAAGGTAGAGGTAAGGGTATATGTATAAGACTAAGTGAGCTAATAAGTTAATCCTTGATTAGTCTAAGATCTCACCTAACATATACATATCTTATACAAATCAAAAGTTTCTTAACCTATTTGCCCAAATTTTTTTTCACTTTGTATTACAAACTCATGCATTGAATTTAACTTTGTCCCATGTGCATTGATTCTCTCCTTTTTTTATAATGCACATGGTAATTTAATTATTTTGCTTTCACATGAGCATGCTTCCCAAATTTTTACATAACTTGTTCAATTTAATTTCTTACTTTTTCTATCATCCCATGTTCCCATAAAACTCCCCACACTTACATTATACAAAATTTCTATCTTAAGCTAACCAAGGATTCAACTTGGGATTTTTATTTTGTTTTTCTGCTTAAGGCTAGTAATGTGGTTATAAAATAGAAGGGGATTAAAAAGCTCAAGGGGGCTAACAAGGATGGCATAAAAGGTAGGCTTTATTTGGGATAAGTGAGTTAATAATCAAACATGGCCTCAATCCTATCTTGGTATGTATCTATATTCTATATTGGATATATAGATTAAAGCAAAGTAAAGAACACCAGAATAAAAAAGAAGGGCGAAGCACACAGGAATAAAAATTATGGTCTGAATGTAACCATACAATTAAGCTTAAAACTCACAGGCTGTGTGTTCTCAAGCTCATAATTCATATATCAATTATGTATGTCATGCAAGTAAAATTTAAGAGTTTCCATTATTCTCAATGTAAAATATATTGGATGGCTTTAAAGTTTTAGTGTTCCTCCTTGATGAAATGTTGCCAACTAACTAACATGTAATGCTATATATACAAGGGGTGTGGATTGATTCTGTTAAAGTCTCTAGCTTACTTCCTTTTTATTTTCAATCAAATCAACTACCATATGCTAAAAAGGGTAAACTATACTAATTGATCCACTTAATATATAACTAGTAAACTAAGGTGCAAGTCGAGCTAAAATATCTAGGATGTATATATAGCCCAAAGTGCATAATGCAAAAAGTACAATAAAAGCAAAAGAGAGAAATGTGCAAAAATACAGAAAATAGACAAAATAAGAAGAGATTCTGTAGTAGTTCACCAAAATAAATAGATGCCAGAGATGGCGACCTCCCCACACTTAAATAATAGCATCGTCTTCGATGCTCAGTCAAGCAGGGTGTGACGAAGTGCCATCTCCAGAAGGATGGGTTGCTGGTGTCTCGATGGTAGGCTGAGGGTCTGCAGTCGCTGTGAGGATCGGAGGAGTGGTCTACTGAAACGGGGGCTCTGTCTGTAGAGGAACCTCCGGATCTGCAGTCTGTAGCTGGTGGTGCTCTTCATGATGTGGTGCAGTGTGGCCGGGACCTCCCTGCTCAGCCTGGGTAGGTGCCTCCTCCTCGTTATCGCTAACCTCCTCCTCAGATGTGTCGGAGGGCATGTCGGGCTCAGAGGGAATGCCACCACTAGAGCAGATCATCAGCTTGAGGTGCTCATAGCGTCGCTTGTGGTGATGCTCAGACCTCACAAAAAGTCGCATGGTGTGACGGTCAGATCTCTCAAACTGCTGCTGGTGATGGCGCTCCATCTGATCTAGGCGGTCAAAGAGTTGGTGCACCAGACGGTAGACTGGCTCAGGAGCAGGTGGGGATGCAGTGGGTGGTGCTGGGCCAGTGGAAGCAGAAGGGGTAGCTGGAGAGGTGGCTACCTCAGTAGTGTCAGTGAGAAATGGAGGGCGGTCGCCGAAAGCCAGGAACTTCCGACAGTGAAGGATGATCTTCCAGCACTCTGCGGCGGGGGGCTTTTCATCAACAGCCTCCCAAGGTACCTCAGCTCGACGACCCAACTGAGTAATCAAGTAAGGAAAGAGAGGGTGCCTCTAACATGGACCCTGGCCATGTAATGCCAGAAGAAGCGAGGTAGATAAAGGTCCTTACCTGTCATCACACACCAGATGAGGGTAATCATAGCAGCTGGCACTTCCGTCTCATGAGTGCTCGGCATCACATAGTTGCTCAAAATCTGCTGCCATAGTCGAGCCTCATCATTCAGATATATAAGCCTGATTCCCTTTGGTACCAATGTGCTTGTTCCCATGATCCAAGGAACAGTAGGATCAAGAGTGATGTCTGGTGCACGAAATTGTGATCTCTACTTTTCATAACTCAAACAATCCCCGGTAATGGCTCCAAAAACTTGGTGCTCAATACCATGGTCTAAACATAATTTCACAACTTCGCACAACTAACCAGCAAGTGCACTGGGTCGTCCAAGTAATAAACCTTACGCGAGTAAGGGTCGATCCCACGGAGATTATTGGTATGAAGCAAGTTATGGTCACCTTGTAAATCTCAGTCAGGCAGATTCAAATGGTTATGGATGATTTATGAATAAAGCATAAAATAAAGATAGAGATACTTATGTAATTCATTGGTGAGAATTTCAGATAAGCGAATGGAGATGCTTTGTCCCTTCCGTCTCTCTGCTTTCCTACTGTCTTCATCCAATCCTTCTTACTCCTTTCCATGGCAAGCTGTATGTTGGGCATCACCGTTGTCAGTGGCTACAGTCCTGTCCTCTCAGTGAAAATGTTCAACGTGCTCTGTCACAGCACGGCTAATCATCTGTCGGTTCTCAATCAGGTTGGAATAGAATCCAGTGATTCTTTTGCGCCTGTCACTAACGCCCAGCCTTCAGGAGTTTGAAGCTCGTCACAGTCATTCAATCCTTGAATCCTACTCAGAATACCACAGACAAGGTTTAGACCTTCTGGATTCTCTTGAATGCCGCCATCAATTCTAGCTTATACCACGAAGATTCTGATTAAGGAATCCAAGAGATAAACATTCAAGCCTTGTTTGCTTGTAGAACGGCAGTGGTTGTCAGGCACGCGTTCATAAGTGAGAATGATGATGAGTGTCACATAATCATCACATTCATCATGTTCTTGGGTGCGAATGAATATCTTAGAATAAGAATAAGCTGAATTGAATAGAAGAACAATAGTAATTGCATTAATACTCAAGGTACAGCAGAGCTTCACACCTTAATCTATAGTGTGTAGAAACTCCACCGTTGAAAATACATAAGAACAAAAGTGATTATTGGCTTCGGCCCCAGAGAGGGAACCAGAAGAACCAAGATGAAAATACAATAGCAAAAGTCCTATTTGTAGAGAACTAGTAGCCTAAGGTTTACAGAAATGAGTAAATGACATAAAAATCCACTTCCGAACCCACTTGGTGTGTGCTTGGGCTGAGCATTGAAGTATTTTCGTGTAGAGACTTCTCTTGGAGTTAAACGCTAGCTTTTGTGCCAGTTTGGGCGTTTAACTCCCATTCTTGTGCCAGTTCCGGCGTTTAACGCTGGACAGTTTTGAGCTGATTTGGAACGCTAGTTTGGGCCATCAAATCTCGAGCAAAGTATGGACTATTATACATTTTTGGAAAGCCCATAATGTCTACTTTCCAACTCAATTGAGAGCGCGCCAAATGGGCTTTTGTAACTCTAGAAAATCCACTTCGAGTGCAGGGAGGTCAGAATCCAATAGCATCTACAGTCCTTTTCAGCCTCTGAATCAGATTTTTGCTCAGGTCCCTCAATTTCAGCCAGAAATTACCTGAAATCACAGAAAAACACACAAACTCATAGTAAAGTCCAGAAAAGTGAATTTTAACAAAAACTAATAAAAATATAATAAAAACTAACTAAAACATACTAAAAACATACTAAAAACAATGCCAAAAAGTGTATAATGCAAGTGTACGTTCTTCTGAAATTTTGAGGGTCCTTTCCAAGTGTAGGTTCCTAGCAGTGGCAAAGGTTGGGTATTTCAGCTCACAGTATTTGTTTGCAAATTTTACCGGGTCAGCTAAAGGTACCAACTGATCAGGCTTTTCCTGCGGGGTAAAGTTCTTCTCCCACTAGGAATCATCATGTAAGATGCCAAGGATGGAACCAGAGGATTCACCTCTTTTCCGTTTACCAGTGGTGACTTTGCCCTTTCCCCTGCCTTGAGAGCCAGACATCCTGAAAAACAGAATTTCCAAGATATAATGGAGGAGTAAAAGTAGGAGAACAAGTAGGCAAATAACAAGATAGGCAGTAAGTGGCAAAGGAGCAGTAGAAAAATGAAATGAGTTAAGTAAATGTATATTTTGGATTGTTTTGGAGTTGAAAAGCTGAGATGAGAAATCACATTCCAAAATATGTTAGAAGTGGAAAGCTTGTTAAATAGAAAAACAATAATCATGTCGTGAGTGAAATTAACTGAAAGAAGTAGTGAAAAGGTAAAGTGGGAAGTTAGAAAGTTAAAAATCAGTGAGTTAGTAAAAAGGAAGTCAGAGTAAGTGGCATGAAGATTGGTTTCTAAGTAACAAGAATTTCACAATTTTAAGCAACAGTCAACTCATATTCGAGCAGGAATAACAGGGTATTGATGGTGATTCATATAGATATAGGAGTAGTAAAAAGTAAAATCACATCATCAAGAATTCAAATTATTGACCAGGAAATCAAAAATATGAAGAATGCGGGCCCGTGCATTCAAGAATAGGTTTGGTATTCGTGGAGCAGTTCATAAATGAGAATTTCCAAAACCAATACTTGAATGTAGAAGGAAAAGTAATTTGCAGAAAATTGGGCAGCATTCCGGCTAAAATTGGACATTCCCGGAAAATAGATATCAAGAACAACAGTTCATATGAGATTAACAAATGCTGCAAACAGTCACAAACAGTAGGAATAGTAAAGAATAGTCTAGCAGCATGAACATAGCAGATGAACAGTATGAATAACATAGCCAGAATAAAATTGCGACGGGCGAGGCAGCGGCAGTGGGAGGCTTACGGTGGTGGGGTGGTGACGGAAGAGAGAGAAAAAGGGAAAGGAAAGAAGAGAGGGGAGGGGTGGTCGGCGCGGTGGTGGTGGGGTGGTGATCTTGGAGGACGGCGGTGGTCGTTGGTGGTGGGAGTAGTGGCTGGGGTGGTTAAGAGAGAGAGTTGCAGAGGTTAGAGAGAGAGATGGGGTTAGGGTTTGGGGACGCGACGGGGAAGGGTTCGCGTGACATGGGTTTAGTGATCGCGAATCCACGCGAACGCGTGAGGCGCGCGATCGCGTGACTAAGGTGCAATAGGGTTGACGCGGATGCGTGGTCAACGCAATCACGTGGATTGGGTGTAAGATAGGTGACGCGGGCGCGTGAAGCATGCGAATGCGTCGCTCATATTTGTGCTAAACGCATGATTCCAGCGTCGTTTCAGCGTAACTCTCTGTTTGGTTTGGGGTTCATAATATCCGCGTGACGCGATCGCGTCGCTCACACTTTCGCGTGGGATGGGTGTTGTGTAAGTGACGCGTTCGCGTCGGGGACGCGTACGCGTGGGTTATTGGTGCTAAACACGCAATAGCCGCACGATTCTAGCCCAACTTTCTGGGGGTTGGATCTTTACGTCGATATCCAAATCACGCGTTCGCGTGGGTGACGCGGACTGATGACAAGTCATCATATACCCATTTTTCAAGCTAATTTCACTTGTTTTGTTAGCATTTATGCACTTTCTTGTATCCTAAGTAAGTGATTTGGAGTGAAAATTCATAACTTCTTTAAATCAAGCAACCACCATGAAATTAATGATAATTCATGAGGTTTAAGCTAATTTTAATTGAATTTTAATTGATTTATAAGCCTCTTGAGTTTAGTGATACTTGGAGTGTTGTTTTGGTTTATTATAGGTGAAGAAAAGAAAAGAAAAGGAAAAGCGTAGCCTAAGAAGTGTAGCCTAAGGAAAGGAAAGCGTGGTCAAAGCCCAAGGAAGTATGCCGCATGCAAAGGGGGAGGCAACATTGCCCTCCACAAGGGCACACTGCCCTCTAGGAGGGCAACATAAAGGAACCAACCAAGGAAGGCAACTCTGCCCTGCCCACTACAAGGGCAGAGCACAAAATGTGCCTTGAGACCAAGAGGAAGAGAACCTTGCCCTGCCCTTGTGGAGGGCAGAATCGGGCTCTCTAAGGAAGAAATTCAAGGGAAAAATGTCACCCATGCATGCCACAAGACTCGAACAAGGAACCATGAGGAAGCCAAGAACTAAGGTTGATTGCCGTGCCAAGAAGCCAAGAAAAAATGAGAAGCGTGTGCCCCAGCCATGTTTCGAACACGGGACATGAAAGAGGAAACATTGCCCTGCCCTCTGCGCGGGCAGGGCAGAATCTTGTGTGTGGCGCACCAAGAAGCAAATCTGGCGCACCATGGCACGTTCTGGCAGCATCTGGCGCACCAACCTCAATCCTGGCAGCACCAAAATTTCCTGCCCTGCCCTCTGCGAGGGCAGGGCAGCATCCTATGCACCAAGCTCAATTCTGGCGCACCAAATTTTGATTCTGGCGCACCAATTCCTGATTCTGGCAGCACCAAGGAATTTCTGGCGCACCAAGGCCGCGCCCAGCTCGCACCAACCGTCCGCACCATGCATCAATTTTCTGCCCTGCCCTCCACAAGGGCAGGGCAGCCTCCTGGGAGTGACTTTAAATGGGCCAAAAATTCAAATTAAAAATCCATTTGAATTCATTTCTTCACCAAATCAAAAGCCCATCCAAATCCCAAAATCTAAGAATAGAAAGTGTATAAATAGAAGCTAGTTTGATGTAATTAAAAACCTTTGATCTTTGGAACTTTTGACCTTTACCTTTTAATTGACTTTTTACCTTTACTTCCAATTTTACTTTCACCTTTCTTTAGCTTTTGCAATTGTTCTTGAGAGACTTAACCGAGAGCTAAGAGGATCAAGGGAGAATTGACTGATCTCCTTCCTCATCCTTACTCGGGCAATTCTACTCTTCTGTTTCTGAGTATTGGGTGTGTGAAATTGAGGAAATTCTGTCTCAATTCCCATTCAAACTCTTTTCACTTTGTTTTCTGCATAATTCAATTTTATTTCTGTTCTTCTATTGCTTCTTCTTTAATTTTCTGTCAATTGCTTTGTTAACTTGGATCTAGGAAGGCAAATAGAGATCTAGGCTCTGCTACCTAGTCTCTTGAGACCTGAGACCCAATTTTACTTTTGGTTCCTCTGTGAACCTCTGCTGTACCTTATTTCCTTTCTGTTTGAATGCTTATTGCTTCTGATTCAATTCCTGCTCAATTAATTGTTGCAACTTACTTTCTCTTTGTTTAGATCCTGCAATCCCATTCCTCAATTCTCTTTTATATTCAAGCAATTTACCTTCCTTGCCATTTAAGTTATTGCAATTTACCTTTCTTGCACTTTAAGTTTCAGTCATTTAATTCCTTGTTCTTTAAGTTTCTGCAAATTTACTTTCCTGTTCTTTAATTTACTGCACTTCTCCCTTCCCCCTTTTACATTTACTGTCATTTACTTCTTCTTAAACACAAATCACTCAACCAAAACTTGATTCGCTTGACTAAATCACCCACTAAACTAAAATTGCTCAATCCTTCAATCCCTGTGGGATCGACCTCACTCATGTGAGTTATTATTACTTGATGCGACCCGGTACACTTGCCGGTGAGTTTTGTGTTGGATCGTTTTCCACACATCAAGTTTTTGGCGCCGTTGCCGGGGATTGAAATAGATTGACAATGATTAAGTGAAGTGGAGGTCTAGATTAAGCATTTTTTTTCTCTTTTCTGTTATTCTAATTCTTACTAACACACTAACTGTTTGAATTTTTGCTTAAACTAACTAAAACCTCATTCTAGCAATAGATTGAAGTTTTATTAATTTTCTGGGTCTGTGTGTTTATTGTTGTGTGTTTGTATGTCAGGTATAGGAAGATCTTCCCCTATTATCTCTGAAATTGATCAAAGGACTCTTCGGAGAATAAGAAGAGCTGAAAGAGGGAAGAACATTGTTGGAGAAGAAGAATCTGAGGAGGAATTCCAAGACATGGAAGGAGATACCAATCAACCAGGAGAAGGAGCCAACAATAATCAACAACAGAGAAGAGTCTTGGCTTCATACACATTTGCAAATGCTAGGCATTGTGGGAGTAGCATTCTTCCTCCCAATGTCAATGCAAACAATTTTGAACTCAAGCCACAACTCATCACTCTGGTTCAAAACAATTGTTCTTTTGGAGGAGGGCCTTTGGAGGATCCAAATCAACATTTGTCTACCTTCTTGAGAATCTGTGACACAGTGAAAACAAATGGTGTACCTCCTGATAGCTACAAGTTGCTGCTCTTCCCGTTCTCTCTCAGAGATAAAGCCACTCAATGGCTAGAGACCTTTCCAAAAGAAAGCATCAACAACTGGGATGACTTGGTGAGCAAGTTCCTTGCCAAATTTTATCCCCCTCAAAGAATCCTAAGGTTGAAGACTGAGGTTCAAACGTTCACTCAATTGGAGGCTGAGAACTTATATGAAGCATGGGAGAGATATAAAGCTTTATTGAGGAAATGTCCACCAGAGATGTTCACTGAGTGGGACAAGTTGCAGAACTTCTATGAGGGACTCACTCTTAAAGCTCAAGAAGCTCTTCATCACTCTGCAGGAGGCTCTTTACAGCTCATGAAAACCACAGAGGAAGCTCGAAACCTCATTGATATGGTGGCCAACAACCAATATTTCTTTGCTCATCAAAGACAACGCCAACCATCACAAAGAAGAGGAGTAATGGAGTTGGAAGGAGTGGATTCAATTCTAGCTCAGAACAAGATGATGCAGCAGCAGATTCAACAACAATTTGAGCAAATGGCTAAGAGAATTGATGGCTTGCAAGTGGCAGCAGTGAGCACCACAAGCCAACCTCCAACCACTTGGGTGCAAAGTGAAGAAACTCAAGAAGAGCAACAGCAAGAGCAAGTCCAATACATGCACAACCAAAATCCTGGAACAAATGAAGTTTATGGAGATACTTACAATCCATCTTGGAAGAACCATCCCAACCTCAGATGGGGAGACAACCATAATCAAAACCAACAACCATGGCAAAGAAACACAAGTCAGAACAATTGGAAAAACACAAACCACAACACCCAGCCAAACACTAACCAAAACTCATACAGAAAACCACAAAACAATTACCCAAATTCTAACCAATATCCACCCAATAACCACCCAACCAACCAAAACACTTATCTTCATCCATCAACACCCCAAAATCAACCCATCTCACAAGACTCACAGAGAATCACCAATCTAGAACAGCTCATGGAAAAACTGATGAAGAACCAAGAATTGACAACCAAGAATCAAGAAGCCTCCATGAAGAACCTAGAGAGGCAGATTGGACAAATCTCCAAGAAGATTTCTGTTGAAAAACCATCAAGTTCACTACCTAGTGACACCATTCCCAACCCAAAGGAAGAATGCAAGGTCGTGCAACTAAGAAGTGGAAAAGTATTAACAGATGGTAACCAAGGAGCAACCAAGCAAAATGACACTGAGCCAACTAAGAATGATGAAGCCATCAACAAAGACATGATAAGCAAGAATGCTCCAGAAAAACTCACAGAGGAAGACAACAAGCCGCAGAATTTGAAGAAAGGAAAGAAGATCTTGGAGGAACCAATTCCAAAACAGCATCAAGTGGAGAAAAGCTCAACACCACCACTGCCTTATCCACAGAGATTTCACAAGGAAACAAAGGATCAGCATTTCCACAAATTTCTTGAGACTTTTAAGAAGTTGGAAATCAACATACCTCTGGCTGAAGCATTGGAGCAAATGCCTTTATATGCCAAGTTCTTAAAGGAGCTCATTAACAAGAAGAGACAGTGGAATGAAAAAGAGACTGTAATGCTCAGTGAAGAATGTAGTGCACTCATTAAAAAGGGACTCCCTCCCAAGCTTGAAGACCCTGGAGGTTTCTTTTTACCATGCACTATTGGAAATCTATTCATTAACAAAGGGATGTGCGATCTAGGAGCAAGCATAAATCTAATCCCATATTCTCTAGTGAAAAAGCTTGGCATAGAGGAGGTGAAACCAACACAGATGTCCTTGGAATTGGTGGACCAATCAGTAGTATATCCTAAGGGGCTGATTGAGAACCTTTTAGTTAAGGTTGGCAAGTTCATCTATCCGGCAGACTTTGTGATCCTGGATTCCTCAGAAAATGGAAGTGACTCCATAATACTTGGTCGACCATTTCTGGCCACTGCTAGAGCCATTGTGGATATAGAGCAAGGAGAGTTAACCCTCAGGATGCATGAGGAGAGCATCATCCTGAAAGTTTTTCCAGAATTACAAAGGGATGAAGAAACAAGCAAAATGAGTGATGATCTCCTCCCAAAGCAATCAACTGACAAGGAGGTAGAACAGAAAAACAAACAGATGCAAGAAGAAAAAGGGATTCAAAAGGAAGCAGGGGTGATAAGCAAAAAGGAAGATATCACAACTCAAGTAACTGTCAAGAAAAAAAGGTCAACAAGCAAGAAAAAGGTGAAGAGCAAGAAAAAAGCTCACAAAGGGTGGAAGAACAAGAAAATCCCAACTGAAGGATTTTCTAAAGGTGATAAAGTGCAACTAGTATATCAACAACAGGGAGCAGAAGATTATTACACTGTCAACCAAATACTTTCTCTTGAGCATATGGAAATTGAGCATCAAGGCACACAAAGAAAGCTGACAGTGAGAGGTGACAAGTTAAGACATCACCAACATCAACCACCTTAAAGGGAAGTCCAATGTCAAGCTAGTGACAATAAAAGAGCGCTTGTTGGGAGGCAACCCAACCTGAGGTAGTTGTCTTTTTCATAGCTTTTCAATAAAAATGTTGAATAATTGGTATACATTGCAAGGAGCTAAGTTTGGTGTTGCACACCAAAACAATTTGAGGGAGAATGAAAACTTCTAAGTTTGGTGTTCCACCAAAAATATCATTTAAAAACACATTTTCAACTTTTACATGATTCTAGCTCCAAGCAATCAAACACATTATTCAACTGTTGAATTGTTTCCTAGCTTTAATTTCATTAACCTTTAGCAAGTACACATGGTTTCAATTATGGTTGACTTGTTGAATCTGAGACAGTGGCAAAACAATTAAGTTTGGTGTTCACACACCAACACAAATCCTGAAACCACACTCAACTTATGCATACTAACCATATAATTAAAGGCTTGAGAAGCAAGCAACTTTGAGGATTAAGCAGGACATGAGTCAACAATTGAAGACATTATGCATCTTAACTCAAAGAGAACACAACAGAAGGAAAAAATCAAAGGGGTGCAACTTCAAAGGTTGTATCTAAACTTAATCCTTGCTGCTGTGAAATGTTTTGAATCTGGAAGCCATTGTTTATCTTGCTAAAGTGTTTATCTTGCTGCAAGTGAAACTGCTTGTTAAAATGCTAAATCTGCATAATGCTTGTTATCCATCACTTAGCTTTAAATGTTGTTTTGTTTCCCATATGCTTAAATAAAAGAGTTTGGTTTGAATTGAAAAGTGAAATGTCCAATGTTGCATAAGTATGAATGGAAGTTGGTGGTGGTATATGTGTTTGATTAAATGCATAACTCATGAAATAATTGTTGCATAATATCATTCTCATTCAATTGTGAGTTAGCTTGCTGTTACAAAGACTCTTATCAATAATGAAAAGGCCCTTGGTAACAAAAACAGAAAGAAAAGAGAAAGAAAAAGCCAAAATGGCAAAGAAAACAAAGAATAAAGGTTGGACACCAATAGCTTGGACCTTAGGACATATGCCTGTGGTGTTCTTGTACTAAGATCTGCTTGGATGAGTAAATTCTAAGGGGTATTTTAAAACCCGGTCACTTAGATCAACTGATTTGGGATGGCCAATTGAAAATCCACAATAAAGAGCAACTTAGATACAGAACATTTAGTTATCCAAAGAGATGCTGGGCATCAATGATCCTAGGAAGAATTAGTGAGCCATGTGTCTGTGGTGGAAAGATGTTAAGCAAAAAGAAAAGAAAATAAAGCCAAAGGCTATGCTGCAGCATTTGACACCCAACCTCTAAAAGAATAATAAGCTTGTTAAGCATTGTAAGCCAAGAAAAGTTAGCAAGGGAGTGAGTAAAAAGTGAGTCTTATAACAGCAAGTTTAGCAAACCTTTGATGCAAAATGTATATTATGTAACAAGAACAATAACTTGAGTTGTCATTGTCTGCATAAATGCCCCATAGATCAAGTTCTGCTATCTGCATAATAAGGATAAGTATCCTTTTCTTATTCATTTCATTTACTCTTAGTTTTGATGCTTGCTTGGGGACAAGCAAGATTTAAGTTTGGTGTTGTGATGACAAGTCATCATATACCCATTTTTCAAGCTAATTTCACTTGTTTTGTTAGCATTTATGCACTTTCTTGTATCCTAAGTAAGTGATTTGGAGTGAAAATGCATAACTTCTTTAAATCAAGCAACCACCATGAAATTAATGATAATCCATGAGGTTTAAGCTAATTTTAATTGAATTTTAATTGATTTATAAGCCTCTTGAGTTTAGTGATACTTGGAGTGTTGTTTTGGTTTATTATAGGTGAAGAAAAGAAAAGAAAAGGAAAAGCGTAGCCTAAGAAGTGTAGCCTAAGGAAAGGAAAGCGTGGTCAAAGCCCAAGGAAGTATGCCGCATGCAAAGGGGGAGGCAACATTGCCCTCCACAAGGGCACACTGCCCTCTAGGAGGGCAACATAAAGGAACCAACCAAGGAAGGCAACTCTGCCCTGCCCACTACAAGGGCAGAGCACAAAATGTGCCTTGAGACCAAGAGGAAGAGAACCTTGCCCTGCCCTTGTGGAGGGCAGAATCGGGCTCTCTAAGGAAGAAATTCAAGGGAAAAATGTCACCCATGCATGCCACAAGACTCGAACAAGGAACCATGAGGAAGCCAAGAACTAAGGTTGATTGCCGTGCCAAGAAGCCAAGAAAAAATGAGAAGCGTGTGCCCCAGCCGTGTTTCGAACACGGGACATGAAAGAGGAAACATTGCCCTGCCCTCTGCGCGGGCAGGGCAGAATCTTGTGTGTGGCGCACCAAGAAGCAAATCTGGCGCACCATGGCACGTTCTGGCAGCATCTGGCGCACCAACCTCAATCCTATGCACCAAGCTCAATTCTGGCACACCAAATTTTGATTCTGGCGCACCAATTCCTGATTCTGGCAGCACCAAGGAATTTCTGGCGCACCAAGGCCGCGCCCAGCTCGCACCAACCGTCCGCACCATGCATCAATTTTCTGCCCTGCCCTCCACAAGGGCAGGGCAGCCTCCTGGGAGTGACTTTTAATGGGCCAAAAATTTAAATTAAAAATCCATTTGAATTCATTTCTTCACCAAATCAAAAGCCCATCCAAATCCCAAAATCTAAGAATAGAAAGTATATAAATAGAAGCTAGTTTGATGTAATTAAAAACCTTTGATCTTTGGAACTTTTGACCTTTACCTTTTAATTGACTTTTTACCTTTACTTCCAATTTTACTTTCACCTTTCTTTAGCTTTTGCAATTGTTCATGAGAGACTTGACCGAGAGCTAAGAGGATCAAGGGAGAATTGACTGATCTCCTTCCTCATCCTTACTCGGGCAATTCTACTCTTCTGTTTCTAAGTATTGGGTGTGTGAAATTGAGGAAATTCTGTCTCAATTCCCATTCAAACTCTTTTCACTTTGTTTTCTGCATAATTCAATTTTATTTCTGTTCTTCTATTGCTTCTTCTTTAATTTTCTGTCAATTGCTTTGTTAACTTGGATCTAGGAAGGCAAATAGAGATCTAGGCTCTGCTACCTAGTCTCTTGAGACCTGAGACCCAATTTTACTTTTGGTTCCTCTGTGAACCTCTGCTGCACCTTATTTCCTTTCTGTTTGAATGCTTATTGCTTCTGATTCAATTCCTGCTCAATTAATTGTTGCAACTTACTTTCTCTTTGTTTAGATCCTGCAATTCCATTCCTCAATTCTCTTTTATATTCAAGCAATTTACCTTCCTTGCCATTTAAGTTACTGCAATTTACCTTTCTTGCACTTTAAGTTTCAGTCATTTAATTCCTTGTTCTTTAAGTTTCTGCAAATTTACTTTCCTGTTCTTTAATTTACTGCACTTCTCCCTTCCCCCTTTTACATTTACTGTCATTTACTTCTTGTTAAACACAAATCACTCAACCAAAACATGATTCGCTTGACTAAATCACCCACTAAACTAAAATTGCTCAATCCTTCAATCCCTGTGGGATCGACCTCACTCATGTGAGTTATTATTACTTGATGCGACCCGGTACACTTGCCGGTGAGTTTTGTGTTGGATCGTTTTCCACACATCAAGGACGCGTGGGAGGCCTTTTTGCAACTGACGGGATCGCGTGGGGCACGCGGTCACGTGGAACAATTGTGTTAAAGGCACGCCTCCAACCTTGCTTCAGCGTGACTCTCTGTTCACTTTCCTATTCTTTTAATGCACTTGTGTCACGTCGCGTGCTCTCTCTCCTTTTTTTGTATTAATGCAGTATGCAGAATGCAGAATGCAATGAATGTTATGCACAATTCCAGGTTCAATCAGAATTCAAAAATAGACTAAACTGAAAAAGGAGCGATCATACCATGGTGGGTTGTCTCCCACCTAGCACTTTTAGTTAAAGTCCTTAAGTTGGACATTTGATGAGCTTCCTGCTATGATGGCTTATGCTTGAATTCGTCCAGAAATCTCCACCAGTGTTTGGAATGCCAACATCCTCCGGGGTCCCAAACAAGGTACGTAAAGCCCTTAGGTGAGTTCAAACAGGCTTGCAGGCTCCCGGAGTGTTGAATGGTAGAATAGATTCCAGGATCCCAAACTCTACTTTTACACCCGTTTTTGTCTTGATCTGAATTTTTCCAGCCGGGGGATGAGTAATCCGAATTCTCACTGCAGAGACCAAACAGCTTCCGAGATCCTTCCAATTGAGCTTGACACCAATTCCTGCACCTCAAATTGATGTGCGAAACCTCATTGAATCTTGCATACCAGCGCTGAGTGCGAGTTGACGTCGGCATTTTTGCCAGTAAAGAAGTTCATAAATACAGTCGCGTTGTAGATATAGTCTCTAAACCGACAGAAATCCCTTCGTGCAAACGTTTTGGTTGTCACAAGTAACAAATCCCTTTAAAATTGATAACCGAGTATTTAAACCTCGGGTCGTCTTATCAAGGAATTGCAGGGAGGTATGTTCTTATTATTGGCTATGGAGATTGTAAATTTGGGGTTTTGAGAATGAGGAACAAGTATGGCAAATAATTTAAATGACAATTAAAATAAATAAATACTGTAAAACAAATCCTTTGGCAAGGTACGAGAAATTGGAAATCCAGACTTAGTTATTCTTATCAATAATAATGAAAGTTGAATCTTAATTCTACTTAGTCAACCTTTGCTAAAGCAAAGGAAAGTCAAGGGACTAATTAATTGACCTTCGAATCCTATTTATTTCCTAAGAAAAGGTTGGGATTATTGAAGTTCAGTTCAATTAGCAAGATAACAGTTATCAATTATGTTGAGCTAAGATAACTCCTGAGTTACTGATTTCTTAACCAAGACCAAAAGGAAGGAAATAAATCTACTGGAATAACAATATCTTCAGATTAGGGATAATAAAAAGGGACAATCATTAACTTGAAATACCTCAAATAATATTAATTCAAAGAAAATCATAACATGAAAGGTTCACAAGCCAAATGGGCAACATAAATCAGATACAAGTAAAAGCATTAGAGTATTCCAAATGGAGGAGAAATATAAAGTAAAAAGAAATATTAAACCTGGGATCGAGAGTCACTCTCAAAAACTAAGAGAAGTCCTAAATCATAATCCTAAGAGAGAGAGAGGTCTCCTCTCTCTCTAAAACTACATATAAAATATGAAAAGTGAATTATGAGTGAATAATTATGATTACATGCATTCCCCCACTTTATAGCCTCTAATCTGTGTGTTCTGGGCTGAAAACTGGGTCAAAAGCAGCTCAAGAGTCACTTCCAGCGCTTTCTGGTCCGTACAGGTCGCGGAAAAGTGACGCGGCCGCATGGCTCACGAGGCCGCGCGGGTTGCGTTCCTGCCAGGTCACGCGTCCGCGTGACTCACGCGTTCGCGTCGCCTGGTGTCGGGGCAGCTATTGCAAATTATATATCAAATCGAAGCTCCGGACGTTAGCTTTCCAACGCAACTGAAACCGCGTCGTTTGGACCTCTGTAGCTAAAGTTATAGCCGTTTGAGTGTGAAGAGGTCAGGCTGGACAGCTTTAGCAATTTCTCCAACTTATTGTATTCCTTCCTCTTTTGCATGCTTCCTTCTCATCCTCCAAGCCATTCCTGCCTTATAATATCTGAAAATACTTAACACACATATCAAGGCATCTAATGGTAATAAGAGAGGATTAATAATAAGCAAATATAAGTCCAAAGAAACATGTTTTCAATCAAAGCACATAATTAGGAAGGCAAATGTAAAATCATGCAAATAGTATGAATAAGTGGGTAAAGAGGTGAAAAAAACTACTCAATTGAGCACAAGATAAACCATGAAATATGGGTTTATCAACCTCCCCAAACTTAAGCATTAGCATGTCCTCATGCTAAGCTCCAGAGAAACTATAAAGATGAAGAGGAATGGTAGAATGTATGAGATGCAACCTATGAATGCAACTACATGCAAAAAATGTTTCTACTTACTTGGTTAAAAATAAATAAGTTCTCCAAGACAAACATAAATCAGATTTCACTAATTCAAATCATATAAAATAAAGACAAGTAAACTTGTAAGAAGATAGCTCATGAAAGCAGGGAACATAGAATTAAGCACTGAACCCTTACTGGTAGTGTATATCATTCTAACTCTCAAGTGTCTAGGGTCAATTCTCTCAATTCTCTACTAATCTTGCTTTCTATAGCCTGCTCTTCATCTAACAATCAACAAAAATTAATGCACCAATACACAAATCAAGAGGTCTTTTAAGGGTTGTAATGGGGTTAGGGTCAAGGTAGGATTGTATTTGGCCAAGTGGACTAAAATTTGAATCCTTAATTAACATAAACTATTCCACCTAACATAGGACAATCCATGTAATCATAATATAAAATCTGACTTCCCATTAACTTTGTTTTCCACATATTCATGCATTCTAATTTCAAGTACAACTCATATGCATTGCTTTCACCACTTACTTTGGGGCATTTTGTCCCCTTTCACTTATTTTGCTCTTTTTTATATATATATATTTTTTTTTTCTTTTGTTTTTCTCAATACATATGATTAATTTATTGAATGCATGAACATATCCTAAACATTTCTTTCACATTTTCAGAAAATTCTAACATACTCAATTCTCAAACCAGATGTTTCCAAACCCACTCTTCCCCACACTTAATTCATAAGCATTCTCACTAGTCTAAGCTAACCAAGGATTCAAATTAAGGACATTATTATTTTTCGCTTAGAGTTAATGATGTGCTAAAATAAAGAACAAAGGGGTAAAATAGGCTCAAAATTGGTTTGCAAGGGGTAATGAAGGGTTAAGGTCATATGGGTATGTAAGCTCAGTGAAACAAAGGCCTCAATCATATAAGTGTATGCATATATCAAATAATGGAAATATAGAATTAAGCAAGACAAAGATCACAATTTTAGAGAGAAAAACACACACCAAAATTAAAATATTGGTTGATAAAATGCAACCAATCAAATAGGCTCAAAATCTCACTGGTTTTGTGTGTTCAAGCTTTAAACCATGTTCCAAAATAATATTTCTTCAAACAAGTTTTTCAAAAAGTTTTATTCAAATTAGTGAAATACTATATAAAAATTTCTTGAAAAAGAAAATATTACTTCAACCAAGTAGTAACTAAATGTACAAAATCAAACAAACATGCAAATGCAATGATTAACAAATTAACATTGGTGTTGAGAAGGGATTAGCTAACCTGCGGAGATCGGTATCGACCTCCCCACACTTAAAGATTGCACCGTCCTCGGTGCATGCTGAGATGTGCAGGTGGATGGGGGTTGTGGTTCCTCAGCTAGTGCTCTCTTGTAGAGGCTTTCTCTTTACCCGTTTTGGTGGCCAGCCTGAAAAAGGGAGAAGAGAAAGGCACATGAAGTCAAAGGGATGGAGCAAAGAGGAGGGCGGTACGAGTGATAATCATGCCAAGCAAAAGAAATAGTGAATGAAAGACATGGTCGCGATTCCATATGATCAGTTCATCAATGGAAATATAGCAAGGCATGGGGAGTATTGGATGCAAGATGTTTATTAGCATGCCGGCAAGGGCATGAGTAGCATAGATCAAGCATCAAAAGCTTTAATGTATTGTTAGTCGTGAGAAACTAACAATAATGTTTGCATTAACAATTATATTTAATTAATAAAATAGTAAAGAGAATTTGTGAAAAGCAGGCATTTATAGTAGTAGATTAAAAGAAATCTTAAAAATAGTGCACACTGCCATACGGGCGTTTTCACAAACACATAGCATGCATGGTAAATAAGATATTTGAAAGTACTAAATTGAACATGCAAGCAATCCTTTAAAAAGTAATATATAATTGTCAAATAATCCACAAAAATATAGAAAAGCAATGACCCAAATAAAATTCCAACACCAATGAAAATAATGCAATGAATGAAAGTATGCAATTAAGTAAAAGAAAATGAAAGATAAGGAGAATGAGAAGGGAAAGAACTGAGTAAGAAAGGAGGAAAGGAAAAATTAGGATTGGGGAAGAAAAGATAAGATATTTGGCAAATTTAGGTTGAGCTGTGCAGTGCATGCGACGCGGCCGCATAGGGCATACGTTTGCGTGGTTGCGCTTTAAGTATGGTCACGCGATCGCGTCGGTCACGCGGTCGCGTGACCCATGTTATGCTTCTGGCGCGAGTGCAGCCTCGTGTCAGCACAACTCTCTGCTCAAATTAATTTATTTGTCAAAATAGGGGTGACGCGATCGCGTGGGTCACGCGATCGCGTGAGTGTGCTTCAGAAAATGGAGGACGCTGCCGCGTCGGCGACGCGGTCGCGTGATAAGGATTGTGCTTCCAGCACCAATCCAGCACCACTCTCGCACAATATTTCATTGTGCACCCTTTTACGTCGAAAACTCAGGGCACGCGGCCACGTGGGGGCATGTTTCTCATGTAACGCGGACGCGTCAGCAACGCGGTCGCGTGGAGCAATTTGTGCCATTAGCGCGCCTCCAGCCACGCTTTCGCGTGACTCTCTGTTCAACCTTATTTTCTTCCAAACGCACATATGGCGCGGACGCATCGACGACGCTGTCGCGTCGCGTGCGAAAATCTTTTTTTTTTAAATAAAATGCAGGATGCATTGATTAACATGAATGCTATGCATGATTCCAGGTTAATATTAAAACGAAAAAGGAAAAATGAAAGCAATAAACAAGAAATAAATTAAAAAAGAAGCGACCATACCATGGTGGGTTGTCTCCCACCTAGCACTTTTAGTTAAAGTCCTTAAGTTGGACGTTGGAAGAGCTTTCTACTATGGTGGCTTATGCTTAAATTTGTCCAAAAATCTCCACCAGTGCTTGGAATGCCAATAGCCTCCGGGGTCCCAAACTAGGCATGTAAAGATTCTGAGCAGCTTCAAACTGAATTTCAGGCTCTCGGAATGACAAATGCCAGGATAGAGTCCATGATTCCAAGCCTTGCTTTTAAATCCGCCTCCGTCTTAATCTACATGTTTCCCTTCGGACGGTTTAAAAAGTAGAGTCTCACCATGGTGACCAAACGTTCTTCGTGATCCATGCAATTGAGCATGATACCAATCCTTGTACTTCGAAGTGAAGCGTGGAACCTTGTTGAACCTTGTGCACCAGCTCTGAGTACGAGCCATTTCCCTCTTACTCTTAAAGCCGCAGAGAGCTCTGAGTTGGCCATCTGTTTCAAGTAAACCATATTCAAGTGAATAAGTAAAGATATAAGTTAAGAATTGTACCCACTTGAAGCTTGTATTAGGTGGTAGTGGCCTTGGGATAGGTGTTTCGGGTGGTTCTGTAAGTTCTACTCCCTTATGCTCTTCAGTGTATTCCTCCACCTCTTTGCAAATTTCTTCAACTTCACCCACGTCTTGATCAAAGTCATTGATATCTTCCTCGTCACTTGAGTCGTAAATAGGAGGTTGAGAAAAGTCGACCTCTGCATCATTTTTGTATTCACTTGGGGAAGATTCTTCTATCTCAAAGAATTCACTTGCAGATGCAAGTTCATCACTGAGAAAACAGGACTCGTGATCATCATCATCAAGGAAACCTGTGTCCTGGGTTATGCCGTCCAGTTCTTCATAAGATATTTGCATTGGAGGCGGTGCAAAATCCTCCTCGGCGTCAATTGTAACATCCTTGATGGAGTTTTCCACGACAACCGACTCTTCCCCTTCTGCAATGACAGCTTTCTCTACTTGTTCTAATACGAAGCGATGCTCTATGCCGTTCACTGGAGCTTCCAGCGTCTCCTTTGTACTGCTTTCTTCATTGGATTCTCTGCATAAAGCCATGGGGGTCTGTTGAGGGGCTGAGCGTCCGGAAGACAATTGTTTTAGCCTCTCCACCATTGCTTGCTCCAGTTGATGAAGGACTGTAGTACATTGTTTTAGTGATTCTTCGAGGCTACCCTGTGATTCTGACTTTGACGGATATGGGTACTGTGTATGGGGGAGCGGTGGTTCTTGGGGGTAATTGGATTGGCATTGGGGCGGATAAGGATCGTATGGTGGCGAATGGCGAAAAGAAGCTTGTGAGTGTGGTGGTTCGAGGTCATGTTGAGAGGATGGTCTATAGGCACGGAGTGGGGCTTGTTGGTAGTTACAAGGTTGTCCACCATATCTTTCAGCTAGGTATGCATTGTAGAATGGTCGTTGTCCATGATATCTTTGAGGGTATTGTTGCATAAAGGGTTGATTATATCCTCTTGGCTCCATCCATCCATGATTGGTCTGACCTTGATGCATATTCCTGCTGTGGTTTCTATTTCCTTCAACAAAGTTAGAACCAAACTCAAAGCGAGAGGGGTGAGAATTCATAGTAGATATCAGAAATAAGGGGGGAAAAAAAGAAAACAAATAAACAAGTAAAAGAAAAATATTTTTAATTTAATTTAAAATTATTTTTTTTTGAAAATATTTACAATAGCCAATAATAAGGCACACGTTTGAAATTCCCCGGAAACGGCGCCATTTTGACGTCGGGATTTTTGCCAGTAAAGAAGTTCATAAATACAGTCGCGTTGTAGATATAGTCTCTAAACCGACAGAAATCCCTTCGTGCAAACGTTTTGGTTGTCACAAGTAACAAACCCCTTTAAAATTGATAACCGAGTATTTAAACCTCGGGTCGTCTTCTCAAGGAATTGCAGGGAGGTATGTTCTTATTATTGGTTATGGAGATTATAAATTTGAGGTTTTGAGAATGAGGAACAAGTATGGCAAATAATTTAAATGACAATTAAAATAAATAAATACTGTAAAACAAATCCTTTGGCAAGGTACGAGAAATTGGAAATCCAGACCTAGTTATTCTTATCAATAATAATGAAAGTTGAATCTTAATTCCACTTAGTCAACCTTTGCTAAAGCAAAGGAAAGTCAAGGGACTAATTAATTGACCTTCGAATCCTATTTATTTCCTAAGAAAAGGTTGGGATTATTGAAGTTCAGTTCAATTAGCAAGATAACAGTTATCAATTATGTTGAGCTAAGATAACTCCTGAGTTACTGATTTCTTAACCAAGACCAAAAGGAAGGAAATTAAATCTACTGGAATAACAATATCTTCAGATTAGGGATAATAAAAAGGGACAATCATTAACTTGAAATACCTCAAATAATATCAATTCAAAGAAAATCATAACATGAAAGGTTCACAAGCCAAATGGGCAACATAAATCAGATACAAGTAAAAGCATTAGAGTATTCCAAATGGAGGAGTAATATAAAGTAAAGAGAAATATTAAACCTGGGATCGAGAGTCACTCTCCAAAACTAAAAGAAGTCCTAAATCCTAATCCTAAGAGAGAGAGAGGAGAGAACCTCTCTCTCTAAAACTACATCTAAAACATGAAAAGTGAATTATGAGTTAATAATTATGAATACATGCATTCCCCCACTTTATAGCCTCTAATCTGTGTGTTCTGGGCTGAAAACTGGTTCAAAAGCAGCCCAGAAGTCACTTCCAGCGCTTTCTGGTCCATACAGGTCGCAGAAAAGTGACGCGGCCGCATGGCTCACGTGGCCGCATGGCTCACGCGGCCGCGCGGGTTGCGTTCCTGCCAGGTCATGCATCCGCGTGACTCACGCGTTCGCATCGCCTGGCGTCGGGGCAGCTATAGTAAATTATATATCAAATCGAAGCCCCGAACGTTAGCTTTCCAACGTAACTGGAACCGCGTCGTTTGGACCTCTGTAGCTAAAGTTATAGCCGTTTGAGTGTGAAGAGGTCAGGCTGGACAGCTTTAGCAATTTCTCCAACTTATTGTATTCCTTCCACTTTTGCATGCTTCCTTCTCATCCTCCAAGCCATTCCTGCCTTATAATATCTGAAAACACTTAACACACATATCAAGGCATCTAATGGTAATAAGAGAGGATTAATAATAAGCAAATATAAGTCCAAAGAAACATGTTTTCAATCAAAGCACATAATTAGGAAGGCAAATGTAAAACCATGCAAATAGTATGAATAAATGGGTAAAGAGTTGATAAAAACTACTCAATTGAGCACAAGATAAACCATGATATATGGGTTTATCACGAGTCATTTCCCTTTTTCTCTTAAAGCCACAGAGAGCTCTAAGCTGGCCATCTGTCTCAAGCAAACCATATTCAAGTGGAAAATTGAAGATAAAGGTCAAGGATTTTACCCACTTGAAGTTTGTGTTGGGTGGTAGTGGCCTTGGGATTAGTGTTTTCAGTGGTTCTGCAAGCTCTACTCCCTTGTGGTCTTTTGTGAATTCTTCTACTTCTTTGCAAACTTTTTCCATTCCTTGAGGCGGGTAAGGATCATGTGGTGGCGAATGGCGAAAAGAAGCTTGTGAGTATGGTGGGTTGAGGTTGTGTTGAAAGGATGGTCTCTGACCATGGGGTGGGGCTTGTTGATAGCTACAAGGGGTCCACCAAATCTATTAGTTGGGTTTTAATTGTAGAATGGTCTCCGTCCATGGTATCTAGGAGGGTGTTGTTGCCTAAAGGAGTGATCAGATCCTCTTGGCTCCATCTATCTTTGATTGCTTAGACCTTGATGCATAGTCCTGTTATAGCTTCCATTCCATGCAACAAAAGTAGAACCAAACTCAAAGCGAGAGGGGTGAGAATTCATAGTAGTTATCAGAACTAAGAGGGAAGAGAAGAAAAAAACAAATAAACAAGTAAAAGAAAAATATTTACAATAACCAATAATAAGGCACACGTTTGCAATTCCCCGGCAATGGCGCCATTTTGACGTTAGGATTTTTGCTACTAAAGAATTTTATAAAAATATAGTCGCGTTGTGAATATAGATTCTAAACCAACAGAAAATCCCTTCGTACAAACGTTTTGGTTGTCACAAGTAACAAAACCCAATAAATTTATAAACCGAAGTATTTGAACCTCGGGTCGTCTTCTCAAGGAATTGCAGGGAGGTATGTTCTTATTATTGGTTATGAGTCTTGTAAATTAGGGGGTTTTGAAAGTATGGAAGAAGTATGTTAAACGACAAGTAAAATAAATAAATAACTGTAAAATAAGCTCTTGGCAAGATATGAGAAATTGGAAGTCCTATCCTAGTTATCCTTATCAGGTGTGATGAGAATTGGGTTTTAACCCCACTTAGTTATCCTTTATTAAACAAAGGAAGGTCAAGTGGACTAATTAGTTTGATCCTCAAGTCCTAGTCAATCCCTGTGGGAGGACTAGCTTTAGAACGATCTAGATCAATTAGAATCTGCCAATTTCAACCACTGCTGAGTTTGACAACTCAATAGTCACAATTAATCAACCAGAACCAAGAATATAGAAAACTAAATTAAAATCATAAATATCTGGAATACCTCAAATTATATTGAATAAAGATGTCAATTCTGACACGGACAATATTCGTAAGCTAATTGGGCAACATAAATCAAACATAAATAAAAGCTTCAGAGTAAATAAAAATAGAAGAGAAACATAAGTTATTGAACCTGGTACGAAGAAGCAATCCTAATGACTAAAAGAAATCCTAATCCCAAAACCTAAGAGAGAGGAGAGAACCTCTCTCACTAAAAACTACATCTACACTATGAAAAGTGTGAATTACTCGCTATTTGATTGTCATCCTCTCTATGAATGCATTCCCCCACTTCATAACTTCTAATCTGTGCCTCTTAAATTTGGATCTAGGCCAAAAGGGCCCAAAAATCGCTGGAACGAGATCTGCAAATCCTGCAGATCGCTCACGTCACGCGTCCACGTGGATCACGCGGTCGCGTCATCTGGAGTGTTTCTTTTCCACGCGGTCGCGTCAGTCATGCACCCGCGTCAGTTGTATTTCGCAAGTCACGTGTTCGCCTCATCCATGCGCTCGCATCGATTCTCTTTTGTGCGAATCACGCGTTCGCATCATCCATGCGGACGCGTCACTGCCAGTTGCTCCAAAACTCCAATTTGTGCTTTCCTTTCATTTTTGTATGTTTCCTTTCCATCCTTTAAATCATTCCTGCCCTATAAAACCTGAAAGTACTCAACACACAAATCACGGCATCGAATGGTAATAAAGGATAATTAAATTTGGTTATTTTAAAGCATAAGGAACATATTTTCTCATATATCACATAATAAGGAAGGGAAAGTGAAACCATGCAATTTACATGAATAAGTAGGTGAAAGGTTGAATAAATCACTTAAATTGAGCTCAATATACATCATAAAATATGGATTTATCAGTTCCCAATAGTTGTTTGGAGGAAAATGCATCCCTTGAAGCATCTCAAGGATTTCTTGATGATGAGCTTCCTCATGCGTCTCTTGAGATCCATGAATGAGCTCTCTTGTTTGCTCCGCCTTCTTCTTAGTAATGGGCTTGTCCTCTTCAATAGGGATGTCTCCTTCTATGACAACTCTAGCTAAGTTGCATAGATGGCAAATGAGATGAGGAAAGGCTGGCCTTGCCAATGTGGATGACTTGTCAGCCACCTTGTAGAGTTCTAGAGGTATGATCTCATGAACTTCCACTTCCTCCCCAATCATGATACTATGGATCATGATGGCCCGATCCACAGTCACCTCAGATGAGTTGCTAGTAGGGATGATGGAGCATTGGATGAACTCCAACCATCCTCTAGCCACAAGCTTAAGGTCCAGTCTTCTCAATTGAATCGGCTTGCCTTTTGAGTCTCTTTTACATTGAGCTCCTTCCACACATATGTCCATGAGGACTTGGTCCAATATTTGATCAAAGTTGACCCTTCTAGTGTAGGGACGTGCGTCCTCTTGCATCATAGGCAAGTTGAATGCCAACCTTACATTCTCCGGACTAAAATCTAAGCATTTCCCCGAACCATTGTAAGCCAATTCTTTGGGTTTGGGTTTATGCTTTGATCATGGTTCCTAGTGATCCATGCATTTGCATAGAACTCATGAACCGTTAAGATTCCAACTTGTTGAATGGGATTGGAGAGAACTTCCCATCCTCTTCTTCTAATCCCTTATCGGATCTCCGGATATTCGCCCTTTTTAAGCTTAAAAGGGACCTTAGAGATCACCTTTTTCTTGGCCACAACTTCATAGAAATGGTTTTGATGGGCTTTTGAGATGAATCTCTCCATCTCCCATGACTCAGATGTGGAAGCAATTGCCTTCCCTTTCCTCATTCTTGAGGTTTCTCTGGCCTTAGGTGCCATCAATGGTTATGGAAAAATAAAAAAGCTATGCTTTTACCACACCAAACTTAGAATGTTGCTCGCCCTCAAGCAAAAGAAGAAAGAATAGAAGAAGAAGAAGAAGATATGGAGGAGAGGGAGAGAGGTTTGGGTTTCGGCCAAGGGGGAGAAGAGAAGGTAGTGTTGTGTGAGAATGAAGAAGGATGGAGGAGTTTATATAGTAGAAGGAGATGGGTGTGGGTTTGGTCATGTAGGGTGGGTTTGGGTGGGAAAGAGATTTTGAATTTGAAGGTAGGTGGGGTTTATGGGGAATAATGGATGGATGTGATTGGTGAAAGGGTAATGGGGAAGAGAGATTTGAGGTGATTGGTGAAGGGTATAGTGGTATTGGATTGTGTGAAGAAGAGAGAAGTGGGGTAGGTGGGGATCCTATGGGGTCCACAGATCCTGAGGTGATCCTGTGGGGTCCACAGATCTTGAGGTGTCAAAGATTTCTCATCCGTGCACCTTTTAGGCGTGTAAAATGCCCTCTGTATGCAATCCTGGCGTTTAACGCCAGACTGATGCTTGTTTCTAGCGTTAAACGCCCAAATGTAGCTTGTTTCTAGCGTTATGCTTGTTTCTGGCATTAAACGCCAGACATATGCTTGTTTCTGGCATTTAAACGCCAGGCAGCTCTTCCTCCAGGGTGTGCTTTTTCTTCTGCTATTTTTTATTCTATTTTTAATTGTTGCAATTGTTTTGTGACTCCACATGATCATAAACCTAATAAAACATAAAAGAACAATAGAAATATAGATAAAAATTGGGTTGCCTCCCAATAAGCACTTCTTTAATGTCAATAGCTTGACAGTGAGCTCTCATGGACCTTCACAGATGTTTAGAGCATTGTTGGGACCTCCCAACACCAAACTTAGAGTTTGAATGTGGGGGTTCAACACCAAACTTAGAGTTTGGTTGTGGCCTCCCAACACCAAACTTAAAGTTTGATTGTGGGGATTTTGTTTGACTCTGTATTGAGAGAAACTTTTCATGCTTCCTCTCCATGGTTGCAGAGGAAGATCCTTGAGCTTTAAACACAAGGTAGTCCCCATTCAATTGAAGGACTCCTCTCTCAACATCAATCACAGCTCCTGCTATGGCTAGGAAGGGTTTTCCAAGGATGATGCATTCATCCTCATCCTTCCCAGTGTCTAGGATTATGAAATCAGCAGGGATGTAAAGGCCTTTAACCTTCACTAACACGTCCTCTACCAATCCATAAGCTTGTTTTATTGACTCTTCTGCCATCTCTAATGAGATTCTTGCAACTTGTACCTCAAAGATCCCCAGTTTCTCTATTACATAGAGTGGCATAAGATTTATACCTGACCCGAGGTCACACAGAGCCTTCTCAAAGGTCATGGTGCCTATGGTACAGGGTATTAAGAATTTACCAGGATCTTGTTTCTTTTGGGGTAAAGTTTGCTGAACCTATGTATTTAGTTCACTAATGAGCAAGGGAGGTTCCTCTTCCCATGTCTCATTACCAAACAACTTGGCATTCAGCTTCATGATGGCTCCTAGATATTGAGCAACTTACTCTTCAGTTACATCTTTATCCTCTTTAGAGGAAGAATAGTTCTCAGAGCTCATGAATGGCAGAAGAAAGTTTAATGGAATCTCTATAGTCTCTATATGAGCCTCAGATTCCTTTAGGTCCTCAATAGGGAACTCCTTTCTGTCTGGAGGACGTCCCATGAGGTCTTCCTCATTGGGATTCACGTCCTCCCCTTCCTCTTTGGATTCGGCCATTTTGATTATATCAATGGCCTTGCACTCTCTTTTTGGATTCTCTTCTGTATTGCTTGGGAGAGTACTAGGAGGAGTTTCAGTGATTTTCTTACTCAGCTGACCCACTTGTGCCTCCAAGTTTCTAATGGAGTACCTTGAAGTGGCCTTAGATAGATCAGAGACTATGTTTGCTAAGCTAGAGGGGCTCTGCTCAGAATTCTCTGTCTGTTGCTGAGAAGATGATGGAAAAGGCTTGCTATTGCTAAACCTGTTTCTTCCACCATTATTAAAGCTTTGTTGAGGCTTTTGTTGATCTTTCCATGAGAAATTTGGATGATCTCTCCATGAGAGATTATAGGTGTTTTCATAGGCTTCACCCATGTATTTTACCTCTACCATTGCAGGGTTCTCAGGATCATAAGCTTCTTCTTCAGAAGATGATTCTTTAGTACTTTTGGATGCATTTTGCAATCTATTCAGACTTTGAGAAATCATGTTGACTTGCTGAGTCAATATTTTATTCTAAGCCAATATGGCATTCAGAGCATCAATTTCAAGAACTCCCTTCCTCTGAGGCGTCCCATTACTCACAGGATTCCTCTCAGAGGTGTACATGAATTGGTTATTTGCAACCATGTCAATGAGTTCTTGAGCTTCTGCAGGCGTTTTCTTTAGGTGAATGGATCCACCTGCAGAATGGTACAGTGACATCTTAGAGAACTCAGATAGACCATCATAGAATATATTCAAAATGGTCCACTCTGAAAGCATGCCAGAAGGACACTTTTTGGTCAGCTGCTTGTATCTTTCCCAAGCTTCATAGAGGGATTCACCATCTTTTTGCCTGAAGGTCTGAGCATCCACTCTAAGCTTGCTCAGCTTTTGAGGAGGAAAGAACTTGGCCAAGAAGGCCGTGACCAGCTTATCCCAAGTGTCCAGGCTATCTTTAGATTGTGAGTCTAACCATGTTCTAGCCCTGTCTCTTACAACAAAAGGGAAAAGCATGAGCCTGTAGACTTCAGAATCTACTCCATTAGTCTTAACAGTATCACAGATCTGCAAAAACTCAGTTAAAAACTGATAGGGATCTTCTGATGGAAGTCCATGAAACTTGCAGTTTTGTTGTATTAGAGCAACTAGTTGAGGCTTCAGCTCAAAATTGTTTGCTCCAATGGAAGGGATTGAGATGCTTCTTCCATAAAAATTGGAAGTAGGTATAGTATAATCATCAAGCATCCTCCTTGCATTGTTGTTGGGTTCGGCCATGTCTACTTTTTTTTCGAGATTCTCTGTAAGATTTTCTCTGGATTGTTGTGCTTTAGCTTCTCTTAGCTTCTTCTTCAGAGTCCTTTCAGGTTCAGGATCTGCTTCAACAAGACTGTCCTTGTCCTTGCTCCTGCTCATATGAAAAAGAAGAGAACAGAAAAGAAGAGGAATCCTCTATGTCACAGTATAGAGATTCCTTTATGTGAGTAGAAGAAGAAAAGAATAAAAGAAGGAGAAGAGAAAAATTCGAACACAGAGGAGAAGAGAGGATTCAAATTTTGAGATGAGGAGAAGTGTTAGTAAATGAATAAACAAATAGAAAGAGATGGGAGGGAGAGAATTTCGAAAATTATTTTTGAAAAAAAAAAGTTAGTGATTTTTGAAAATTAAGAGAAGAAATAAAATTAAAATTAAAATTTGAAACAATTAGTTAATTAAAAATAATTTTGAAAAAGAGGAAGGTGATTTTCGAAAATTAAAGAGAGAAAAGTAGTTAGGTGGTTTTGAAAAAGATAAGAAACAAACAAAAAGTCAATTAGTTAGATGAAAAAGATTTGAAAATAAAAAAGATAGGAAGTTAGAAAAGATTTTTAAAATTGATTTTGAAAAAGATATGATTTGAAAAAGATATGTTTGAAAAGATATGATTGAAATTTATTTTAAAAAAGATTTGAAAAGGAAATTAAAAAGATTTAATTTTTAAAATTAAAATTGGCTACTTGACTAACAAGAAACTAAAAAATATGATTCTAGAATTTAAGATTGAACCTTTCTTAACAAGAAAGTAACAAACTTCAAATTTTTGAATCAATCACATTAATTGTTAGTAAAGTTTTCGAAAATTATGAAATAAAATTAAGAAAGAGATTTTGAAAATCAATTTTAAAAATATTTTCGAAAATATAAAAGAAAAATGAAAATGATTTGATTTTTGAAAATGTTTTGAAAAGATATGATTTTTAAAATTGAAATCTTGACTTGACTAACAAGAAACAACTAATTTTAAAATTTTTTGACTAAGTCAACCCAAAGATTTCGAAATTTATGAGTAAAATAAAGAAAAGATATTTTTTTATTTTTTTGAATTTTTAATGAAGAGAGAGAAAAACAACTAAATGACTCAAAACATAAAAATTATGATTCAAAATACAAGATGCATGCAAGAACACTATGAATGTCAAGATGAACACCAAGAACACTTTGAAGATCAAGATGAACATCAAGACTTATTTTTGAAAAATTTTCAAGAGAGGAAAACATGCAAGACACCAAACTTAGAAATTTTCAATATTTAGACACTATGGATTAAAAAAATGCATATGAAAAACAACAAAAGACACAAAACAAGAAAATATAAAAATCAAACAAGAAGACTTATCAAGAACAACTTGAAGGTCATGAAGAATACCATGCATGAGTTTTTCGAAAAATGCACAAATTTTAAAAACATGCAATTGACACCAAACTTAAAAATTGACACTAGACTCAAACAAGAAACACAAAAATATTTTTTTTTTATTTTATAATTTTTTTGTATTTTTTTCGAAAATTATTTTTTTGAAAAACGAAAACAAAGAAAAAATTTTTTGAAAAATTTTTGAAAACTTTTTGGAAAACAAAATAAGAAGAAAATTACCTAAAATGAGCAACAAGATGAACCGTCAGTTGTCCAAACTCAAACAATCCCCGGCAACGGCGCCAAAAACTTGATAGGGAAAATTGTGACTCATACTTTTCACAACTCGAACAATTCCTAGCAATGGCTCCAAAAATTTGGTGCACAATACTATGGTTCACACACATTCTTCACAACTTCGCACAACTAACCAGCAAGTGCACTGGGTCGTCCAAGTAATAAACCTTACGTGAGTATGGGTCGATCCCACGGAGATTGTTGGTATGAAGCAAGCTATGGTCATTTTGTAAATTTCAGTCAGGCGGATTATAATAGTTATAATGGTTTTCGAATATAAAGATAAATAAAGCATAAAATAGAGATAGAAATACTTATGTAATTCATTGGTGGGAATTTCAGATAAGCGCATAAAGATACTATGTTCCTTCTGAATCTCTGCTTTCCGATTGCTTTCATCCAATCATTCTTACTCCTTTCCATGGCAAGCTGTATGTTTGGGTTTCACTGGCATCAATGGCTACTTCCCGTCCTCTTAGTGAAAATGGTCCAAATACGCTATCACCGCACGGCTAATCATCTGTCGATTCTCGATCATGTTGGAATAGAATCCCGTGATCCTTTTGCGTCTGTCACTACGCCCAACACTGCGAGTTTGAAGCTCATCACAGTCATTCAATCCCTGAATCCTACTCGGAAAATCACATACAAGGTTTATACTTTCCGGATTCTCAAGAATGCTGCCAATGGATTCTAGCTTATACCACGAAGATTCTGATTAAGGAATCCAAGAGATATTCATTCAAGCTTATTTGCATGTAGAACGAAAGTGGGTGTCAGGCAAAGGTTCATAAGTGAGAATGGTGATGAGCGTCACATAATCATCACATTCATCAGGTTCTTCGGGGCGAATGGATATCTTAGAATAAGAATAAGTGTGAATTGAATAGAAAAACAGTAGTAATTTGCATTAATACTCGAGGAATAGCAGAGCTCCACACCTTAATCTATGGTGTGTAGAAACTCCACCGTTGAAAATACATAAGAATAAGGTCTAGGCATGGCCGAATGGCCAGCCTCCCTAAATGGTATATGAATTCGAAAATAGGGAAAAAGACCCCCAGTACAACAGTAAAAAATTCTATTTATACTAAACTAGTTACTAGGGTTTACAGAAATAAGTCTAAGTGCAGAAATCCACTTCCGGGGCCCACTTTGGTGTGTGCTTGGGCTGAGCTTGAGCTTTACACGTGTAGAGGCTTTTCTTGGGGTTAAACGCCAAGTTGTAACGTATTTTTGGTGTTTAACTCTGGTTTGTGACGTGTTTCTGGCGTTTTACTCCAGAATGCAGCATGGAGCTGGCGTTGAATGCCAGCTTGTGTCATCTAAACTCGAATAAAATATGGATTATTATATATTGCTGGAAAGCTTTGGATGTCTACTTTCCAACGCAATTGAGAGCGTGCCATTTGAAGTTCTGTAGCTCCAGAAAATTCATTTCGAGGGCAGGGAGGTTAGAATCCAACAACATCTGTAGTCCTTTTTCAGCCTCCTATCAAATTTTTGCTCAGGTCCCTCAATTTCAGCCAGAAAATACCTGAAATTATAAAAAAATACACAAACTCATAGTAAAGTCTAGAAATGTGAATTTTTGCGTAAAAACTAATAAAAACATCCCTAAAAGTAGCTAGATCCTACTAAAAACTACCTAAAACAATGCCAAAAAGCGTATAAATTATCCGCTCATCACCTGACAACCGCTTCCATTCTACCTGCAAAAGCTTGAGTGTGTATCTCTTGGGCTCTTGAGTCATGAGTTTGATTGTCTCTCCTGACAACAGAGCAATCAATTCCGTGAGATTAGAACCTTCGTGGTAGAGGCTAGAATCAATTGGCGGCATTCCTGAGATCCAGAAAGTCTAAACCTTGTCTGTGGTATTCCGAGTAGGATCTAGGAAGGGATGACTGTGACGAGCTTCAAACTCGCCACTGTTGGGTGCAGTGACAGTGTGCAAAAGGATCAATGGAACTTATTTCAACACAAGTGAGAACCGACAGATGATTAGCCATGCGGAAAACTGTAGCGGACATGTTTTCACTAAGAGGACGGATGGTAGCCATTAACAACGGTGATCCACCAACATAAAGCTTGCCATAGCAGGAGCCAGGCGTGTTTAAAGAAGAAGGCAGTAGGAAAGTAGAAACTCAGAGGGAAGAGCATCTCCGAAACCTCAACATGTTCTTCATTACTGCATAACAAGTATTATTTATTTCATGTTCTTTTATTTTATACAAATAAAACTAAGAATTATTATTGATATCCTGACTAAGAGTTACAAGATAACCATAGCTTGCTTCAAGTCGACAATCTCCGTGGGATCGACCCTTACTCACATAAGGTATTACTTGGACGACCCAGTGCACTTGCTGGTTAGGGGCACCGGAGTTGTGAAAAGTGTAAATCACAATTCCGTGCACCAAGTTTTTGGCGCCGTTGCCGAGGATTGTTTGAGTTTGAACAACTGACAATTTATCTTGTTGCTTAGATTAGGAATAAATTATATTTTTTGTTGGTATGGAGTCATCAAATTTGAGTATTTTATTTTCTTTTCAAAAATCTTTCAAAAATAATTTTCTTTGATTAAATTTTGTGTCAAACTTTTAAGTTTGGTGTTCTTTTTGTGTTCTTGTGAGTCTTCAAGGTGTTCTTGAGTCTTCTTTATGTTTTGATCTTAAAATTTTTAAGTTTAGTGTTCCTTGGTGTTTTCCCTCAAAATTTTCGAAAACAAGGAGCATTAGATCTAAAAATTTTAAGTCTTGTGTCTTTTGTGTGTTTTTCTCTCTCCTCTTTAAAAATTTAAAAATAAAAAAATATATTTCCTTTAATTACTCATAATTTTTGAATTTTTAGTCTTATTTTATTACTTTGATTGAAAAATTTTAAGTTTGGTGATTTCTTATTAAGAAAGTTTCAATCTTTAAAATTTTAAAATCATATCTTTTTCAAAACTTCCTAACCACTTTCTCTCTCTTCATTTTTGAAAATCACCACCCAAAACTTTTCAAATCCTTTTAATTAATTAATTATTTTAGTTTCCAATTTTCTTTTATTTTCGGTTTTCAAAAAAAATATTAAAATAAAATAAAATAAAATTTTATTCACAATTCACATCACTTCCTTTTCTCCATCATGGACCTAAGTGGAACTGAACAGTCCAGAAGGATTTTGGGCTCATATGCTAACCCCACTGCTGCTTCATATGGGGTAGTATCTGTATACCCCCATTAAGGCTAGCAACTTCGAGCTAAACCCTCAGCTCATTATCATAGTGCAGCAAAATTGCCAGAATGCCGGTCTTCCACAGGAAGAACCTACTGAGTTTCTGGCACAGTTCTTACAAATTGCTGACACAGTAAGTAATAAGGAAGTAGATCAGGATGTCTACAGATTACTATTGTTTCCATTTGCTGTAAAAGATCAAGCTAAGAGGTAGTTAAATAGCCAACCCAAAGCAAGCATACGAACATGGAAGCAGTTATCAGACAAATTCCTGAATCAAGATTTCCCTCCAAAAAGGATAACACAGCTAAGGATGGACATCCAAGGCTTTAAACAAGGGGATAATGAATCTCTTTATGATGCATGGGAGAGGTACAGAGAGATGCTAAGGAAATGCCCCTCTGAAATATTTTCAGAATGGGTGCAGTTAGACATCTTCTACTATGGGCTTATAGAAAAAGCTCAGATATCTTTAGACCACTCAGTTGGTGGATCTATACACATGAGGAAGACAATTGAAGAGGCTCAAGAGCTCATTGACACAGTTGCAAGAAATCAGCATCTGTATTTAAATAGTGAATCTTCCATGAAAGAAGAGGCTAAAGCAGTATCCACTGAAATTAGTCCTCCAAAACAAGTTGCTGAACTTAACCATCAAATACTACTTCTAACAAAAGAGTTAGCAGAGTTCAAAGAAATGTTACAAGATACTAAAAATGCTAACAAAAATATGGAAGCACAATTGGATCAGACAAGACAACAGTTATCTGAACAGATAACAGAAGAATGCCAAGCTGTTCAATTAAAAAGTGGAAAGACATTGAATATCTCAACTCAAGGCAGCAAAAAACTAAGAAAGGAACAGATAACAAAGGATGACCAATTCATTACCCAAAATCCCTCTGAGGACAGTAAGAGCCTAGAGAGGAATGATTCTGGCGTTTAAACGCCAGAAAAGGGCAGTAACCTGGCGTTAAACGCCCATTCAGTTGCCAGTTCTGGCGTTCAAACGCCAGAAAATGGCAGTAACCTGGCGTTAAACACCCATTCTACTGCTAGCTCTGGCGTTCAAATGCCAGCAAGGGGTCAGACACCTACAAGTGCTGATAACAACCCCCTTAAGCAGGCTTCTCCAACCACTTCTATAGGACAAAAACCTGCAGCAACTAAGGTTGAAGAATACAAAGCCAAGATGCCTTATCCTCAGAAACTCCGTCAAGCGGAACAGGATAAACAATTTGCCCGCTTTGTAGACTATCTCAGGACTCTTGAAATAAAGATTCCGTTTGCAGAGGCACTTGAGCAAATACCCTCTTATGCTAAGTTCATGAAAGAGATCTTAAGTCATAAGAAGATTGGAGAGAAACTGAAAAAGTTTTCCTCACTGAAGAATGCAGTGCAGTCATTGATGCCAGGGCATCTTGGCCAGTTTCACTGACCTTTTCTTTACTGTTTTAGGGTAGTTTCATGCATTTTCTTAGTAAAATAAGCAAGGTTTAGATGAAAATACATTTACACCTTTATTCAAGCAAACATTGTGAACTTTACATGGTTTCATGAGAATTAGGCAGGAATTGAATGATATAATTGATGATGCATAATCTCATGATTTGGAACAGAGCTTTGATGCACTTTAATTGCTTGATTTCAGGACAAAAGAAGCAAGAAGGAGCCACGTTAGTTGTCAAGTTAAGCTAATTAACGTGACCACTAACGTGGAATGGGGACAAGCTTGTAGCGTTAATGGAAAAAGTGATCGCCAATAACGCCTTCGATGCCATCATAGCCCACGTTAGTTGCCACGTTAAGTACATTAACGTGGTAGCTAACGTGGAGGAAAAGAGAAGCTCCAACATTAGTGGTAAAAGTGAATGCCACTAACGTTCCACAAAGGCACATTTAGCCACGTTAAGAGCCACATTAATCTAATTAACGTGAACTCTAATGTGGGGGGAGGAAGCAATCGCCAACGTTAGTGACACTCACCTTTGTCACTAACGTTGGACTAAGCCAAGAGTGCCACGTTAGTAGTCACGTTAAGACCACTAACGTGAATAGTAATGTGGAGCTAAGCATGATGGCCCAACATTAGTGATACTCACCTTTGTCACTTACGTTGGAGATGGCAATCACCACCACGTTAATCCAATTAACGTGAACTCTAACGTGGGAAGGAGGGAAATTTGAAGTGTTATTGACAAAGGTAAGTGTCACTGACGCTCTCGAAGCTTAGGCATGCCCACGTTAAAGGTCACGTTAGTTACACTAACGTGAACTCTAACGTGGGGAGAAGACCCAAAGAGCCAACGTTATTGAAAAAGGTGAACGCCAATAAAGTTTGCAAAGGACCAAGAGGCAATGTTAGTGGTCACATTAGTGCCACTAACGTTGAAGTTAACGTGGATCATTAGTGGGTTGGAACGTTAGTGGAAAAGGTGATCGTCACTAACATTCTCGAACCCACATTTTCACTTAACGTTAACACTACTAACGTCCTAACTAACGTCCATGCCTAACTCACACTTTTCTGCAAGCAAAGCTGAGCCTGCTGAAGATTGTAAAAGATCAAAGGCCCATATCCAAGACTTCAAGAACTAACTAGAAGATCAAGAAGAGTAGTATATATAGGAGTAGTTTCGAACTAGAAAGGAGCTTGGCAAATTTGTAGAACTACACCTTGTATATTTACTTTTCTACACTTTTCTAGTTACTGGGGAATGTACTCTTTTCTACTATTTTCCATTTCCATTTCCAGAGTTATGAACAACTAAACCCCCTTTCATTGGGTTAGGGAGCTCTGTTGTAATTTGATGGATCAATTATAGTTTACATTCTTCTTCCTCTTTCTTTTCTCTTGATTTACTAGAAAGCTTTCGATCTTAATTCAATTGGTTAGTTGTCTTTGAAGAGAAACTCTCCATAATTGGATCTCTTCTGATCCTTGGAAAAGGGATGAGGAGATCATGCTAGAAATGCTTTCTCATGTTGGACCAAATTGGGGTTTGGACGGATATAGTGACATGTAATCCTCCCAACACTTTGATTTGGAAATACATGTGGTATAATTAGTGACCATACTTCATCTCTTCCCATGAGCAATTAAATTAATGAATTGGGCAATTGTTCAAGCTTAGAGAGATTAGGATGCCAAGGAATTGGGACCTAATCACCTAAGATTGCCAAGGAGATCAATGAATGCATTGATTGAGGAAGAGATGAGAATGAAGTTGATCCGGAGGATGCAACATCTCCTAAGCCTAATGAATACCCCATTTTTTATGTTACCCATTCTCTTTACTTTTTGCCATTTATCTTCATGCTCATTTCCCCAAATCCCCATTTAAGATTCTGTAATTTACTTTTTGCACTTTACTTTACCGCTATTCAAATTTTCTGTAATTCTCAACTCAATTTCTGTTAGCCCAACTAGCACATCTTTCCAACTAAAGTTGCTTGACCAATCAATCCCTGTGGGATTCGACCTCACTCTATTGTTTGTTTTTACTTGACGACAATTCGGTATACTTGCCGAAGGAAAATTTATTCAGAGACAAGTTTTCGTGCATCAAGTTTATGGCGCTGTTGCTGGGGATTGATTTTGTATCGACAATGATTAAGTTGGAAATTCACTAGATTTAGCATTTTCTTTTGATTGTTTATCTTACCTAGTCAATTACCTTTAGTTTCAGTTATTTTCTTCCTCATTCCATCTCCCCTCTTTGTTTTCTTTTTCTCTGTTATTATTTACATTTCTGCTCACTAACCCACTAACTGTTTGATAAATTGCACCACTCATACTAACAGCCACTCTAACAAGAATAATCTCTTCATTTTACTTCTTGCTGTGTGCTCTGTTAGTTGTATGACAGGGAGAAGAAGCAGAGCTTCAACTTTCTTTGATTCGGAACCTGAGAGGACCTTCCTTAGATTAAAGAGGGAAGCAAGAGGGAAAAGAGTTGTTAGTGCTGAGGAAGAAGAAGAATACTTTGAAACAAACATGGAGGAGAACATGTAAAACAACCATGAAGGAGAAGCTCACAACCATGCCAGAGAGGGCCCTGTGAATCATGCTGGGCAAGAGAGAAGAGTTCTAGGCTCTTACATCAATCCAAACCCAGGAAATTGTGGAAGTAGTATCCAAAAGCCAACCATACATGCCAATAACTTTGAATTAAAACCCCAGCTCATCACCCTTGTTCAGAACAATTGTTCATTCGGAGGAAGTGCCCAAAAAGACCCCAATCAACATCTAACTACCTTCCTAAGAATATGTGACGCTGTAAAGTCTAATAGTGTTCATCTGGATGTCTATAGACTGCTTTTGTTCCCTTTTTCACTCAGGGACAAAGCATCTAAATGGCTGAAATCTTTCCCGAAGGAGAGTTTGACAAATTGGGAAGATATGGTGAATAAATTTTTGGCAAGATTCTACCCCCCTCAAAGAATCAACAGGCTGAGAGATGAGGTACAAACCTTCAGACAATAAGATGGTGAAACTCTCTATGAGGCTTGGGAGAGGATTAAGGACTTAACAAGAAGGTGCCCACCAGACATGTTCAATGAATGGGTTCAACTACACATCTTCTATGAAGGTCTTTCCTACGAGTCAAAGAAGGCCGTGGAACATTCATCAGGGGGCTCTCTAAACAAGAAAAAGACCATTGAAGAGGCCATAGATGTCATTGAGACTGTAGCTGAGAATGACTACTTCTATGCTTCTGAAAGGAGCAACACTCAAGGAGTGATGGAGCTGAACCATATGGATGCACTGCTAGCTCAAAATAAGATGATCACCAAGCAGTTAGCTGACCTTACCAAGAAGGTGGAAGAGAACCAAGTTGCAGCAGCCATCACTTCAGCACCAGCTCAAGAAGGAGTGAATGTAGGAGAAGAAGGTGACTGGGAACAAGCCAATTATGTTGGGAACTCACCCAGGCAGACCCATGATCCATACTCCAAAACTTATAATTCTGGTTGGAGAAACCACCCTAATTTTGGATGGGGAAACCAACAAGACCAAGGCCAAGACCAGAGACGCCACAACCACAATCCCAATAATAATGCAACTCACCAACACCCCTCACATAGATCATATCAACACCCACCTAATCACCCTTCTCAACCTCCTAACCTCAACCCACCATCACCAACCGAAGATAGACTCTCCAGAATTGAGACTTTACTTGAAGACATATGTAAGGAAGTCCAATACAACAGAGTATTCAAGGATGAAGTGCGAGTCAATATCAAAAACCAGGGAGACACCATCAAAAGGCTGGAGTCCCAAGTGGGGTATCTATCTCAACAGTTTCCCAAACCTACTGATAGTTTTCCAAGTAACACAGAGAAGAACTCAAGAGGAGAAACAAAGAAAGTAAGATGGGAGGAATGCAAGATGATCACTCTAAGTGATGAGAGAAGTGTGAAAGAAGAAAACACACAAACAGAACACTTCCAAGATAATCCAAAGGAAAAGCATGAAGAGAGAATCAAGAGGAGCTAAAAAAAGAGGAGACGCTGAATTCATATGCACCTTTTCCCCAAAGGCTCAAGGGTGGTGTAGCAAGGAGAGTATATTCAAGGTTCCTAGACATGTTTGCATCCCTTCATGAAAACATACCGTTCATTAAGGCTCTGCAGCAGATGCCCTCATACATCAAGTACATAAAGGAGCTGCTAACCAAAAAGAGTTCACTGAAGGGTGGGCAAACAATAGTGATGAATAAGGAGTGCAGTGCTTTCATTCAAATAGAGCCACCTACAAAGAAGAAGGACCCAGGGAGTTTTCACATCCCCTGTGCTATAGGAGAAGCAATGATTGATAAGGGACTCTGTGACCTGGGAGCAAGCATCAACTTAATGCCTCTATTCCTAATGAAAAACTCCAAATCAATGAGATAACACCTATGGACGTAATCATCAAACGACAAAACTCAAAAACAGGCAATATGAATGGTTGAAAATGTGTTAGTGAAGGTTGGGAACTACTTTCTTCCCACAGACTTTGTTATCTTGGAGATGGAAGAGAATCACATTCATCCCATCATCCTTGGGAGACCATTCTTAGCCACAGCCAGGGCACTTATAGATGTGGAGTAAGGAGAACTAATATTGAGGATACATAATGAACAACTCACCTTCAATGTTTTCAAACCCTCACAAGAAGAAGATCATGATAACAAAGAGTCAAGGAAAAAGCACAATAAGGAACTAATGGAAGAGACAAGCACGGGAGCACAAGCACCACACCTGAGAACCCCTATGGTTGACAAGCAATGTGGTCAGAAGGAACAACAGCCAAGTGTAACCTAAGAGGAGCTAGACCCACCAGAGTCACATGAGACAAGCAACAAAACCATCCTAAAAGAAGGAACCACAAGGAGCAAAGTAATGTCAAGGGAAACAAGGAAAAAGGCACCAAGGGGATGGAGGAACAAGAAGATTCCTACAGAGGGTTTCTCTCCAGGAGATGAAGTGGTCTCTGCTTATCTTCCACCTATACCACCTCATCTCCCCACCATCCCATCTCAGCTGCCTCAAGTGTACACCATCAGCAAGATTCTTTCCTTAGAACATCTGGAGCTTCTTAACAAAGCCAATGGAGATAGATTCACTGCAAGAAGGGAAGATTTAGAGCACCACCAACCATCCTGACAAAGGCCAGACGTCAAGCTAATGACATTAAAGAAGCGCTTCATGGGAGGCAACCCACGTTTTATATCCTTTCCTTTTAATCTTTGATAGTAGTTAATAAAGCAAGGTTCATGAATTTTAAACCAATCTTGACAAGCACTTATAAGAACCTCTACATGCAGCATATAGTGAATGACAAGTTTGGTGTTCAAGGCACACTAAGAGAGCTTGAACACAATTCATATTATGTCAACTGATGAGCGGATAATTTATACACTTTTTGGCATTGTTTTTAGTATGTTTTTGGTATGATCTAGTTAGTTTTTAGTATATTTTTATTAGTTTTTAGCTAAAATTCACTTTTCTGGACTTTACTATGAGTTTGTGTGTTTTTCTGTGATTTCAGGTATTTTCTGGCTGAAATTGAGGGACCTGAGCAAAAATCTGATTCAGAGACTGAAAAGGACAGCAGATGCTGTTGGATTCTGACCTCTCTGCACTCGAAGTGGATTTTCTGGAGCTATAAAAGCCCAATTGGCGCGCTCTCAATGGCGTTGGAAAGTAGACATCCTGGGCTTTCCAGCAATATATGATAGTCCATACTTTACTCAAGATTTGATGGCCCAAACCGGCGTTCAAAGTCACCTCAAGAAATCCCAGCGTTAAACGCTGGAACTGGCACCCAAATGGGAGTTAAACGCCCAAACTGGCATAAAAGCTGGCGTTTAACTCCAAGAAGAGTCTCTGCACGAAAATGCTTCATTGCTCAGCCCAAGCACACACCAAGTGGGCCCGGAAGTGGATTTTTATGTCATTTACTCATCTCTGTACACCCTAGGCTACTAGTTTTCTATAAGTAGGACCTTTTGCTATTGTATTTAGAGAGCTTTTGATCATATTTTATGATTGAACTCAATTTGGGAGGCTGGCCATTCGGCCATGCCTAGACCTTATGCTTATGTATTTTCAACGGTGGAGTTTCTACACACCATAGATTAAGGTGTGGAGCTCTGCTGTACCTCGAGTATTAATGCAATTACTATTGTTCTTCCATTCAATTCCGCTTGTTCTTGTTCTAAGATATCACTTGTTCTTCAACTTGATGAATGTGATGATCCGTGACACTCATCATCATTCTCACCTATGAACAAGGTG
Organism: Arachis stenosperma; assembly: GCF_014773155.1. Lineage (NCBI taxonomy): Eukaryota > Viridiplantae > Streptophyta > Magnoliopsida > Fabales > Fabaceae > Arachis > Arachis stenosperma. The sequence continues at coordinate 93,736,251 of NC_080380.1, forward strand.
ACTGACAACCACTTTTGTTCTACAAGCAACCAAGGCTCTAGTGAATATCTCTTGGATTCCTGATTGCACGATGCATGGTTGATCGCCTGACAACCGAGTGCTCGCCTGACAAACGAGCCAACCATTCCGTGAGATCAGAGTCTTCGTGGTATAGGCGAGAACTGATGGCAGCATTCAAGAGAATCCGGAAGGTCTAACCTTGTCTGTGGTATTCTGAGTAGGATTCAATGATTGAATGACTGTGACGTGCTTCAAACTCCTAGCAGGCGGGGCGTTAGTGACAGACGCAAAAGTATCGATGGATATTATTCCGGCCTGACCGAGAACCGACAGCTGAATTCCGCGTGCTGTGACAGAGCATATGCAATCGTTTTCACTGAGAGGATGGGAGGTAGCCATTGACAACGGTGAAACCCTACACAAGCTTGCCATGGAAAGGAATAAGAATGATTGGATGAAGACAGTAGGAAAGCAGAGAGACGGAAGGGAAGGCATCTTCATGCGCTTATCTGAAGTTCCTACCAATGAATTACATAAGTATCTCTATCTTTATCTTTTATGTTATTTTCGTTCATCACCATATCCATTTGAGTCTGCCTGACTAAGATTTACAAGATGACCATAGCTTGCTTCATACTAACAATCTCCGTGGGATCGACCCTTACTCACGTAAGGTATTACTTGGACGACCCAGTGCACTTGCTGGTTAGTTGTGCGAAGTTGTGTAATGCCATGGAATTGAACTACCAAGTTTTTGGAGTTCATGACCGGGGATTATGAGAGTTGTGAAAAGTATTGTTCACAATTTCGCGCACCAAGTTTTTGGCGCCGTTGCCGGGGATTGTTCAAGTTTTGAGCAAGCTTTTGGTAACATCAGTGCCAAGATCCGGCAACAAGCACCAAGTTTTTGGCGCCGTTGCCGGGGATTGTTCAGTTTGGACAACTGACGGTTCATCTTGTTGCTTAGATTAGGTATTTTTTTTTTGAAATTCTTGAAGATGAACTCTAGAGTTTCATGATGATCTGTTGAAGTCTGGCTGGCTGAGAAGCCATGTCTAATCTCATTGGACCGAGGTTTCAACTTATCATCACAAGAGCTTGTTGATTTTCATCAATCTTGCTTTTGGAGCAGTGATTTGCTAAGGCTTGGCTGGCCTTTGGCCATGTCTAGTGTTTTGGACCGAAGCTTTCTTTGGAAGCTTGGCTGGCTGTGAAGTCATGTCTAATTCCTGGACCGGAGTCTTAGACTAGCATTGCACTGATTCCTGGAATTCTCATTAAGAATTTTGACATCTTTTTCCACTTAATTTTCGAAAAACACAAAAAAAAAAATCAAAAAATCATAAAATCCAAAAATTTCTTGTTTGAGTCTAGTGTCTCATCTTAAGTTTGGTGTCAATTGCATGCATTCATGTGTCTTAGTGATCTTCAAGATGTTCTTGATGATTTACTTGCTCTAATCTTTGAATTCTATTGACTTGAAGTATATTGTGTGTCTCATATGCATTCTCATTAGTGTCAGTAGTATACAAACTGCTAAGTTTGGTGTCCTGCATGCATTGTTATTTGATTTTAGTTGCATTTTGATTATTCTTCATTATTAAAAATCCAAAAATATTTTTAATTTGTGTCCTTTCAAGTCAATAATACAGAGAATTGAAGATTCAGAACATACAGCAGAGGAATTACACAGAAAAAGCTGGGCGTTCAAAACGCCCAGTGAAGAAGGACAGACTGGCGTTTAAACGCCAGCCAGGGTACCTGGTTGGGCGTTTAACGCCCAAAAGGGTATAGTTTTGGGCGTTAAACGCCAGAATGTGCACCATTCTGGGCGTTTAACGCCAGGATGGCACAAGGGGGAGAATTTTGCTTTCAAATCAATTTCTTTTCAAGTTTTCAAAGTTTTTCAAAATCAAATCTTTTTCAAATCAAATCTTTTCAATCAAATGTTTTCAAAATCAATTTCTTTCCTTTTTCAAAGATATTTGCTATCAATTAATGATTTGATTCAACATTTCAAGTATGTTGCCTTTTCTGTTGAGAAAGGTTTAATGTTTGAATCATATCTTTTCTTGTTAGGCAAGTCATTAATTTTTAAAATCAAATCTTTTTTTTAAAAATTATTTTCAAATCATATCTTTTTAAAAGCATAACTTTTCAATCAAATCTTTTTTTTTATCACATCTTTTTCAAAAATCAATTTTATTTCTAATTTCAAAAATCTTTTTCACTTTCATTTTCGAAAATTAAGTAATGTTTTTCAAAAATATTTTCAAAATCTTTCACTTAATTTTCGAAAATTACCTCCCTTCTCCTCACATCCTTCTATTTATGGACTAACAATATCCCTTAATGCAAAATTCGAACTCCATTCCTTCTGATAAGTTCGAATTTTCTACTTCTGTCTTCTACTCTTCTTTTCCTCTGACACTTCAAGGAATCTCTATACTGTGACATAGAGGATTCCACATTTTCTTGTTCCCTTCTCTTTCTTATGAGCAGGAGCAGAGACAAAGGCATTCTTGTTGAAGCTGACCCTGAACCTGAGAGGACCTTGAAGCGAAGGCTAAGAGAAGCTAAAGCACAACTCTCTTTAGAGGACCTGACCGAATTCTTCAAAGAAGAAGAACACATGGCAGCCGAAAACAACAATGCCAACAATGCAAGGAAGGTGCTGGGTGACTTTACTGCACCTACTCCCGACTTCTATGGGAGAAGCATCTCTATCCCTGCCATTGGAGCAAACAACTTTGAGCTTAAGCCTCAATTAGTTTCTCTAATGCAACAGAATTGCAAGTTCCATGGACTTCCACTGGAAGATCCTCATCAGTTTTTAGCTGAGTTCTTGCAAATCTGTGACACTGTTAAGACTAATGGGGTTGACCCTGAGGTCTATAAACTCATGCTATTCCCTTTTGCTGTAAGAGACAGAGCTAGAATATGGTTGGATTCTCAACCTAAAGAAAGCCTGGACTCTTGGGAAAAGCTAGTCAATGCCTTCTTGGCAAAGTTCTTTCCACCTCAAAAATTGAGTAAGCTTAGAGTGGAAGTCCAAACCTTCAGACAGAAGGATGGAGAATCCCTCTATGAAGCTTGGGAAAGATACAAACAATTAATCAGAAAGTGTCCTTCAGACATGCTTTCTGAATGGAGCATCATAGGTATTTTCTATGATGGTCTCTCTGAACTATCCAAGATGTCTTTGGATAGCTCTGCTGGAGGATCTCTTCATCTGAAGAAGACGCCTACAGAAGCTCAAGAGCTTATTGAAATGGTTGCAAACAACCAATTCATGTACACTTCTGAAAGGAATCCTGTGAACAATGGGACAAATCAGAAGAAAGGAGTTCTTGAGATTGATGCTCTGAATGCCATATTGGCTCAGAACAAGATATTGACTCAACAAGTCAATTTGATTTCTCAAAGTCTGTTTGGAATGCAAAATGCACCAAGCAGTACTAAGGAAGCTTCATCTGAGGAAGAAGCCTATGATCCTGAGAACCCTTCAATGGAAGAGGTGAATTACCTAGGAGAACCCTATGGAAACACCTACAATTCTTCATGGAGAAATCACCCAAATTTCTCATGGAAGAATCAAGAGAGACCTCAGCAAGGTTTCAACAACAATAATGGTGGAAGAAATAGGTTTAGCAATGGCAAGCCTTTTCCATCATCTTCTCAGCAACAGACAGAGAGTTCTAAGCAGAATACCTCTGACTTAGCAACCATGGTCTCTGATCTAATCAAAACCACTCAAAGTTTCATGACTGAAACAAGGTCCACCATTAGGAATTTGGAGGCACAAATAGGACAGCTGAGCAAGAAAGTTACTGAACTCCCTCCTAGTACTCTCCCAAGCAACACAGAAGAAAATCCAAAAGGAGAGTGCAAAGCCATCAACATGGCCGAATTCTGGGAGGAAGAAGAGGCAGTGAACGCCACTGAGGAAGACCTCACTGGACGTCCACTGGCCTCCAATGAGTTCCCCAATGAGGAACCATGGGAATCTGAGGCTCAAAATGAGACCATAGAGATTCCATTGGAATTACTTCTGCCATTCATGAGCTCTGATGATTATTCTTCCTCTGAAGAGGATGAGTATGTCACTGAAGAGCAAGTTGCTAAATATCTTGGAGCAATCATGAAGCTAAATGACAAGTTATTTGGAAATGAGACTTGGGAGGATGAACCCCCTTTGCTCACCAAAGAACTGAATGACTTGTCTAGGCAGAAACTGCCTCAAAAGAGGCAGGATCCTGGGAAGTTTTCAATACCTTGTACCATAGGCACCATGACCTTCAAGAAGGCCTTGTGTGACTTAGGGTCAAGTGTAAACCTCATGCCCCTCTCTGTAATGGAGAAGCTAGGGATCTTTGAGGTGCAAGCTGCAAAAATCTCACTAGAGATGGCAGACAACTCAAGAAAACAAGCCTATGGACTTGTAGAGGATGTTCTGGTTAAAGTTGAAGACCATTACATCCCTACTGAATTCATAGTCCTAGAGACTGGGAAGTGCATGGATGAATCCATCATCCTTGGCAGACCCTTCCTAGCCACAGCAAGGGCTGTGATTGATGTTGATAGAGGAGAGTTAATCATTCAAGTGAATGAAGAATCCTTTGGGTTTAAGGCTCAAGGATATCCCTCTGTCACCATGGAGAGGAAGCTTGAAGAGCTTCTCTCAAATCAGAGTCAAACAGAGCCCCCACAGTCAAACTCTAAGTTTGGTGTTGGGAGGCCACAACCAAACTCTAAGTTTGGTGTTGAACCCCCACATTCAAACTCTAAGTTTGGTGTTGGGAGGTTCCAACATGGCTCTAAGTATCTGTGAGGCTCCATGAGAGTCCTCTGTCAAGCTAATGACATTAAAGAAGCGCTTGTTGGGAGGCAACCCAATGTTTTATAATTAACTATTTTCTTTCGTTATTTTATGTTTTTTTGTAGGTTGATGATCATAAGAAGTCACAAAATCCATGAAAAAAAAAGCAAAAACAAAATGAAAAACAGGAAGAAAAACAGCACACCCTGGAGGACGCACCTACTGGCGTTTAAACGCCAGTAAGGTTAGCTGTTGGGCGTTTAACGCCCAGTCTGGCACCATTCTGGGCGTTTAACGCCAGAAAGGGGCACCAGACTGGTGTTAAACGCCAGAAAAGGGCAAGAACCTGGCGTTAAACGCCAGGAATGGGCACCAGCCCGGCGTTTAACGCCAGAAATGGCACAAAACGTGATTTTGCAAGCTATTTGGTGCAGGGATGACTTTTCCTTGACACCTCAGGATCTGTGGAACCCACAGGACCCCCACCTACCCTACCACTCTCTCTCTCTTCTTCACCAATCACCTCAACACCTCTTCCCCAAAAAAAAACCCCTCACCTATCAAATCCCCTCTTTCTCTTCACCACTCACATCCATCCTTCATAAAACCCCACCTACCCCTCCATTCAAATTCAAACCACTTTCCCACCCAAACCCACCCTCAAATGGCCGAACAACCCTCTCCGCCTCTCCTATATAAACCCTCCTTCACTCCTTCATTTTTACACACCTTAAACACCATCTCACTCCCCTTTGGCCGAATACAAAGCCATTCCCTTTCTCCTCATTTCTTCTTCTTCTACTCTCTTCTTTCTTCTTTTGCTCGAGGACGAGCAAACATTTTAAGTTTGGTGTGGTAAAAGCATTGCTTTTTGTTTTTCCATAACCATTTATGGCATCCAAGGCCGGAGAAACCTCTAAAAAGAGGAAAGGGAAGGCAAAAGCTTCCACCTCCGAGTCATGGGAGATGGATAGATTCATCTCAAGGGTGCATCAAGACCACTTCTATGAAGTTGTGGCCTTGAAGAAGGTGATCCCCGAGGTCCCCTTTTCACTCAAAAAGAGTGAATATCCGGAGATCCGACATGAGATCCGAAGAAGAGGTTGGGAAGTTCTTACCAACCCCATTCAACAAGTCGGAATCTTGATGGTTCAAGAGTTCTATGCCAATGCATGGATCACCAAGAACCATGATCAAGGTGTGAACCCGAATCCAAAGAATTATCTTACTATAGTTCGGGGGAATTACTTGGATTTTAGTCCGGAAAGTGTAAGGTTGGCATTCAACTTGCCTATGATGCAAGAAGATGAACATCCTTACACTAGAAGGGTCAACTTTGATCAAAGGTTGGACCAAGTCCTCACAGTCATATGTGAAGAGGGCGCACAATGGAAGAGAGATTCTAGAGGCAAGCCGGTTCAATTGAGAAGGCATGACCTCAAACCCGTGGCTAGAGGATGGTTAGAGTTCATCCAACGCTCAATCATTCCCACTAGCAACCGATCCGAAGTTACTCTAGACCGGGCCATCATGATTCATAGCATCATGATTGGAGAAGAAGTGGAAGTTCATGAGGTTATAGCCCGAGAACTCTATAAGGTGGCGGACAAGTCCTCTACCTTAGCAAGGTTAGCCTTTCCTCATCTCATTTGTCACCTCTGTTATTCAGTGGGAGTTGACATAGAGGGAGACACCCCCATTGATGAGGACAAGCCCATCACTAAGAAAAGGATGGAGCACACAAGAGACCCCACTCATCATGAGATCCCTGAGATGCCCCAAGGGATGCACTTTCCTCCACAAAACTATTGGGAGCAACTGAACACCTCCCTAGGAGAACTAAGTTCCAACATGGGACAACTAAGGGTGGAGCATCAAGAACACTCCATCATCCTTCATGAAATTAGAGAAGACCAAAGAATCATGAGAGAGGAGCAACAAAGACAAGGAAGAGACATTGAGGAGCTCAAGCACTCCATAGGATCTTCAAGAGGAAGAAAGAGCCGCCATCACTAAGGTGGACCCGTTCTTTGATTTCCTTGTTCTTTATTCTTCTGTTTTTCGAATTTTATGCTTATGTTTATCCATGTTTGTGTCTTGTGATCATTAGTGTCTTAGTGTTTATGCCTTAAAGTTATGAATGTCCTATGAATCCATCACCTTTCTTGAATAAAAACGTGCTTAATTGAGAAAAAAAGAAAGAATTGCATGAATTTTGAATTTTATAATAGTTTAATTATTTTGATGTGGTGGCAATACTCTTGTTCTCTGAATGTATGCTTAAACAGTGCATATGTATCTTGAATTTGTGGTTCATGAAGGTTGGCTCTTGAAAGAATGATGAAAAAGGAGACATGTTACTGAGGATCTGAAAAATCATTAAAAATGATTCTTGAAGCAAGAAAAAGCAGTGAATACAAAAAAAAAAAACCAAAAAAAAAAAGAAAGAGAAGAAGAAAGAATAAAGTTGTGATCCAAGGCAAAAAGAGTGTGCTTAAGAACCCTGGACACCTCTAATTGGGGACTTTAGCAAAGCTGAGTCACAATCTAAAAAGGTTCACCCAATTATGTGTCTGTGGCATGTATGTATCCGGTGGTAATACTGGAAGACAGAGTGCTTTGGGCCACGGCCAAGACTCATAAAGTAGCTGTGTTCAAGAATCATCATACTCTACTAGGAGAATCAATAACACTATCTGGATTCTGAGTTCCTAAAGAGGCCAACCATTCTGAATTTCAAAGGATAAGAGTGAGATGCCAAAACTGTTCAGAGGCAAAAAGCTAAAAGCCCCGCTCATCTAATTAATACTGATCTTCATAGATGTTTTTGGAATTCATTGCATATTCTCTTCTTTTTATCTTATTTGATTTTCAGTTGCTTGAGGACAAGCAACAATTTAAATTTGGTGTTGTGATGAGCGGATAATTTATACACTTTTTGGCATTGTTTTTAGTATGTTTTTGGTATGATCTAGTTAGTTTTTAGTATATTTTTATTAGTTTTTAGCTAAAATTCACTTTTCTGGACTTTACTATGAGTTTATGTGTTTTTCTGTGATTTCAGGTATTTTCTGGCTGAAATTGAGGGACCTGAGCAAAAATCTGATTCAGAGACTGAAAAGGACTGCAGATGCTGTTGGATTCTGACCTCCCTGCACTCGAAGTGGATTTTCTGGAGCTACAGAAGCCCAATTGGTGCGCTCTCAACGGCGTTGGAAAGTAGACATCCTGGGCTTTCCAGCAATATATGATAGTCCATACTTTGCCCAAGATTTGATGGCCCAAACCGGCGTTCAAAATCACCTCAAGAAATCCCAGCGTTAAACGCTGGAACTGGCACCCAAATGGGAGTTAAACGCCCAAACTGGCATAAAAGCTGGCGTTTAACTCCAAGAAGAGTCTCTGCACGAAAATGCTTCATTGCTCAGCCCAAGCACACACCAAGTGGGCCCGGAAGTGGATTTTTATGTCATTTACTCATCTCTGTACACCCTAGGCTACTAGTTTTCTATAAGTAGGACCTTTTGCTATTGTATTTAGAGAGCTTTTGATCATATTTTATGATTGAACTCAATTTGGGAGGCTGGCCATTCGGCCATGCCTAGACCTTATGCTTATGTATTTTCAACGGTGGAGTTTCTACACACCATAGATTAAGGTGTGGAGCTCTGCTGTACCTCGAGTATTAATGCAATTACTATTGTTCTTCCATTCAATTCCGCTTGTTCTTGTTCTAAGATATCACTTGTTCTTCAACTTGATGAATGTGATGATCCGTGACACTCATCATCATTCTCACCTATGAACAAGGTGACTGACAACCACTTTTGTTCTACAAGCAACCAAGGCTCTAGTGAATATCTCTTGGATTCCTGATTGCACGATGCATGGTTGATCGCCTGACAACCGAGTGCTCGCCTGACAAACGAGCCAACCATTCCGTGAGATCAGAGTCTTCGTGGTATAGGCGAGAACTGATGGCAGCATTCAAGAGAATCCGGAAGGTCTAACCTTGTCTGTGGTATTCTGAGTAGGATTCAATGATTGAATGACTGTGACGTGCTTCAAACTCCTAGCAGGCGGGGCGTTAGTGACAGACGCAAAAGTATCGATGGATATTATTCCGGCCTGACCGAGAACCGACAGCTGAATTCCGCGTGCTGTGACAGAGCATATGCAATCGTTTTCACTGAGAGGATGGGAGGTAGCCATTGACAACGGTGAAACCCTACACAAGCTTGCCATGGAAAGGAATAAGAAGGATTGGATGAAGACAGTAGGAAAGCAGAGAGACGGAAGGGAAGGCATCTTCATGCGCTTATCTGAAGTTCCTACCAATGAATTACATAAGTATCTCTATCTTTATCTTTTATGTTATTTTCGTTCATCACCATATCCATTTGAGTCTGCCTGACTAAGATTTACAAGATGACCATAGCTTGCTTCATACTAACAATCTCCGTGGGATCGACCCTTACTCACGTAAGGTATTACTTGGACGACCCAGTGCACTTGCTGGTTAGTTGTGCGAAGTTGTGTAATGCCATGGAATTGAACTACCAAGTTTTTGGAGTTCATGACCGGGGATTATGAGAGTTGTGAAAAGTATTGTTCACAAATTCGCGCACCATCAACCTTAGAGCCTTAATCAAAAAAAATTTTTTTACCACATGATCACAAACTAAGTTTGGTGTCACCAACGTTTTATTCATGAGCACTTGATTGTTCAGTTGGTTTGCATTCATGAATGGCTCTTAGTTAATCAAAAGTAAAAAAAAAAAAAGGGTGGCTAGCATCCAAAATTTTTTCTTCCCGCCACAATTCAAACTAATCTCTCTTTTCTTTTGTCTTGCAAGGATATTGAAGGGAATGTTGGAAGAAATTGAAGGGACAACCAATTGAAGGGGGGTTCGGCCACTTCAATAACAGAACTACACACTTGTCCTCAAGGGGAGTACCTTGGGAAGTGTTGCCATGCAACATTGGGAGTAGTATAACCTTGGAGACCGAACCAATTAATTCATAAGGATGGTGATCCTTGTGCCCATTTAATGCTAAACCCCAACCGTCCACCATTGGATTTTTCTATCAATCCACACCCTTCAAGTCTTATCATCATCCTATATAACAACCCCTACTCTAAACCTTTCCATATACAACTATCCGTCTAATCCATCTCTCTCTTCTTTCTTTCGAAACACAATCCTCTAAGCTACACCATATCTAAACCCGATCAAATCCCATCATCAATCCATACCCCTCAATACCTTCACATACCAACTCCTACTCATGGCAACATCAAGCTCCAAGAGGCAAAAGGGGAAGGAACCGGTGGAGAGCATTCCTTTCGATGAAAGGAGATTCAAGACTGCCTTCCATGAGCTCCAATTTGAACGGCTAAAACACAAGAAAATACTGCCAGAGTTAACATTCCAGTTCAACAAGGATGAGTGCCCATAGATTAGAGAGAAGATTGAACAGAGGGGTTGGCAAAAGCACACGAACCCAGAAACAAAGATAAATGCAAACCTAATCAAGGAGTTCTATGCCAATGTGGCCAGAGAAGACAATACTAGGGCTCCCACCTTCAAAAGCTATGTGAGAGGAACATAGGTGGACTTCAGCCCCAATGCTATAACAAGGACTCTTCAGCTGAGATCGCCACATTTTGATGAGCTCAGTTATCAAGTAAGAATAAGTAATAGCCCCGACAATGATCAACTTGAAGAAATTGTGAACGATATATGTGTTATAGGATCTGATTGGGAAAGGTACTCGGATAGAAGACCACGGTTCATTCGGAGAGGAGACCTCATCTTGGAAGCCAAGGGATGGTTTGAGCTCGTGATGAAATCTATCCTCCCAGCTGCAAACAATTCTGAGGTCAACATTGCTCGAGCTACTATGGTACATTACTTAATAAAGGGTGGAGGCATCAATGTGCATAAAATTATAGCTAAGGGAATCCAAGATTCAGCCGAGAAGAATGATCCGAGTGCTAGACTTTGGTACCCCAGCACCATCCTTAGACTATGTAGGAAAGCCAAGGTGGTATTCGAAGATAAAAATCCAAAATGGGTAAATCCTGGGAGGTTAGTTACGCTCCAGCGTATAACCTATGTGGCAACCGCTCAACAACAAAGAAGGCCTCAAATAAGGAAGAGAACATCACAAGAAGAACCTCAACAAGAAGAACCTCATCAAGAAGAATACCAGTAAGAAGAGTACTATGATCCAACTAACATAAACTTGAATCATATTCAAGGAGACATTGAGGATCTAGCAAGGAGTTATATGGAGGAACAAGAACAACAACTACACGTTCAATCCCAAAGGATGGATTGTCAAGAAGAATTGCTCTCTAATTGGATGAATCAACAAAGGGAGTGGCAGAAACAACAAATGGAGAATCAACAGGAGCATTACTCCCAACTTACCCAAGCCATCAATCAAGTAACTGAATGGCAAGAGCGTCAGAACAAGCACCTTCAAGAACTCAACTAACGTCAGTTGTCTCAGATGAAAGCATTCAATGAGTTCAGCGTGCTCAATGAAGGATGGCAGCTACATCGGGAAGAGTTTAGCATAAACACTCAGGCCAAGTTGACTTATGTGGCTGGGCATATGCATAATTTGTACCCTGCTATCCCAAGATATGATGCAGTTCTCAAAGACCTAACGGAACAAGAGGAGGGGAAGGTGAAACAACAGAAGGAAGCACTGAACAAGAAGATGGAGGATGCTGGTTTCTGGAAAAAGCTGATCGGAAAGCGCAAGGGAAATGGGGATTCGAGCAATCAAGAAGGATCCCAAGACAAAGGAAACAAATGGACATAAGCATTCCAATAAGTAAAAGGTGGTGGATCTCCCTCTTCGTTTTATCTTTTTCAAGTTTCAAATAAGGAAAATCATGTATGAAATACAACATGCTTCCATAGTAGCTTAGGAACTTTCATTCTACCTTTAAAATTTCATTGTTCAGGTCTAAGTGTGTTGGTCTAAGTCTCTAGCTTTCATCTTCATCTTGCTTATATGTAGGCTTGTCCTTTTAAGTCAATTAAAAAGAAAATGTTATGAAAAACAAGAGTGGGTTTATCTTGTGAAGTGAGTTCTTAAGTTTGTGGTATGGTAATTAATTGGCTAAGTCGGTTCACCAACAAGGTAATTCGGCAATTATATGCTCTAAATCACATGCTTGGAACACATCCTATTGATACTAGCCAATTAACAAGATCCTAATAAGAAAAAGGGAAAGAACAATAAGAGTATGAAAAGGAAAGGAAAACAATAAGAAATAAGGCTAGGCACCAAGGGTTTGAATATTGAGGCATATGTCTGTGGTGTTCCTGTGCAAGGGATATGCTTGGATGAATAAGCTCTCAGGGGTGCCTTATCACTTGGTAACTCGGGTTAACTAACCCGGGATTATCAGCTAAAAGTCCACTATCAAGAGGAACCTTTGCCACAGAGCACTTAATAACCCAAAGAGGTGCTGGACACCAAGGTCTCAAGAAAGAAAAAAATAACAAACCATGTGCCTGTGGTGTGCATGTATGGGGGAAAGAGGCTTGAGGGAGTAAGTCCTTAGGGGTGTCTCAACACCTATCACCCTGAACCAACTGGTTCGGGAGTGTTGGCTGAAAGCTTATCTTAAAGAGTCGCCCTCTCACAGAGCACTTAGCCTAACCCTGGAAAAGAGGGAAGGATCAATAAATAAGAAGTCTCAAAGGATGCAATCAAGCAAGTATTCAAGGGCATTATAAGGACCTGAAGACCAGTGAAGGAATGAACCCAAGTTACTATGCATGAAATCCCATAAACCAAGAACTTGACTTCTATAACAATGGATTGTACATCTTGTTCTTTCATTCATTTTTTTCTATGTTTCAATACTTGCTTAGTGACAAGAAAGCTTTAAGTTTGGTATTTTGGAAATACATGTGGTATAATCAGTGACCATACTTCATCTCTTCCCATGAGCAATTAAATCAAGGAATTGGGCAATAGTTCAAGCTTAGAGAGATTGGGTTGCCAAGGAATTGGGGCCCAATCATCTAAGATTGCCAAGGAGATCAATGAATGCATTGATTGAGGAAGAGATGAGAATGAAGTTGATCTAGAGGATGCAACATCTTCTAAGCCCAATGAATCCCCCATTTCTGATCTTACCCATTCTCTTTACTTTCTGCCATTTATCTTCATGCTCATTTCCCCAAATCCCCATTTAAGATTCTGCAATTTACTTTCTACACTTTACTTTCCCGCTATTTAAATTTTCTGCAATTCTCAACTCAATTTCTGTTAGCTCAACAAGCACATCTTTCCAACTAAAGTTGCTTGACCAATCAATCCCTGTGGGATTTGACCTTACTCTATTGTGAGTTTTTACTTGACGACAATTCGGTATACTTGCCGAAGGAAAATTTGTTGAGAGACAAGTTTTCGTGCATTAGTCATTCTGAAAAGCTTACCAGAGAAGCTTAAAGACAACGGAAGCTTTATGATACCATGCACATTAGAGGGTACTTGTACCAAGACAGCTCTATGTGATCTAGGGGCAAGTATCAACCTAAAATCTGCATCCACTATCAGAAAGCTTGGTTTGACTGAAGAAATCAAACTAACTTGGATATATCTCCAACTTGCTGATGGCTCTATTAAAATGCCATCAGGCATGATTGAGGACATGATTGTCAAGGTTGGGCCATTTGCCTTTTCCACTGACTTTGTAGTGCTAGAAATGGAGGAGCACAAGAGTGCAACTCTCATTCTAGGAAGACCTTTCCTAGCAACTGGACGAACTCTCATTGACGTCCAAAAAGGGAAAGTGACCCCTGAGACTCAATGAAGATGAGTTTAAGTTAAATGATGTCAAAGCTATGCAGCATCCGGACACTTCAAGAGACTGCATGAGCGTTGATATTATTGACTCCCTGGTGGAGGAGATCAATTTGACTGAGAGTGTTGAATCAGAGCAAGAGGATATCTTTAAAGATGTTTAGCCAGATTTGGAGGAATCAGAAAAAATAGAAGAACCTCTGATAACTCCTCATGAGGAGTAGAAGCCTCCTAAACCCAAGATCAAACCACTACCACCATCCCTAAAATATGCATTTCTGGGAGAAGATGACACCTTTCCAGTGATCATAAGCTCTACTTTAGATCCACAGGAAGAGGAAGCACTAATTAAAGTATTAAGGACACACAAGACAGCTCTTGGGTGGTCCATAAGTGACCTTAAGGGCATTAGCCCAGCTAGATGCATGCACAAGATCCTATTGGAGGATGATGCTAAGCGAATGGTTCAACCACAGAGACGGCTGAATCCAGCCATGAAGGAGGTGGTTCAGAAAGAAGTCACTAAGTTACTGGAGGCTGGGATTATTTATACTATTTCTGATAGCCCCTGGGTGAGCCTTGTCCAAGTCGTTCCAAAGAAGGGAGGCATGACAGTGATTCATAATGAAAAGAACGAACTGGTTCCTACAAGAATAGTTACAGGATGGCGTATGTGTATTGACTACAGAAGGCTCAATACAGCCACCAGAAAGGATCATTTTCCTTTACCATTCATAGACCAGATGCTAGAGAGACTAGCAGGTCATGAATACTACTGCTTTTTGAACGGCTATTCAGGTTACAACCAAATCGCAGTAGACCCTCAGGATCAAGAGAAAATAGTATTCACATGTCCATCTGGGGTATTCGCCTACAGAAGAATGCCATTTGGTCTGTGTAATGCACCTGCTACCTTTCAGAGATGCATGCTCTCTATCTTCTTTGATATGGTAGAGAAATTCCTGGAAGTCTTCATGGATGACTTCTCAATATTTGGAGACTCATTCAGCTCCTGTCTTGACCATCTAGCACTTGTTCTAAAAAGATGCTAAGAGACTAACCTGGTTTTAAATTGGGAAAAATGTCACTTTATGGTGACTGAAGGAATTGTCCTTGGGCACAAAATTTCGAACAAAGGGATAAAAGTGGATCAAGCTAAAGTGGAGGTAATTGAAAAGTTACCACCACCTGCCAATGTTAAGGCAATCAGAAGCTTTCTGGGGCATGCATGATTCTATAGGAGGTTTATAAAGGATTTTTCGAAAATTGCCAAGCCTTTGAGCAATCTGTTAGCTGTTGACGCACCATTTGTCTTTGACACAGAGTGTTTGTAGGCCTTTGAGACTCTAAAAGCTAAGCTGGTCACAGCACCAGTCATTTCTGCACCAGAATGGACATTACCATGCCATTGGTGCAGTATTGGGACAAAGGCATGACAAGCTTCTACATGTCATTTACTATGCTAGCCATATTTTAAATGACGCCCAAAAGAATTACACAACCACAGAAAAGGAGTTGCTTGCAGTGGTTTATGCCATTGACAAGTTCAGGTCTTATTTAGTAGGATCAAAAGTGATTGTGTACACTGACCATGCTGCTCTTAAATATCTCTTTACAAAGCAGGATTCAAAACCCAAACTCATAAAATAGGTGTTGCTTCTGTAAGAGTTTAATATAGAAATAAGAGACAGAAAAGGGACAGAGAACCAAGTAGCTAATCACCTGTCCCGGATAGAACCAGTGGTAGCAGCATCCCTCCCTCCTACTGAGATCTTAGAAACCTTTCCGGATGAGCAACTCTTTGCCATTTAGGAAGTACCATGGTTTGCAGACATTGCAAACTATAAAGCTATGAGATTCGTACCCAAGGAGTACAGTAAGATGCAAACGAAAAATTGATTTCTGATGTAAAGTACTACTTGTGGGATGAACCATATCTCTTTAAGAGATGTGCAGACAGAATAATCTATAGATGTGTGCCCAGAGAAGAGGCGCAAAAAATCCTATAGCATTGCCATGGATCACAATATGGAAGACATTTCGGAGGTGAGCGAACAGCCACAAAGGTTCTCCAGTCTGGCTTCTACTGGCCTACTCTCTATAGAGATTCCCGAGAGTTTGTACATAACTGTGACAGTTGCCAGAGAGCTGGTAACCTGCCTCACGATTATGCCATGCCTCAACAAGGGATCTTAGAGATTGAGTTATTTGATGTATGGGGTATTGACTTCATGGGGCCTTTCCCACCATCATACTCAAACACTTATATTCTGGTGGCAGTAGACTATGTATCTAAATGGGTAAAAGCAATTGTAACGCCCACTAATGATACTAAGACCGTGCTAAAGTTCCTCTAAAAGCATATCTTCAGCCGGTTTGGTGTCCCTAGAATATTAATCAGTGATGGAGGCACTCACTTCTGCAATAAATAGCTTGACTCTGCTCTAGTCCGATATGGAATTAACGACAAGGTGGCAACTCCATATCATCCACAGACAAATGGGCAGGCTGAGCTCTCAAATAGAGAACTAAAACGAATCCTGGAACGGACTGTAAGTACCCGTAGAAGGGATTGGGCAAGAAGTTTGGATGATGCTCTGTGTGCATACAAAACAGCATTCAAGACTCCTATAGGGACCTCTCCGTACCAGCTAGTGTATGGCAAGGCCTGTCATCTGCCAGTGGAACTGGAACACAAGGCCTACTGGGCAACCAGATTTCTAAACCTTGATGCTAAGTTATTGATGATTGGATTTTTGATGGTATAGAATTTCACAAATGAATTCTCGTTGCAAGTATAGTTTCTAAACCAAGCAAGAATCCTTTCATACAAAAGATTTTTTGTCACAAGTAACAAACCCCTAAAATTAAGGTAAGTTTTTGGGGTTTTTGAGATAATAGACAAGAAATATAAATGGCAAAGAAAAATACTAACAACTAACAGAGCTCTTGGCAAGGTATGAGAACTAGAAGTCCTATCCTAGTTATCCTTCTCAATTGTGATGAGAATTGTGTATTGCTCCCACTTAGTTAACCTCTAACCATGGAGGAAAGTCAAGTGGATGAATCAATTTGATTCCTCAAGTCCTAATCAACTCCCAAAGGAAAGACTAGCTTTAGAGGCATTCAAATCAATTAGCAACTTCTAATTATCAATTAACAAAGGAATTAGATAACTCAAGAGTCACTAATTACTCTACATAGGCCAAGAGGAACAAAATCTATACTATATCTAGAATAGGCATTTCAACAAACACATAAGAGGCATAAAAGGAAAGCATATGAAATCTACAACAAGAATGAAATCTACCAACAATTATTTCAATGAATTAACAACAACAATCAAAAGAAACACATTTATTATGAATTACCTTGATTGAATTGAAAGAGAGTAGAAAAAACAAAAGTAGATCTACAACAAAACACAAGAAAAACATAAAAGAAATTACAACAAAAGAATAGAAGAAGAATGAATGTAACTACAACGAATTGAGAAGAAGAAGTAGAAAAAAGCATGAATCTAAATCTAGATCAAAGAACTAAACCTAATCCTAATCCTAGAGAGAAGAGAGAGCTTCTCTCTCTAGAAACTACTCTAAACTAATCCTAATGAGTGTGAATGAACAGAAGTCCCTTTGCTCTTCAATCCTTGGCTTTAAATAGCATCTTTGGCGCCAAAGTTGGTTGGGATTGGGCCCCACAACCCTTCTGAATTCGCTGGCCACATTTTTATTAAAAAATCATATTCCAGCATCGACGCGTACGCGTGCTTGGGGTAATTTGCAAGGTGCGCGTAAGCACCAGGTGTGCGCGTGCGTCCATGGGCGAGTTCAACTTCTTTGACTTTTCATGATTTCTCCACTTTGCATGCTTTCCTCTTCACTCCTTTGATCCATTCCTAGCCTTTTCAATCTGAAATTACTAACAAACACATCAAGGCATCTAGTGGAATCAAAGGGAGATTAAAATCATCAAGTTAAAGACCTAAAAAGCATGTTTTTACATCTAAGCACAAATAAGGAGACAATCACAAAATCATGCTAATTCATTTAATAAATGTGCGTAAAAGGTCATAAAATCCCCTAAAATCAATACAAGATAAACCCTATAAATGGAGTTTATCAACCTCCCCACACTTAAACCAAGCATGTCCTCATGCTTAAACTAAGAATGAAGTAAGGGTATGGCATTTATTCAATGAAAACTAACTAAATGCAATCTACCTATATGCAACTATCTACATGAATGCAATTGCTTGGTCAAAATAAATCAATTCACAAGAAGCATATATGCACAAGAGCTAAGGACTAGCAAGTCTAATCCACAATTGATTGAGCTATTAAATATTTTTACAAACTTGCATGAAAGTGACACTTATAGGTGGAAACATGTAATTGAGCATCAAACCCTCACCGGATGTGTTTGCGCTCTATTCGCTCGAGTGTTTAGGGTTGATTCTCTCAATTCTCCTCTATTTCATGCTTTCTAAGATTTATTTTTCATCTAACAACCAACATTTATTTCATGCATGCATACAATTATCATGAGGTCTTTTCATGGGTTGTAATGGGGCTAGGGTCAAGGTAGGATGCATATTTGGTCAAGTGAGTTTGAAATTTGAATCTTTGATAGGCTTAAACTTCCCACCTAACCTATGACACCCTATACAATTTCAAAGCTAGCCTAACTACCCATTTTTCTCACTTTTTTTCCACATACTCATGCATTTCCTTTTTATTTCACAACACTTATGCATTGATTTTATTGAGCTACACTTTGCTTTGGGGAATTTTGTCCCCTTTTTATTTCTTTTTCTTCTTTTTCTTTCTTTTTCTATTTTTCTTTTCTTTTCCATATTCTTTTTTTTCTTTTTTTTCTTTTATTTTTCTCATTTTTTCCTTTCTATATACAACAGCATCAATGCATAAGGTTTTACATTTGATCAATACATGAGTATGTACCCAATTCACAATATTTTCAATAACAATACAAAACTACCCTTTTATTCACCCAATGTCCCAAGATTCCCACACTTGAATGATACTCACACACACTAGCCTAAGCTAATCAAAGATCCAAATAAGGACATTTATTGTTTTTCGCTTTAAGGCTTGTAATGTGCTAAATTAAGAACAAAGTGGGTTAATTGTAGGCTCAAATTTGGCTAACAATGGAAGATAAAAGGTAAGGCTATTTGGGTAAGTGAGTTAAATGAAATGATGGTCTCAATCATATAAATGCATGAATACACAAAATAATGGATATAAAGAATCAAACAAATCAAAGATTACAATCATAAAAAGAGAATAATGCACACAAGAAGGAAAATAAGTGGTTATAAGGTGTAACCACACCATTAGGCTCAAATCTCACTTGCTTGTGTTCTCAGCTCAAAAACATGATCCACAAGATATATAATTAAAGCAAGTTCTATGAAAATTTTTCACTCAAATCAATTGGTGTCCTATAGATAGAAATCCTTGAAAAATTTTATTATTTTGACTACGCTTATTGTGTATATATATGCAAAAATTAAGGAAATGCAAGTAAAAATCCAAAAAAAAAACCTAAAATGAAATGCAAAAGTGTTGAGATTAGAAATTTGTCACCCAAAATCGCCGATCGGTCGGACGACCTCCCCACACTTAAAAGTTTGCACCATCCTTGGTGCACTCAAAGATGAGCAAGGGGGTACGGCGACTCTCCAGATTGCTACCTTCAGCTGGTAGGTCAACCGGTGCTACGTATTCTTAGTCTTGCTTCCGTTATTGCTTATGGTGCATCCATCATGAAAGGTAGAAAACAACACCATAAGATGAGAAAACAAAAGCAAGGAAGCATACAATATTGGAATGAGGTAAATCACTATAATTGAGTGAGTGAATTAGTGTGACATTAATGACAAATAAGTGTGTGAATTCTAAATTGCGCGGTTAAGAACACACACTAGCATAAAAATTATGTCACAAAAGAAGCATACACTTTACTTATCCTAGTGTACTTGAGATGCTTTAAGTGAACTTGTACGGTAAAACAAGCATTAAAGAAGCATGAAAGCATTCAAGCTAACGCCTATGGATGCATATGCTCATGAAACGCAATGCATTAAAGTAAATGTACAACATCATCCATTAAGAAATTTCCCACTCAAAGAGAGAGTTCAAATCACATGGTGGCTAGCTACAACATACAATTCAAAAGAGTCACAAGCTCGAAAGCAATTCTCATCCCTTGGTATTTTTTAAAAGGTAAACATGAAAAACTCAAAACCAAGTAGCAAAATATAACCTCAACAATAGAATCCAACAAAGATTATCTAAAAACATTCATGCTAAGATAGCATGTAGTTAATGGTAAGCAGCAACGTATAGTAAACAAAGTCAATAATCCAACACTTATAATGAAAAGAGAAAAAATAAAATGAAAACTAAACTAAGTAAATGACTAATTAAATGGTTATAAGTGGTGTTTGGAAGTGTTAGATGAAGGGCAGAAGGAGGGAAGAAGAAAGGAGAAGGAAAGAAATGGAAAGAGGAGAAGAAAAGAAATGTGGTGAAAGAGGGACATCCGCGCGTACGCACGCATGACGCGCGCGCGCGGATAGTGGTGCAATGGATGCGACGCGTGCGCGTACAAGGTGCATCCGTGTCGATGGCTTATTTCGAAAGTGGCGCCTACGCAGCATGTGCGCATGCGTGTGAGTTGGTTTGTGCCTCAGGCCCAATTTTCGCACAATGCAGGCCCGACTCTCGGGTCTTTTGACTGGGAGTGGAACTTCTGCATCCACACGTACGCGTCATGTGCGCGTGCGCGTGGATGGTCGAAAATGTTGGATTGCGCGTACACGCCAGGTACATGTACACGTGGATGGTGCTTTGTTTTTCAAAATTTTTCTATGTTTTTGCACCAATCCAAGCATTCCAAACCTCCAAACAGCTACCAAAACACCCGAAAACCTTATTTAACATGCTATACTACCAAATATACTCAACTAACTAAACAGAACATGAAATCAAGCTAATTCCTACCAATATTTACAAAAGGGAAAATGAAAATATATTACCATAGTGGGTTATCTCCCACCTAGCTCTTTTGTTTATTGTCCTTAAGTTGGACTTATGGGGAGCTCCTTATCAAGGTGGCTTGTGCTTGTATTCATGTTGGAACTCCCACCAATGCTTGGTTCTCCATTATGCTCCAAGATTTCTTATGGATTGGGCCAAGTGTTGATAGAGTTTTTCACAAGCTTGGGGCTCCCATTGTCGATCCTCTTCTTGTAATCCGGGATCCCACACTTTATTTTCACACCCGTCTTGAAGTTGATAATCATTATTAGTCCATCCGGGTGGTGAACAAGATGAATTCTCTATGAAATGCCCAACAATCCTCCTAGACCCATCTAATTGAGCACTATTCCAACCTTTGTATTCAACTCTTGAAGTATCAACCATAATGAGCCTTGATTTGCAACGCCAACCACAAGACTTTTTTTGTTTATGCTTCATCCCACAAAGCTCCGTAAGTTGACCTTCCGTTTCAAGCAAGCCATACTCAAGTGGGACAATAAAGCTAATAGAAATGAGTTTTACCCACTCAAGTGAAGGAGTAGATGGCAACCTAGGCAAATATGATTCCAAAGTTCTTGACAAAGCGTATTCCACTCCCATCTAAGGACTTCCACCTCCTCACAAGATATCTTAATCTCAATCCTTTGTTCAATAATTCCCTCTAACTCTTCTCCATCACTCAAATCATAAATGGAAAGTTGAGAGAAATCTACCTCCACATCACTCTCTTCTTTATCGAGAGTAGGTTCTTCAAGTTCAAAGGATTTACCACCACTAGGATTCGATGCTTGATCTTTATCTCCAAGGGAACTCGATTCTTGTTCTATTCCATCCAAGTCTCCATATGGGATTTGCCTTGGAGGTTGTGCATGTTCCTTCTCAACATCAACTTCAATCTTCTTGGAGGGGTCTTCTTCAACTCTAGGTTTCCATGGAGGTTCCGCATCTCCTAAGTCTTCAACCATTTCTTCCTTTTCTTCGATAATCCTAGCTTCCTCAAATTGTTCCAACACAAAATAACTTCCCTCATTTTCCACCAGAGTTTCCAATCTCTCTTTTATGCTATGTTCTTCATTTGATTCTCCAAATGTAGCCATGGGAGTTCCTTGAGTGTTCAAGCATTGGGAGGCTAATTGATTTGTTACCGCATCCAAGGCGGCCATAAAATTTTACACATCCCTTTTCATTTCTTCTTGCCCTTGAACAAGAACACTAAAGGTTTCATCCATTAGAGATTGGGGTGGGTGGAAGGATTCATCATTTTGGGAGAAGAGTTCATAGTAGGAAGGTAGTTCTTCTTGGTAGAGTTGTGGTGGTTCAATGTTTTCCACTCTTTCCACTTGTTACACAACACACTCCATGGTTGCTTGAAATTGATCCAATGCTTTCTTGAGACGATCCCTTGACTCTTGTTCCGCTTGGATATCATGATTAGGATCATATGGCTCTTGGATCGATGGACATGAATATTCTTCCATGTGAGGTTGTGGTGGAAGGTAGAATTCATCTTGTGGTTGAAAATTTTCATATATTGGAGGTGGTTCATCTTGGTAATAATATGGAGGGGGTGGCTCTTGAAAATGTTGATGTTGGAGTGGTGGTGGCTCTATGTGTGGTTCAAATGGCTCATAAGGTAGTTGGTATGAAGGATATGGATTAGGGTCATATGGAGGTGGTTGGTGAAAAGAGGCTTGTGAGTATGGTTGAGGGTTATGTTGAGGATATGGCTCATAGGCATATGGTGGTGGTTCTTGAAAGTCACAAGGAGATTCACCATGGCCATTAGATTGGTATGCATCATAGAATGGCTCTTCTTCATACTGCATTGGTGGAGGTTGTTGCCATGAGGATTGGTCATACGCATATGGCTCCTCTCACCTTTGATTATCCCATCCTTGATACACATTCTCATTGAAGTTCTCATCCCCTGCAACATAGTTGTAATCACACTCATAGCCAAAATGAGAATTCATAATGGGAAGGAAAAACAAAAATCAAAAGATAATAGGGAACAAAAGAGACAAAATTCTACAACTAGCAAATAAAGCAAAAAGCAAGATATTCACACTATTCACATATATACAATAACCAATAACATAACACCATTGCAATTCCCAGGCAACGGCGCCATTTTGATGATTGGATTTTTGATGGTATAGAATTTCACAAATGAATTCTCGTTGCAAGTATAGTTTCTAAACCAAGCAACAATCCTTTCATACAAAAGATTGTTTGTCACAAGTAACAAACCCCTAAAATTATAAACCGAAGTATTCAAACCTCGGGTCGTTCTCCCTAGGAATTGTAATAAAGTGTCTTGTTATTGGTTGTGAGTTATATTTGGGGTTTTTAAGATTTTATACAAGAAATATAAATGGCAAAGAAAATAAACTAACAACTAATAAAGCTCTTGGCAAGATATGAGAACTAGAAGTCCTATCCTAGTTATCCTCCTCAATTGTGACCACAAATTGTGTATTGCTACCACTTAGTTAACCTCTAACCATGGAGAAAAGTCAAGTGGATGAATCAATTTGATTCCTCAAGTCCTAATCAACTCCCAAAGGAAAGACTAGCTTTAGAGGCATTCAAATTAATTAGCAACTTCTAATTATCAATCAACAAAGGAATTAGATAACTTAAGAGTCACTAATTACTCTACCTACGCCAAGAGGAACAAAATCTATACTATATCTAGAAGAGGCATTTCAATAAACACATAAGAGGCATAAAAAAAAAGCATATGAAATCTACAACAAGAATGAAATCTAACAATAAGTATTGCAATGAATTAACAACAACAATCAAAAGAAACACATTTATTATGAATTACCTTGATTGAATTGAAAGAGAGTAGAAGAAACAAAAGTAGATCTACAACAAAAAACAAGAACAACATAAAAGAAATTACAACAAAAGAATAGAAGAAGAATGAATGTAACTACAAGGAATTGAGAAGAAGAAGTAGAAGAAAGCATGAATCTAAACCTAGATCTAAGAACTAAACCTAATCCTAATCCTAGAGAGAAGAGAGAGCTTATTGGTGCACGAAATTGTGATTCATTCTTTTCACAACTCAAACAGTCCCCAGGTAATGGCTCCAAAAACTTGGTGCTCAATACCATGGTCTAAACATAATTTCACAACTTCGCACAACTAACCAGCAAGTGCACTGGGTCGTCCAAGTAATAAACCTTACGCGAGTAAGGATCGATCCCACGGAGATTGTTGGTATGAAGCAAGTTATGGTCACCTTGTAAATCTCAGTCAGGCAGATTCAAATGGTTATGGATGATATATGAATAAAGCATAAAGATAAAGATAGAGATACTTATGTAATTCATTGGTGAGAATTTCAGATAAGCGTATGGAGATGCTTTGTCCCTTCCGTCTCTCTGCTTTCCTACTGTCTTCATCCAATCCTTCTTACTCCTTTCCATGGCAAGCTGTATGTTGGGCATCACCGTTGTCAGTGGCTACAATCCCGTCCTCTCAGTGAAAATGTTCAACGCACCCTGTCACGGCACGGCTAATCATCTGTCGGTTCTCAATCAGGTTGGAATAGAATCCATTGATTCTTTTGCGTTTGTCACTAACGCCCAGCCATCAGGAGTTTGAAGCTCGTCACAGTCATTCAATCATTGAATCCTACTCAGAATACCACATACAAGGTTTAGACCTTCCGGATTCTCTTGAATGCCGCCATCAATTCTAGCTTATACCACGAAGATTCTGATTAAGGAGTTCAAGAGATAAACATTCAAGCCTTGTTTGCTTGTAGAACGGGAGTGGTTGTCAGGCACACGTTCATAAGTGAGAATGATGATGAGCATCACATAATCATCACATTCATCATGTTCTTGGGTACGAATGAATATCTTAGAATAAGAACAAGCAGAATTGAATAGAAGAACAATAGTAATTACATTAATACTCGAGGTACAGCAGAGCTCCACACCTTAATCTATGGTGTGTAGAAACTCCACCGTTGAAAATACATAAGTGATAGTAGTGATCATTGGTTTCGGCCCCCAGAGAGGAAACCAGAAGAACCAAGATGAAAATACAATAGTAAAAGGTCCTACTTATAGAGAACTAGTAGCTTAAGGTTTACAAAGATGAGTAAATGACATAAAAATCCACTTCCGGGCCCACTTGGTGTGTGCTTGGGCTGAGCATTGAAGCATTTTCGTGTAGAGACTCTTCTTGGAGTTAAACGCCAGCTTTTGTGCCAGTTTGGGCGTTTAACTCCCATTCTTGTGCCAGTTCCGGCGTTTAACGCCGGGCAGTTTTGAGCTGATTTAGAACGCCAGTTTGGGCCATCAAATCTCGGGCAAAGTATGAACTATTATACATTGCTGGAAAGCCCAGGATGTCTACTTTCCAACGCCGTTGAGTGCGCGCCAATTGGGCTTCTGTAGCTCCAGAAAATCCACTTCGAGTGCAGGGAGGTCAGAATCCAACAGCATATGTAGTCCTTTTCAATCTCTGAATCAGATTTTTGCTCAGGTCCCTCAATTTCAGCCAGAAAATACCTAAAATCGCAGAAAAACACACAAACTCATAGTAAAGTCCAGAAAAGTGAATTTTAACTAAAACTAATAAAAATATACTAAAAACTAACTAAAACATACTAAAAACATACTAAAAATAATGCCAAAAAGCGTACAAATTATCCGCTCATCACAACACCAAACTTAAATTGTTGCTTGTCCCCAAGCAACTGAAAACCAAATAAGATAAAAAGAAGAGAATATGCAATGAATTCCAAAAACATCTATGAAGATCAGTATTAATTAGATGAGCGGGGCTTTTAGCTTTTTGCCTCTGAACAGTTTTGGCATCTCACTCTATCCTTTGAAATTCAGAATGATTGGCTTCTTTAGGAACTCAAAATCCAGATAGTGTTATTGATTCTCCTAGTTAAGTATGATGTTTCTTGAACACAGCTACTTTATGAGTCTTGGCCGTGGCCCAAAGCACTCTGTCTTCCAGCATTACCACCGGATGCATACATGCCACAGACACATAATTGGGTGAACCTTTTCAGATTGTGACTCAGCTTTGCTAGAGTCCCCAATTAGAGGTGTCCAGGGTTCTTAAGCATACTCTTTTTGCCTTGGATCACAACTTTATTTCTTCCTTTTTTTTTGTTTTTCTCCTTTTTTTTGTATTCACTGCTTTTTCTTGTTTCAAGAATCATTTTTATGATTTTTCAGATCCTCAGTAACATGTCTCCTTTTTCATCATTCTTTCAAGAGCCAACCATTCATGAACAACAAATTCAAAAGACATATGCACTGTTTAAGCATACATTCAGAAAATAAAAGTATTGCCACCACATCAAAATAATTAATCTGTTATAAAATTCAAAATTCATGCAATTCTTCTCTTTTTCAATTAAGAACATTTTTCATTCAAGAAAGGTGATGGATTCATAGGACATTCATAACTTTAAGGCATAGACACTAAGACACTAATGATCACAAGACACAAACATAGGTAAACATAAGCATCAAATTCGAAAAACAAGAAAATAAAGAACAAGGAGATTAAAGAACGGGTCCACCTTAGTGATGGCGGCTCGTTCTTCCTCTTGAAGATCTTATGGAGTGCTTGAGTTCCTCAATGTCTCTTCCTTGCCTTTGTTGCTCCTCTCTCATGATTCTTTGATCTTCTCTAATTTCATGGAGGAGGATGGAATGTTCTTGGTGCTCCACCCTTAGTTGTCCCATGTTGGAACTCAATTCTCCTAGGGAGGTGTTGATTTGCTCCCAATAGTTTTGTGGAGGAAAGTGCATCCCTTGATGCATCTCAGGGATTTCATGATGAGTGGGATCTCTTGTTTGCTCCATCCTTTTCTTAGTGATGGGCTTGTCCTCATCAATGGGGATGTCTCCCTCTATGTCAACTCCAACTGAATAACAGAGGTGACAAATGAGATGAGGAAAGGCTAACCTTGCCAAGGTAGAGGACTTGTCCGCCACCTTATAAAGTTCTTGGGCTATAACCTCATGAACTTCTACTTCCTCTCCAATCATGATGCTATGAACCATGATGGCCCGGTCTAGAGTAACTTCAGACCGGTTGCTAGTGGGAATGATTGAGCGTTGGATAAACTCCAACCATCCCCTAGCTACGGGCTTGAGGTCGTGCCTTCTCAATTGAACCGGCTTCCCTCCTGAATCTCTCTTCCATTGGGCGCCCTCTTCACAAATGTCTGTGAGGACTTGGTCCAACCTTTGATCAAAGTTGACCTTTCTAGTGTAAGGGTGTTCATCTCCTTGCATCATAGGCAAGTTGAATGCCAACCTTACATTTTTCGGACTAAAATCTAAGTATTTCCCCGGAACCATTGTAAGCCAATTCTTTGGGTTCGGGTTCACACTTTGATCATGGCTCTTGGTGATCCATGTATTGGCATAGAATTCTTGAACCATTAAGATTCCGACTTGTTGAATGGGATTGGTAAGAACTTCCCAACCTCTTCTTCGGATCTCATGTCGGATATCCGGATATTCACTCTTTTTGAGTTTGAAAGGGACCTCGGGGATCACCTTCTTCAAGGCCACAACTTCATAGAAGTGGTCTTGATGCACCCTTGAGATGAATCTCTCCATCTCCCATGACTCGGAGGTGAAAGCTTTTGCCTTCCCTTTCCTCTTTCTAGAGGTTTCTCCAGCCTTGGATGCCATAAATGGTTATGGAAAAACAAAAAGCAATGCTTTTACCACACCAAACTTAAAAGGTTTTCTCGTTCTCGAGCAAAAAAAGAAAGAAGAGAGTAGAAGAAGAAGAAATATAGGAGATGGAGGTGGCTTTGTGGCTCGGCCAAAGGGGGAGAAGTAGTGTTTAGGTTGTGTGAAAATGAAAGAGTGAAGATGGGTTTATATAGGGGTGGAGAGAGGGGTAGGGTTCGGCTATGGGAGGGTGGGTTTGGGAGGGAAAGTGGTTTAAATTTGAATGGTGAGGTAGGTGAGGTTTTATGAAGGATGGATGTGAGTGGTGAAGAGAATAGTGGGATTTGATAGGAGAAGGGTTTTTGGGGAAGAGGTGTTGAGGTGATTGGTGAATGAGTGAAGAAGAAGAGAGAGGGTGGTGGGGTAGGTGGGGATCATGTGGGGTCCATAGATCCTGAGGTGTCAAGGAAAAGTCATCCCTGCACCAAGTGGTGAGCAAAAATGCTCTCTGTGCCAATTCTGGCATTAAACGCCGGGCTGGTGCCCATTTCTGGCGTTTAACGCCAACTTCTTGCCCTTTTCTGGCGTTTAACGCCAGTCTGGTGCCCCTTTCTGGCGTTAAACGCCCAGAATGGTGCCAGACTGGGCGTTAAACGCCCATTCGCTGCCTTTACTGGCGTTTAAACGCCAGCAAGGTCTTCCTCCAGGGTGTGCTATTTTTCTTTCTGTTTTTCATTCTGTTTTTGCTTTTTCAACTGATTTTGTGACTTTCCATGATCATCAACCTACAGAAAACATAAAATAACAAAAGGGAAATAGATTAAATATAACATTGGGTTGCCTCCCAACAAGCGCTTCTTTAATGTCAGTAGCTTGACAGAGGGATCTCATGGAGCCTCACAGATACTCGGAGCAATGTTGGAACCTCCCAACACCAAACTTAGAGTTTGAATGTGGGGGTTCAACACCAAACTTAGAAGTTGGTTGTGGCCTCCCAACACCAAACTTAGAGTTTGACTGTGGGGCTCTGGTTGACTCTGTTTTGAGAGAAGCTCTTCATGCTTCCTCTCCATGGTGACAGAGGGATATCCTTGAGCCTTAAACACAAAGGATTCTTCATTCATTTGAATGATCAATTCTCCTCTGTCCACATCAATCACAGCCTTTGCTGTGCCTAGGAAGGGTCTGCCAAAGATGATGGATTCATCCATGCACTTCCCAGTCTCTAGGACTATGAAATCAGCAGGGATGTAATGGTCTTCAATCTTTACCAGAACATCCTCTACAAGTCCATAAGCTTGTTTTCTTGAGTTATTTGCCATCTCAAGTGAGATTCTTGCAGCTTGTACCTCAAAGATCCCTAGCTTCTCCATTACAGAGAGAGGCATGAGGTTTACACTTGACCCTAAGTCACACAGAGCCTTCTTAAAGGTCATGGTGCCTATGGTACAAGGTATTGAAAACTTTCCAGGATCTTGTCTCTTTTGAGGTAATCTCTGCCTAGACAAGTCATCCAGTTCTTTGGTGAGCAAAGGAGGTTCGTTCTGCCAAGTCTCATTACCAAATAACTTGTCATTTAGCTTCATGATTGCTCCAAGGTATTTAGCAACTTGCTCTTCAGTGACATATTCATTCTCTTCAGAGGAAGAATACTCATCAGAGCTCATGAATGGCAGAAGTAAATCCATTGGAATCTCTATGGTCTCAGTGTGAGCCTCAGATTCCCATGGTTCCTCATTAGGAAACTCATTGGAGGCCAGTGGACGTCCATTGAGGTCTTCCTCAGTGGCGCTCACTGCCTCTTCATCCTCTCCAAGTTCGGCCATGTTGATGGACTTACACTCTCCTTTTGGATTCTCTTCTGTATTGCTTGGAAGAGTACTAGGAGGGAGTTCAGTAATTTTCTTGCTCAGCTGACCCACTTGTGCCTCCAAATTCCTAATGGAGGACGTTGTTTCAGTCATGAAACTTTGAGTGGTTTTGATTAGATCAGAGACCATGGTTGCTAAGTCAGAGTGGCTCTGCTTAGAATTCTCTGTCTGTTGCTGAAAAGATGATGGAAAAGGCTTGCCATTGCTAAACCTGTTTCTTCCACCATTATTATTGTTGAAACCTTGTTGAGGTCTCTGTTGATCCTTCCATGAGAGATTTGGATGATTTCTCCATGAAGAATTATAGGTGTTTCCATAGGGTTCTCCCATGTAATTCACCTCTTCCATTGAAGGGTTCTCAGGATCATAAGCTTCTTCTTCAGATGAAGCGTCCTTAGTACTGCCTGGTGCAGCTTGCATTCCAGACAAACTTTGAGAAATCAAATTGACTTGCTGAGTCAATATCTTGTTCTGAGCCAATATGGCATTCAGAGTATCAATCTCAAGAACTCCTTTCTTCTGATTTGTCCCATTGTTCGCAGGATTCCTTTCAGAAGTGTACATGAATTGGTTATTTGCAACCATTTCAATTAGTTCTTGAGCTTCTGTAGGCGTCTTCTTCAGATGAAGAGATCCTCCAGCAGAGCTATCCAATGACATCTTGGACAGTTCAGACAGACCATCATAGAAAATACCTATGATGCTCCATTCAGAAAGCATGTCAGAGGGACACTTTCTGATCAATTGTTTGTATCTTTCCCAAGCTTCATAGAGGGATTCACCTTCCTTCTGTCTGAAGGTTTGGACTTTCACTCTAAGCTTACTCAATTTTTGAGGTGGAAAGAACTTTTCCAAGAAGGCATTGACTAGCTTTTCCCAAGAGTTCAGGCTTTCTTTAGGTTGTGAGTCCAACCATATCCTAGCTCTGTCTCTTACAGCAAAAGGGAATAGCATAAGTCTGTAGACCTCAGGGTCAACCCCATTAGTCTTGACAGTGTCACAGATTTGCAAGAATTCAGCTAAAAACTGATGAGGATCTTCCAATGGAAGTCCATGGAACTTGCAATTATGTTGCATTAGAGAAACTAATTGAGGCTTAAGCTCAAAGTTGTTTGTTCCAATGGCAGGGATAGAGATGCTTCTCCCATAGAAGTCGGGAGTAGGTGCAGTAAAGTCATCCAGCACCTTCCTTGCATTGTTGGCATTGTTGTTGTTTTCGGCTGCCAAAGGTTCTTCTTCTTTGAAGATTTCTGTTAGGTCCTCTACAGAGAGTTGTGCCTTAGCTTCTCTTAGCTTTCGCTTCAAGGTCCTTTCAGGTTCAGGGTCAGCCTCAACAAGAATGCTTTTGTCTTTGCTCCTGCTCATATGAAAGAGAAGAGAACAAGAAAATATGGAATCCTCTATGTCACAGTATAGAGATTCCTTGAGGTGTCAGAGGAAAAGAAAAATAGAAGGAAGAAGTAGAGAATTCGAACTTATCAAGAAAGATAGAGTTCAAATTGTGCATTGAGGAGAAGTGTTAGTCCATAAATAGAAGGATGTGAGAAGAGGGGAAGAAATTTTCGAAAATTAAGTAAAAGATTTTAAAAACATTTTGAAAAAAATACTAATTGATTTTCGAAAATTAAGAGTGGAAAAGAAATCAAGTGATTTTTGAAAAAGATTTTGAAATTAGAAATCAAAAAGATATGATTGAAAACTATTTTGAAAAAGATATGATTAAGAAGATATGATTGAAAAGTTATGGTTTTAAAAAGATGATTGAGAAGATGTGATTTGAAAAACAATTTAAAAAAAAATTTGATTTTAAAAATTAATGACTTAGCTAACAAGAAAAGATATGATTCAAACATTAGACCTTTCTCAACAGAAAAGGCAACATACTTGAAATGTTGAATCAAATCATTAATTCATAGCAAGTATTTTTGAAAATGGAAAGAAATTGATTTTGAAAAGATTTGATTGAAAAGATTTGATTTGAAAAAGATTTGATTTTGAAAAATTTTGAAAACTTGAAAAAAATTTGAATTGAAAACAGAATCTTCCCTCTTGTGCCATCCTGGCGTTAAATGCCCAGAATGGAATCCATTCTGGCGTTTAACGCCCAAAACACTACCCTTTTGGGCGTTAAACGCCCAACCAGGCACCCTGGCTGACATTTAAATGCCAGTTTGCCTTCCTCACTGAGCGTTTAACGAAATTGTGATTCATTCTTTTCACAACTCAAACAGTCCCCAGGTAATGGCTCCAAAAACTTGGTGCTCAATACCATGGTCTAAACATAATTTCACAACTTCACACAACTAACCAGCAAGTGCACTGGGTCGTCCAAGTAACAAACCTTACGCGAGTAAAGGTCGATCCCACGGAGATTGTTGGTATGAAGCAAGCTATGGTCACCTTGTAAATCTCAGTCAGGCAGATTCAAATGATTATGAATGATATATGAATAAAGCATAAAGATAAATAAAGAGATACTTATGTAATTCATTGGTGAGAATTTCAGATAACCGTATGGAGATGCTTTGTCCCTTCCGTCTCTCTGCTTTCCTACTGTCTTCATCCAATCCTTCTTACTCCTTTCCATGGCAAGCTGTATGTTGGGCATCACTGTTGTCAGTGGTTACAATCCCGTCCTCTCAGTGAAAATGTTCAACGCACCCTGTCACGGCACGGCTAATCATCTGTCGGTTCTCAATCAGGTTGGAATAGAATCCATTGATTCTTTTGCGTCTGTCACTAACCCCCAGCCTTCAGGAGTTTGAAGCTCAACACAGTCATTCAATCATTGAATCCTACTCAGAATACCACAGACAAGGTATAGACCTTCCGGATTCTCTTGAATGCCGCCATCAATTCTAGCTTATACCACGAAGATTCCGATTAAGGAGTCCAAGAGATAAACATTCAAGCCTTGTTTGCTTGTAGAACGGGAGTGGTTGTCAGGCACACATTCATAAGTGAGAATGATGATGAGCGTCACATAATCATCACATTCATCATGTTCTTGGGTACGAATGAATATCTTAGAATAAGAACAAGCAGAATTGAATAGAAGAACAATAGTAATTACATTAATACTCGAGGTACAGCAGAGCTCCACACCTTAATCTATGGTGTGTAGAAACTCCACCGTTGAAAATACATAAGTGATAGTAGTGATCATTGGTTTCGGCCCCCAGAGAGGGAACCAGAAGAACCAAGATGAAAATACAATAGTAAAAGGTCCTACTTATAGAGAACTAGTAGCTTAAGGTTTACAAAGATGAGTAAATGACATAAAAATCCACTTCCGGGCCCACTTGGTGTGTGCTTGGGCTGAGCATTGAAGCATTTTCGTGTAGAGACTCTTCTTGGAGTTAAACGCCAGCTTTTGTGCCAGTTTGGGCGTTTAACTCCCATTATTGTGCCAGTTCCGGCGTTTAACGCCGGGCAGTTTTAAGCTGATTTGGAACGCCGGTTTAGGCTATCAAATCTCGGACAAACTATGGACTATTATACATTGCTGGAAAGCCCAGGATATCTACTTTCCAACGCCGTTGAGAGCGTACCAATTGGGTATCTGTAGCTCCAGAAAATCCACTTCGAGTGCAGGGAGGTCAGAATCCAACAACATCTACAGTCCTTTTCAGTCTATGAATCAGATTTTTGCTCAGGTCCCTCAATTTCAGCCAGAAAATACCTGAAATCATAGAAAAACACACAAACTCATAGTAATGTCTAGAAAAGTGAATTTTAACTAAAAACTAACAAAAACATACTAAAAACATACTAAAAACAATGCCAAAAAGCGTACAAATTATCCGCTCATCACTTCTCTCTCTAGAAACTACTCTAAACTAATCCTAATGAGTGTGAATGAACAAAAGTCCCTTTGCTCTTCAATCCTTGGCTTTAAATAGCATCTTTGGCGCCAACGTTGGTTGGGATTAGGCCCCACAACCCTTCTGAATTCGATGGCCACATTTTTATTAAAAAAATCATATTCCAGCATCGATGCGTACGCGCACAGCACACGTATGCGTCCATGGGGTAATTTTCAAGGTGCGCGTAAGCGCCAGGTGCGCGCGCGCGTCCATGGGCGAGTTCAACTTCTTTGACTTTTCATGATTTCTCCACTTTGCATGCTTTTCTCTTCACTCCTTTGATCCATTCCTAGCCTTTTCAATATGAAATTACTAACAAACACATCAAGGCATCTAGTGGAATCAAAGGGAGATTAAAATCATCAAGTTAAAGGCCTAAAAAGCATGTTTTCACATCTAAGCACAAATAAGGAGACAATCACAAAATCATGGTAATTCATTGAATAAAAGTGGGTAAAAGGTCATAAAATCCCCTAAAATCAATACAAGATAAACCCTACAAATGGGGTTTATCAGTTAGCTGGAGAGAAGAGATTACTCTAGCTAAATGAGCTAGAGGAGTTCAGACTCAATGCTTTCGAAAATGCCAAAATTTACAAAGAGAAAGCAAAAAGGTGGCTTGACAAAAAGCTATCATCTAGAGTCTTTAAACCAGGACAGAAGGTCCTGCTGTTCAATTCTAGGCTCTATTTGTTCCCTGGGAAATTGAAATCCCGGTGGAAAGGTCCATAGGTGATTACAGGTGTGTCACCATAGGATATGTAGAGCTTCATGATATTGACTTTGATGAAAAGTTCATTGTTAATGGACAGAGAGTCAAACATTATCTTGAAGGCAATATTGAGCAGGAATGCTCCAAACTGAGACTGGATTAAACCTCAGTACAGTCCAGCTAAAGACAATAAAGAAGCGCTTGCTAGGAGGCAACCCAGCCATTAGCAAGGATTTTTGTTATTTAAATAATAATTATAGGAGTTTGATACAATTTATGGTCAAATACAAAAGTTTACAGAGTTACAGCAGAGTTCTGAGCATAAAAATAGAAAAAAAGAGCTCACTAACATAAAAACGCCAGTAATAAGGCATTCTGGGCGTTAAATGCCAGAATGGGTATCATTCTGGGCGTTTAACGCCAGTAAAGGTAGCATTCTGGGCGTTAAACGCTAGAATGGGCAGCATTCTGGGCGTTTAATGCCAGAATGAGCAGCATCCTTGGTGTTCAGAAAAACACCCAGTGACAAAGGATTTTGGCGTTTAAACACCAGCCAGGGTACCTAGCTGGGCGTTAAACGCCCAGATTGGCCAGCAGATGGGCGTTAAACGCCATAATGGATACCATTATGGGCGTTTAGCGCCAAAAGAGCATGGGGAGGGGAATTTCATTCCCAAATCATTTTTTTTCAAATTTTCTTGTTTTAATTCATAATTTTCTGCATAAACACATTACAAATCTTCATCTTTCAAAATCAATTTTTGAAAAAAAAAATTAATTATCTTATAAATCATTTTCAAATCCTTTTCGAATCTTTTTAAAACTCATTCATCTTTCCAAATTCTTTCCATATCTTTTCAAATCACCCATATTACCTCCTATTTCTTGGATGCATTAACAAATATCAAAATCAATTTCCCCATATCTTTTCCATATCTTTCAAAATTTTAAAAATCTTATCTTTTTCATATCATGTTTCTCTTTTACCAATCATATCTTTCTATCATATCTTTTTCAAAAATTTTGAAACCCACCCCCTCCCTTTTAAATCCCATCCGGCCATCCCCATTCATTCACCCATCGAATCCTTATCTCCTTCTATCTCTCTTCCTTCCTTTCTTTTGCTTGAGGACAAGCAAACCTCTAAGTTTGGTGTATTTTTCCGTGATCATTGAGCTAAAACTCACCAAGATCATGGCCCCCAAAGGAAAATAAACCACTCCAAGTGGCAAGAAAGAGAACAATCCAAACCTTGGATACGTGAGAGGTTCAGCACCAAAGAACATGCAGACCATTACTTCAAAATCACATGCAGAAGATCAGTGATCCCGGAAGTTAAATTCGATCTGAAAGAAGACGAATATTTGGAGATCCAAGAGCAGATTCGAAATAGAGGCTAGAAAATCCTAGCTAATTCCTAGCTAAGTCGGAATTCTATGCAAATCTGTGGCTAACTGATAAGCAAAGAATGGAGGGAGCTGCCTTCCACACCTTTCGGACTATGGTCAGGGGGAAGATTATTTACTTTCACCTGGACAAAATAAGAGAAATCGTCAAACTTCCTCAACTGCAAGATGATCCAGAATCCTTTAATAGTAGAATGGCTAAAGATAAAAAGCTGGATCAAGTTCTAGAGGACATATGCCTCCCTGGAACCAAGTGGATAACCAACACAAAAGGTGTCCCAAACCAACTAAAGAGGGGAGATCTCAAACCAGTTGCTAAGGGATGGCTGGATTTCATTGGGTATTCTATACTTCTCACAAGTAACCATTTTGAAGTTACAGTAAAAAAGGCAGTGATGATTCACTGATTATGTTGGAAAGAGAGGTGGACGTTCATTAGCTAATTCCTTGTGAAATGTACACAATTGCACAAAAGGAATCTACTGAGGCCAAATTGGCTTACCCAAGCTTGATCTATCTGTTATGTAAGGATGCAGGGGGCAGATGGGAGTGGATCAGTTCGTCCCAACTGAGCACTCAATCACTTAAAAGATAATGGATGGATCTCAAGCTCAAGACAACCCTACCAAGAGGAGGACGCATGAGCTTCTCCCAGAAATCCCCAATTTGACTATTGGGCCCGCTTGGAAGCATCTGTCACCAAGCTGCAAGAAGTTATGGATCAACTCAAAGAAGAGCAGCAGAACCAGAACAGCATGCTTTGCAAATTGCTCAAGGAACAAGAGTTGCAAGGGCGTGAGCTATAGGAGCTGAAGCGCCAGGTGTCCCATAGATTGAAGGATCACCTATCTCCCAAAATCAATGTTGTTGAGTCCTAACTCCGTGATAACTTCTATCATTAGAGACTAATGAACGGATAATTTATACGCTTTTTGGCATTATTTTTAGGTAGTTTTTAGTATGATTTAGTTAGTTTTAGTATATAATTATTAGTTTTTATGCAAAAAACACATTTCTGGACTTTACTATGAGTTTGTGTGTTTTTCTGTGATTTCAGGTATTTTCTGGCAGAAATTGAGGGACTTGAGCAAAAATCTGATTCAGAGGCTGAAAAAGGACTGCAGATGTTGTTGGATTCTGACCTCCCTGCACTCGAAATATATTTTTTGGAGCTACAGAAGCCCAATTGGAGCACTCTTAATTGTGTTGGAAAGTAGACATCTTGGGCTTTCCAGCAAAGTATAATAGTCCATACTTTGCCCGAGATTTGATGGCTCTAACTGGTGTCAAAACGTCGGTCAGAGACCCTTTTCTTGCGTTAAACGCCAGAACTGGCATAAAAGCTGGAGTTAAACGCCCAAACTGGCACCAGAGCTGGCGTTTAACTCCAAGAAAAGCCTATGCACGTGGAAGATTCAATGCTCAGTCCAAGCACATACCAAGTGGGCCCCGAAAGTGGATTTCTGCATCATTTACTTATTTCTGTAAACCCTAGGTTACTAGTTCATTATAAATAGGACCTTTTACTATTGTATTTTCATCTTTTGATCATCTTTGATCTTGGGATCAGGTCTTTGAACCCTTTTTCGATTGTTTCATGTTATTTGGGAGGCATGGCCATTCGGCCATGCCTAGACCTTGTTCTTATGTATTTTCAACGATGGAGTTTCTACACATCATAGATTAAGATGTGGAGCTCTGCTATTCCTCATGAATTAATGCAATTACTACTATTTTCTATTCAATTCAAGCTTATTCTTGTTCTAAGATATCCATTCGCACTTCAACATGATGAATGTGATGATCAAGTGACACTCATCACCATTCTCAATTTTGAACGCGTGCCTGACAACCACTTCCGTTCTACCTGAAAACAAGCTTGAATGCATATCTCTTAGCCTCATGGTTCACGATGCATGGTTGCCTCTCCTGACAATAGAGCCTTCCATTCCGTGCTATCAGAGTCTTTATGGTATAAACTAGAATCAATTGGCAGCATTCTTGAGATCCAGAAAGTCTAAACCTTGTCTGTGGTATTCCGAGTAGGATCTGGGATGGGATGACTGTGACGAGCTTCAAACTCGCGAGTGCTGGACGCAGTGACAGTGCGCAAAAGGATCAATGGATCTTATTCCGACATGATCGAGAACCGACAGATGATTAGCCCTACGTAACTCGTAGCTGGACCATTTTCACTGAGAGGACAGACGGTAGGCATTGACAACGGTGATCCCCCAACATACAGCTTGCCATGGAAGGGAGTACGCATGACTGGATGAAGGCAGTAGGAAAGCAAAGATTCAGAAGGAATAAAGCATCTCCATACGCTTATCTGAAATTCCCACCATTGAATTACATAAGTATTTCTATCTTATTTTATGTCTTATTTATCTTTTAATGATCAAAACCCCATAACCATTTGAATCTGCCTGACTGAGATTTACAAGATAACAATAGCTTGCTTCAAGCTGACAATCTCCGTGGGATCGACCCTTACTCACGTAAGGTATTACTTGGATGACCCAGTGCACTTGCTGGTCAGCTGCGCGGAGTTGTGAGAAAAGTGTGAACTCACGATTTTGTGTACCAAGTTTTTGGCGCCATTGCCGGGGATTGTTCGAGTTTAGACAACTGACGGTTCATCTTGTTGCTTAGATTAGGTATTTTTCTTTTTATTTTGTTCTTCAAAATTTTTAAGAATGAATTCTAGAGTTTCAGATGATGCTTTTATCATCATGATGAGCGGATAATTTGTACGCTTTTTGGCATTGTTTTTAGTATGTTTTTGGTATGATCTAGTTAGTTTTTAGTATATTTTTATTAGTTTTTAGCTAAAATTCACTTTTCTGGACTTTACTATGAGTTTGTGTGTTTTTCTGTGATTTCAGGTATTTTCTGGCTGAAATTGAGGGATCTGAGCAAAAATCTGATCCAGAGACTGAAAAGGACTGCAGATGCTGTTGGATTCTGACCTCCCTGCACTCGAAGTGGATTTTCTGGAGCTACAGAAGCCCAATTGGCGCGCTCTCAACGGCGTTGGAAAGTAGACATCCTGGGCTTTCCAGCAATATATGATAGTCCATACTTTGCCCAAGATTTGATGGCCCAAACCGGCTTTCAAAGTCACCTCAAGAAATTCCAGCGTTAAACGCCGGAACTGGCACCTAAATGGGAGTTAAACGCCCAAACTGGCATAAAAGCTGGCGTTTAACTCCAAGGAGAGTCTCTACACGAAATTGCTTCATTGCTCAGCCCAAGCACACACCAAGTGGGCCCGGAAGTGGATTTTTATGTCATTTACTCATCTTTGTACACCTTAGGCTACTAGTTTTCTATAAGTAGGACCTTGTACTATTGTATTTGACATCTT
This sequence comes from Arachis stenosperma, assembly GCF_014773155.1. Lineage (NCBI taxonomy): Eukaryota > Viridiplantae > Streptophyta > Magnoliopsida > Fabales > Fabaceae > Arachis > Arachis stenosperma. The sequence goes on from NC_080380.1 coordinate 93,774,880, forward strand.
GGTAGCTATCTTTGAGTTTTATGCTATCTTAGATCGTTTGGGAGGCTGGCCTCACGGCCATGCCTAGACCTTGTTCTTATGTATTCTCAACGGTGGAGTTTCTACACACCATAGATTAAGGTGTGGAGCTCTGCTGTACCTCGAGTATTAATGCAATTACTATTGTTCTTCTATTCAATTCCGCTTGTTCTTTGTCCAAGATATCACTTGTTCTTCAACTTGATGAATGTGATGATCCGTGACACTCATCATCATTCTCACTCATGAACAAGGTGACTGACAACCATTCTTGTTCTACAAGCAATCAAAGCTCTAGTGAATATCTCTTGGATTCTTGATAACACGATGCATGGTTGATCGCCTGACAACCGAGTGCTCGCCTGACAAACGAGCCAGCCATTCCGTGAGATCAGAGTCTTCGTGGTATAGTCGTTGAACATTTCCAATGAGAGGATGGGAGGTAGCCACTGACAACGGTGAAACCCTTGCATAAGCTTGCCATGGAAAGGAGTAAGAAGGATTGGATGAAGACTGTAGGAAAGCAGAGAGACGGAAGGGAAGGCATCTTCATGCGCTTATCTGAAGTTCCTACCAATGAATTACATAAGTATCCCTATCTTTATCTTTTATGTTATTTTCGTTCATCATCATATCCATTTGAGTCTGCCTGACTGAGATTTACAAGGTGACCATAGCTTGCTTCATACCAACAATCTCCGTGGGATCGACCCTTACTCGCGTAAGGTTTATTACTTGGATGACCCAGTGCACTTGCTGGTTAGTTGTGCGAAGTTGTGTAATGCCATGGAATTGAACTACCAAGTTTTTGGAGTTCATGACCGGGGATTATGAGAGTTGTGAAAAGTATTGTTCACAATTTCGCGCACCAAGTTTTTGGCGCCGTTGCCGGGGATTGTTCAAGTTTTGAGCAAGCTTTTGGTAACAATGCCTGAGATTGTTCAGTTTGGACAACTGACGGTTCATCTTGTTGCTTAGATTAGGTATTTTTTTCGAAATTCTTGAAGATAAATTCTAGAGTTTCATGATGATTTGTTGAGATCTGGCTGGCTGAGAGGCCATGTCTAATCTCATTGGACCGAGGTTTCAACTTATCATCACAAGAGCTTGTTGATTTTTATCAATCTTGCTTTTGGAGCAGTGATCTGCTAAGGCTTGGCTGGCCTTTGGCCATGTCTAGTGTTTTGGACCGAAGCTTTCTTTGAAAGCTTGGCTGGCTGTGAAGCCATGTCTAATTCCTGGACCGGAGTCTTAGACTAGCATTGCACTGATTCCTGGAATTCTCATTAAGAATTTTGAGATCTTTTTCCACTTAATTTTCGAAAAACACAAAAAAAAATCAAAAAAAATCATAAAAACCAAAAATATGTTATGTTTCTTGTTTGAGTTTAGTGTCTTATCTCAAGTTTGGTGTCAATTGCATACATTCATGTGTCTTAAGGATCTTCAAGTAATTCTTGATGATTTTCGTGTTCTAATCTTTGAATTCAATTTGGCTTGAGTGTTTATGTGTCTCATATAGTGTCAGTAGTATACAAACTGCTAAGTTTGGTGTCTTGCATGCATTGTTATTTCATTCTTGATGCATTTTGATTATTAAAAATCCAAAAATATTTTTAAATTTGTGTCTTTTCAAGTCAATAATACAAAGAATTGAAGATTCAGAACATGCTACAGAGGAATTATACAGAAAAAGCTGAGCATTCAAAAATGCCCAGTGAAGAAGACAGACTGGCATTTAAACGCCAGCCAGGGTACCTGGTTGGGCGTTTAACGCCCAAAAAGGGTGCATTTTGGGCGTTAAACGCCAGAATGTGCACCATTCTGGGCGTTTAACGCCAGGATGGCGCAAGGGGGAGAATTTTGTTTTCAAATCAATTTTTTTTCAAATCTTCAAAGTTTTTCAAAATCAAATCTTTTTCAAATCATATCTTTTCAATCAAATGTTTTCAAAATCTATTTCTTTCCTTTTTCAAAGATACTTACTATCAATTAATGATTTGATTCAACATTCCAAGTATGTTGCCTTTTCTGTTGAGAAAGGTTTAATGTTTGAATCATATCTTTTCTTGATAGCCAAGTTACTAATTTTTAAAAATCAAATCTTTTTTTAAAAATTGTTTTCAAATCATATATTCTCAATCACATTTTTTTTGAAAACCAATCATATCTTCTCAACCACATCTTTTTCAAAATAGTTTTCAATCAAATCTTTTTAACTTCTAATTTCAAAATCTTTTTCAAAAATCACTTGATTTCTTTTCCACTTTCAATTTTCGAAAACAAAATGTTTTTGACATCTTTCTAATTAATTTTCGAAAATTCTCTTCCCTCCTCCTCACATCCTTCTATTTATGGAGTACTACTCCTTCTTACTGCACAATTCGAACTTTATCTCCTCAAGTTCGAATTCTTCTACCTTCTTTCTTCTATTTTTCTTTTCCTCTGACACTTCAAGGAATCTCTATACTGTGACATAGAGGATTCCACATCTTCTTGTTCTCTTCTCTTTCATATGAGCAGGAACAAAGACAAAGGGCATTCTTGTTGAAGCTGACCCTGAACCTGAGAGGACCTTGAAGCGAAAGCTAAGAGAAGCTAAAGCACAACTCTCTTTAGAGGACCTGACCGAATTCTTCAAAGAAGAAGAACACATGGCAGCTGAAAACAACAACAATGCCAACAATGCAAGGAAGGTGCTGGGTGACTTTACTGCACCTACTCCCGACTTCTATGGGAGAAGCATCTCTATCCCTGCCATTGGAGCAAACAACTTTGAGCTTAAGCCTCAATTAGTTTCTCTAATGCAACAGAATTGCAAGTTCCATGGACTTCCATTGGAAGATCCTCATCAGTTTTTAGCTGAGTTCTTGCAAATCTGTGACACAGTCAAGACTAATGGGGTTGACCCTGAGGTCTACAGACTGATGCTATTCCCTTTTGCTGTAAGAGACAGAGCTAGAATATGGTTGGACTCACAACCTAAAGATAGCCTGGACTCTTGGGAAAAGCTAGTCAATGCCTTCTTGGCAAAGTTCTTTCCACCTAAAAAATGGAGTAAGCTTAGAGTGGAAGTCCAAACCTTCAGACAGAAGGATGGAGAATCCCTCTATGAAGCTTGGGAGAGATACAAACAATTAATCAGAAAATGTCCTTCTGACATGCTTTCTGAATGGAGCATCATAGGTATTTTCTATGATGGTCTCTCTGAACTATCCAAGATGTCTTTGGATAGCTCTGCCGGAGGATCTCTTCATTTGAAGAAGACGCCTACTGAAGCTCAAGAGCTAATTGAGATGGTTGCAAATAACCAATTCATGTACACTACTGAAAGAATTCCTGTGAACAATGGGACTAGTCAGAAGAAAGGAGTTCTTGAGATTGACACTCTGAATGCCATACTGGCTCAGAACAAGATATTGACTCAACAAGTCAATTTGATTTCTCAAAGTCTGTCTGGAATGCAAAATGCACCAAGCAGTACTAAGGATGCTTCACCTGAGGAAGAAGCTTATGATCCTGAGAACCCTTCAATGGAAGAGATGAATTACTTAGGAGAACCCTATGGAAACACCTATAATTCTTCATGGAAAAATCACCCAAATTTCTCATGGAAGAATCAAGAGAGACCTCAACAAGGTTTCAATAATAATAATAATGGTGGAAGAAACAGGTTTAGCAATGGCAAGCCTTTTCCATCATCTTCTCAGCAACAGACAGAGAATTCTAAGCAGAACCCCTCTGACTTAGCAACCATGGTCTCTGATCTAATTAAAACCACTCAAAGTTTCATGACTGAAACAAGGTCATCCATTAGAAATTTGGAGGCACAAGTGGGACAGTTGAGCAAGAAAGTTACTGAACTCCCTCCTAGTACTCTCCCAAGTAATACAGAAGAAAATCCAAAAGGAGAGTGCAAAGCCATAACCATGGCCGAATATGGAGAGGAAAGAGAGGAGGTGGACGCCACTGAGGAAAACCTCAATGGGCGTGCACCAACCTCTTCTGAGTTCCCCAATGAGGAACCATGGGAATCTGAGGCTCAAAATGAGACCATAGAGATTCCATTGGACTTACTTCTGCCTTTCATGAGCTCTGATAAGTATTCCTCCTCTGAAGAGGATGAGTATGTCACTGAAGAGCAAGTTGCTAAATACCTTGGAGCAATCATGAAGCTAAATGACAAGTTATTTGGAAATGAGACTTGGGAAGATGAACCTCTCTTGCTCACCAAAGAACTGGATGACTTGTCTAGGCAGAAATTACCTCAAAAGAGACAAGATCCTGGGAAGTTTTCCATACCTTGCACCATAGGCACCATGACCTTCAAGAAGGCCCTGTGTGACTTAGGGTCAAGTGTAAACCTCATGCCCCTCTCTGTAATGGAGAAGCTAGGGATCTTTGAGGTACAAGCTGCAAGAATCTCACTAGAGATGGCAGACAACTCAAGAAAACAAGCTCATGGACTTGTAGAGAATGTTTTGGTAAAAGTTGAAGACCATTACATCCCTACTGATTTCATAGTTCTAGAGACTGGGAAGTGCATGGATGAATCCATCATCCTTGGCAGACTCTTCCTAGCCACAGCAAAGGCTGTGATTGATGTTGATAGAGGTGAACTGATCATTCAAGTAAATAAAAAATCCTTGGTGTTTAAGGCTCAAGCATATCCCTCTGCCACCATGGAGAAGAAGCATGAAGAGCTTTTCTCAAATCAAAGACAAACAGAGCCCCCACAGTCAAACTCTAAGTTTGGTGTTGGGAGGCCACAACCAAACTCTAAGTTTGGTGTTGAACCCCCACAGTCAAACTCTAAGTTTGGTGTTGGGAAGTTCCAACATGACTCTGAGTATCTGTGAGGCTCCCTGAGAGTCCTCTGTCAAGCTAATGACATTAAAGAAGCGTTTGTTGGGAGGCAACCCAATGTTTTATAATTAACTATTTCCTTTTGTTATTTTATCTTTTTTTTGTAGGTTGATGATCATAAGAAGTCACAAAATCAATGAAAAAAGCAAAAACAAAATGAAAAACAGGAAGAAAAACAGCACACCCTGGAGGAAGATGTTACTGGCGTTTAAACGCCAGTGAGGTTAGCTGTTGGGCGTTTAACGCCCAGTCTGGCACCATCCTGGGCGTTTAACGCCAGAAAGGGGCACCAGACTGGCGTTAAACGCCAGAAAAGGGCAAGAACCTGGCGTTAAACGCCAGGAATGGGCACCAGCCCGGTGTTTAACGCCAGAAATGGCTCAAAACGTGATTTTGAGCAACATTTGGTGCAGGGATGACTTTTCCTTGACACCACAGGATCTGTGGACCCCACAGGACCCCCACCAACCCCACCACCACCCTCTCTCTTCTTTCCCCATTCACCAATCACCTCAATACCTCTTCCCCAAAAACCCTTCACCTATCAAATCCCATCTTTCTCTTCACCACTCACCTCCATCCTTCACAAAACCCCACCAACCTCACCCTTCAAATTCAAACCACTTTCCCTCCCAAACCCATCCATAATGGCCGAACACCATCTCCCCTCTCTCCTATAAATACCCTTCTTCCCTCCTTCATTTTCACACAACCTAAACACCACTTTCCCCCTTCTTTGGCCGAATACAAAGCCCTCTCCTTCTCCCTCATTTCTTCTTCTTCTACTCTCTTCTTTCTTCTTTTGCTCGAGGACGAGCAAACCTTTTAAGTTTGGTATGGTAAAAGCGTTGCTTTTTCGTTTTCCATAACCATTTATGGCATCCAAGGCCGGAGAAACCTCTAGAAAGAGGAAAGGGAAGGCAAAAGCTTCCACCTCCGAGTCATGGGAGATGGATAGATTCATCTCAAGGGTGCATCAAGACCACTTCTATGAAGTTGTGGCCTTGAAGAAGGTGATCCCCGAGGTCCCCTTTTCACTCAAAAAGGGTGAGTATCCGGAGATCCGCCATGAGATCCGAAGAAGAGGTTGGGAAGCACTTACCAACCCCATTCAACAAGTTGGAATCTTGATGGTTCAAGAGTTCTATGCCAATGCATGGATCACAAAGAACCATGATCAAAGTATGAACCCGGATCCAAAGAATTATCTTACTATGGTTCGGGGGAATTACTTGGATTTTAGTCCGGAAAGTGTAAGGTTGGCATTCAATTTGCCCATGATGCAAGGAGATGAACATCCTTACACTAGAAGGGTCAACTTTGATCAAAGGTTGGACCAAGTCCTCACAGTTATATGTGAAGAGGGCACACAATGGAAGAGAGATTCAAGAGGCAAGCCGGTTCAATTGAGAAGGCATGACCTCAAACCCGTGGCTAGAGGATGGTTGGAGTTCATTCAACGCTCAATCATTCCCACTAGCAACCGGTCCGAAGTTACTATAGACCGGGCCATCATGATTCATAGCATCATGATTGGAGAAGAAGTGGAAGTTCATGAGGTTATAGCCCAAGAACTCTATAAAGTGGCGGACAAGTCTTCCACCTTGGCAAGGCTAGCCTTTCCTCATCTCATTTGTCACCTCTGTTATTCAGTTGGAGTTGACATAGAAGGAGATACCCCCATTGATGAGGACAAGCCCATCACCAAGAAAAGGATGGAGCAAACAAGAGACCCCTCTCATCATGAGATCCCTGAGATACCTCAAGGGATGCACTTTCCTCCACAAGACTATTGGGAGCAAGTAAACACCTCCCTAGGAGAATTGAGTTCCAACATGGGACAACTAAGGGTGGAGCATCAAGAACACTCCACTCTCCTCCATGAAATTAGAGAAGATCAAAGAATCATGAGAGAGGAGCAACAAAGACAAGGAAGAGACATTGAGGAGCTCAAGCACTCCATAGGATCTTCAAGAGGAAGAAAGAGCCGCCATCACTAAGGTGGACCCGTTCTTTGATTTCCTTGTTCTTTATTCTTCTGTTTTTCGAATTTTATGCTTATGTTTATCCATGTTTGTATCTTGTGATCATTAGTGTCTTAGTGTCTATGCCTTAAAGTTATGAATTTCCTATAAATCGATCACCTTTCTTAAAAAAAAATGTTCTTAATTGAAAAAGATAAGAATTGCATGAATTCTAAATTTTATAACAGTTTAATTATTTTGATGTGGTGGCAATACTTTTGTTCTCTGAATGTATGCATGAACAGTGCATATGTCTTTTGAATTTGTGGTTCATAGATGTTGGCTCTTGAAAGAATGATGAAAAAGGAGATATGTTACTGAGGATCTGAAAAATCATTAAAAATGATTCTTGAAGCAAGAAAAAGCAGTGAATATAAAAAAAAAATTCGAAAAAAAAGAGAAAAACCGAAAAAAAAGAAAGAAAAAGAAAGAATAAAGTTGTGATCCAAGGCAAAAAGAGTGTGCTTAAGAACCTTGGACACCTCTAATTGGGGACTTTAGCAAAGCTGAGTCACAATCTGAAAAGGTTCACCCAATTATGTGTCTGTGGCATGTATGTATCCGGTGGTAATACTGGAAGACAGAGTGCTTTGGGCCACGGCCAAGACTCAATAAGTAGCTGTGTTCAAGAATCATCATACTTAACTAGGAGAATCAATAACACTATCTGGATTCTGAGTTCCTAAAGAAGCCAATCATTCTGAATTCCAAAGGATAGAGTGAGATGCCAAAACTGTTCAGAGGCAAAAAGCTAAAAGTCCCGCTCATCTAATTAATACTGATCTTCATAGATGTTTTTGGAATTCATTGCATATTCTCTTCTTTTTATCTTATTTGATCTTCAGTTGCTTGGGGACAAGCAACAATTTAAGTTTGGTGTTGTGATGAGCGGATAATTTGTACGCTTTTTGGCATTGTTTTTAGTATGTTTTTGGTATGATCTAGTTAGTTTTTAGTATATTTTTATTAGTTTTTAGCTAAAATTCACTTTTCTGGACTTTACTATGAGTTTGTGTGTTTTTCTGTGATTTCAGGTATTTTCTGGCTGAAATTGAGGGATCTGAGCAAAAATCTGATCCAGAGACTGAAAAGGACTGCAGATGCTGTTGGATTCTGACCTCCCTGCACTCGAAGTGGATTTTCTGGAGCTACAGAAGCCCAATTGGCGCGCTCTCAACGGCGTTGGAAAGTAGACATCCTGGGCTTTCCAGCAATATATGATACTTTGCCCAAGATTTGATGGCCCAAACCGGCGTTCAAAGTCACCTCAAGAAATTCCAGCGTTAAACGCCGGAACTGGCACCTAAATGGGAGTTAAACGCCCAAACTGGCATAAAAGCTGGCGTTTAACTCCAAGGAGAGTCTCTACACGAAATTTCTTCATTGCTCAGCCCAAGCACACACCAAGTGGGCCCGGAAGTGGATTTTTATGTCATTTACTCATCTTTGTACACCTTAGGCTACTAGTTTTCTATAAGTAGGACCTTGTACTATTGTATTTGACATCTTGGTAGCTATCTTTGAGTTTTATGCTATCTTAGATCGTTTGGGAGGCTGGCCTCACGGCCATGCCTAGACCTTGTTCTTATGTATTCTCAACGGTGGAGTTTCTACACACCATAGATTAAAGTGTGGAGCTCTGCTGTACCTCGAGTATTAATGCAATTACTATTGTTCTTCTATTCAATTCCGCTTGTTCTTTGTCCAAGATATCACTTGTTCTTCAACTTGATGAATGTGATGATCCGTGACACTCATCATCATTCTCACTCATGAACAAGGTGACTGACAACCATTCTTGTTCTACAAGCAATCAAAGCTCTAGTGAATATCTCTTGGATTCCTGATAACACGATGCATGGTTGATCGCCTGACAACCGAGTGCTCGCCTGACAAACGAGCCAGCCATTCCGTGAGATCAGAGTCTTCGTGGTATAGGCGTTGAACATTTCCAATGAGAGGATGGGAGGTAGCCACTGACAACGGTGAAACCCTTGCATAAGCTTGCCATGGAAAGGAGTAAGAAGGATTGGATGAAGACTGTAGGAAAGCAGAGAGACGGAAGGGAAGGCATCTTCATGCGCTTATCTGAAGTTCCTACCAATGAATTACATAAGTATCCCTATCTTTATCTTTTATGTAATTTTCGTTCATCATCATATCCATTTGAGTCTGCCTGACTGAGATTTACAAGGTGACCATAGCTTGCTTCATACCAACAATCTCCGTGGGATCGACCCTTACTCGCGTAAGGTTTATTACTTGGACGACCCAGTGCACTTGCTGGTTAGTTGTGCGAAGTTGTGTAATGCCATGGAATTGAACTACCAAGTTTTTGGAGTTCATGACCGGGGATTATGAGAGTTGTGAAAAGTATTGTTCACAATTTCGCGCACCACATCACAGGAGCCAGTTAATTCCCATCAATTTGGCTGTTGTATGTAATGTCCTGCTGAAGCTTGGTTAACCATGTCTAATCTTTTTAGACTGAAGCTTTAGACTAACATTGCATGATTCTTGGAATTCTTATTAAAAATTTTGAGTTTCTTGTTTTCTTTTTAAAAATAATTTTCGAAAAAATACAAAAAAAATAATAAAATCATAAAAACAAAAAATATTTTGTGTTTCCTATTTGAGTCTAGTGTCAATTTTTAAGTTTGGTATCAATTGCATGTTTTTATTTTTTGCAAATTTTTGAAAACATGGTGTTCTTCATGATCTTCAAATTGTTCTTGATAATTTTTTTGTCTGATCTTTAAATTCTCTTGTTTTGTGTTTTTTGTTGTTTCTCATGTGCATTCTCAATTTGTTACTGTCTCTAGTATGAAAATTTCGAAGTTTGGTGTCTTACATGTCTTTCTTTTCTTAAAAATTTTCAAAAATATGTTCTTGATATTCATCATGATCTTCAAAATGTTCTTGCATGCATTCCTTGTTTTAATCTTAGTTTTTCATGATTAGTTTCATTTTGTTGCTTTTCTCTCTCATCATTAAAAATTCAAAAAAAAATTCAAAATTATGTCTTTTCAAGTCAATAATACAGAGAATTGAAGATTCAGAACATACAGCAGAGGAATCATAGAGAAAATGCTAGGCGTTCAAAATGCCCAGTGAAGATGGAATTCTGGCGTTTAAACGCCAGCTAGGGTACCTGGCTGGGTGTTTAACGCCCAAGGAGGTAGACAAGTGGGCGTTAAATGCCAGAATGGATACCATTCTAGGCGTTTAATGCCAGGATAGCACCAAGGAGGTAGTTTTGTTTTCAATTCAAATCTTTTTCAATTTTTCAAGTTTTAAAACTAATTTTTCAAAATCTTATCTTTTTCATATCCTCTCTTATCAATCATATCTTTTACAAAATCAAATTTTTTTCCTTTTTCTTTTAATATTTTCGAAAATCCTTGCTAACAATTAATGTTGTGATTCAAAGATTTCAAGTTTGTTACTTTCTTATTAAGAAATGTTCAATAATTGAATTTTAGAATCATATCTTTTAATTTCTTGTTAGTCAAGTCATCAATTTAAAAAAAATCATATCTTGTCAATCATATCTTTTTAAAATCATATTTTTTTAAAATCAAATTTTTTTCAATCATATCTTTTTTAATTTGATTTCAAACTTTTTTTTTCTAACTTCTTATCTTTTTAAAATTATTTTCAAATCTTTTTCAACCAATCACTATTTCTTATCTTTTTCAAAACTACCTAATCACTTTTTCTCTCCCAATTTTCGAAAATCACTAATCACTTTTTCAAAAATCTTTTTAATTTTTGAAAACTCTCTCTCTCTCATCTCTTTTTATTTAATCACTTACACTTATCCTCCTTTGATAATTCAGACCCCTCTCTCTCTATAAGTTCGAATTCTCTACCTCACCCTTCTATTCTTCTTTTCCTCTGACACATCAAGGAATCTCTATAATGTGACATAGAGAATTCCATATATACTTCTTTGTTTTCTTCTCTTTCATATGAGTAGGAACAAAGATAAAGGCATTCTTGTTGAAGCTGATCCTGAAGCTGAAAGGACTCTGCAGAGGAAGTTAAGAGAAGCTAAAGCACAACTCTCTGGAGAGGACCTGACAGAAATTTTTGAAGAAGAAGAAGACATGAGCCGAAAATAACAACAATGCCAACAATGCAAGGAAGGTGCTTGGTGACTTTACTGCACCTACTCCCGACTTCTATGGGAGAAGCATCTCTATCCCTGTCCTTGGAGCAAACAACTTTGAGCTTAAGCCTCAATTAGTTTCTCTTATGCAAGAGAATTGCAAGTTTCATGGACTTCCATTGGAAGATCCTCATCAGTTCTTGGCTGAATTTTTGCAAAATCTGTGACACTGTTAAGACCAATGGAGTTGATCCCGAGGTCTACAGACTCATGCTTTTCCCTTTTCCTGTAAGAGACAGAGCAAGTATATGGTTGAACTCACAACCTAGAGACAGCCTAAACTCTTGGGAAAAGCTTGTCAATGCCTTCTTAGCAAAATTCTTTCCACCTCAAAAGATGAGTAAGCTTAGACTGGAAGTTCAAACCTTCAAACAAAAGGAAGGTGAATTCCTCTATGAAGCTTGGGAAAGATACAAGCAATTGATTAGAAGGTGTCCTTCTGACAGGCTTTCAGAATGGAGCATCATAGGTATCTTCTATGATGGTTTGTCTGAGTTATCCAATATGTCATTGGACCATTTTGCAGGCGGATCTATTCATCTGAAGAAAACGCTTGCAAAATTTCAAAGTCTCACAGGTTGTGTGTCTTTAGCTTGAGAACCATGTTCCAATTTCAATTTCAAACAAATTTAACATAAAGGTTTTGATTTAAATTAGTGAAATTTTCAAAAAATATGGTCTTAAAAGAAACTTATTATCTTTTCAATCAGGCAGAACATGCATGCAATCAACCTACTACTATGCAATCTATCCTATTCTAAACAAAAAGAAATTGGTGTTAGGGGAAAGAATTACCTCCGGAAGTCAAGTACTGACCGACCTCTCCACACTTAAGGTTTTGCACCGTCCTCTGTGCCATTTGTCAGGAACAAGGGTGGGCTGGTGGCAGTATCTCCACAGTAATTGTTTTTGAGTTTGATAACAGAAAATTAAATTGGGGAATTTATGTGATTTAAATAAAAAATCTTGACCGGGAGAAGATTAATTGGAAGTTCTATCCTTGTTGGAATTTTATCAAGATCAATTAATAATTAGTCACTGTTTTCACTTAGTTAACCTTCAACGAATGAAGGAAAGTCAAGTTAAAAGTCAACTTCTATTCACAAGTCCTAATCCTCTCCCTTGGGAAGGATTAGAGTTAGTGACTAACAAGCCAGCCAACAATGGACCAATTACAATTGAACTCTTGAGTATTCCAACTCAAGGTTTTCCTTTTAATCAACTCCCAATCAAGTTGGGGAACTACTCCATTATCATAAATATAGACTTCACAAAATTAAGGGGAAAAATAAAAAGAGACATAATAAACAATAATCAAGGAGAGTAATTAAAAGTAAAAATAGTCTTGTATTAATGAACTCTAAAAATAATCCAATGTCAACTCTGGACAAATTAAGAATATGGAAGAGTAAATGAAAAGTAGGTAAACAAACTAGAATTACCAGTTCCGGAGGTAGACTCTTCTCAAAAGCCAAAGCCAAAAATCTTCAAATCCTAAATTGTGAATGTAAAGAGAAAAACCTAGGGGAGGAGTAGAATCAGATCTAAAAACTAGAAATTATGCGAAATGAATGTCCCCCCTCGTCTCTGCATGTTCCCTGGCTCTAATCTGCGTTTCTAGGCCAAAAACTGGGTTAAAACGCAGCCCAAAATCTATGCCAGCAACTTCTGTAATTCTGCAGATCGCACACATCACGCGACCGCATCGTCCACGTGTTCGCGTCTCTCAGCGTTTTTCGTGCCACGCGTACGCGTCGTCTGCGCATTCACATCATTCGTGCAGCTTCCAATCCACGCGGTCGCGTCAGGCAAGCGAGCGCGTCACTTCTCGCTGGTCATCTCCTCAATTTCTCGTGTTCCTTCCATTTTTACAAGCTTTTTCTCCATTCTTTACACCATTCCTGCCCTATAAACCCTGAAACACTTAACACACAGATCACGGTATCAAATGGTACGAAGGAGAATAAAAATATACAATTAAAAGATCTTTGGGAAGCAAGTTTTCAATCATAGAATATTTTTAGGAAGGAATTGTAAATACATGCAAATCATATGAATAAGTGGGTGATGACTTGATAAAACCACACAATTAAACACAATATAAATCATAAAATAGTGGTTTATCAACCACCCCACACTTAAACATTAGCATGTCCTCATGCTAAGTTGAAGGAGATAAATATGAATGAATAGGGACATGTAAGACCCATGCAATGCAATGCAACCTATATATATATATATATATATATATATAGAATGTAACTATATGATTTAGTCTATATGATTGAAAATAGATAAGTTCTCTAAGACAAAACATGGAGCAGATTCTACTAATTCAAATCATGCAGTAAAAGCAAGTAAATTTGTAAGAAGATAGCTCGTGAAAGCAGGGAACATAGGATCGAGCATTAAACCCTTACTACTGGTGCGTGTGCACTCTAATCTTCTCTAGTATATGGGGTAATCACTCTATCCTTCTCTAATCATGCCTTCAAAAATTTGTTTTTCACCTAACCAATCAACAACATTTAAAGTATCAATGCAAACATCATGAGGTCTTTTCACGGTTGTAATGGGGCTAAGGTAACGGTGATGGTATACATATGGCTAAGTGAGCTTATACATTGAATCTTTAATTAACCTAAGCTCTTACCTAACATACATATACTCTATATAATTTCAACATTCATACTTAGCTACCCAGAATTTACTTTTCATATTCCATACTCATGCATCAACAACAACAACAACAAAGCCTTGTCCCATTAAGTGGGGTCGGCTACATGAATCAAACGACGCCATTGTGCTCTGTCATGTATCATGTCTACAGAGAGACCGTTTACATGTAGATCTCGTTTGACCACCTCACGGATGGTCTTCTTAGGTCTTCCTCTGCCTTTCGCTCTTTGTCCATCTTCCATCTCATCCACCCTCCTGACTGAATGTTCTATAGGTCTTCTTCCCACATGTCCAAACCATCTGAGACGCGATTCAACCATCTTTTCCACAATGGGTGCTACTCCAACTCTCTCCCTTATATCTTCATTCCTTATTTTATCCAATCGCGTATGACCACTCATCCATCTCAACATCTTCATCTCTGTCACACTCAGCTTATGTTCGTGCTCCCCTTTAGCTGCCCAACACTCCGTACCATACAGCATAGCCGGTCTTATAGCGGTGCGATAGAATTTACCTTTAAGTTTTAAAGGCACTTTTTTGTCGCATATAAAACCAGATGCACTCCGCCATTTTGACCAACCTGCTTGGATCCTATGATTTACATCCTGTTCAATCTCACCATTATCCTGTATGATGCACCCAAGATACTTAAAACTTTTAACTTTTCGTAGGATGTTTTCTCCAATCTTCACCTCTATATTGGAGTTTTCCCTTCTCAGACTGAACTTACATTCCATATATTCCGTCTTGTTACGGCTTATGCGCAGACCATACACTTCTAGAGCTTCTCTCCATAACTCCAACTTCTTATTTAGGTCTTCCCTTGACTCTCCCATAAGGACGATATCATCGGCAAAAAGTATGCACCATGGCATAGGCTCTTGGATGTGCTCTGTGAGTACTTCCAAGACTAATGTGAAAAGGTATGGACTTAAGGATGATCCCTGGTGTAATCCTATACCAATAGGGAATTCCTCTGTCACACCACCTTGAGTCTTCACACTAGTTGTGGCCCCATCATACATGTCTTTAATTGCCCGAATATATGCGATCCTTACTCTCCTCTTTTCTAAAACCTTCCATAAGACCTCCCTTGGTACCCTATCATACACTTTTTCCAAATTAATAAACACCATGTGCAGATCCCTTTTATTACTATGATACCTCTCCATTATCCTTCTTAATAGGTATATCACTTCAGTGGTAGATCTGCCTGGCATAAATCCAAATTGGTTCTCTGTTACTTGTGTTTCTTTTCTCAACCTCCGTTCTATCACCCTTTCCCATAACTTCATAGTATGACTCATAAGCTTAATCCCTCTATAGTTTCCGCAACTTTGTATATCCCCCTTATTCTTGTAGATAGGTACCAAGGTGCTCTTTCTCCACTCATCAGGCATCTTCTTTGACCTTAAAATCTCATTAAAAAGCTTGGTTAACCAGTTGATGCCTTTTCCTCCAAGACCCTTCTAAACCTCAATCGGGATATTATCAGGTCCTACTGCCCTGCCATTTTTCATCTGCTTTAGAGCCTCTTTTACCTCGAAGTCTCGAATCCTTCGATAGTAGTCAAAGTTTTGATCTTCTTCCCTTGTGCATAATCGACCAAGGCTCGGAAGAGTCTTCTGTCCCTCATTAAATAACTCGTAGAAGTAGCTCTTCCACCTTTCATTAATCTTCTCCTCTTGAGCCAACACCTCTCCATCCTTATCATTTATGCACTTAACCTGATCCAAATCTCTCGTTCTTCTTTCCCGACTCTTTGCGATTCTATATATACATTTTTCTCCTTCTTTCGTGCCCAAAGACTGGTAGAAACCCTCATATGCTCTTGTCCTTGCTTCACTTACAGCCACTTTTGTCTCTTTCTTAGCCGCCTTATATTTTTTCCAGTTATCTGCATTGCGGCATAAAGACCACTCTTTAAAGTATTCCCTTTTTATCTTTATCTTTTCTTGTATACTCGCATTCCACCACCAGGACTCCTTGTCTCTTGGTCCTATTCCTTTAGATTCACCAAAACTTTCTTTTGCTGTTCTTCTAATAACTTCTGCCATCTCCCTCCACATCTCTTCCGCGCTTCCATTCCCATCCCACTTTTCCTCTTCTTCTACCCGTCTTAGGAAGCTTCTTTGTTCTTCACCTTTCATCCGCCACCACCTCGTCCTTGGGTTCTTCGTATGATGTCTTTTCCTCAACTTTTGCTCAACGCGAAAATCCATGACGAGCACCCTATGTTGTGTTGCCAAACTCTCTCCCGGGATAATTTTACAGTTAATGCAAAATTTTCGATCGACTCTCCTCAACAAGAAGAAGTCGATTTGAGAGCTTGTCATGCCACTCTTAATTTTATCATATGTGCATTGATTATTGAACTTTGACTTATTTACTAAAATAACCATTTTTTTACATAGCTTATCAATGCACATAGATTTGTAATTTTTCTTTTATGGTTTCACATGAGTAGGTATCCAAATTCCTTTCATTTTATCATGACATATTCCATTATTACCTTTTGTTCCCACAATTTTCCCATACTCAATTAACACACCATTTCTATCTTAAGCTAACCAAAGATTCAATTGGGGTATTTAATTGTTTTTCTTCTTAAGGCTAGTAATGTGGTAAAATGTAGAACAAATGGATTAAAACGGCTCAAAGTGGCTAACAAAGGTAATTAAAAGGGTAGGCTTATTTGGGGTAAGTAAGCTAAACAAGCAATGGCCTCAATCATATGCATGCATATAACATATTAACATTGGACATATAGGATAAAACAAAATTCATATTACAATCATAGAGAAGTAGACACACAAGAAAAAGATATTTATGGTTAAATAGTGTAACCATGTATTTAGGCTCAAAGTCTCACAGGTTATGTGTCTTTAGCTTGAAAACCATGTTCCAATTTCAATTTCAAACAAATTTAACATAAAGGTTTTGATTTAAATTAGTGAAATTTTCAAAAAATATGGTCTTAAAAGAAACTTATTATCTTTTCAATCAGGCAGAACATGCATGCAATCAACCTACTACTATGCAATCTATCCTATTCTAAAGAAACAGAAATTGGTGTTAGGGGAAATAATTACCTCCGGAAGTCAGGTACTGACCGACCTCCCCACACTTAAGGCTTTGCACCGTCTTCGGTGCCATCTGTCAGGAACAAGGGTGGGCTGGTGGCAGTATCTCCACAGTAATTGGTTTTGAGTTTGATAAACAGAAAATTAAATTGGGGAATTTATGTAATTTAAATAAAAAATCTTGACCGGGAGAAGATTAATTGGAAGTTCTATCCTTGTTGGAATTTTATCAAGATCAATTAATAATTAGTCATTGTTTTCACTTAGTTAACCTTCAACGAATGAAGAAAAGTCAAGTTAAAAGTTAACTTCTATTCACAAGTCCTAATCCTCTCCCTTGGGAAGGATTAGAGTTAGTGACTAACAAGCCAGCCAACAATGGACCAATTACAATTGAACTCTTGAGTATTCTAACTCAAGGTTCTCCTTTTAATCAACTCCCAATCAAGTTGGGAAACTACTCCATATCATAAATATAGACTTCACAAAATTAAGGGAGAAAATAAAAAGAGACAAAATAAACAATAATTAAGGAGAGTAATTAAAAGTAAAAATAGTCTTGTATTAATGAACTCTAAAAATAATCTAATGTCAACTCTAGACAAATTAAGAATATGGAAGAGTAAATAAAAAGTAGGTAAACAAACTAGAATGACCAGTTCCAGAGGTAGACTCTTCTCAAAAGCCAAAGCCAAAAATCTTCAAATCCTAAATTGTGAATGTAAAGAGAAAAACCTAGGGGAGGAGTAAAATCAGATCTAAAAAGTAGAAATTATGCGAAATGAATGTCCTCTCTCGTCTCTGCATGCTCCCTGGCTCTAGTCTACATTTCTGGGCCAAAAATTGGGTTAAAACGCGGCCCAAAATCTATGCCAGCGACTTCTGTAATTCTGTAGATCGCAGACGTCACGCGACCACGTCGTCCACGCGTTCGCGTCACTCAGCGTTTTTCGTGCCATGCGTGCACATCGTCCACGCATTCACGTCATTTGTGCAGCTTCCAATCCACGCGGTCGCGTCAGGCACGCGAGCGCGTCACTGCGATTTCCTCCATTTCGGGCGGTCGCGTGAGTCATGCACCCGCGTCACTTCTCGCTGGTCATCTCCTCAATTTCTTTTGTTCCTTCCATTTTTGCAAGCTTCCTCTCCATTCTTTACGCCATTCCTGTCCTATGAACCCTGAAACACTTAACACACAGATCACGACATCGAATAGTATGAAGGAGAATAAAAATATACAATTAAAAGATCTTTAGGAAGCAAGTTTTCAATCATAGAACATTTTTAGGAAGGAATTGTAAATACATGCGAATCATACGAATAAGTGTGTGAAGACTTGATAAAACCACACAATTAAACACAATATAAAACATAAAATAGTGGTTTATCAAGAAGCTTATGACCTTGAGAATCCTGCAATGGAAGAGGTGAATTACATGGGAGAACCCTATGGAAACACCTACAATTCTTCATAGAGGAATCCCCCAAATTTCTCATGGAAGGATCAACAGAAGCCTTAACAAGGCTTCAATAACAATAATGGTGGGAGAAACAGGTTTGGCAATAGCAAACCTTTCCCATCATCTTCTTAGCAACAGACAGGGAATTCTGAGCAGAGCTTCTCTAGCTTAGCAAACAATGTCTCTGATCTATCTAAGACCACACTAAGTTTCATGAATGAAACAAGATCCTCCATTAGAAATTTGGAGGCACAAGTGGGTCAGCTGAGTAAGAAGGTTACTGAAACTCTTCCTAGTACTCTTCCTAGCAATACAGAAGAAAATCCCAAGAGAGAGTGCAAGGCCATCACCATTACCAACATGGCCAAACCTGGAGAGAGTGAGGAGGACGTGATTCCCAGTGAGAAAAACCTCATGGGATGTCCTCTGAATGAAAAGAAGTTCTGCTTTGGGGAACCAAGGGAATCTGAGGCTCATACAGAGACCATAGAGATTCCATTGAACCTACTTCTTCTATTCATGAGCTTTGATGAATATCCTTCCTCTGAAGAGGAAGAAGATATTATTGAAGAACAAGTTGCTAAGTACCTTTGAGCAATCATGAAGCTGAATGCCAACTTATTTGGTAATGAGACTTGGGAGGATGAACCTCCATTGCTCATTAATGAACTAAACGCCTTGGCTCAGGTGAAGATACCTCAAAAGAAATCGGACCCCGGAAGCTTCTTAATACCTTGCACCATGGGCACCATGACCTTTGAGAAGGCTCTCTGTGACCTGGGGTCAGGCATAAACCTCATGCCACTCCCTGTAGTGGAAAAACTAGGAATCTTTGAGGTACAAGCTGTAAGAATCTCACTAGAGATGGCAGACAAATCAAAGAAACAGGCTTATGGACGTGTAGATGATGTCTTGGTAAAGGTTGAAGGCCTTTACATCCCTACTGATTTCATAATCCTAGACCCTGGGAAGGATGAGGTTGAATCCATCATCCTTGACATACCCTTCCTAGCCACAGCAAAACCTGTGATTGATGTTGATAGAGGAGAGTTGGTCCTTTAAGTGAATGAGGACTACCTTGTGTTTAAGGCTCAAGGATGTCCTTCTGTACACATGGAGAAGAAGCATGAAAAGCTTCTCTCAATACAGAGTCAAACAGAGCCCCCACATTCAAACTCTAGGTTTGGTGTTGGGAGGCCCCAACCATGCTCTGAACATCTGTGAAGTTCCATAAGAGCTCACTGTCAAGCTATTGACATTAAAGAAGCGCTTATTGGGAGGCAACCTAATTTTTATTTATCTATGTTAAATTTCCATTGTTATTTTATGTTTTTTTTTTAGGTTGATGATCATGTGCAGTCACAAAAACAACTGCAAAAATCAAAGCAAACTAAAAAATAGCATTAAAAACAGCACACCCTGGAAGAGGAGCTTACAGGCATTTAAACGCCAGTAAAGGTAGCAGAATGGGCGTTAAACGCCCAGTCTGCCACTATTATGGGCATTTAACACCAGAAAAGGGCACCAGACTGGCATTTAGCGCCAGAAAAGGGCACCAAGTTAGCGTTCAATGCCAGAAAGGGAAGAAAAGCTGGCGTTAAACGCTAGAAATGGGCAGCAATCTGGCATTTAACGCCAGGATTAGCACTCAGAGGGCGTTTACACACCAGAATGGTGCAGGGATGAGAAATCCTTGACACCTCAGGATCTGTGGACTGATAAACCCCATTTGTAGGGTTTATCTTGTATTGATTTTAGGAGATTTTAACACCTTTTACCCACATTTATTCAATGAATTAGCATGATTTTGTGATTATCTCCTTATTTGCGCTTAGACGTGAAAACATGCTTTTTAGGCCTTTAACTTGATGATTTCAATCTCCCTTTGATTCCACTAGATGCCTTGATGTGTTTGTTAGTGATTTCAGATTGAAAAAGCTAGAAATGGAACAAAGGAGTGAAGAAGAAAGCATGCAAAGTGGAGAAATCATGGAAAAAGCCAAAGAATTGAACTCGCACATGGACGCGCGCGCGCGCACCTGGCGCTTATGCGCGCATTGCGAATCAACCCATGGACGCGTACGAGTGCTATGCACGTACGCGTCGGTGCTGGTTTATGATTTTTTAATGAAAACGTGGCCAGCGAATTCAGAAGGGTTGTAGGGCCCAATCCCAACCAACTTTGGTGCCTAAACTGCTATTTAAAGCCAAGGATTGAAGAGCAAAGGGGGATTCCATTCATTCACACTCATTAGGATTAGTTAGAAGTAGTTTTAGAGAGAGAAGCTCTCACTTCTCTCTAGAATTAGGATTAGGATTAGGTTTAGTTCTTAGATCTAGATTTAGATTCATCTTCTTCTACTTCTATCTTCTCAATTCCTTGTAGTTACATTCATTCTTCTTCCATTCTTTTGTTGTAATCTCTTTTATGTTATTTTTGTGATTTGTTGTAGATCTACTTTTGTTTCTTCTACTCTCTTTCAATTCAATCAAGGTAATTCATAATAAATGTGTTTCTTTTGATTGTTATTGTTAATTCTTTTCAATAATTGTTGTTAGATTCTATTCTTGTTATCAATTTATTATGCTTTTCTTTTGTACCTTCCAACTGTTTGATGAAATGCTTGGTTAGGTTTTAGTGTAGGTTTTGTTCCTCTTAGTCTTGGTTGAGTAATTAGTGACTCTTGAGTTATCTAATTCCTTTGTTGATTGATAATTAGAAGTTGCTAATTGATTTGAATGCCTCTAAAGCTAGTCTCTCCTTTAGGAGTTGATTAGGACTTGAGGAATCAAATTGATTCATCCACTTGACTTTCCTCCATGGTTAGAGGTTAACTAAGTGGGAGTAATGGACAATTTGTTATCACAATTGAGGAGGATAACTAGGATAGGACTTCTAGTTCTCATATCTTGCCAAGAGCTTTGTTAGTTGTTAGTTTATTTTCTTTGCCATTTATATCTCTTGTCTAAAATCTCAAAAAACCCAAAATAACTCACAACCAATAACAAGACACTTTATTGTAATTCCTAGGGAGAATGACCCGAGGTTTCAATACTTCGGTTTATAAATTTAGGGGTTTGTGACAAACAACTTTTTGTATAAAAAGATTATTGTTTGGTTTAGGAACTATACTTGCAATGAGAATTCATTTGTGAAATTCTAAACCATCAAAAATCTAATCATCAAAATGGCGCCATTGTCGGGGAGTTGCAATGGTGTTGTGTTATTGAGAATTCATCATGCCTACCACCCGGATGGACTAATAATGATGATCAACTTCAAGACGGGTGTGAAAATAAAGTGTGGGATCCCGGATTACAAGAAGAGGATCGATAATAGGAGCCCCAAGCTTGTGAAGAACTCCATCAACACTTGGCTCAATCTATAAGAAATCTTGGGGCACAATGGAGAACCAAGCATTGGTGGGAGTTCCAAGATGAATACAAGCACAAGCCACCTTGAGAAGAGCTCCCCATAAGTCCAACTTAAGGACAATAAACAAAAGTGCTAGATGGGAGACACCCTACCATGGTAAATTCTTTTCATTTTATCTTTTTGTACATATTGGTAAAAGTAGTTTAATTTCATGTTTTGGTTGAGTTGGTTGAGTTTGATTGGTAGTATAATATGTTAAATAAGGTTTTATGGCGTTTTGGTAGCTGTTTGGAGGTTTGGAATGCTTGGATTGGTGCAAAAACATAGAAAAATTTTGAAAATAAGAGCGCCATCCACGCGTCTGCGTACCTGGCGCGTACGCGCAATCCAACATTTTCAACCATCCACGCGCACGCGCACATGACGCATACGCGTGGATTGAGAAGTTCCATCTTCCAGTCAAAAGACCCAAGAGTTAGGCCTGCATTGTGTGGAAATTGGGCCTGAGGCACAAACCAACTCGCGCGTATGCACACCTGCCACGTACACACCACTCTCGGAATAATCCATCGACGCGGACGCACTTTGTACGCGTACACGTCGTATCCATTGCACCACCACCCGCGCACGCGCAATGCGTGTGCACGCGCGGATTCTCTTCCTTCACTACATTTCTTTTCTTCTCCTTTTTCCATTTCTTTCCCTCTCCTTTCTTCTTCCCTTCTTCTACACCTCATCCAACACTCCCAAACATCATGAATAACCATTTATTTTAGTTAACTACTTAGTTAGTTAGTTAGTTGATTAGTTAGTTTTAGTTTAGATTTCATTTCATTTTTTCTTTTTCATTATAAGTGTTGGATTATTGACTTTGTTCACTATATATTGCTGCTAGATAATCTTTGTTGGATTCTATGATTGAGGTTATATTTTGCCACTTGGTTTGGAGTTTTTCATGCTTACCTTTTGAAAAGTACCAAGTGATGAGAATTGCCTTCGAGCTTGTGACTCTTTTGAATTGCATGTTGTAGCTAGCCACCATGTGATTTGAACTCTCTCTTGGAGTGGGCAATTTCTTGATGGATGTTGAGCATTTACCTTAATGCATTGTGTTTCATGATTATATGTATCCATATGTGTTTGACTTGAATGCTTACATGCTTCTTTAATGCTTGTTTTACCTTACAAGTTTACTTAAAGCATTTCAAGTACACTAGAATGAGTGAAGTGCATGCTTCTTTTGTGACATAGCTTTTTATGCTAGTGTGTATTCTAAACTGTGCAATTTAGAATTCACACACTTATTTGTCATTAATATCACACTAATTCACTCACTCAATCCTAGTGATTTACCTCAATCCAACAACTATGCTTCCTTGCTTTTGTTTCCTCATCTTATGGTGTTATATCTTTGTTCTTCATGATACGATGCACCACAAGCAAAAACGGAAGTGAGACAAAGAACACGCAGCATCGGTTGACCTACCAGCTGAAGGTAGCAATCCGGAGAGTCGCCATACCCCCTTGCTCATCTTTGAATGCACCGAGGACGGTGTAAACTTTTAAGTGTGGGGAGGTCGTCCGACCGATCGGCGATTTTGGGTGACAAATTTCTAATCTCAACACTTTGGCATTTCATTCTAGGATTTTAGGACTTTTACTTGCATTTTCTTATTTTTGCATATGTATACTGATGAGCGGATAATTTATACGCTTTTTGGCATTGTTTTTATATAGTTTTTAGTAAGTTTGAGCTACTTTTAGGGATGTTTTCATTAGTTTTTATGTTAAATTCACATTTCTGGACTTTACTATGAGTTTGTGTGTTTTTCTGTGATTTCAGGTAAATTCTGACTGAAATTGAGGGATTTGAGCAAAACTCTGAAAAAGGCTGACAAAAGGACTGCTGATGCTGTTGGATTCTGACCTCCCTGCACTCGAAATGGATTTTCTGGAGCTACAGAACTCTAAATGGCGCGCTCTCAACGGCGTTGGAAAGTAGACATCCAGGGCTTTCCAGCAATATATAATAGTCCATACTTTATTCGAAGAATGACGACGCAAACTGGCGTTGAACGCCAAGTACACGCTCCTTTCTGGAGTTAAACGCCAGAAAAACGTCATAATCCGGAGTTGAACGCCCAAAGCACATCATAACTCGAAATTCAACTCCAAGAGGAGCCTCTGCTCGTGGATAGATCAAGCTCAGCCCAAGCACACACCAAGTGGGCCCCGGAAGTGGATTTATGCATCAATTACTTACTCATGTAAACCCTAGGAGCTAGTTTATTATAAATAGGATGATTTACTAATGTATCAATCATCTTTGGTCTCAGTTTTGTTTTATTCTTCATCTTAGGAGATCATTGATCACGTTTAGGGGGCTGGCCATTCGGCCATGCCTGAACCTCTTGCTTATGTATTTTCAACGGTGGAGTTTCTGCACACCATAGATTAAGGGTGTGGAGCTCTGCTGTACCTCAAAGATTAATGAAGTTCTATTTTCTTTTATTCAATTCTCTATCTTATTCTTATTCCAAGATATTCATTCGTACTCAAGAACATGATGAATGTGATGAGCTAATAACTCTCATCATCATTCTCACTTATGAACGCGCGTGATTGACAACCACTTCCGTTCTGCGTGTAACAAGGCTTGAATGTTTATCTCTTAGGTTCCCCAACAGAATCTTCGTGGTATAAGCTAGATAGATGGCGGCATTCATCTAGATCCGGAAAGTCCAACCTTGTCTGTGGTGTTCCGAGTAGGATCCTGGGAATCCGGAAAGTCTCACCTTGTCTGTGGTATTCCGAGTAGGATTCCGTTCATGAATGACTGTGACGTGCTTCAAACTTTAACCTGCTGGGCGTTAGTGACAAACGCAAAAGAGGGATTCTATTCCAGTAGGAGCGGGAACCAACCGGTGATTGGCCGTACTGTGACAGAGTGCGTGCATAGCTTTCACTGCGAGGATGGGATGTAGCTATCAACCATGGGTGATGCCTCCAGACTGGTTAGCTGTGCGAGTGACAGCCGTACAGGTTATTTCCCCGAGAGGAATGAAAGTAGCCACAGCTGATAGTGAACCCCTATACAAAGCTTGCCATGGAAAGGAGTAAGAAGGATTGAGTAGAAGCAGTAGGAGAGCAGGCGTGCTTGAGCCATGCAGCAGCTGTATATACTTAAAAGATACCTCTACCAATGAATCTGCATAAGTGTTCTATCCCTTTTATTAAGTATTTCTTCTTTCTATTTTATTTAAACCCATAAACTATTTTAATCTGCCTAACTGAGATTTGCAAGGTGACCATAGCTTGCTTCATACCAACAATCTCTGTGGATTCGACCCTTACTCACGTAAGGTTATTACTTGGACGACCCAGTACACTTGCTGGTTAGTTGAACGGAGTTGTGATTTCACTCGTGCCAATTTCAATTTCTATATAAGTACTACTCAAAGAATACATTGATCACAATTTCGTCCACCAAGTTTTTGGCGCCGTTGCCGGGGATTGTTCGAGTATGGACAACTGACGGTTCATCTTGTTGCTCAGATTAGGTAATTTTCTTTCAAAAATCTTTTTCAAAATTTTTCTTTTTATTTTTCGTTTTTCTTCACATTATTTTCGAAAATATTAATAAAAAAAAAAATCCAAAAAAATTAGAAAATCATAAAATCCAAAAATATTTTGTGTTCTTGTTTGAGTCTTGAGTCAATTTTAAGTTTGGTGTCAATTGCATGCTTTTAAAATTTTTCTTGCATTTTTTTCGAAAATCCATGCATTCATAGTGTTCTTCATGATCTTCAAGTTGTTCTTGACAAGTCCTCTTGTTTGATCTTGATGATTTCTTGTTTGTGTTGTTTGTTGTTTTTCATGTGCATTTTGCATTCATATTTTCCATGCATTAAAGATTTCTAAGTTTGGTGTCTTGCATGTTTTCTTTGCATCAAAAATTTTTCAAAATTATGTTCTTGATGTTCATCATGATCTTCAAAGTGTTCTTGGTGTTCATCTTGACATTCATAGCATTCTTGCATGCATTCATTATTTTGATCTAAAAATTTCATGCATAAAAGTATTTTTGTTGTTTTCTCTTTCATAATTTAAAAATTCAAAAAAATCAAAATATCTTTCCTTATTTCCCTCCAAGATTTCGAAATTTTGGGTTGACTTGGTCAAAAATTTTCAAAATTAGTTGTTTCTTACAAGTCAAGTCAAAATTTCAATTTTAAAAATCTTATCTTTTCAAAATCTTTTTCAAAAATCATATCTTTTTCATTTTTTTTTAAATTTCGAAAATTTCAAAAATTATTTTTCAAATATTTTCAAAATCTTTTTCTTATCTTTATATGTAATTTTCGAAAATTAGCTAACAATTAATGTGATTGGTTCAAAAATTTGAAGTTTGTTACTTTCTTGTTAAGAAAGGTTCAATCTTTAAGTTCTAGAATCTTATCTTGTAGTTTCTTGTTAGTTAAGTAATTTTAAAAATTAAATCTTTTTCAAAAATATCTTTTTCTTAAAACTTTTATCTTATCTCTTTATCTTATTCTTTTTAAAATTTTATCTTTTTCAAAATTTGATTTTAAAATATCTTATCTAACTTACTATCTTCTTATCTTTTTCAATTTTGATTTCAAATCTTTTTCAATCAACTAACTAACTTGTTGTTTGTTTCTTATCTTTTTCAAAACCACCTAACTACTTTTTCCTCTTCTATTTTCGAAAATATCTCTCTCTTTTTCAAAAAGTTCTTTTTAATTAATTAATTATTTCATGTTTTAATTTTAATTACATTTTATCTCTAATTTTCGAAAATCACTAACTCCTTTTCAAAAATTGTTTTCGAATTCTCTCTTCTCTTTTCTTCCTCTATTTAATTATTTAATTACTAACACTTCTCTTCACCCCTCTTCATCAAAAATCCGAATCCATTCCTCTTCTTCTACCCCTTTCTTTTCTACTAACATAAAGGAATCTCTATACTGTGACATAGAGGATTCCTTCTTTCTTTTTTGTGTTCCCTTTTCTTTCATATGAGCAGGAACAGGGACAAAGGCACTCTTGTTGAAGTTGATCCAGAACCTAAAAGGACTCTGAAGAGAAAATTAAAAGAAGCTAAATTACAACAATCCAGAAGCAACCTTTTAGAAAATTTCGAACAAGAGGAAGAGATGGCCGAAAATAATAATAATGCAAGGAGAATGCTTGGTGACTTCACAAAGCCAACATCCAAGATTGATGGAAGAAGCATCTCCATTCCTGCCATAGGAGCCAATAACTTTGAGCTTAAGCCTCAACTAGTTGCATTGATGCAACAAAACTGCAAGTTTTATGGACTTCCATCTGAAGATCCTTATCAGTTTTAACTGAGTTCTTGCAGATCTGTGACACTGTAAAGACAAATGGAGTTAATCCTGAAGTCTACAGACTCTTGCTTTTCCCTTTTGCTGTAAGAGACAGAGCTAGAGTATGGTTGGATTCACAACCCAAGGATAGCCTGGACTCATGGGATAAGCTTGTCACTGCATTCTTAGACAAGTTCTTTCCTCCCCAAAAGCTGAGCAAGCTGAGAGTGGATGTTCAAAACCTTCAAACAAAAAGATGGTGAATCCCTCTATGAAGCTTGGGAAAGATACAAGCAGCTGACCAAGAGATGTCCATCTGACATGTTTTCAGAATGGACCATATTAGATATATTCTATTATGGTCTCTCTGAATTTTCGAAAATGTCATTGGACCATTCTGCAGGTGGATCTATTCACCTGAAGAAAACGCCTGAAGAGGCTCAAGAACTCATTGACATGGTTGCAAACAACCAGTTCATGTATACTTCTGAGAGGAATTCCGTGAACAATGGGGTACCTCAGAAGAAAGGAGTTCTTGAAATTGATGCTCTGAATGCCATATTGGCTCAGAACAAAGTGTTGACTCAACAGGTCAACATGATCTCTCAGAATCTGAATGGATTACAACATGCATCCAACAGTAATAGAGAGGCAGCTTCTGAAGAAGCTTATGATCCTGAAAACCCTGCCATGGCAGAGGTTAATTACTTAGGTGAACCTTATGGAAACACCTATAACCCAACATGGAGAAATCATCCAAATTTCTCATGGAAGGATCAACAAAAACCCCATCAAGGTTTTAACAATGGTGGACGTGCAAGGCTGAATAATAGTAAGCCATATCCATCATCTTTTCAGCAACAGACAGAGAACTCTGAACAAAACAATTCTAATTTAGCCAACATAGTCTCTGATCTGTCAAAGGCCACTTTCAGTTTCATGAATGAAACCAGATCTTCCATTAGAAATCTGGAAGCACAAGTGGGCCAGCTGAGTAAGAAAGTTATTGAAACTCCTCCCAGTATTCTCCCAAGCAATACAGAAGAGAATCCAAAAGGAGAGTGCAAGGCCATTGATTTAATCAAAGTGACCGAATGCACTAGGGAGGAGGAGGACGAAAATCCTAAGGAGAAAGACCTCCTGGGACGTCCTTCAAGCATGAAGGAGTTTCCTATTAAGGATCCAGAGGAATCTGAGGCTCATCTAGAGACCATAGAGATCCCATTAAATCTCCTTCTGCCATTCATGAGCTCTGAAGAATATTCATCCTCTGAAGAGGATGAAGATGTGATTGAAGAGCAAGCTGCTCTATATTTAGGAGCTATCATGAAGCTGAATGCCAAACTGTTTGGTAATGAGACTTGGGAAAGTAAAACTCCCTTACTCATTAGTGAACTAGACACTTGGATTCAGAAAACTCTACCTCAAAAGAAACAAGATCCTGGCAAGTTCTTAATACCTTGTACCATTGGCACCATGAGCTTTGAAAAAGCTCTATGTGATCTGGGGTCAGGGATAAATCTTATGCCACTCTCTGTAATGGAGAAGATGGGGATCATTGAGGTACAACCTGCTTGTTCTCATTACAATTGGCAGATAAGTCCATAAGACAAGCTTATGGATTAGTAGAGGACGTGCTAGTAAAGGTTGAAGGCCTTTACATCCCTACTGATTTCATAATCCTAGATACTAGGAAGGAAGAGGATGAATGCATCATCCTAGGAAGACCTTTCCTAGCCACAGCAGGAGCTGTGATAGATGTCAACAGAGGTGAGTTAGTCCTTCAATTGAATGGGGACTACCTTGTGTTTCAAGCACATGGCCATCCCTCTATGACAAAAGAGAGTAAGCATGAAGAGCTTCTCTCAGTCAGAGTCAAGAAGAACCCCCACAGTCAAACTCTAAGTTTGGTGTTGTGAGGCCACAACCAAACTCTAAGTTTGGTGTTCAAACCCCATATCCAAACTCTAAGTTTGGTGTTGGGAATACTACACACTAAATTGACCTGATCACCATGTGGCTCCATGAGAGCCACTGTCAAGCTATTGACATTAAAGAAGCGCTTGTTGGGAGGCAACCCAATTTTATTTATCTAATTTTTTTATTTTGTTTCTTTGTTATTTTGTGTTCATTAGGTACATGATCATGAGGAGTCACGAAAAAATCAAAAAATTAAAACAGAGTCAAAAAGAAGAAAAAAATTTTTTCACCCTGGGGACGCACGGGCTGGCGTTCAACGCCCAGAAGGTGCATCTGGCCGGCGTTCAACGCCAGAACAGAGCACCATTCTGGCGTTGAACGCCCAAAACAAGCAACAACCTGGCGTTTAACGCCAGGATGCGCACACAGAGGACAATCTGGCGCTGAACGCCAGAAACAAGCATGAAACTGGCGTTCAACGCCAGAATCATGCATACATGGGCGTTTAACGCCCAGAACTAGCATCAATGGGCGTTTGAACGCCAGAATGATGCATCAAGGCATGTTACATGCCTATATGGTGAAGAATGGTATTTGTTTCACCTCAGGATCTGTGGACCCCACAGGATCCTCACCTCAGGATCTGTGGACCCCACAGGATCCCCACTACCACATTCCTTTTAATCCTAATCACACTCTTCTAATCCAAATCTCATTCTCAATGTCACACTTCCCAAAAACCTTCACCTATCACCTCAATTCCTCTTCCCAATTACCCCATTCACCATTCACATACCCCTCTTCCCCATACACCCCACCTACCCCCACTACTTTCAAATTCAATTTACCACCCTTTCCCACCCAACATGGCCGAACCTATACCCTCCCCCCTCCCTATAAATACCCTTCTTTTCTTTTCCATTTTCACACAACACAACCCCACATTCTCCCACATAGCCGAACCCTCTCTTCTCCCTCTCTACCATATTTTCTTCTCTTCTTCTACTCTTTTTTCTTTTGCTTGGGGACAAGCAAATTTTAAGTTTGGTGTGGTAAAAAGCCTAAGCTTTTTATTTTTCATTCACCATCAATGGCACCCAAGGCCGGAGTTTCCTCAAGAAAAGGAAAAGGGAAGGCAAAAGCTTCCACTTCCGAGTCATGGGAGAAGGAGAGATTCATCTCCAAGAGCCACCAAGACCACTTCTATGATGTTGTGGCAAAGAAGAAAGTGATCCATGAGGTCCCTTTCAAGCTCAAGAAAAATGAGTATCCGGAGATCCGACATGAAATTCAAAGAAGAGGTTGGGAAGTCTTAGCCAACCCCATGCAACAAGTCGGAATTCTCATGGCTCAAGAGTTCTATGCCAATGCATGGATCACTAGAAACCATGACCAAAGTATGAACCCAAGCCCAAAGAATTATCTCACAATGGTTAGGGGGAAATACTTGGATTTCAGTCCGGAAAATGTGAGGTTGGCGTTTCATTTGCCTATGATGCAAGGTGATGAACACCCCTACACAAGAAGGGTCAACTTTAACCAAAGGTTGGACCAAGTCCTTGGACATATGTGTGGAAGGCGCCCAATGGAGAGTAGACTCCAAAGGCAAGCCAGTCCAACTAAGAAGACTGGACCTCAAGCCTGTAGCTAGAGGATGGTTGGAGTTCATTCAAAGATCCATCATCCCCACAAGCAACCGATCTGAAGTTACTGTGGATCGGGCCATCATGGTTCATAGCATCATGATTGGTGAAGAAGTAGAGGTTCATGAAGTCATAGCCAATGAACTCTACAAAATAGCTGACAAGCCTTCATACATGGCACGGCTAGCATTCCCTCACCTCATTTGCCATCTATGTTATTCAGCCGGAGTTATCATAGATGGAGATGCCTCCATAGAAGAAGACAAGCCCATCACCAAGAAAGGATGGAGCAAACAAGGGAAGTTCCTCACGGCCCTCAAGAAGAACATGAGGAAGTGCATCATCAACAAATGCCTCATGGAATGCACTTTCCTCCCAACAACTATTGGGAGCAACTTAGCACCTCCTTGGAAGATTTGAGCCATAATGTGGAACAACTAAGGGTGGAACACCATGAACACGCCCTCACTCTTCAAGAAATAAGAGAAGATCAAAGAGCAATGAGGGAGGAGCAACAAAGGCAAGGAAGGGACATAGAAGAGTTGAAGAACATCATTGGTCCTTCAAGAAGAAGACGCCACTAGAGGTGGATTCATTCCTTGTTCTTTATTTCTTTCTGTTTTCGGTTTTTAATTATTATGTTTATCTATGTTTTGTGTCTTTATTTCATGATCATTAGTATGTAACCATGCCTTAAAGCTATGAATAAAATCCATTAGTCCTTCACCTCTCTTAAAAGAAAAATGTTTTAATTCAAAAGAACAAGAAGTACATAATTTTTGAAATTATTATTGAATTTAGTTTAATTATTTTGATGTGGTGACATTGCTTTTGTTTTCTGAATGAATGAATGAACAGTGCATATGTCTTTGGATCTTGTTGTTTATGAGTGTTAAAATTGTTGGTTCTTGAAAGAATGATGAACAAAGAGAAATGTTATTGATGATCTGAAAAATTCATGGAATTGATTCTTGAAGCAAGAAAAAGCAGTGAAAAAAAAAAAAAAAAAAAAAAAAAAGAGAGATCTAAAAAGAGTATATAGAAAAAGAAGGAGCAATAGAAAAAGCCAATAGCCCTTAAAATCAAAAGGCAAGGGTAAAAAGGATCCAAGGCTTTGAGCATCAATGGATAGGAGGGCCCAAGGAAATTAAATCCAGGCCTAAGCGGCTAAACCAAGCTGTCCCTAACCATGTGCTTGTGTCATGAAGGTCCAAGTGAAAAGCTTGAGACTGAGTGGTTAAAGTCGTGATCCAAGGCAAAAGAGTGTGCTTAAGAGCTCTGGACACCACTAACTGGGGACTCTAGCAAAGCTGAGTCACAATCTGAAAAGGTTCACCCAGTTATGTGTCTGTGGCATTTGTGTATCCGGTGGTAATACTGGAAGACAAAGTGCTTAGGGCCACGGCCAAGACTCAAAAGTAGCTGTGTTCAAGAATCAACATGCTTAACTAGGAAAGTCAATAACACTATCTGAAATTCTAAGTTCCTAAAGATGCCAATCACTCTGAACTTCAAAGGAAAAAGTGAGATGCCAAAACTGTTCAGAAGCAAAAAGCTACAAGTCCCGCTCATGTAATTAAATTATTATTCATTGATATTTTGGACTTTATAGTATATTCTCTTCTTTTATCCTATTTGATTTTCAGTTGCTTGGGGACAAGCAACAATTTAAGTTTGGTGTTGTGATGAGCGGATAATTTATACGCTTTTTGGCATTGTTTTTATATAGTTTTTAGTAAGTTTGAGCTACTTTTAGGGATGTTTTCATTAGTTTTTATGTTAAATTCACATTTCTGGACTTTACTATGAGTTTGTGTGTTTTTCTGTGATTTCAGGTAATTCTGACTGAAATTGAGGGATTTGAGCAAAACTCTGAAAAAGGCTGACAAAAGGACTGCTGATGCTGTTGGATTCTGACCTCCCTGCACTCGAAATGGATTTTCTGGAGCTACAGAACTCTAAATGGCGCGCTCTCAACGGCGTTGGAAAGTAGACATCCAGGGCTTTCCAGCAATATATAATAGTCCATACTTTATTCGAAGAATGACGACGCAAACTGGCGTTGAACGCCAAGTACACGCTCCTTTCTGGAGTTAAACGCCAGAAAAACGTCATAATCCGGAGTTGAACGCCCAAAGCACATCATAACTCGAAATTCAACTCCAAGAGGAGCCTCTGCTCGTGGATAGATCAAGCTCAGCCCAAGCACACACCAAGTGGGCCCCGGAAGTGGATTTATGCATCAATTACTTACTCATGTAAACCCTAGGAGCTAGTTTATTATAAATAGGATGATTTACTAATGTATCAATCATCTTTGGTCTCAGTTTTGTTTTATTCTTCATCTTAGGAGATCATTGATCACGTTTAGGGGGCTGGCCATTCGGCCATGCCTGAACCTCTTGCTTATGTATTTTCAACGGTGGAGTTTCTGCACACCATAGATTAAGGGTGTGGAGCTCTGCTGTACCTCAAAGATTAATGAAGTTCTATTTTCTTTTATTCAATTCTCTATCTTATTCTTATTCCAAGATATTCATTCGTACTCAAGAACATGATGAATGTGATGAGCTAATAACTCTCATCATCATTCTCACTTATGAACGCGCGTGATTGACAACCACTTCCGTTCTGCGTGTAACAAGGCTTGAATGTTTATCTCTTAGGTTCCCCAACAGAATCTTCGTGGTATAAGCTAGATAGATGGCGGCATTCATCTAGATCCGGAAAGTCCAACCTTGTCTGTGGTGTTCCGAGTAGGATCCTGGGAATCCGGAAAGTCTCACCTTGTCTGTGGTATTCCGAGTAGGATTCCGTTCATGAATGACTGTGACGTGCTTCAAACTTTAACCTGCTGGCGTTAGTGACAAACGCAAAAGAGGGATTCTATTCCAGTAGGAGCGGGAACCAACCGGTGATTGGCCGTACTGTGACAGAGTGCGTGCATAGCTTTCACTGCGAGGATGGGATGTAGCTATCAACCATGGGTGATGCCTCCAGACTGGTTAGCTGTGCGAGTGACAGCCGTACAGGTTATTTCCCCGAGAGGAATGAAAGTAGCCACAGCTGATAGTGAACCCCTATACAAAGCTTGCCATGGAAAGGAGTAAGAAGGATTGAGTAGAAGCAGTAGGAGAGCAGGCGTGCTTGAGCCATGCAGCAGCTGTATATACTTAAAAGATACCTCTACCAATGAATCTGCATAAGTGTTCTATCCCTTTTATTAAGTATTTCTTCTTTCTATTTTATTTAAACCCATAAACTATTTTAATCTGCCTAACTGAGATTTGCAAGGTGACCATAGCTTGCTTCATACCAACAATCTCTGTGGATTCGACCCTTACTCACGTAAGGTTATTACTTGGACGACCCAGTACACTTGCTGGTTAGTTGAACGGAGTTGTGATTTCACTCGTGCCAATTTCAATTTCTATATAAGTACTACTCAAAGAATACATTGATCACAATTTCGTCCACCATATACACAATAAGCTTAGTCAAAATAATGAAAATTTTCAAGATTTCTATCTATAGGGCACCAATTGATTTGAGTGAAAACTTTTCCTAGAACTTGCTTGAATTATATATATATATTGGAACATGGTTTTTGAGCTAAGAACACAAGCTTGTGAAATTTGAGTCTAATGGTGTGGTTACATCTTATAACCACTTATTTTCCTTTTTGTGTGCATTATTCTCTTTCTATGATTGTAATCTTTGATTTGTTTGATTCTTTATGTCCATTATTTTGTGTATTCATGCATTTATATGATTGAGACCATCATTTATATTATTTTGTGTTTGTTAGTGATTTCAGATTGAAAAGGCTAGGAATGGAACAAAGGAGTGAAGAGGAAAGCATGCAAAGTGGAGAAATCATGGAAAAAGACAAAGAATTGAACTCGCCCATGGACGCGCGCGCACCTGGCGCTTACGCGCGCATTGCGAATCACCCCATGGACGCGTACGCGTGCTGTGCGCGTACGCGTCGGTGCTGGTTTATGATTTTTTAATGAAAACGTGGCCAGCGAATTCAGAAGGGTTGTGGGGCCCAATCCCAACTAACTTTGGCACCTAAACTGCTATTTAAAGCCAAGGATTGAAGAGCAAAGGGGGATTCCATTCATTCACACTCATTAAGATTAGTTAGAAGTAGTTTTAGAGAGAGAAGCTCTCTCTTCTCTCTAGAATTAGGATTAGGATTAGGATTAGGTTTAGTTCTTAGATCTAGATTTAGATTCATCTTTTTCTACTTCTATCTTCTCAATTCCTTGTAATTACATTCATTCTTCTTCCATTCTTTTGTTGTAATCTCTTTTATGTTGTTCTTGTGTTTTGTTGTAGAACTACTTTTGTTTCTTCTACTCTCTTTCAATTCAATCAAGGTAATTCATAATAAATGTGTTTCTTTTGATTGTTGTTGTTAATTCTTTTCAATAATTATTGTTAGATTCTATTCTTGTTATCAATTTACTATGCTTTTCTTTTGTACCTTCCAAGTGTTTGATGAAATGCTTGGTTGGGTTTTAGTGTAGGTTTTGTTCCTCTTAGCCTTGGTTGAGTAATTAGTGACTCTTGAGTTATCTAATTCCTTTGTTGATTGATAATTAGAAGTTGCTAATTGATTTGAATGCCTCTAAAGCTAGTCTTTCCTTTAGGAGTTGATTAGGACTTGAGAAATCAAATTGATTCATCCACTTGACTTTCCTCCTTGGTTAGAGGTTAACTAAGTGGGAGTAATGGATAATTTGTTATCACAATTGAGGAGGATAACTAGGATAGGACTTCTAGTTCTCATATCTTGCCAAGAGCTTTATTAGTTGTTAGTTTATTTTCTTTGCCATTTATATCTCTTGTCTAAAATCTCAAAAACCCCAACATAACTCACAACCAATAACAAGACACTTTATTGTAATTCCTAGGGAGAACGACCTGAGGTTTCAATACTTCGGTTTATAAATTTAGGGGTTTGTTTTAGTGACAAATAACTTTTTGTATGAAAAGATTATTATTTGGTTTAGGAACTATACTTGCAACGAGAATTCATTTGTGAAATTCTAAACCATCAGAAATCTAATCATCATGGACCCCACAGGATCCCCACCTACCTCAACCCACTCTCTCTCTTCTTCACACATTCCAATAACACCCTTCCCCAAATACCCTTCACCAATCACCTCCATCCACTCTTCCCCAAAAACTCCACCTACCTCAACATTCAAATTCACATCCTTTCCCTCCCAAACCCAACCCTAATACACGAACCCTACCCCTCTCTCCACTTCTATATAAACCCCTCACCCCCTTCATTTTCACACATCTTAAACACTTCTTTCCCCACTTGGCCGAACCTTTCAAACCTCTCAATCTCCTCCATTTTCTTCTTCTTCTCCTCCCTTTTTTCTTCCTTTGCTCGAGGACGATCAAACCTTTTAAGTTTGGTGTGGAAAAAGTATTGCTTTTTGTGTTTCCATAACCGTTTATGGCACCTAAGGCTGGAGAAACCTCTAGAAAGAGGAAAGTAAAGCCAAAAGCTTCCAACTCTGAGTCATAGGAGATGGAGAGATTCATCTCAAAGGTCCATCAAGACCACTTCAATGAAGTTGTAGCCAAGAAGAAGGTGATCTCTGAGGTCCTTTTCATGCTCAAAAGGAATGAGTATCCGGAGATCCGACATGAGATTCAAAAAGGAGGTTGGGAAGTTCTCACCAGCCCCATTCAACAAGTCGGAATCTTAATGGTTCAAGAGTTCTATGCCAATGCATGGATCACCAAGAACCATATTCAAAGTGTGAACCCAAACCCAAAGAATTGGCTTACAATGGTTCGGGAGAAATACTTAGATTTCAGTCCAAAAAATGTGAGGTTAGCATTCAATTTGCCAATGATGCAAGTAGATGTACTCCCCTACACTAGAAGGGTCAACTTTGATCAAAGGTTGGACCAAGTCCTCATGGACACATGTGTGGAAGGAGCTCAGTGGAAAAGAGACTCCAAAGGCAAGGCGGTTCAATTGAGAAGGCATGACCTTAAACCCATGGTTAGAGGATGGTTGAAATTCATCCAACGCTCCATCATTCCTACTAACAACCGATCTGAAGTGACTGTAGATCTGGCTATCATGATCCATAGTATCATGATTGGAGAGGAAGTGGAAGTTCATGAGATCATACCTCTAGAACTGTACAAAGTGGCTGACAAGCCCTCCACTTTGGCAAGGTTAGCCTTTCCTCATATCATTTGTCACCTATGCAGTTTAGCTGGGATTGTCATAGAGGAAGACACCCTCATTGAAGAGGACAAGCCCATCACTAAAAAGATGATGGAGCAAATAAGAGAGCCCACTCATGGACCTCAACAAGAGCATGAGGAAGTCCCTCATCAAGAAATCTCTGAGATGCCTCAAGGGATGCATTTTCCTCCACACAACTATTGGGAGCAACTCAACACCTCTTTGGGAGATTTGAGTTCCAATATGGAGCAACTAAGGATGGAGCACCAAGAGAACTCCATTATTCTCCATGAAATTAGAGAGGATCAAATAGCCATGAGGGAAAATCATTAAAGGCAAGGAAGAGACATAGAGGAGCTCAGGCATTCCATTGGATCTTCAAGAGGAAGAACTAGCCGCCATCACTAAGGTGGACCCGTTCTTTGATTTCCTTGTTCTTATCTTTCTGTTTTTCGATTTTTATACTTTATGTTTGTCTATGTTTATGTCTTTATTACATGATCATTAGTGTCTAGTGTCTATGTCTTAAAGCTATGAATAATTCCATGAATCCTTCACCTTTCTTAAATGAAAAATGTTCCTAATTACAAAAGAACAAGAAGTACATGAATTTCAAATTTTATCTTGAAATTAGTTTAATTATTTTGATGTGGTGGCAATACTTTTTGTTTTTCTGAATGAATGCTTGAACAGTGCATTTTTTTATAGTGAAGTTTATGAATGTTAAAATTGTTGGCTCTTGAAAGAATGATGAATAAAGAAAAATGTTATTGATAATCTGAAAAATCATAAAATTGATTCTTAAAGCAAGAAAAAGCAGTGAAAGGGAAAAAGCTTGCGAAAAAAAATGGCGAAAAAAATAAAGAAAAAGAAAAAGCCAATAGCCCGTTAAACCAAAAGCCAAGGATAAAGAGGATCCAAGGCTTTGAGCATTAATGGATAGGAGGGCCCAAAGGAATAAAATCCTGGCCTAAGCGGCTGAATCAAGTTGTCCCTAATGATATGCTTGTGGCATGCAGGTCCAAGTGAAAAGCTTGAGACTGAGTGGTTAAAGTCGTGATCCAAAGCAAAAGAGTGTGCTTAAGAACTCTGGACACCTCTAACTAGGGACTTTAGCAAAGCTGAGTCAGAATCTAAAAAGGTTCACCCAGTTATGTGTCTGTGGCATTTATGTATCTGGTGGTAATACTGGAAAATAAAGTGCTTAAGGTCACGACCAAGACTCATAAAGTAGCTATATTTAAGAATCAACATACTAAACTAGGAGAATCAATAACACTATCTAAATTCTGAGTTCCTATAGATGCCAATCATTCTGAGTTCCTATACACTCATCTTATTGGGACTAAGTTTCATTGATATTGTGAGATTCATTGTATATTCTCTTCTTTTTATTCTATTTTGTTTTCAGTTGCTTGGGAACAAGCAACAATTTCAGTTTGGTATTGTGATGAGCGGATAATTTATACGCTTTTTGGCATTATTTTTAGGTAGTTTTTAGTATGATTTAGTTAGTTTTTAGTATATAATTATTAGTTTTTATGCAAAAATCACATTTCTGGACTTTACTATGTGTTTGTGTGTTTTTCTGTGATTTCAGGTATTTTCTGGCTGAAATTGAGGGACCTGAGCAAAAATCTTATTCAGAGGCTGAAAAAGGACCGCAGATGCTGTTGGATTCTGACCTCTCTGCACTCGAAATGGATTTTCTGGATCTACAGAAGCTCAATTGGCGCTCTCTTAATTGGGTTAAAAAGTAGATATCTTGGGCTTTCCAGCAATGTATAATAGTCCATACTTTGCCCGAGATTTGATAGCCCAAACTGGCGTCAAAACGCCGGTCAGAAACCCTTTTCTGGCGTTAAACGCCAGAATTGGCATAAAAGCTAGAGTTAAACGCCCAAACTGACACCAGAGCTGGAGTTTAACTCCAAGAAAAGCCTATGCACGTGGAAGCTTCAATGCTCAGCCCAAGCAGACACCAAGTGGGCCCCGGAAAGTGAATTTCTACATCATTTACTTATTTCTGTAAATCCTAGGTTACTAGTTCATTATAAATAAGACCTTTTACTATTGTATTTTCATCTTTTGATCATCTTTGATCTTGGGATCAGGTCTTTGAACCCATTTTCGATTGTTTCATGTTATTTGGGAGGCCATGCCTAGACCTTGTTCTTATGTATTTTCAACGGTGGAGTTTCTACACATCATGGATTAAGGTGTGGAGCTCTACTATTTTCTATTCAATTCAAGCTTATTCTTGTTCTAAGATATCCACTCGCACTTCAAAATGATGAATGTGATGATCAAATGACACTGATTACCATTCTCACTTATGAACGCGTGCCTGGCAACCACTTCTGTTCTACCTGAAAACAAGCTTGAATGCATATCTCTTGGCCTCATGGTTCACGATGCATGGTTGCCTCTGCTGACAACAGAGCCTTCCATTCCATGCGATCAGAGTCTTTGTGGTATAAGCTAGAATCAATTGGCAGCATTCTTGAGATCCGAAAAGTCTAAACCTTGTCTGTGGTATTCTGAGTAGGATCTGGGATGGGATGACTGTGATGAGCTTCAAACTCGTGAGTGCTGGGCGCAGTGACAGTGCGCAAAAGGATCAATGGATCTTATTCTGACACGATCGAGAACCGACAGATGATTAGCCCTACGTAACCCGTAGCTGGACCATTTTCACTGAGAGGACGGACGGTAGCCATTGACAACGATGATCCCCCCAACACACAGCTTACCATGGAAGGGAGTACGCATGACTGGATGAAGGCAGTAGGAAAGCAGAGATTCAGAAAAAATAAAGCATCTCCATACGCTTATCTGAAATTCCCACCAATGAATTACATGAGTATTTCTATCTTATTTTATGTGTTATTTTTCTTTTAATTATCAAAACCCCATAACCATTTGAATCTGCCTGACTGATATTTACAAGATAACCATAGCTTGCTTTAAGCCGGCAATCTCTGTGGGATCGACCCTTACTCACGTAAGGCATTACTTGGACGACCCAATGCACTTGCTGGTCAGCTGCGCGGAGTTGTGAGAAAAGTTTGAACTTACGATTTCGTGTACCAGAAACCTATATTAAAAATTGCATAAGCATTAGTATTAGGATTGCATGATTATTAGTATTATAATTGCATGAGCATTAGTATTATTTTTACCAATTCGGGTATAATTTAAAAGAGCAAGGGTACAAATATTTTGAGTACAAAATAAGAAAAATTCAAATTATTTATATGTGGTGGCATTACTTTAGTTCTCTGAATGAATGCTTGAATAGTGCATATTTTTTATAGTGAAGTTTATAAATGTTAAAATTGTTGGCTCTTGAAAGAATAATGAACAAAGAGAAATGTTATTGATAATCTGAAAAATCATAGAATTAATTCTTGAAGCAAGAAAAAGCAATGAAAAAAAAAGATTGGAGAAAGAAAAAGAAAAAGCAAGCAGAAAAAGCCAAGTAACCCTTTAAACTAAAAGGCAAGGGTGAGATGGATCCAAGGCTTTGAGTATCAGTGGATAGGAAGGCCCAAGGAAATAAAATCCTGGCCTAAGCGGCTAAATCAAGCTGTCCCTAACCGTGTACTTGTGGCATGAAGGTCCAAGTAACAAGCTTGAGACTAAGTGGTTAAAGTCGTGATCCAAAGCATAAAGAGTGTTCTTAAGAACTCTGGACACCTCTAACTGGGGACTCTAGCAAAGCTAAGTCACAATCTGAAAAGGTTCACTCAATTATGTGTCTGTGGCATTTCTGTATCCGGTGGTAATACTGGAAAACAAGATGCTTAGGGTAACAGCCAAGACTCATAAGTAGCTGTGTTCAAGAATCAACATACTTAACTAGGAAGATCAATGACACTATCTGAATTCTGAGTTCTTATGGATGCCAATCATTCTGAACATCAAATGATAAATTGAGATGCCAAAACTATTCAGAAGCAAAAAGCTCTAAGCCCCGCTCATCTAATTTGAATTTGAGCTTCATTAAAGACTCTGAGATGTTATTGCACCATAGCATTCTTCTTTTTATCCTATTTTATTTGTCTAGTTTCTTGGGGACAAGCAACAGTTTAAGTTTGGTGTTGTGATGAGCGGATAAATTATACGCTTTTTGGTAGTATTTTCACATAGTTTTTAGCATATTTTACTCACTTTTTATTATATTTTTAGTAGTTTTTATGCAAAAATCATATTTTTGGACTTTACTATGACTTTGTGTATTTTTCTGTGATTTCAGGTATTTTTTGGCTGAAATTGAGGGACCTGAGCAAAAATCTGATTCAGAGGTTGAAAAAGGACTGCAGATGTTGTTGGATTCTGACCCTCCTGCACGCGAAATGGATTTTATGGAGCTAATAAAGCCCAATTGGCATGCTCTCAATTGCTTTGGAAATTAGACATCTTGGGCTTTTCAGCAATGTATAATAGTCCATACTTTGCCCGAGATTTGATGGCCCAAACTGGCATCAAAACGCTGGTCAGAGACCTTTTTCTGGCGTAAAACGCCAGAACTGGCACCAAAGCTAGAGTTAAATGCCCAAACTGGCACCAAAACTGGCGTTTAACAACAGGAATAGTACAAGTACATGAAAGCTAGGAAGCTCAACCCAAACACTCACCAAGTGGGCCCCGAAAGTAGATTTCTACACTCTCTGCATCTAGTTACTCATTCTTTGTAAACTTAGGTCACTAGTTTAGTATAAAATCTACTTTGAGAGATTCATTTTGAACTTATGACATTTTTACATTCCTTATTATACCTTTGACGGCATGAGTCTCTAAACACCATGGTTGGGGGTGAGGAGCTCTGCTGTGTCTCGATGAATTAATGCAATTACTACTGTTTTCTATTCAATCGCGGTTGCTTCTGTTCTAAGATATTCACTCGTACTTCAATGTGATGAATGTGATGATCTGTGACACTCATCACCATTCTCAACTTATGAACGCGTGCCTGACAACCACTTCCGTTCTACCTGCAACAGCTTGAGTGTGTATCTCTTGGGCTCCTGAGTCACGAGTTTGATTGTCTCTCCTGACAACAAAGCATTCAATTCTGTGAGATCAGAACCTTCGTGGTAGAGGCTAGAATCAATTGGCGGCATTCCTGAGATCCAGAAAGTCTAAACCTTGTCTGTGGTATTCCAAGTAGGATCTAGGAAGGGATAACTGTGATGAGCTTCAAACTAGAAACTGTTGGGCGCAGTGACAGTGTGCAAAAAGATCAATGGATCTTATTCCAACACAAGTGAGAACCGACAGATGATTAGCCATGCGGAAAACTGTAGCGGACATGTTTTCACTGAGAGGACGGATGGTAGCCATTGACAACGGTGATCCACCAACATAAAGCTTGCCATAGAAGGAGCCAGGCATGTTTGAAGAAGAAGGCAGTAGGAAAGCAGAAACTCAGAGGGAAGAGCATCTCCGAAACCTCAACCTGTTCTCCATTACTGCATAACAAGTATTATTTATTTCATGTTCTTTTACTTTTTACAAATAAAACTAAGAATTATTATTGATATCCTGACTAAGAGTTACAAGATAACCATAGCTTGCTTCAAGCCGACAATCTCCGTGGGATCAACCCTTACTCACATAAGGTATTACTTGGACGACCCAGTGCACTTGCTGGTTAGGGCACCGGAGATGTGAAAAGTGTATATCACAATTTCGTGCACCATTTATGCACAATATAGTATGTGTACAATT
Source organism: Arachis stenosperma (assembly GCF_014773155.1). Taxonomy (NCBI): domain Eukaryota; kingdom Viridiplantae; phylum Streptophyta; class Magnoliopsida; order Fabales; family Fabaceae; genus Arachis; species Arachis stenosperma. Next base: position 93,817,439 of record NC_080380.1, read on the forward strand.
TTCCTAACTCATTAAATAATCCCCATATAGGTTACCAGGAAAAGTTCTATTTTAATCCCGGTGACACTGGATTTAAGGTGGGTGCTTGGAATTGCCTGTAATAATTTTCTCTGCTTTGAATAAGCTTGGTTTTTGTTATTCCTTTTTGTGACTACTGAATATTTTGTAACATTGGTGTTTTGCATAACAAGTTTTCCAGACTAAATTTGCAAAGATTGGAGTTGGTGAGAAATTGTGATTATTGACTGTTTACATTCTGTTCATTTTACATGTACGCTTCATAGGAAGATTTCTAAGACTTATTGAAGGATTTTGAATCTCTGAAATTTTCTTTCTAAAGATGCTAATTTTTACTTTAGCTTTATACTAGCTATCTAAAACAATATTCAAAGTTACATTTTTCATTGTTCTTCCTGATACCAAATTATGCTAAAGGAAGGAATTAGATAATAAAGTTGACAACTCTTATTTCATGTCAGCTATTTACTGGACCAGTGGTTTCTTGAGGCAGCACGGGCAATGGCGCTTCAAGGTACAGAGATTTTATTTTATCCCACTGCTATTGGTTCTGAACCACAAGACCAGAGTCTTGACTCTCATGACCACTGGAAGCGTGTAATGCAAGGACATGCTGGGGCTAATTTGGTAGGATTTTGTACTACTTAACCACCCACATTCACATATGTTACAATTTATAGTATAATAAATTTTAATAATTATAGGGCATGCTGATGAGATGCGTATTCTCCCATATCTCATTTATGTAATATATGCATGCATTCCATGCTTGCAACTGTTTCTCTTTACGACTGCTAGTTTTGAAGGTAGTTGTCACATTGAACCTTTAAAACAAAAGAATCCAATACATGCTTTGCTAAATGTAAGAGAAAAATAAATTTTTTTTTATCTTTTTTCTGCATGTGAAATTACAATTTGCCAAGGGCTACTATTTTTTTTTACTAGATTAATTTTGACAAATGCAGGTACCTCTTGTAGCTTCAAATAGGATAGGGAAAGAGGTAATTGAGACCGAGCATGGGAATAGTGAGATTACGTTTTATAGAAACTCCTTTATAGCAGGTAATCCCGCTCTTCTCTTTTCTTCGCATAAAATATCCGACTATGAAAATGTTAGTCTTTTTAGCTGCAGGCATAGCTTAGTACTACTTGTCATTTTTTGGTTTAATCTTCTCTTTGATCTCTTTGATCAGGACCAACTGGAGAAATAATTGCACCTGCTGATGATAAACATGAAATCGTTCTTGTTGCTCAATTTGATTTGGACAAGATCAAATCCCAGAGACATTGTTGGGGGTATTTCGCGACTGGCACCTGGAGCTATATAAGGTGTGGTGCACGAAATTGCAATCACACTTTTGCGATCCCGCATAACTAACCAGCAAGTGCACTGGGTCGTCCAAGTAATACCTTACGTGAGTAAGGGTCGATCCCACGGAGATTGTCGGCGTGAAGCAAGCTATGGTTATCTTGTAACTCTTAGTCAGGATATCAATAATTATCAGGGTTGATTGTAAAAAGCAAAAGAACATGAAATAAGTACTTGTTTTGCAGTAATGGGGAATAGGTTGAGGTTTTGGAGATGCTCTATCTTCTGAACCTCTGCTTTCTTACTGTCTTCTTCTTCAAGCACGCTAGGCTCCTTCCATGGCAAGCTGTATGTAGGGTTTCACTGTTGTCAATGGCTACCTCCCATCCTCTCAGTGAAAATGTTCAACGCGCTCTGTCACAGCACGGCTAATCATCTGTCGGTTCTCAATCGGGTTGGAATAGAATCCAGTGATTCTTTTGCGTCCGTCACTAACGCCCAGCCCTCAGGAGTTTGAAGCTCGTCACAGTCATTCAATCTTTGAATCCTACTCAGAATACCACAGACAAGGTTTAGACCTTCCGGATTCTCTTGAATGCCTCCATCAATTCTAGCTTATACCACGAAGATTCTAATTAAGGAATCCAAGAGATATCTACTCAATCTAAGGTAGAACGGAGGTGGTTGTCAGGCACACGTTCATAGTTGAGAATGATGATGAGTGTCACGGATCATCACATTCATCAGGTTTAAGAACAAGTGATATCTTAGAATGGAAGCAAGCATGATTGAATGAAAAAACAGTAGTAATTGCATTAATCCATCAAGACACAGCAGAGCTCCTCACCCCCAACCATGGGGTTTAGAGACTCATGCTGTAGAAGATACAATGAGAAACGTGTAAAGTGTCATGAGGTAAAGATACAATGTCAAAAAGATCCTATTAATAGTGAACTAGTAACCTAGGGTATACAGAAATGAGTAAATGATGTAAAAATCCACTTCCGGGGTCCACTTGGTGTGTGCTGGGGTGAGCATTGAAGCTTTCATGTGTAGAGACTTTTTTGGAGTTAAACGCCAGCTTTTATGCCAGTTTGGGCGTTTAACTCAAATTTTTGTGCCAGTTCCGGCGTTAAACGCCGGGAATTCTGAAGCTGATTTGTAACGCCGGTTTGGGCCATCAAATCTCGGGCAAAGTATGGACTATTATATATTGTTGGAAAGCCCAGGATGTCTACTTTCCAACGCCGTTAAGAGCGCGCCAATTGGACTTCTGTAGCTCCAGAAAATCCACTTCGAGTGTAGGGAGGTCAGAATCCAACAGCATCTGCAGTCCTTTTCAGTCTCTGAATCAGATTTTTGCTCAGGATCCTCAATTTCATCCAGAAAATACCTGAAATCACAGAAAAATACACAAACTCATAGTAAAGTCCAGAAAAGTGAATTTTAACTAAAAACTAATAAAAATATAATAAAAACTAACTAAAATATACTAAAAACAATGCCAAAAAGCGTATAAATTATCCGCTCATCACAACACCAAACTTAAATTGTTGCTTGTCCCCAAGCAACTGAAAATCAAAATATAATAAAAAGAAGAGAATATACTATAGACTCCAAAATATCAAAGAAACTTAGCTCCAATTAGATGAGCAGGACTAGTAGCTTTTTGCTTCTGAATAGTTTTGGCATCTCACTTTATCCTTTGAGGTTTAGAATGATTGGCATCTATAGGAACTCAGAACTCAGATAGTGTTATTGATTCTCCTAGTGAAGTATGATGATTCTTGAACATAGCTACTTTATGAGCCTTGGCTGTGGCCCAAAGCACTCTGTCTTCCAGTATTACCACCGGATACATACATGCCACAGACACATACTTGGGTGAACCTTTTCAGATTGTGACTCAGCTTTGCTAGAGTCCCCAATTAGAGGTGTCCAGGGTTCTTAAGCACACTCTTTTTGCCTTGGATCACAACTTTATTATTATTATTATTATTATTATTGTTATTATTATTATTTTGTATTCACTGCTTTTTCTTGCTTCAAGAATCAATTTGATGATTTTTCAGATCCTCAATAACACTTCTCCTTTTCCATCATTCTTTCAAGAGCCAACAATTTTAACATTCTTAAAACAACAAATTCAAAAGACATATGCACTGTTCAAGCATTCATTCAGAAAACAAAAAGTATTGTCACCACATCAAACTAATTCAACTAGTTTTAAAGTTGAATTCGAAATCCTGTACTTCTTGTTCTTTTGTGATTAGAGCATTTTTCATTTAAGAGAGGTGATGGACTAATAGGACATTCATAGCTTTAAGACATGAACCTTAAATTTTTATTAATCATGAATTAAGAACAAGACTCAAAAATAGATATAAGATAAGACTAATAGTAATAGAAAACAAAAATTTAAATGGACTCCTAATGATAGAGGTTATCACAGAGTTAGGACTCAACAACCTTGATTTTGAGAAGTGGATGCTCCCTCAACTTGTGGGGTATCTGACCCTTCAAGGGAGAGCTTTTGGCGCTTCAACTCCTGTAGCTCACGCCCCTGCTTCTCTTGTTCCTTCAGTAATTTGCAGAGCATGCAGTTTTGATTCTGCTGTTCTTCCTTAATTTGTTCCATAGCTTCTTGGAGCTTGGCAACAGATGCTTCTAGACGAGTCCAGTAGTCAATTTCAAGAAGTTCAGGGAGGAACTCCTGCGCCCTCCTTTTGATAGAGTTATCTTACATTTATCCTTCCATTGACCTCTTGGTGATTGGGTGCTCAATTGGGATGAATTCATCTACTCCCATCCTCACCCCAGCATCTTTACATAGCAAAGAGATTAAGCTTGGGTAAGCCAGTTTGGCTTCAGTGGAGTTCTTGTTTGCAATCTTGAAAATCTCACAAGCAATCAGATGATGAATCTCCACTTCTTTTCCCAGCATAATACAATGAATCATCACTGCTCTCTTGATAGTAACCTCAGAACGGTTACTAGTGGGCAAGATAGAATGCCCTATGAAGTCCAACCAGCCTCTTGCAACTGGTTTGAGATCTCCCCTCTTGAGTTGGTTTGGGACACCTTTTGAATTGGTCATCCACTTGGTTCCAGGGAGGCATATGTCCTCTATAACTTGATCCAACCCCTTATTTACTCTCACCATTCTCCTATTAAAGGATTCAGGATCATCTTGTAGTTGAGGTAATTTGAAGACCTCTCTGATTTTGTCCAGATGGAAGCAAATAATTCTCCCTCTGACCATGGTTCTGTAGGTATGAAAAGCAGTTCCAGTCATTCTCTGCTTATCTGTCAGCCACAGATTTGAGTAGAATTCCTGAACCATATTTCTCCCAACCTTTGTCTCAGGGTTGGTTAGAACTTCCCATCCTCTGTTTTGAATTTGCTCTTGGATCTCCGGATATTCATCTTCTTTCAGATCAAATTTAACTTCCGGGATCACTGACCTTAGACCCATTATTTTGTGGTAATGGTCTGCATGTTCTTTGGTTAAGAACTTCTCTTGACTCCAAAGGTCTTTTGGAGCATTCTCTTTCTTGCCTCTTGAGTTGGTTTGTTTTCCTTTGGGGGCCATGATCTTGATGAGCCTTAACTTAGTGATCACGGAAAAACACACCAAACTTAGAGGTTTGCTTGTCCTCAAGCAAAAGAAAGGAAAGAGGAGAGAGAGGAGGAGGGCAAATTCGAATGGTGGGGAAGGGGGGTGTGGCCGAACATATATTTATAAGGAAGGGAGAGAGAGTTCGAAAATTTTGAAGGAGATTTGAGAAGATATGGAAAGAAATTGAGAGATATTTGAGTTTTTTGAAGAAGATTTGGAAAGGATTTGAAAGAGATTTGGAGAATGATTTGAAAATTGAAAATTTGAAGGTGAATGATGAAAGTTTGAAGTGTATTTATGTAGGAAATTATGGGTCAAAACAGGAAAGTTTGAAAAAATTTAAAATGAAAAGCAAAATCTCTATCTCCCACCTTTCTGGTGTTAAACGCCCAGAATGGTATCCATTCTGGCGTTTAACGCCCAAATGTTGGCCAATTTGGGCGTTTAACGCCCAGCCAGGTACCCTGGCTGGCGTTAAACGCCAGAAACCCCTTCATCACTGGGCGTTTTGCTAAACGCCCAGGATGTTGCGCACCGAGCGTTAAACGCCCAGAATGGTGCCATTCTGGCGTTTAACGCCCAGAATGGTGCCATTCTGGCGTTTAACGCCCAGAATGGTGCCCATTCTGGCGTTTAACACCCAAAATGGCACCTTTACTAGCGTTAAACGCCCAGAATGGTGCCCATTCTGACGTTTAACGCCCAAAGTACCCTTTACTGGCATTTTTTCGCCAGCAAGCTCCTTTTCTCTGCTTTTTGCACTGAATCCTTCTGTAACTCTGTGAATTCCTTCAATTTTGATGATTTCCCTTTGAGAATATGTATCAAACTTTGATTAAACAAAATAGATAACCTGCTAATGACTGGGTTGCCTCCCAGTAAGCGCTTCTTTAATGTCTTTAGCTCGACCTTCACTGAGAATCATTCAAGCCTCAGTTTTGAGCATTCTTGCTCAAAATTGCTTTCAAGATAATGCTTGATCCTCTGTCCATTAACAATGAACTTTTTGTCAGAATCAGTATCCTGAAGCTCAACATATCCATATGGTGACACTCCTGTAATCACATATGGACCCCTCCACCGGGATTTAAGTTTTCCTGGGAACAGTCTGAGCCTAGAGTTGAAGAGCAGAACTTTTTGTCCTGGCTCAAAGACTCTGGATGACAACTTCTTGTCATGCCACTTCTTTGCCTTTTTCTTATAAATTTTTGCATTTTCAAAGGCACTAAGTCTAAATTCATCTAGCTCATTTAGCTGGAGCAATCTTTTTTCACCAGCTAACTTAGCATCCAAGTTAGGAATCTGGTTGCCCAGTAGGCTTTATGTTCCAGTTCCACGGGCAGATGACAGGCCTTGCTATACACAAGTTGGTATGGAGAGGTTCCTATTGGAGTCTTGAATGCTGTTCTGTATGTCCACAGGGCATCATCCAAGCTCTTTGCCCAATCCTTTCTACGGGCAGTTACAGTCCATTCTAGGATTCTTTTTAGCTCTATGTTAGAGACTTCAGCTTGCCCATTTGTCTGTGGATGATATGGGGTTGCCACTTTGTGGCTAATTCCATATCGGACCATAGCAGAGTACAGCTGTTTGTTGCAGAAATGAGTGCCCCCATCACTGATTAGTACTCTGGGAACACCAAACCTGCTGAAGATGTGTTTCTGGAGGAATTTCAGCACAGTCTTAGTATCATTAGTGGGTGTAGCAATTGCTTCTACCCATTTAGATACATAGTCCACTGCCACCAGAATGTAAGTGTTTGAGTATGATGGTGGGAATGGACCCATAAAGTCAATACCCCATACATCAAACAATTCAATCTCTAAGATCCCTTGTTGAGGCATGGCGTATCCATAAGGCAAGTTACCAGCTCATTGGCAACTGTCACAGTTACGCACAAACTCTCGGGCATCTCTATAGAGAGTAGGCCAGTAGAAACCACATTGGAGGACCTTTGTGGTTGTTCGCTCACTTCTGAAATGTCTCCCATACTGTGATCCGTGGCAGTGCCATAGGATCCTTTGTGCTTCCTCTCTGGGTACACATCTGCGGATCATTTCGTCTGCACATCTCTTAAAGAGATATGGCTCATCCCATAGGTAGTACTTGGCATCTGAAATTAATTTCTTTCTTTGCACTCTGCTCTACTCCTGGGGTATGAACCTCACAGCTTTGTAGTTTGCAATATCTGCAAACAATGGAGCTTTCTAAATGGCAAAAAGTTGCTCATCTGGGAAGGTCTCAGAGATCTCAGTAGAAGGGAGGGACGCCCCAGCTACTGGTTCTATTCGGGACAGATGATCAGCTACTTGGTTCTCTGTCCCTTTTCTGTCTCTTATTTCTATATCAAACTCTTGCAGAAGCAACACCCATCTTATGAGCTTGGGCTTTGAATCCTGCTTTGTGAGTAAGTACTTAAGAGCAGCATGATCAGTGTACACAATCACCTTTGATCCTACTAAATAGGATCTAAACTTGTCAATGGCATAGACCACTGCAAGTAACTCTTTTTCTGTGGTTGTGTAATTCTTCTGTGCATCATTTAGAACACGGCTGGCATAATAAATGACGTGCAGAAGCTTGTTATGCCTCTGTCCTAACACTGCACCAATGGCATGGTCACTGGCATCACACATTAGTTCGAATGGCAATGTCCAGTCTGGTGCAGAGATGACTGGTGCTGTGACCAGCTTGGCTTTCAGGGTCTCAAATGCCTGCAGACACTGTGTGTCAAACACAAATGGTGTGTCAGCAGCTAGCAGATTGCTCAGAGGTTTTACAATTTTCGAAAAATCCTTTATAAACCTTCTGTAGAATCCTGCATGTCCCAGAAAGCTTCTGATTGCCTTAACATTGGCAGGTGGTGGTAATTTTTCAATTACCTCTACCTTTGCCTTATCCACCTCTATTCCCTTGCTTGAAATTTTGTGCCCAAGGACAATTCTTTCAGTCACCATAAAGTGACATTTCTCCCAGTTTAAAACCAGGTTAGTCTCTTGGCACCTTTTCAGAACAAGTGCTAGGTGGTTAAGACAGGAGCTGAATGATTCTCCATATACTAAGAAGTCATCCATGAAGACTTCCAGGAATTTCTCCACCATATCAGAGAAGATGGATAGCATGCATCTCTGAAAAGTTGCAGGAGCATTACACAGACCAAAAGGCATTCTCCTATAGGCAAACACGCCAGAAGGGCAAGTGAATGCTGTTTTCTCTTGGTCTTGAGGATCTACTGCAATTTAGTTGTAACCTGAATAGCCATCCAAAAACCAGTAATAATCATGACCAGCTAGTCTTTCTAGCATTTGGTCTATGAATGGTAAAGGAAAATGATCCTTTCTGGTGGCTGTATTGAGCCTTCTGTAGTCAATACACATACGCCACCCTGTAAATGTTCTTGTAGGAACCAGTTCATTTTTTTCATTATGAACCACTGTCATGCCTCCCTTCTTGGGGACAACTTGGACAGGGTTCACCCAGGGGCTATCAGAAATAGGATAAATAATCCCAGCCTCTAGTAATTTAGTGTCCTCTTTCTGCACCACCTCCTTCATGGTTGGATTTAGCCGTCTTTGTGGTTGAACCACTGGTCTGGCATTATCCTCCAGTAGGATCTTGTGCATGCATCTTGCTGGGCTAATGCCCTTAAGATCACTTATGGACCACCCAAGAGCTGTCTTGTGTGTCCTTAGCACTTGAATCAGTGCTTCCTCTTCCTGTGGATTTAAAGCAGAGCTTATGATCACTGGAAAAGTGTCACCCTCTCCCAGAAATGCATATTTTAGGGATGGTGGTAGTGGTTTGAGCTCAGGTTTGGGAGGCTTTGATAGCTACGATTTTAGGAAATTGCACGATCGGCAAAAATTCCTTCCGGCAAGTGCACCGGTTATCGTCAAGTAAAAACTCACAATAGAGTGAGGTCGAATCCCACAAGGATTGGTTGAGTGAGCAATTCGGATTAGAAGTGTGTTCTAGTTGAGCGGAATCAAGATTTAGATGAGAATTGCGGAATGTAAATTGGCGGAAACGTAAATGGCAAGAAATTGAAATTGCGGAATCTTAAATTGCATGAATTAAAGAGCGAGAAGCTAAATTGCTGAAATTAAAAAGGGATCGGGGTGATTGCATGAATTTAATTGCAGAATGTAAAGAGAAAGTGGTAGATCAGAAATGGGGAATTCATTGGGTTTCAGGAGATATTGAGATCTCCGAATCAAAACATTTTTATCCCTTCCTCAACCAATGCGTTCATTGAATTTTGCTTGGCAATCTTATATGATTGGATCCCAATCCCTTGGCTCACCAATTCTCTCTAAAAACAAACAAATTCCCAATCCCTTGGTTTAAATGTTCATAAGAAGAGATGATGCTCGATCACTGATTATACCACACAGTTTCATGAACCACAATTTGGTAGGATTACATGTCACAATATCCATCCAAACCCCAATCCAATTCACTGTGAGAAAGCTTCTCTAGCATGAATCCTCCATTCCTTTCCCAAGGTTCCGAAGGATTCCAATTATGGATAGTTTCTTTCCCAAGACAACTAACCAATGGAATTAGATCGAGAAGATTTCTAACAAAATTCAAGAGAAAAGATTGAAGAAGAAGATAAAAACTATTATTGATTCATTGAATTACAATAGAGCTCCCTAACCCAATGAAAGGGGTTTAGTGAGTCATAGCTCTGAATTCAATTACAAAAGTATGAAAACTAGAAAAATGATCAAAAGTTTTCCGATTTCTCCCTCAAACTTAAATTCTATCCTATTTATACACTTTCTAAATTGAGCTTCTGTTGTGTTTCTTGGGCTTTGAGGCCTTTTCCTGATTTCCTTTTGCCTTGGGTTTATGATCCATAATCCTGATGAGGCTGCTGATCCAATTCTGTAACATTCATTGAGCCAACTTAGTGAAAATCAAGTAATGACACATGACTCAACAAATTGAGATTCCAGACTCATCAATTCTTCAGGCCCAATCCCATAAACCATGATATTCAATTGGGTTTCATACCAGAGTATATTTAAGTTAATATTTGTGCTCAAATGCTAACTTAAACTGCAATATTCTTGGCCCAGAAACCTTTTCAAATAGTGGCGTTTAAGTTGCAGTTTAAGCTTAAACTGCAACTTAAACGTTGGACACTCCTGGAGGTGATATGAGTCGAACACGTTTAAGCTTCAGTTTAAGGTTAAACTGAAGCTTAAACGTGGAAATGAAAGAAGGCAACCCTGGAGTGTGGAATTGTCGAACACGTTTAAGCTTCAGTTTAAGGTTAAACTGAAGCTTAAACGTGGAAATGGAGGAAAGCCATCCTGGAGGGTAAAGGTCGAACACGTTTAAGCTCCAGTTTAAGCTTAAACTGGAGCTTAAACGTGGAAATGCAAAACGCAACCCTGGAGGAGAATGGTCGAACACGTTTAAGCTTCAGTTTAAGGTTAAACTGAAGCTTAAACGTGGAAATGAGAAAGCAACCCTGGAGGAGAAAAAATAGTCGAACACGTTTAAGCTCCAGTTTAAGCTTAAACTGGAGCTTAAACGTGGGAATGCTCCCTGGTGCATTTCTCAATTCTGGCGTTTAACTTCCAGTTTAAGGTTAAACTGGAAGTTAAACGCCACTTTCAGCTTTCATCATTTTGGCGTTTAAGCTCCAGTTTAAGCTTAAACTAGAGCTTAAACTCCACATGTGATATTCAAGCTTCCTTTATTGATTTTGTTGCTTCCTTGCCTAGCCTCTTCTTCCCTGAAATCATCCAAACAACTGCATCAAAGTCTTGCAAAATTTCATGAGAAATCTTTCATTCATAGCATTCAAGTAATATAACTAAAAACTCATGAAATTTGCATCAAAATCATACTGTTTGGATGGTTTATTGCTTTGTTATTCATTTAACCATTCTTGGTTACTTTAAGCTCAAGAAAATGCATAAAACAACTAAAACTAACAGAAAAATGCTAGTGAAACTAGCCTAGATGCCTTGGCATCACAACACCAAACTTAATACTTGCTTGTCCCTAAGCAAGTCCTGAGTTATTTGAGAAGAAAGTATGAAACAGAAAGCAATTACATTGGCTATATTAGTAAGCACTTGAAGTTCATCAGAAGGGTTTTATGCAGAAAGTTGCAGCATCACTTTTTCATTCTTATCAGGTAAGATTATCACTTTTGCATTGCATCCATCAAACACTGCTATGGCCTCTTGTTATTTTTATGTCCTTGGCACTTTTCTCTTCTTTGTTTTTCTTTTTCTTAGAGCTCCTTTGCTCCTTGTTTGCTCAGTGTCATGTGTTGCACAAGCCTTTGGCATTTTCTTTTTCTTATCAGTGCACTACACATATCCACTACATGCATTTTAGTTCACATTTCTTCTTAAGACATTGGTGCCCAGCACCTCTTTGTGTGACTAAATGTTTTGTATTTAGGTTGCTCTTGATAATGGACTTTTGGTTGATAATCCCGGGTTAGTTAACCCAAGTTACCAAGTGTTGAAACACTCCTCAGAACCTATTCATCCAAGCATATCCTTAATACATAAACACCACAGGCATTTGTCTCAGAAGTTCAAACCATTGGTGCCTAGCTTATTTTCTCAATTTTTTTGCTTTTTGGTTGCCCTTTTTCAGTGGCTTTTTCTTCTTCTTTTTCTTTCTTTTTCATGGCCAAAGACATTTATTCATCAAGATCCATAGACAGTATTCAACTTCTACACAAAAATGATAATTCTACACTCAATTTCCAGTGATCTGACTCAACAATCAAGCATGCATACCACCACTTAATTCTACTTGATTTGTCACTAATTGAGCCAAGTTACTTTTGTTCAAACTTTTCTTTTATTTTTTTGGAAACAGAACAAGCATGGCAAGCATTTGTTTAAGAAGGTGAAGTTATATCCAAACATCTAGGCATTCACTTTATTCAAAGCAGTAAACCAACACTCATACTAAAAACTTCACATTCCAGAAAGATTCAACAATTACAGTTTAAACCAGAACAAGCATGCTTTTGTTTGCCTTTTAAAGAATGGTCAAGGAACAACACCACCTTGTGAAATTTCTTGTTTTCTCTTTGTTGCCAGGAAACAATTTGATTTCTCCTTCTTCTCCTAGTTGTTGCTTCATGTTCTTTCTAAGATCCTTGTTTCCTTTCCTGCAAAGAGTGATGAAGTTGCTTGCTTCTCAAGCACTTGAGTGGTTAGCTCAACTATGTATGGGCAAGTGTCTGAGTCTTAAGTTGGTGTGTGAACACCAAACTTAGTCTCCTACTTACTCCTCTGTTCTTTGAATCCTTGAATTCTCCTTGGAATGAAGTTGCTGCTAAGGATTTTAAGCATTTCTGTGATTGCTTAGAATGGTTGTTCCTTCATATAATTCAAAGGTTGTTGTGTTCAGTGATCTGTATGGTGGAACACCAAACTTAGAGTCACACATTCCCCTTTGAATTATTGATCCACGAATTCATTGTTTGGTGTGAAACACCAAACTTAATTCTTTGCAATGCACAGAAACTACTTCACCTTTTTATTGAAACAAATAAAAAAATAGCAAGGGAGTATTACCTCAGGTTGGGTTGCCTCCCAACAGCGCTTCTTTAACGTCATTAGCTTGACGGTCAGCTTCAGTTGAGGTGATATTTAACCTTGTCCTTCTCCTCCACATCTCCCAAGTAATGTTTGAGTCTTTGACCATTCACAGTGAAGGTTCGTTGTGACTTTTCTTCCATGATTTCTACTTGTCCATATTGGGAGACCTTGGTGACAAGGAATGGTCCAGACCACCTTGATTTTAGCTTCCCTGGAAATAGCTTCAGCCTAGAATTGTAGAGCAATACTTTTTGTCCCTCTTCAAATTTCCTTGGGGCTATGTTTGCTGTCATGCTTCTTCTTTGCTCTTTCTTTGTAAATTTTGGCATTCTCATAGCTCAGCTCTGAATTCTTCCAACTCTTGAATTTGCAACATCCTTCTTTCTCCAGCAGCTTTGCTGTCCAAGTTCAGAGTTCAAGGCCCAGAATGCCTTGTGCTCCAACTCCAGTGGCAAATGGCAAGCTTTCCATATACTAGTGGTAAGGGGACATTCCAATTGGTGTTTTGAAAGCTGTCATATATGCCCAAAGAGCATCATCTAGCTTAATCGACCAGTCCTTCCTTGAAGTTCCCACAGTCTTTTCCAGGATTCTTTTGAGTTCCCTATTAGATATTTCGGCTTGCCACTTGTCTGTGGATGGTATGGTGTGGCTACCTTGTGTTTGACTCCATATTTAGAAGCAATGCCTCTAATGGTTTGTTGCAGAAATGGCTTCCTCCATCACTGATGATTGCTCTTGGAACCCCAAAACGGCAAAAAATGTGTTTTCTGAGGAAGTTCATGACTACCTTATTATCATTGGTTGGAGTTGCTATTGCTTCAACCCATTTGGAGACATAGTCTACTGCCACAGAATGTAATTATTGAGTATGAGGTGGGAAAGGGTCCCATGAAATCTATCCCCCTACATCAAACAATTCAAGTTCCAGAATGAACTGTTGTGGCATTTCATTTCTTCTTGCAGGTTCCCCGCTTTCTGGCATTCATGGCAGTGCTTCACTAGTTCCTTTGCATCTTTGAAGATAGTGGGCCAATAAAAACCACACTGCAAAACCTTAGCTGCTGTTCTTTCTCCTGCAAATGTCCTCCATAAGTGGAGCCATGGCAGTCCCATAGACGTCCTTTCCTTCTCCTCTGATATGCATCTTCTGAGTATGCCATCGAACATTTTTTGAACAAGTATGGTTCGTCCAGATGAAGTATTTGGCATCATTTACAATTTCTTCCTTTGATGCTCCCAGTGGCCTTGAAGTTGCTATGTCTGCAAACCAGGGTGCTTTGTGAATTACCATGAGTTCATCAGGAAAGCACTCATTATATGTGTGCTTTGTGTGCTTCTTCTTCACATGGTATCCTTGATAAATGGTCTGCCACCTTGTTCTCTACACCCTTCTTGTCTCTGATTTCAATGTCAAATTCCTGCAACAAAAGAACCCATCTAATAAGTCTTGGTTTGGATTCTTGTTTAGCAAGTAAGTATTTTAAAGCTGAATGATCAGTGAAGACAATGACTTTAGATCCAATGATAGGCTAAATGTCAAATGCAAAGACTATTGCCAAGAGTTCTTTTTCAGTGGTTGTGTAATTCCTTTGGTTATCATTCAAGACTTTACTGGCATAATAAATCACATGTACTAAATTGTCTTTCCTTTGTCCTAATACTGCCCCAATAGCAAGGTCTGATGCATCACACATCAGTTCAAAAGGTAAGTTCCAATCAGGTGGGGCAATGATAGGTGCAGAGAAAAGTTTTTGCTTCAAAAGTTCATAGGCTAGCATGCAATTTTTATCAAATACAAAGGGTGTATCAGAGACAAGAGCAAGTTACTCAAAGGTTTGGCTACTTTAGAAAAGTCTCTAATAAACCTTCTGTAAAAGCCAGCGTGTCCCAGAAAACTCCTAACTGCCTTGACATTACTTGGTGGAGGTAGTTTTTCAATGAGTTCCACCTTAGCTCTGTCCACCTCAATGCCTCTATTAGAGATTTTGTGGCCAAGGACTATTCCTTCTGTGACCATGAAATGACACTTTTCCCAGTTTAATACTAGGTTGGTCTCTTGGCATCTCTTAAGCACCAAGGCAAGGTGGTGTAGGCAGCTAGGAAAAGAATCTCCAAACATAGAAAAATCATCCATGAAAACCTCAATAAATTTTTCAATCATGTCCGAAAAGATGGACAGCATGCATCTTTGGAAAGTGGCAGGTGCATTGCACAATCCAAAGGGCATGTGTCTATAAGCAAAAACTCCATATGGACAAACAAATGATGTTTTCTCTTGATCTCTTGGATCAACTACTATCTGATTATAGCCTGAGTATCCATCCAGAAAGCAATAGTAAGCATGTCCTGTAAGCCTTTCAAGCATCTGATCCATGAATGGGAGTGGGAAATGATCTTTTCTGGTGGCTTCATTGAGCTTCCTGTAGTCTATGCACATCCTCCACCCAGTGACAGTTCTTGTGGGTATGAGTTTGTTCCTCTCATTTGGCACCACAGTTATGCCACCTTTCTTGGGAACTACATGGATGGGACTAACCCATGGGCTATCAGAAATGGGGTAGATTACCCCTGCCTGCCATAACTTCATGACCTCCTTTTGTACCACTTCTTTCATGACAGGATTCAATCTTCTCTGAGCTTGAATGGAAGGTCTAGCATCCTCTTCTAACAAGATTTTATGCAAGCATATGGATGAACTTATCCCCTTCAAATCAGCTAGGGTCCATCCAATGGCATCTTGATGAGTTTGTAGCACCTTGATCAATTCTTCTTCCTGTTCTTGGCTCAGGGCAGAGCTAATGATAACAGGATGGCTCTCATCACTACCCAAGTATGCATACTTGAGATTAGGGGGCAATGCTTTGAGCTCAGGTTTGGTGCTTCCTCTCTTCTTTCACTCTCTGGATGCTTGGCAGGTGTTGTTTCAGCAGCCTTGATGTCACTACTTCAATATCCTTGGTGAACTCCTCCTCTGCCACTTCCTTGTTGTTTCCTCAAAGGTTTCTTGTACAATGTCCACTACATCCACCCTCATGCATTCCTTTAGTGATTCTGATGGATAGCTCATTGCCTTGAATACGTTAAACAATTGCTCATCATGTAGTCTAAGAGTGAGTTCACCCTTTTGGACATCTATGATGGCTAGCAGTAGCCAGGAAGGGTCTTCCCAGGATTATCGAAGCTTTGGCTTCTTCCTCCATATCTAACACCACAAAATCAGCAGGAAATATAAAATCTCCCACTTTCACCAACAATCCTCAACTATCCCATGAGGGAATTTAAAAGTTCGATCTGCCAATTGGAGGGCCATTCTTGTTGGTTTGGCTTCCTCAATCTTCATTCTTCTCATCATTGTTAGAGACATCAAATTGATACTGGCCCCTAAGTCACACAAGGCCTTCTCCCCATGACTTCTCCTATGATGCAGGGGATTTGGAAACTGCCTGGACCTTCAATTTCTGAGGCAATTTGTGTTGATGGCACTGCATTCTTCAGTCAACAACACAGTTTCCTCATTTCTCCAGCTTCTCTTCTTGGTCATTAATTCCTTTAAGAATTTTGCATAGAGTGGCATTTGCTCTATTGCCTCAGCAAACGGAATGTTGATTTGAAGCTTCTTGAAAATCTCCAAAAATCTCGAGAATTGGCCATCCTTTTCACTTTTCATCAAACGTTGAGGATATGGTGCTTTGGGTGTATAAGGCTTCAGGACCTCTTTTTCTTTTTCTTTTGTTGCAGACGGTGTAGAAGATTGTCCCTGTTCCTTGTCTCTCACATTTTCTTTTGCTTCATCCTCTGTGGTTTCCTTTGAGATCTCCTTTAGCTTCTTTCCACTTCTGAGGGTTATGGCCTTACATTCTTCCCTTGCAATAGCCTTGGCAGCATGAGAACCGCTTGGCCCAGGGGTTTGCTTAGACAAATACCCAATTTGATTTTCTAACTTCTGGATGGCAGCTCCTTGGTTTTGCAAGTTAGAATTTACTTCTTCCTTAAAGGCTTTCAATTCGGTTATGTCTTGACCCATGGTTGCAAGCATTCTTTCTATCCTGTTTAATTGATCTCGAAATTGTTGGTTCGGATTAGGTTGGGCAGGTTGATTATTTTGGCCATGATATGGTGGTTGGGAGTAGGTGTTTTGTGTGGCTTGGTATGATCTTTGGTTGGAGTTGTAAGGTTTGTGGTTTTGTGGTTGGGTTTGCTGGTTTCCCCACCCAAAGTTTGGGTGGTTTTCCAGCCTGGGTTGTAAGTGTTGGAATGTGGATCATATGGTTGCCTTTGTTGATTTCCCACATAGTTGGCCTCTCCCAATCACCTCCTTCAGTGCTTACTTCCTCTTGATCTTGTGTGTGTATGCAGCCACTTGATTTGTTCCTAATTTCCTGGTGAGCTCTGCTAGTTGCTTGGCAAACACCTTGTTTTGGGCTGAATTGTATCAACATGGTTCAGCTCCATGACTCCCTTAGTGTTGTGTCTCTCTGAAGCATAGTAGTACTCATTCTCAGCCACTGTCTCAATCACTTCAATGGCTTCTTCCACAGTCTTCTTCCGTTCAATGAACCTCCTGAGGAATGGTCTACAGCCTTCCTTGATTCATAAGAAAATCCATCATAGAAAATATGCAATTGCACCCAGTTATGGAACATGTCTGGTGGGCATTTCCTTGTCAATCCTTGAACTCTCCCATGCCTCGTAGAGAGTTTCACCATCTTGTTGTCTAAAAGTCTGAACCTCTGATCGAAGCCTATTGACCTTTGTGGGGGGTAGAAACGTGCCAGAAACTTGCTTTCCACCTCATCCCAGGTTGTAGGCTCCCCCTTGGGAATGATTCCAGCCACTTAGCTGCCTTGTCCCTAAGTGAAAATGGGAACAAGAGCAGTTTATAGGCATCTTCCTGGACTCCATTGGACTTCACAGTGTCGCAAATTCTCAGGAATTTGTGAGATGTTGGTTTGGATCTTCATTAGCACTCCCACCAAATGAACAATGATTCTCCACCAGTGATATTAGCTGTGGTTTGAGTTCAAAATTGTTGGCCTGAATGGGTGGTTTTTGAATGCTACCACAATTCCCAGAGGTTGGTTTATGTATGAACCAAGAACCCTCCTCTCGGAATGGCATTGTTTCCATCAGCTCTCATGGTTGTGAACTTTCTATCCATGTTGAGATCTAGAGCTTCAAAATTGTCCTCAGATTCTCCTTCAGATTCTTCTTCTCCCAGTACTCTCTTCCCTCTTGCTTCCCTTCTAAGTTTATGAAGGGTCCTCTCTGGTTCGGTATGGATGAGTTGATGTCTCTCCTCCTACCTGTCATACAAGAACAGCACAGGCAACAAACAAGTGAAATACTCTTGGTTAATGGAAGAGTATGGTTAGAGCAGTTGAGGAATTAATTCAAATAGTTAGTGAGTCAGAGTTAGTTGCTTGAATTTAAAGGCATAAAAGAAAGCAAGTAACAGAGTGCAGAAATTAAAATTCAACAAGTAACTTGAACTGAATTAACAAAACAAGAAAATGCTCAATCTAGTTAACTTCCAATTTGAGAATTGTCAATCGAAAAACCTATCCCCGGCAACGGCGCCATAAACTTGATAGCTACGATTTTAGGAAATTGCACGATCGGCAAAAATTCCTTCCGGCAAGTGCACCGGTTATCGTCAAGTAAAAACTCACAATAGAGTGAGGTCGAATCCCACAAGGATTGGTTGAGTGAGCAATTCGGATTAGAAGTGTGTTCTAGTTGAGCGGAATCAAGATTTAGATGAGAATTGCAGAATGTAATAGCGGGAAAGTAAATGGCAAGAAATTGAAATTGCGGAATCTTAAATGCTGAATTAAAGCGAGAAGCTAAATTGCTGAAATTAAAAAGGGATCGGGGTTGCATGAATTTAATTGAGAATGTAAAGAGAAGTGGTAGATCAGAAATGGGGAATTCATTGGGTTCAGGAGATATTGAGATCTCCGAATCAAAACATTTTATCCCTTCCTCAACCAATGCATTCATTGAATTTTGCTTGGCAATCTTATATGATTGGATCCCAATCCTTGGCTCACCATTCTCTCTAAAAACAAACAAATTCCCAATCCCTTGGTTTAAATGTTCATAAGAAGAGATGATGCTCGATCACTGATTATACCACACAGTTTTCATGAACCACAATTTGGTAGGATTACATGTCACAATATCCATCCAAACCCCAATCACTGTGAGAAAGCTTCTCTAGCATGAATCCTCCATTCCTTTCCCAAGGTTCCGAAGGATTCCAATTATGGATAGTTCTTTCCCAAGACAACTAACCAATGGAATTAGATCGAGAAGCTTTCTAACAAAAAATTCAAGAGAAGATTGAAGAAGAAGAGAAAAACTATTATTGATTCATTGAATTACAATAGAGCTCCCTAACCCAATGAAAGGGGTTTAGTGAGTCATAGCTCTGAATTCAATTACACAAAGTATGAAAACTAGAAAATGATCAAAGTTTTCCGATTTCTCCCTCAAACTTAAATTCTATCCTATTTAACACTTTCTAAATTGAGCTTCTGTTGTGTTTCTTGGGCTTTGAGGCTTTCCTGATTTCCTTTTGCTTGGGTTTATGATCCATAATCTGATGAGGCTGCTGATCCAATTCTGTAACATTCATGAGCCAACTTAGTGATAATCAAGTAATGACACATGACTCAACAAATTGATTCCAGACTCATCAATTCTTCAGGCCCAATCCATAAACCATGATATTCAATTGGGTTTCATACCAGAGTATTTAAGTTAATTTGTGCTCAAATGCTAACTTAAACTGCAATATCTTGGCCCAGAAACCTTTTCAAATAGTGGCGTTTAAGTTGCAGTTTAAGCTTAAACTGCAACTAAACGTTGGACACTCCTGGAGGTATGAGTCGAACACGTTTAAGCTCAGTTTAAGGTTAAACTGAAGCTTAAACGTGGAAATGGAAGAAAGGCAACCCTGGAGTGGGTGTCGAACACGTTTAAGCTTGTTTAAGGTTAAACTGAAGCTTAAACGTGGAAATGAGAAAGCAACCCTGGAGGGTGGTCGAACACGTTTAAGCTCCAGTTTAAGCTTAAACTGGAGCTTAAACGTGGAAAGGAAAACGCAACCCTGGAGGAGAATGGTCGAACACGTTTAAGCTTCAGTTAAGGTTAAACTGAAGCTTAAACGTGAAAATGAGAAAGCAACCCTGGAGGAGAAAAAATAGTCGAACACGTTTAAGCTCCAGTTTAAGCTTAAACTGGAGCTTAAACATGGGAATGCTCCCTGGTGCATTTCTCAATTCTGGCGTTTAACTTCCAGTTTAAGGTTAAACTGGAAGTTAAACGCCACTTTCAGCTTTCATGATTTTGGCGTTTAAGCTCCAGTTTTAAGCTTAAACTGGAGCTTAAACTCCACATGTGATATTCAAGCTTCCTTTATTGATTTTGTTGCTTCCTTGCCTAGCCTCTTCTTCCCTGAAATCATCCAAACAACTGCATCAAAGTCTTGCAAAATTTCATGAGAAATCTTTCATTCATAGCATTCAAGTAATATAACTAAAAACTCATGAAATTTGCATCAAAATCATACTGTTTGGATGGTTCATTACTTTGTTATTCATTTAACCATTCTTGGTTACTTTAAGCTCAAGAAAATGCATAAAACAACTAAAACTAACAGAAAAATGCTAGTGAAACTAGCCTAAGATGCCTTGGCATCAGGCTTATCCTCTTCCTGAGGAATTTTCAAAAATTCTTTTGTTTTCTCTGGTTCTTCCTGATCAGGCTGAACATCCTTGAAGATATCCTCTAGCTCTGATTCTAGACTTTCAGTCATATTGATCTCTTCTACCAAAGAGTCAATAATGTCTGCGCTCATGCAGTCATCTGGTGTGTCTGGATGCTGCATAGCTTTTACAGCATTCAACTTGAACTCATCCTCATTGACTCTCAGGGTTACTTCCCCTTTTTGTACATCAATAAGAGTTCGTCCAGTTGCTAGGAAAGGTCTTCCTAGAATGAGAGTTGCACTCTTGTACTCCTCCATTTCCAACACTACAAAGTCAGTTGGAAAGGCGAATGGCCCAACCTTGACAATCATGTCCTCAATTATGCCTGATGGATATTTAATGGAGCCATCAGCAAGTTGGAGACATATCCGGGTTGGTTTGACTTCTTCAGTCAACCCAAGCTTTCTGATAGTGGATGCAGGTATTAGATTGATACTTGCTCCAAAATCACACAGGGCTGTCTTGGTGCAAGCACCTTCTAATGTGCATGGTATCATAAAGCTTCCTGGATCTTGAAGCTTTTCTGGTAAGCTTTTTTGAATGACTGCACTGCATTCTTCAGTGAGAAACACTTTTTCAGTTTCTCTCCAATCCTTCTTATGGCTTAAGATCTCTTTCATGAACTTAGCATAAGAAGGTATTTGCTCAAGTGCCTCTGCAAATGGAATCTTTATTTCAAGAGTCCTTAGATAGTCTACAAAGCGGGCAAATTGCTTATCCTGTTCCGCTTGCCGGAGTTTCTGAGGATAAGGCATCTTGGCTTTATATTCTTCAACCTTAGTTGCTGCAGGTTTATTCCTTACAGAGGTGGTTGGAGAAGCTTTTTTAGAGGGGTTACTATCAGCACTCTCAAGTGTCTAATTCCCCATTGGCGTTTGAACGCCAGGATTGGGTGAAGAATGGGCGTTTAACGCCAACTTTTCCCCCTTTTCTGGCGTTTGAACGCCAGAACTGGGCAGGGAATGGGCGTTTAACGCCAGCTTCCCCCCTCCCCTTTCTGGCGTTTGAACGCCAAGAGTATTCCTCTCTAGGCTCTTACTATCCTCAGAGGGATTTTGGACAGTGGTTTGGTTATCCTCTGTCAATTGTTCCTTTACTGGCTTTTTGCTACTTTGAGCAGTGTTATTCAATGTCTTCCCACTCCTCAGTTGAACTGCTTGGCATTCTTCTGTTATCTGTTTAGATAACTGCTGTTTTGCCTGATTCAACTGTGATTCTATGTTCTTGTTAGCAATTTTAGTTTCTTGGAGCATCTCTTTAAATTCTGCTAACTGTTTTGTCATCAGGTGTAATTGCTGATTAAGCTCAACCATCTGTTCTTGAGGATTAGGATCAGTGGCTACTACCATAACTTCTTCTTTTGTAGAGGACTCATTGCTAGAGTACAAATGTTGATTTCTAGCAACAGTATCAATAAGCTCTTGAGCCTCTTCAATCGTCTTCCTCATATGTATAGATCCACCAGCCGAGTGGTCTAGAGACATCTGAGCTTTTTCTGTAAGCCTATAGTAGAAGATGTCTAACTGTACCCACTCTGAAAACATTTCAGAGGGGCATTTTCTTAGCATACCTCTATACCTCTCCCAGGCATTATAAAGGGATTCATTATCCTCTTGTTTAAAGCCTTGGATGTCCAGCCTTAGCTGTGTCATCCTTTTTGGAGGGTAAAATTGATTCAGGAATTTGTCTGATAACTGTTTCCATGTCTTTATGCTTGCTGTAGGTTGGTTATTCAACCACCTCTTAGCTTGATCTTTTACAGCAAATGGAAACAGTAATAATCTGTAGACATCCTGATTCACCTCTTTATCACGTACTGTGTCAGCAATTTGTAAGAATTGTGCCAGAAACTCAGTAGGTTCTTCCTGTGGAAGACCGGAATACTGGCAATTTTGCTGCACCATGATAATGAGTTGAGGATTTAGCTCAAAGCTGCTTGCTTTAATGGGAGGTATACAGATGCTACTCCCATATGCAGCTGTAATGGGGTTAGCATATGACCCCAGAGTCCTTCTGGACTGTTCAATTCCACTTAGGTCCATGACGGAGAAAGGGAATATGATATGAATTCACAAGTAAAGTATTTTTTTTATTTGACTGAAAATAATAAAATAAAACAAATGGAAAATAAGATCAAATTTCGAAAACTAAAAGAAAATAAGATCAAAGCAAATTGAAAACTAAACCAATTAGTTAATTGAAAAGATTTTGGAATTAGCAATTGAAAATATATAATTGGAAATTATTTTGAAGAAGATTTGATTTTTGAAATGAGGAAAGAGAAAAACAACAAAATGACACCAAACTTAAAATTTTTAGAAAATCAACACACAAATTTTCAAAAATTTTAAAGGAAAGACACGAAGAAGACACCAAACTTAGAATTATTTTTAAAGAACAAGAAAGGACTAAGAACATGCAAATTCGAAAAATTAAAAGAAAACAAAAGCATGCAATTGACACCAAACTTAAAATATGAAACTAAACTCAAATAAAAGACTCTAAACCAACAAAAATAAAATAGTCCTAATCTAAGCAACAAGATAGACCGTCAGTTGTCCATACTCGGACAATCCCCGGCAACGGCGCCAAAAACTTGGTGCACGAAATTGCAATCACACTTTTGCAATCCCGCACAACTAACCAGCAAGTGCACTGGGTCGTCCAAGTAATACCTTACGTGAGTAAGGGTCGATCCCACGGAGATTGTCGGCTTGAAGCAAGCTATGGTTATCTTGTAACTCTTAGTCAGGATATCAATAATTATCACGGTTGATTGTAAAAAGTAAAAGAACATGAAATAAGTACTTGTTTTGCAGTAATGGGGAATAGGTTGAGGTTTTGGAGATGCTCTATCTTCTGAATCTCTGCTTTCCTATTGTCTTCTTCTTCAAGCACGCTAGGCTCCTTCCATGGCAAGCTGTATGTAGGGTTTCACCGTTGTCAATGGCAACCTCCCATCCTCTCAGTGAAAATGTTCAACGCGCTCTGTCACAGCACGGCTAATCATCTGTCGGTTCTCAATCGGGTTGGAATTGAATCCAGTGATTCTTTTGCGTCTGTCACTAACGCCCAGCCCTCAGGAGTTTGAAGTTCGTCACAGTCATTCAATCCTTGAATCCTACTCAGAATACCACAGACAAGGTTTAGACCTTCCGGATTCTCTTGAATGGCGCCATCAATTCTAGCTTTTACCACGAAGATTCTAATTAAGGAATCCAAGAGATATCTACTCAATCTAAGGTAGAATGGAGGTGGTTATCAGGCACACGTTCATAGTTGAGAATGATGATGAGTGTCACGGATCATCACATTCATCAGGTTTAAGAACAAGTGATATCTTAGAATGGAAGCAAGCATGATTGAATGAAAAAACAGTAGTAATTGCATTAATCCATCAAGACACAGCAGAGCTCCTCACCCCCAACCATGGGGTTTAGAGACTCATGCCGTAGAAGATACAACGAGAAACGTGTAAAGTGTCATGAGGTAAAGATACAATGTCAAAAAGATCCTATTAATAGTGAACTAGTAACCTAGGGTATACAGAAATGAGTAAATGACGTAAAAATCCACTTCCCGGGTCCACTTGGTGTGTGCTTGGGCTGAGCATTGAAGCTTTCATGTGTAGAGACTTTTTCTAGAGTTAAACGCCAGCTTTTATGCCAGTTTGGGCGTTTAACTCCAATTTTTGTGCCAGTTCCGGCGTTAAACGCATGGAATTCTGAAGCTGATTTGCAATGCCAATTTGGGCCATCAAATCTCGGATAAAGTATGGACTATTATACATTGCTGGAAAGCCCAGAATGTCTACTTTCCAACGCCGTTGAGAGCGCGTCAATTGGCCTTTTGTAGCTCCCGAAAATCCACTTCGAGTGCAGGAAGGTCAGAATCCAACAGCATCTGCAGTCCTTTTCAGTCTCGGAATCAGATTTTTGCTCAGGACCCTCAATTTCAGCCAGAAAATACCTGAAATCACAGAAAAACACACAAACTCATAGTAAAGTCCAGAAAAGTGAATTTTAACTAAAAACTAATAAAAATATAATAAAAACTAACTAAAATATACCAAAAACATACTAAAAACAATGCCAAAAAGCGTATAAATTATCCGCTCATCAAGTTGCTTTTAACATTTGATGACACCAATCCTATCCTATGATACATTAGCATTTCACTTTGTGATTGCTCAAGAATCATAATTAGAATGCTTTAAAATTTTACATGCTTCAAGAATACAAGAGTCACTCACAAGGAAAGCAAAGGAACAGCTTACAAAATATCATCTGTCAGATCAATGTAACTTAATAAATGTGGAACTTAAAATACTCGGTGAATAAATTATTCATTTGAATAATTTTGAGCGATGTATGAATAATTGAACATCATTCCGTGCAATTTTTCTATGAAATCTATTTTAACTGTTCCGAATTTGCTATTTATTGTAAGTGCATGTAAACGAATAAAAATAAATTTGAATCCATGCAAGAAATCAATTTTGACTTATTTATTTGAGTGAGATTTCTTATTTCATTCTTATTCTTTTTATTCTTTTTTTTTAACTTTAAAACTATATGTATCCAAGATTTTTTTTTTCCTCATACACTATGCCATCGTTTTTTTTCCTGTTAAAAAAAATTATAGAGAACTAACTTGTAGTTTGTCAATACTAACTAATTTTAGGGTTTAGTGTTTATAATTAAGGGTATAGAATTAATAGTTTATGATTCATGATTTAGAATTTAAGCGAAGCAAAATAATTAAAAAAAATTGACTAATGTTGACTTAAAAAATTAGTTACCTAGCATTACTCTTCAAAATTTTTTGTTTAGAAATGTAACTTGAATTATCGTCATAAAATCTGTGTTTATTGCCAAAATATTTTTATGTTTTTCATCACAAAATTGCTGTATTTATTGTCAATAATTACCTTTAAAAAATTTTTGGTTTATTATCACAAAATTTAGGTATCTATTATGAAAAAAATTGTTTGTTTTCTTTGTATTTCTCTTCAAAAATTTGTGTTTAACAAGTTTCTGTATTTATGGTCAAACAATTTATGTGTTTACTTCCTATATTACTCTTAAAATTTTTTTCTTTAAAAAAAACTTGTGTATATCATTACAAAATTTCTGTATCGTCAATAATTTTATATATTTGTTTTCTGTTTATAATTTGTGTTTTTCTTCAAAATTTTGTGCTTATTATTAAAATTTTTTTGTATCGTCAATCAATGAGTTTGCTTCCAATTCAAAATTGATATGTTTATGTATTTTGTGTAAAAAGATTTAAATATTTTTATTTCTTATACACATTTTTTATGTTTATCTTTTTTTATTTTTCACAATTTTTAACTAAAAAAAACACATAAAAAAAGAAAAAAATTTAAAAAGAAGAATAAAACAAAATGAGAAGAAGAAATATAAAAGTAGCCAAAGATGGAACACCTCCTTTGAGCCGCTTACACCGACCAAGTAATGGAGCCGTTTGATTTTCACCAGCTTGAGGAGATTGCATCTTGTAACAAGTTTTATTGGAAGAACTGATTTTTGTATTTTTTATTCTTTTCTCATGTTAGGCATGTTAGTGAAATTTTTAAATTTTTCATGTGATTGTCTAATTTTTCAAGAGACTGAATATGACTTTCTAGATAATATATAATATTATTATGAAGGAAAAGTATATGAAACCAAAAGATGACCAGCCAAAAAATAAACAAAATCACATTAATTTATATTTAAATTTTAATTAATTTAATTTTTATTAATTTTCAATATCTGTTATTAATTGCACACGAATTAAAATCACATTTTGACTATTATGGTTCAAAAAAAACTCTTGGGATCACGGAACAAGAAAATTAACCCCGAATCAAACTTCCTTTTCCCTTTGGTCAAGCCCGATTCAAACTTTAATTTATATTAATAATTATTTAAATTTTGAATTAAGTAAACCTAATTAAAATCTATAAAAGTCTTTCTCTTCTCTCTCTCACATTAACCTACCTACCTCCAACAATCACACACACAAATCTCTCTCTCTCACCAATGCTGCTGGAAGCGATGGCGACTTCCATGCTCTTCGTGACGCTCTCAACAAGCACATTCAAGACAACTGATTCAATACGAAATCCACCTTCGATCCCAGAGGGAGAGGTAGGTGCCGAGGTCAACGCCGACAAGTTTGGCGGCGGCGGAGAGGTCAGCGAGGACGTCCCCAGTGCCGGCCTTCCAGGGAGAGGAGCGGACAGAGTAGTTAGTGTATTGGGAAGGCCACAAGCAGAAACCGTCGTGGTGCTTGTCGGTGAGGATGACGCGGTTGAAGCCGTTGAGTTTGGCGAGGTGTATCTAGTGAGTGGCGTTGAGGTTAGTGGGGTTGAAGAGGGAAGAGTGTACGTGGCCGGAACCCCACTCTTGTTCGGTGAAGATGTTGAGACCGAAGTGGAAGAAGAGGAACATATGGCTCAACTGCCATTGGATCTGGAAGGCGTTTGGAAGGGGCAATATGGGAAGTGGCGGAGCCACTGGATAACAACAACAACAACATGGGAGTAATAGTCTATCTTCAAAAAATATTCATTTAATATGAAAAAAAACATCCTAATACTTAACAAAAGAAACATCCAATTATATTTTAGTAAAAATAATTAAATATCTATAAAATTTAAAAAATAAATATAAAATTCTTAAAGAAATAGAGATATTCACATTTGTAATACAAAAAAATTCAAAAAATATATAAAAGAACATCCATTTAGTATGAAAAAGAAACATTCTGATACTTAGCAGAAGAAACATCCATATATATTAACTCATAGAGATTTTGGATTTACTCAAAAATATTTGGCTGATTTTTTATTAATATCCTTTTGGTTCCTAGCATTACTCTATTATAAAATATCATATACATGGCATATTGGCATGTGACGTGTCAAATTTAAAAAAAAAAATTGAATCACCACTTTATTATTGATTTTAATTAAAAATTAGTCAATTAAATATTTTTATTGTAAATAATAATGATGGACGTTATTATGAACCAAAGAACAAGACCTTTTTATGACAATGATTTTGATATTTTTTATTTGCTAAATAATTAAATAAACTATTTGAAATATTTATAGTTTCATTTAAAATCTTACATGAAATAATAATAGACAATAGTCTTTAGATTAAGGTTTTTTTTTATTTAAATAAAAAATATATTATTTACCAGTTTAAACACAAAGACAAAAATATACCTATAGAAAAATATAAGTAATCAATAACTTTTTTGAATAATGTATGAATAATATGAATTAATAGGGTTAAAAGAGTAAATTAATCTTAAATTTAATTAGTAGCATTAAATTAAAATATAATATATTTTTATTTAATTGATAATTATTTATATTCTTCAAAATAATCATTATTTACCTAGTACTCTGTGTTGTCGCACCCATTAAATACCAAAATGGATTAGTTGGCAGAAAAAAATAGCATTTTCGCACAACATATCAACAAAAACGTGGGTAAAAATTTCAAATTCATTTTTAGATTTGAAGTCTGCGAAAACGAAATAGAAAGTTCGAATTCGATTTTTTATGCAATGCCTACAAAAATAAAAGCAGTAACACGTTTTTGCTTAAATAAAAAAGAAAGCCTTAGATTAGTGCTTCAAAGTACGGTGATGGTGATATTATATGTACATGCATTTTTTAACCAGCACAACAATATTTACACGTATCATAAATTTATTGATATAGTATATAATATTTTATACATAATACATAAATATTTATATACAACGCAGTATTAAAATTTTTTAAATAATACAATTTTTTATTAAAAATATATTTTATTTTTATTAGTTAAGTGAGTCAATAATTTATATATGTGGTCTTTTAAAAATTTTTATACTACATATTAAAATTTCTGTAATATAAATTAAAATTTTTTTATTATATACTAAAATTTATGTACTATATATATTGTGTTGGTTGGAGACAATATTTTAGATATGTAATTCTTTAAAAATTTTGATATTAAACACTAAATTTTTAGTGTTATAAACCAAAATTTTAATATTATATATTAAAATTTTTGTATTCTAATTTTTTGAATATATATATAAAAAGAAGATGAAGATAAGAAGCGCGAAGAAGCGCGTGCGACTCTAAAAGAACTTGGTTGAACTTTATTTAAAAAAGGATTTGACAATAATCTTTATTGCTTCATGTATGCTTTTTCTTAAATATATAATATAATATTGCTTTCAATTTTTGCATTAAATGAAATATAGTTAGTTAATCGAGTAAGCACTTAACATAATTCTGTCTATTTTTTTGAAAGACAAGATAATTTTTGTAACAAAAAAAAAAGTTTAACCCCTAATAAAATTATTTTAAAATAATATAATTCTTCTGTTAAATAATAATAGAAATTAGCTTAGCCCTTTTTATATTTCCAAATTAAAATAGGTAAGCCCCAAAACGAGGCAATTGTGGCGTCGCTCCACCATTTTAAACGTTATACAATTTTAGAATATTAACGGGAACAAAATTAATTTGCAACGATGTAGACATCAAAAAAGGAAATGAATGCTCTAATTTTTTTTTTAGAAAATATAGGTCCAATTCTATATGTAGCTAGGTGGTGCCAATTTTTCAAAAAATTTGGATTTTAAATTTTAAAGAATTAGGTTTGCTTTTAAAATACACGTGCTCTCCCATTCCACCCTTCACGTCGCAACATTCTTCTCCAACTCTTCTCACCTTGATGTCACGGCTCTATCTCCAACCCTTCTTGCCACGTCGCTGTTCCTTCGTAGTTCGTCTGTTGTCATCGGCCTACTGCGTCTCTCCTTCCCAACTCTTCTTGCAGCAACGCTACATCCTCTCCTCCAACCATGCTTGTTGCGAAGCCGCTCCCTCTTCCTCCATCTCCTCATGTCCTGTCGTGACGCCGCTCCCTTTTCTTCCATCATCTCAAAGTCATTTTCTTTGTTAGTTTTGGATGTTTTTTTACATGTTTTGGATGTATCTTTCTATCATGTTTCGGATTCATTTTTTTATATGTTTTAGAAGTTTTTAAAGGGCATCTTTTTTTTCAGGTTTTGAATTATTTTTAATAGTTTTAAATGTTTCTTTTCTTAGTTTTCGAATGTTCTTTTTTTAATAATTTTTAATGTCTTGTTTTGTTAGATTTTGAAGATTTTTTAAAATGATTTTGGATATCTTTTTTTTGAGATTTTGGATGTGTCTTTTTGTTACGTTTCAGATGTTTTTTTATTGGTGAATTCTATCCAACCCCTTCTAAAATAACATGTAAGTTACCCTTCATGATGTGTCACACTTTAATTGGTCATTATCTTAATCATAGTTGGGTTATTTTATAATTTATTATTTGAGATGGGTAATGGTATAATTTCTTAAAATATTAAAACTCTACCTCCGTTAATTGAAGCACATTTTTACTCCTCTATTATTTCTTTATCATGTAACTTCGGTCCTTCCAAACATCATCGACGTCGTTGCGATCTACTGCCCTCTCACGCAATCTCTTTCTTCAGTGCATCATCCCATGGCTCATAACTTTCCCGTTCTTCCAAGTATAACGAGAGCCGACGTCATTGTTATCTCCTATCCTTTCACTCGATCCCTCTTTCTGTCGTGGATCACTCCTTACTAACATAATTAATGGTTTTTTTGTGACTGAAATAAATTAAACAAAACAAACAAAACAAGGAACTGCTTAAATAGAGAGACAGTCCTGTTTAAGACTACTCTTAAACTCCTCCCAAAGTGAAAGAAGCTCCACATGCGAAAGTTGTAACTTCATCGCCATCTTTGCCATAGTATCTGCCACCGTATTTGCATCTCTCATAATCAAACGAAAGTCAACACGCCAATTCCAATGCATGATATCTCTTATTTTGAGCACCAATGGATCAATAAACCTAAAACCATCTTGAGTAACAAGATTAAATGCTTCCACAAAATCCGTCTCACAAATAACATCTCATTGACCCACATCCCAAGCTAAGAGATATCCTCTCCAAATAGCAAACAATTCTCCTTGAAGAATACTATTACTCTCAATCATTCCCAAACACCCCCTTTGCCAACTCCCTTTACAATCTCTAATAACACAAGCAAAACCAACACTATCACCCGAACCAAAAAACTAGCATCACAATTAATCTTAAAAGTACCAATGGATGGGAAATTCCAAAAATCATTTAGAGTAGAGGGAAGGGACATACATTGTAATTCAAAAATATTCCTAAGCTCCTTTTCTAAAGTTAATGCCAGACAAATCACTTTTTCCGGAGGCCAAGTTTCATGAGGATTAAAGATGTCATTATTCCTTACTCGCCATATCCACCAAAGTCCTGAAAAGAACTTGAATGGATGCTCTCTTCTATGATACAAGAACCAGTTCTTCATATCCAAAGGATGACAAGAAATATCCAACCTATGCCAGACAAGCTGAGCTTTTGGACAATCCCGAATACAATGTAAAATCGATTCCTGCTAGAAAGACATCTTGGACACCTATCCGATGATGACATCCCTCTTCTAAAGCGAAAACTTACAGTAGGAAGAGCCTCCTTAAGACACAACCAAGCCAAAAACTTATGCTTTTTCGGAACAAGCTGACGACAAAGCCAAAGCCAATTCTCCTGCTCCTCCCAACCAAACAGCTGCTTACACAACCACAAGTAACCATTGCGTGAGTCATAAACTTTGGCAGCAGACCCACACTAATACCAACCCACTTCCGGACCTGCTTGTTCATCTAGATTGTAAGAGAGAATATTACCTTTTAGATTTTGAGATAAAGGAGAATAAAGAGTATCCAAATGCCACCTACTAACCAACTAAATATCCTGTATCCGGAGATTCAAATAAGAAATGTGAACATAATCCATCTCATTAGATAACCGTCCTTCTCTCCTCCAGCTAGAAAACTAAAAATTATGGTTCAAATCTCCAATACACCAAGCAAACCCATCCTTCAACACTTTCCAAGCCTTGCAAAGACACCTCCAAATGGGAGAGTCCTTGTTCTTAGGATAACTAAAACAGTCGTATAGAGATGATCGGTATTTGGCATCCAACAATTGGACCCATAGCTTGTTTGGCTGCTGGAAAAAAGTCCAAACTAGCTTCCCAAGAAGAGAAATATTTACACAATAAGGATCTCTAATCCCCAAACCTCCATATTTTTTTGGAGTAACCAGTACCTTCCAACTAACAAGATTTAATCCTCTTCCATCAACTTGTCGTTTCCAAAGAGAATTCCTCATCATAGACTCCAATTTACTAATGATTCTTGTTCATACCCTGGGTCAAACTGTCCGACCCGGGATGTTCTACAAACAAAGCGACCGACCTCTTCAGGTCTGGACAAACCGACCTCCTCTCAAAGAGCTCGGCTAAATCGCAGGAAAGCCCAATAAAGGGCCCAAATAGAGGAACACGACCCCAATCCAAAGGCAGTCCAAGCCTATAGAGATAAGGGAGGTTCTCATGAAAGATAAAGATAAAGATAAAAGATAAGATAACTAACTTATCTTATCTGCAAAGGTCACTCTACACCATTATAAATACACTGGAGCACCCAGGTATAACTTATACACTGATTCTACTCAATACTTGCTTAATACCCTTGCTAACTTAAGCATCGGAGTCCCTTGCAAGTACCCCCTACCCTCCGGGGACGAAGGATCAGCACCACCACCAAGTCCATCAGATCGGACTCCACAGTTTTGATCAGCATAGAAGCTATCGTCCGAGATCGACCTACAGTTAGGTAACCCTCGAAACATTGGCGCTGTTGCCGGGGAACCCTGAAGTCATCCTATCACCATGGCGGACGACCATGACAATAACCACACCTCAGATTTAGAGGAAAGAACGCCGCACAAAAATATGGATACCACACCAAAAGATACTTCCCAAATCAACAACAAGAAGAACTCCCCAAACGAGGGAGCTATGGATGCATTTCAAGACCGGTTAAAACAACTTGAGGAAGAAGCCCTACGCCAACGAGAGGCCGAGAAGAACCTACAAAGGGAAATAAGGCGATGCCGGAAATTGGAGAACAAACTCCTAAAACTTGAGGCCAATGTCAAGACGAAAGCCAGCCGATCCACTCCCGAAGATAGCAACCGCAAGGAGCAAGATCCATTCACCAAGGAGATCATGAAGACGAAAATCTCAAAGGACTTTAAACTCCCAGACATGACCTTATACGACGGCACTACAGATCCCAGCCATCATCTCAGCAACTTCAGAAGCAGAATGTATCTCACCGACGCCTCATATGCAGTTCGTTGCAAAGCCTTTCTAACTACTTTAACAAAAACAGCAATTAGATGGTTCGACAACCTCCCTCCTAGGTCCATCTCAAGTTTCGACGACATGGCTAAGAAATTCCTGTCCAGATTCTCCATCCAAAAGGACAAAGCTAAACATGCTCCGAGCTTATTGGGAATCAGACAAGGAGAACGGGAAACCCTGCATAACTACATGGAGAGATTCAACAAGACATGCATGGATATACAGAACCTGCCAACAAAGCCACTATTATGGGCCTCATTAATGGCTTGCGAGAAGGGCCCTTTAGTCCATCTATATCAAAGAAGTACCCCACATCTCTGAATGAGGTGCAGGAACGAGCGGAAAAGTACATCAACATGGAGGAAAACTCCCGATTAGGAGAAACCTCAAAGGCCGGGTTTACCCCCCAGGATAAAGACAAAGATTCCAGAAAGAAGGAAGATCGACATGGAGAGAAAATAAAAAAATACCACAATTACACCCCTCTTCGGGTGTCTCTTGTGGATGTATACAGAGAGGTTTGTAACACGGAAAAAATACCACCAGCTCGACCTCTCAAAGGTAAAAAAGGAGGAGGAAACCGGGCTGAATATTGTGAATACCATCGGATCCGCGGGCACTCCACCAATGAGTGTTTCGACTTAAAAAATGTCATAGAAAATCTCGTACGAGAAGGAAAGCTAGATCGATATCTGGCCACCCATGATGATGAACAAAGAAAAAGAAGAAGAGCAGAAGATGTCGGACCAACCGCGCGATCATCTTGAATGCCAGAAAGACATGTCCACATGATACACGGCGGATTTGTCGGGGGAGGAACCTCCAAATCATCTCGCAAAAGACATCTCAAAGACGTATATCACATCGCAGGAAAGGAGGAAGCACCCGACATCCCGTCGATCACTTTTACCAAAGAAGACGCATCCGGCGTCGCATCAGGGCATGACGACCCCATGGTCATCACTATTATACTAGCAAACACAAATCTTCACCGCACGTTGATAGACCAAGGGAGCTCCGCCGATATCTTATTCAAAACTGCTTTCGACAAACTCGGCTTGGAAGAAAAAGAACTTAGAGCATATCCGGACAGCCTGTTCGGGCTATGAGATACCCTAGTTCAACCGATGGGATACATCTCGCTCTGCACAACTTTCGGAAAAGGAAGTCAGTCAAGAACACTCGAAATAGATTATATTGTAGTCGACGTAAGTTCAACTTACAATGCCCTAATAGGTCGGACAACGTTAAATCAGCTCGGCGCAATAGTCTCGACTTCGCATCTATGCATGAAGTTTCCAACTGCAGGAGGAATAGCCACGATAAAGGCAGATCAGAAGATGGCGCACCGCTGTTACAACGAAAGTCTAAACCTCAGAGGCAGAGGAGAAGAATTCCACACAATTGAGCTCGGTGGAGTTCAGAGGCGGGAGGAGCTCCGCCCACAACCTGAAGGAGAAATAGAGAAAATCCAGATCGGGGACACCCTGAACCAAACAACCAACATCGGTACACTCTTAAAAGGAGACATAAAAGAATCACTCATACAGTTTCTACGAGACAACGCCGACCTCTTTGCGTGGAAGGCCGCAGACATGCCAGGCATAGATCCCAAACTAATGTGCCACAAGCTAGTAGTCTACCCAAGATCTCGGCCGGTACAACAAAGGCATAGAAAGCTAGAACTAGAACGCTCTCAAGCCGTGGAAGAACAGGTACGAGCTCTACTGGAGGTAGGTTTCATAAGAGAAGTCAAATACCCGCTATGGCTTGCTAATATCGTATTGGTAAAAAAGTCAAACGGGAAGTGGAGAATGTGCACTGACTATACCGATCTCAACAAAGCCTGCCAGAAAGATCCTTATCTGCTCCCAAACATCGACGCTCTGGTAGATGCCTCCTCCGGATATAAATACCTTTTCTTCATGGATGCATACTCGGGATATAACCAAATCCCAATGTACCCACCCGACCAAGAAAAAACCTCATTCGTAACCCCAAAGGCAAATTACTGCTACATTGGTATGCCCTTCGGTCTTAAAAACCCAGGAGCCACTTACCAAAGATTAATGAACAAAGTTTTTTTGGATCACATCGGAAAGATCATGGAGGTCTACGTAGACGACATGCTAGTGAAGACGCAAAACGAAGAGATGTTATTATCCGACCTAACACAAGTATTCAACACCATAAGACGACACAGCATTCGACTCAATCCCGCAAAATGTACCTTCGCAGTAGAAGCTGGTAAATTCTTAGGTTTTTTGATCACACAGAGAGGAATCAAGGCAAACCTGGACAAGTGCAGGGCCGTACTCAACATGAAAAGTACGACTTGTATCAAAGAGGTACAACAACTCAACAGGAGGTTGGCAGCCTTGTCCAGATTCCTAGCTGGATCAAAAAATGATCTCTCCCCTTCTACGCTACTCTAAGGAAGGGAAAGGAGTTTGAATGGACAACATAATGCGAGCAAGCCTTCCAAGACTTCAAAAAATTCCTGGGACGGCCACCTATATTAAGTCGGCCACGGGAAGGAGAACCACTCATATTGTACCTCGCGGTGGGAAATCGGGCAATAGCCTCAGCACTGGTCCGAGAAGACAACAGCGGGCAACAACCCATATACTTTATCAGCAAAGCATTACATGGATCCGAGCTGAACTACCAGAAAATAGAAAAGTTTGCTTACGCTCTCATAATAACATCTCGACGACTTCGCCCATATTTTCAGTCTCACACCATTAAAGTTCGGACCAACCAGCCCATAAAAGGGATCTTACAGAAAACAGACTTGGCAGGCAGAATCTTGCAATAGGCAGTCGAGTTGTCCGAATTCGACCTTCAATACGAAGCTCGGACGGCCATCAAATCTCAATATTTAGCCGACTTCATTGTGGAATTTACGGACACACCGGAAATCCCCATAGAATGAAATCTATATGTGGATGGATCCTTAAATAAAATGGGAAGTGGCGCAGGCGTAATAATTGAAAGTGACCAGGGAACCCAAATCGAACTCTTCCTCAAATTCGGGTTCCCTGCATCAAACAATCAAGCAGAATATGAGGCACTACTAGCTGGTT
Source organism: Arachis stenosperma (assembly GCF_014773155.1). Taxonomy (NCBI): domain Eukaryota; kingdom Viridiplantae; phylum Streptophyta; class Magnoliopsida; order Fabales; family Fabaceae; genus Arachis; species Arachis stenosperma. The sequence goes on from NC_080380.1 coordinate 93,853,163, forward strand.
TGAAGCTGGCTAAGGAGGTTGGAGCTAAAAAACTTATCATCTTCAGCAATTCACAAGTAGTTACTTCACAAATAGCAGGAAGCTACCAAGCCAAAGATTCCACTATGAAAAATTACTTGGACAAATCCAGGGAACAGCTTGGACAACTCAGAGAGTATGAGATTCGTCACATACCCCGAGAACAAAATGCCCGGGCCGATGCACTCTCAAAACTAGCCATCACCAAAACCAGGAGGCAACAAGTAGTTACTTCACAAATAGCAGGAAGCTACCAAGCCAAAGATTCCACTATGAAAAATTACTTGGACAAATCCAGGGAACAGCTTGGACAACTCAGAGAGTATGAGATTCGTCACATACCCCGAGAACAAAATGCCCGGGCCGATGCACTCTCAAAACTAGCCATCACCAAACCAGGAGGCAACAATAGAAGCCTCATACAAGAAATTCCATAGAATACATCAATCTCAGAAGAAGAAAAGGTCCTAGCCATAACAGGTCACGATCAGGGATGGATGACTCCCATAATTAACTACCTCAGAACAGAAGCCCTCCCTACAGATGAGAAAAAGGCAAAGAGGTTAAAACAGGAAGCACAATACTATACCATCATAAATAATACTCTATACAAAAGAGGGATTTCAATACCATTGCTAAAATGTGTGCTGACTTCCAACACAAAAGACGTCCTAGAAGAAATACACAGTAACATTTGTGGCAATCACCTCGGAGCGTAGGCACTCGCCAAAAAAGTACTTCGGGCAGGATTTTATTGGCCAACTCTACAAAAGAAGCCACAGAATTTGTGAGGACATGTTCACCATGCCAGAAACACGCCAACTTTCATGCCGCCCCACCAGAGGAACTCATCAACATAACCTCACCTTGGCCATTCGCAAAATGGGGACTCGATCTCCTCGGACCTTTCCCTCAAGGATCAGGACAAGTCAAATTCCTCATAGTAGGAATAGACTACTTCACAAAATGGATCGAGGCAGAACCACTAGCCAACGCCACGGCTCAAAAAAGTCGGAAATTTCTATATAGAAACATTGTCACAAGGTTCGGAATTCCATACTCCATCACTACAGACAATGGTACCCAGTTCACTGAGGCAGGCTTCCGAAAACTAGCGGCCGACTTGAATATAAAATAACAATTCACCTCTGTTGAGCACCCCCAAGCCAATGGGCAAGCTGAAGTTGCTAACAAAGTCATATTAGCAGGGTTAAAACGGAGATTACAGGATGCAAAGGGAGCCTGGGCTGAGGAGCTTTCGCAAGTCCTATGGGCATATCGAACGACTCCACATTCCATGACAAAGGAATCACCCTTCCGATTAGCTTAAGGAATAGAGGCAATGATCCCAGTGGAGGTCGAAGAAGGATCACCCAGAGTAATCCATTTTAGTGAAAAAGCCAATTCCCAACTTCAAAGGGAAGAGCTCGACTTACTTCCGGAAATCTGAGAAAGAGCTCGGATAAGGGAAGAGGCGTTGAAACGACGAATGGCCTCCAAATATAACCGAAAAGTAATACAGCGGGCCTTCGCTGAAGACGACCTCATCCTAATCCAAAATGACATAGGAACAACTCGAACTGGAGAAGGAAAACTAGCAGCAAACTGGAAAGGACACTTCCGAGTCATAGAATTACTGGGAAAGGGCTACTACAAGGTTTCCGAACTCGACGGGCGAGAGCTTCCTAGGATATGGCACGCATGCAACCTAAGAAGGTACTGTAGCTAGGGATGATAAAAGATCTTGGACAAGGCGCACTCTTTTTCTTGAAAAAGGTTTTTTAACGAGGCGCCCCGCCAAGACTTACAAATCACCCGACTTAGGAAATTAATTCCTCATGTATATTTGCATTCTCTTTTAATAAAATTGGTTCAGATTCTCTACAAACGCTCAAGTCATATTATTCTGAAACCATTCATCACCCGATTATAAAGCTATAGATCGACAAAAAGTGAAAACAGAATTCACTGTGCGATCACGGTAAAAACGAGGGTTAAAACCCAAAATCTACAAAATCGGCAAAGATGAAAACAGAATAATGCAAGAAGTTATAGAAAGTGATCCATAGAAAGGACCTGATGAGGTCCTAATAAAATGGATTGTATAAAATAACTTAAAGACTGGTCGGCAAAAAAAGTCGGACCAGCCACAACAACTCAAGTTATAAGTAAAGTCCTGGAAAGAGGTCTGGCCAACCCTATAAAAGAGAATTACTATAACTTCGAAGAGCCCGACATGAGGAAGTCGGACTCCTACAGATAAGTTACAAAAGATAATCCTTGAAAGAGACCTAAACAAGGTCCAAGAAAGAGGATTATCAAGTAACTCGACAGGGCCTGACGTGACAAAGTCAGCCCAGAAAGATAAGTTACAAAAGATAATCCCTGAAAGAGACCTAAACAAGGTCCAAGAAAGAGGATTATCAAGTAACTCGACAGGGCCTGACGTGATAAAGTCGGCCCAGAAAGATAAGTTACAAAAGATAATCCCTGAAAGAGACCTAAACAAGGTCCAAGAAAGAGGATTATCAAGTAACTCGACAGGGCCCGACATGACAAAGTCGGCCTAGAAAGAGACCTAAACAAGGTCCAAGAAAGAGGATTATCAAGTAACTCGACAGGGCCCGACATGACAAAGTCGGCCCAGAAAGATAAGTTACAAAAGATAATCCCTGAAAGAGACCTAAACAAGGTCCAAGAAAGAGGATTATCAAGTAACTCGACAGGGCCCGACGTGATAAAGTCGGCCCAGAAAGATGTAAATCTACAAAAGGTAAATCCCCAAAAGAGATCTGAACAAGATCCAAGAAAAAGGATTACCTAGTAACTCGACAGGAGGATTATAAACAAAACCAAGCCAAAAGAGGATTACAAACAATAGCCCCCCAAAGAGACTTAAATGAGGCCCAAAAAGGAGGATTATAAACAAAACCAAGCCAAAAGGGTCAAGCTAATCATATCCCAGCCTACGAAGGTACCAAGACGAGTGCAAGCAGACATGATATAAAAACCACTAAGTTATGATAATAGCAAGCTTTAGAGGCCACCAAAATTAGCCCCGGAACTCGGAAACTACTTTGTTTTTCAAAATAAAAGTTGCTAAACAAGCAACTCAAAAATGTATCAACAGTCAGCAAAACACCATTTACAAAAATAAAGAGTTCAAAAGCCCACAGGCCGGGCTATCAATATTAAACAGGAAGAAAACTCAGTTGACATTAGAAGACTTCTCAGCAGCATCAACTTGGGGTGAAGGAGGACGAGTCTGAAGAGGCACCGCATCTACCGTTCCATCATCTCGGTTCAAAATTTGGCAATCCGGTTCCCCTTCTGGATGACTAATCCCGGCAGTAAAAGTCGGAGAGGTCGGCACGGTAGAAGTCTTGGTAGCAGGTAGTGAAGGGCGATCATCATCAACATCATCGGGATTGTCAGGGACAATCTTACCATCCCTAACAATATTGTCCAGACTAATAAGGGAAAGGTCGAGATCTGGCGCAAGAACTCGGAATTGCTCTTTCAGATTCTCATAAGCCGCAGTAACACTACCTACGAGATGACTTTGAAGTTCAGAGTAATTGGCCTGAACAGATTCCAACCTACTCCTGAGCTCCATCACCTCTCTATAAGTAGTAACATAGCTATCCTTGTGTTTTTGAGCCGTATCCTCGGCCAGTTGCGCAGCAGCCGCCAGACCAACAGCTCGGGCCTTCTCCCCCTTCAGCTCTTTTTTCAGCTCGGCCACTTCCACCTCGAGCTCCTCCTTTAAACCCTTAATTCAGTCAAATTATGATTTCGCCTCCTCCATAAAAGTCTTGGTAGCATGAATAGGAAGATCCTGAGCAGTTCGGTATAAAGCCGCTCCCATGTGTGCTAGAGTAATACCACTCCGAGTAATAAATTCTAAATGACGAAGAATGGATACATCGTCGGTAGGCATGACACCATAGGGAGCAATTTGTTGGTCTACAAATCCAACGACATCAAAATTGGGAGCACCAAGATTAAATGGCTCGACAGTCCGAGGTCTTTTTGGAGGAGGAGCAGAGGTACCCGCTGAAGTCTGAGGCGGGTCAACCAAGCGAACCCGGGGAGTCGGGATCATCCTCCTCGGCCCAGGAGAGCTCGGGACGGACGGCTTCAACAAAACTTGGGAGGACCCTTCCCCGACCACCTTGGCCGGGACGTTCTGAGCCGCGGTAACATTCCTCGCCTTCTTAAAGGCCTTTAGTGAGTCATTATTCTTCGACATCTCTGAAAAACAAGAAAAATACAACGACTTATGAATACCCAGAAAAGAAAGCAGAGAACAAAAGACATGAGAACACAGTTTATAAAATACTCAGCACAACATGAATCAAGGACGGATCCCCCAGAAATTTCTTGGTCTCAAGATGAGGAGGCTCCCCCCAAATATCCTCCAAAGCAGCAACAAAGGCCTGTGATGAGCGGATAATTTATACGCTTTTTGGCATTGTTTTTAGGTAGTTTTTAGTAAGTTCAAGCTACTTTTAGGGATGTTTTCATTAGTTTTTATGTTAAATTCACATTTCTGGACTTTACTATGAGTTTGTGTGTTTTTCTGTGATTTCAGGTAAATTCTGACTGAAATTGAGGGATTTGAGCAAAACTCTGAAAAAGGCTGACAAAAGGACTGCTGATGCTGTTGGAATCTGACCTCCCTGCACTCAAAATGGATTTTCTGGAGCTACAGAACTCCAATTGGCGCACTTTCAATGGCGTTGGAAAGTAGACATCCAGGGCTTTCCAGCAATATATAATAGTCTATACTTTATTCGAAAATTGACGACGTAACTTGGCGTTGAACGCCAAGTTCATGCTGCTGTCTGGAGTTAAACGCCAGAAAAACGTCATGATCCGGAGTTGAACGCCCAAAACACGTCATAACTCGGAGTTCAACTCCAAGAGAAGCCTCAGCTCGTGGATTGATCAAGCTCAGCCCAAACATACACCAAGTGGGCCCCGGAAGTGGATTTATGCATCAATTACTTACTCATGTAAACCCTAGGAGCTAGTTTATTATAAATAGAACATTTAACTAATGTATTTGACATCTTGGGGACGCATAGTTCTCAGATCATGGGGGCTGGCCATTCGGCCATGCCTGAACCTTTTACTTATGTATTTTCAACGGTGGAGTTTCTGCACACCATAGATTAAGGGTGTGGAGCTCTGCTGTACCTCAAGTATTAATGCAGTTCTACTTTCTTTTATTCAATTCTCTTTTATTCTTATTCCAAGATATTCATTCGCACCCAAGAACATGATGAATGTGATGATTAGATAACCCTCATCATCATTCTCACTTATGAGCGCACGTGATTGACAACCACTTCCGTTCTACATGCAATAAAGCTTGAATGCGTATCTCTTAGATTCCCCAACAGAATCTTCGTGGTATAAGCTAGATAGATGGCGGCATTTATGAGGATCCGGAAAGTCTCACCTTGTCTGTGGTATTCCGAGTAGGATCCTGGGAATCCGGAAAGTCTCACCTTGTCTGTGGTATTCCGAGTAGGATTCCGGTAATGAATGACTGTGACGTGCTTCAAACTCGCAAGTGCTGGGCGTTAGTGACAGACGCAAAAGAATCAAGGGATTCTATTCCAGTAGGAGCGAGAACCAACCAGTGATTAGCCGTGCTGTGACAGAGTGCGTGAGCGTAGTTTTCACTGCGAGGATGGGATGTAGCCATCAACCATGGGTGATACCTCCAGACGATTAGCCATGCGAGTGACAGCCGCAGAGGACCATTTTCCCGAGAGGATTGAAAGTAGCCACCGCTGATGGTGAACCCCTATACACAGCTTGCCATGGAAAGGAGTAAGAAGGATTGAGTTGAAGCAGTAGGAAAGTAGGCGTCCTTGAGCCATACAGTATCTCCATTCGCTTGTCTGAAATTCCCACTAATGAATCGGCATAAGTATTCTATCCCTTTTTATTTTCTATTTATTCCATTAATCAAATTTAAACCAATAATCCAATTATCTTTGAATCGCCTGACTGAGATTTACAAGGTGACCATAGCTTGCTTCATACCAACAATCTCTGTGGGATCGACCCTTACTCACGTAAAGGTTTATTACTTGGACGACCCAGTACACTTGCTGGTTAGTTGAACGGAGTTGTGGATTCAACCAGTGCCATAATAATGATTTCTCTCACAATAGTTTTTGTGTACATACCAAAGACCCAATATTGTTGAACACAATTTCGTCCACCAGCCTGCTCGACCTCATCTAACATCTCCCAGGTATACCTAGACACAACTACATTCCTCTGCCACTCTAAAGGAAAACGAGGCTCACTATTCTCATCCAGGAAGAAAGGACAAGCTCCTTCAAGAGCTGGGACCTTGAAAAAGTAATTCTTAAAATCGCGAAAAGACTCATCATACATGGAGAGACTTTATGTCCCTGGGCCGACCTAAAAGAAATCCAAGAAGCTTTCTTTTTGGTAGTCCCAGGCTTGGTCAACACAAAGAGATACAGAAAAAGGGTTAAAGAGGGTTTGACACTGAACTCATGACAAACCATCTGAAAAATCTTAATAAAACTCCAAGAATTCGGATGAAGCTGAGCTGGGGCCATGTTGTAAGACCACAATAGGTCGGTCTCAAAGGAAGTAAAAGGAAGGGTAATATCCATCTGGCTAAAGAAGAAATCGTATGCATAAAAGAAGGGACGCTCTCCCTGGGTCGAAGTAGGAAAACAGACCCTGTCATCAGAATCGGGTGCCACCAACTCATAGTTACGTTCTTGATTCTCACTACTACATATCCGATGGTGTTTCCTAAGCTCTGTGCAGAATTCCGCATTAGCTAGGGATACACACAGCAACACCAGGGAGTCCAACCAGTCAGACATCCCCTCAGGAACCTTAGAGGACGCATCGACAATATTTTTGCGAGACGACAGGGCCAACTAATCCTACAAAGAAAAGGAAACAGGTTACTAACCCCAAAAAAGCAAGTTCGGACAAAATGGAAGCAACTCGGACAAATGCGACCTTAAGCACACAAAACAGTAAAAGGAGAACCCCAAGACGCACACCAAGGTCCAGGGGCATCCTTTGGAGGCAATGACAGAGTGAAGTCCCAGAAAAAGCTACAAAGATAAAACCCTCTTTTAAACATAACAGCGTCCCAAAAGGCGAAAGTCAAAAGAAAGTCATCAAAAACCATCGTCTCTATCAAAGAAAAGTCATCAACAAAAACAAAATCATCAATGGAGCAAGCAAGTTATCAAAGGAGCAACCTTTTTCGAAAACAGTAGTACAGAAATCAACGACAAAGACACGAAGCCCTAAAAAGAAGCCAGAACCAGGAAAATCACCCAAAGCATACATAAGGACAAAAAAAGACCAAGAAATAGGCATCATAGCAATAAACCAAGTATAGAAACTAAAGGTTCAAACTTTTCGACGTACAAAAATCAGAGCGTCATCAAAGAATCAAAAACAAAGCAGCAGAAATAAACGGTGAAGAGAAAGCAAAACTAACCTGGAAGAAGGAGGAAAGCTTTGAAGGAAAAAGCTGAAAAGCAGAGCAGAGCAGCAAGGATCGACCGCGAAGCAGAAGCACCAGCGAATGCCAAAACGTCTGATAAACCCATATTTTACGGTTTATCTTGTACTTAATTGAGTGGATTTTATCAACTCTTCACCCACTTATTCATACTATTTGCATGGTTTTGTATTTGCCTTCCTAATTATGTGCTTTGATTGAAAACATGCTTCTTTGACCTTAATTTTATTAATATTAATTCTCCTTTTATACCATTAGATGCCTTGATATGTGTGTTAAGTGTTTTCAGAGATTACAAGGCAGGAATGGCTCAGAGGATGGAAAGGAAGCATGCAAAAGTGGAAGGAATACAAAAAGTTGGAAAAACTGCTAAGCTGTCCAGCCTGACCTCTCTGCACTCAAACGGCTATAACTTTAGCTACAGAGGTCCAAACGACGCGGTTCCAGTTGTGTTGGAAAGCTAACATCTGGGGGCTTCGATTTGATATCTAATATGCCATAGTGGCCCTGACGCTAGGCGACGCGACCGCGTGCCCCATGCGGCTGCGTCGCAAGTGACGGAAATCAGCGAATTTGAATTCGCAACCAGTGAATTCTGGGCTGTTTCTGACCCAGTTCTCGGCCCAAAAAACACAGATTAGAGGCTATAAAGTGGGGGAATGCATCCATTCATTATCAAGCACTCATAATTCACTTCTCATGATTTAGATTAGTTTTGAGAGGGGTTCTCTCCTCTCTCTCTTAGGATTTAGGATTTCTCTTAGTTTTAGGAGTAGCTCTCAATCCCAGGTTCTTTATTTTTATTTATTCCAATTTAATTTAAGAATTCTTCCATGTTACAGATTACTCTTTTAAAATTAATGTTATTTGAGATATTTCAGATTGATGATTGCTGTCTTTTATTTATATAAATAATTTGGATTTTCCTATTGCCCAATTGGCTTATTAATATTGTTAGTTTTAGATTTACTGCTTTGAATGAATTGAAGGTATTCCAGATATTTATGATTTAATTTAGCTTTTACATTCTTGGCTTTGGTTAAATAATTGGTAACTCTTGAGTTATTAAACTCATGTTGATTGAAAATTGGAATTCATCCACTTAACTTACCTCATAGTTAGAGGTTAACAAAGTGGGAGAAAAATCCAATTCTCATCACAATTGATAAGGATAACTAGGATAGGACCTCCAGTCTTTATACTTTGCCAAGAGTTTATTTTACAGTTATTTATTTATTTTATTGCTTCAAACTCATAACCAATAATAACATACCTCCTGCAATTCCTTGAGAAGACGACCCGAGGTTTGAATACTCGGTTAACAATTTTTAATGGGGTTTGTTACTTGTGACAACCAAAACATTTGTACGAAGGGATTTCTGTCGGTTTAGAGACTATATCTACAACGCGACTATTTTTATGACATTCTTTACCTGCAAAAATTCTCTCGTCAAAATGGCGCCGTTGCTGGGGAATTGCAAACGGTGCCTTATTATTGGTTATTGTAAATATTTAAAAAAAATTCTTTACCTGCAAATTCTCGTCAAAATGGCGCCGTTGCTGGGGAATTGCAAACGGTGCCTTATTATTGGTTATTGTAAATATTTAAAAAAAATTAAAATTTCTTCCTATCTTTTTCAAAAAATATGCATCAAGGTCAGACCAATCAAGGATGGATAGAGCTAAGAGGATCTAATCAACCCTCTAGGCAACAACACCATCCCAGATATCATGGACAAAGACCAGGCTAAAATGCATCCCAAGCTGATAGATATGGTGGACCACCTTGTAGCTACCAACAAGCCCCACCCTATGCTCAGAGATCATCCTTTCAACACAACCTCAACCCACCACACTCACAAGCCCCTTTCCTCCATTCACCTCCATATGAACCTAACCCTCAACCACCATACCAACCACCTTATGAGCCATATGAACCATATATAGAACCACCCCAAATCCAACCCAATTACTCACAAGAACCACCACTTCAATATTACCATCTCCATATCCATCAATCCAAGAGTATTATGATCCTACTTATGAAAACCAAGTGAATCAAGAGGCAAAGGATCGTCTCAAGGAAACAATGGATCGATTTCAGGCAACCACTCAACAACTGGGGCAAGTATTAATTCAATGGGCTTCTAGACGCTTAAATACACAAGGATCAGCCACAGCCCCATGTGGACAGTCTAGTGAAGAGCATAGCATAAAGGAGATACCAGAAACTCCAGTGGACAAGACAGAGCATGAATTCATACTAGAACAAGTAGAAGAAGCTATCATTTTTCAAGAAGAAGAGTTGGTTGAAGACTTGGGAGACGCAGAACCTCCATGGGAAAGACAAGACATAGAGCCTCCTTCCAAGACGATTGAAATTGATGCTGAAGAGGGTGTACAACCTCCAAAGCATATCATAGTTGAAGACTTGGAAAAGGTTGATCAAGAGATGGAGATTCAAGAAGAAGAAGCACAACCTCCCATGCCCTTGGAAAGCAATGAAAAGGAGATTGAATTGAAAGAGAGCTACCAAGAGGAAGAGGTTGAAATTGAAGAAGTTTGCAAAGAGGTGGTAATTATCAGAGAATAGCACAAGGGAGTAGAGCTTGCAATTTCATTAAAGATACCTCCCCCTAAGTTGCCATCATCCTTCACAACATTCAAGTGGGTAAAATTCATATCCCATAACTTTCTAATCCCACTTGAATATGGGCTACTGGAGACGGATGGTCAACTTAGAACTCTTTGTGGCATTAAGAGTAAGAGGAAGATGGTCAGTGGTAAGAATTATCCTGCAAGGTTCATTATGGTTGGAAGCTTTAAGTTTAAACGCAAAGGTTGGTATGAGCTCAACTGAATGGGTCTAGGAAGCTGTTTGGTCGCTGCAGTGAGAATTCAGATCACCTTTCACCCGGCTGGAAAAATGCAAATCAAGACAAAAACAGGTGTAAAGGTAAAGTTTGGGATCCTGGAATCTGTTCTGACATCTGTCACCCCGGGAGCCTAAGAATCTATTTGAAGCTTCGTAAGGGCTTTACGTGCTTAGTCTGGGACCCCGGAGGTTACTGGAGATACAAACATTGGTGGGGATTCCTGGATCAGTACAAGCATAAGCCACCATGACAGGAAGCTCATCAAATGTCCAACTTAAGGACTTTAACTAAAAGTGCTAGGTGGGAGACAACCCACCATAGTATGATCGTCCTTTTTCATTTTTATTTAGTTTTATTTATTTTTGAATTTTATTTTATTTTGTTATATTGAACCCGGAGTTTTGCATCACACTCATATTAACACTGCATTCTGCATTTTTCAGATTATAAAAATAAAAAAAACGAGCACGCGACGCGACCGCATCAGCGACGCGTCCGCGTCGCAAGGAGAGAGGAGACAATATTAATATGAACAGAGAGTTTCGCAGGAGCAGCGCTGGAGGCGTGCCAATGGCACAAATTGACCCACGCGACCGCGTCGCTGACGCGACCGCATCACATGGGAATAATGGCCTCCCACGCGACCGCGTCACCCACGTGGCCGCCTGACCTGAAATCGACGTAAAAAGGGTGTATGGCCGAAAGTTGAGCTGGAATTGGGCTGGACCCGTGCTAGCAGCACAAGCCCTGCCACGCAAACGCGTCACCCACGCGTCCGCGTCATATTGGAAATAAGGCCACCCGCGCGATCGCGTCGACCACGCGACCGCGTCACCCTGGATTTTGGCAATACCAAGTTTCGAACAAAGAGTTGTGCAACCGCGAGGCTGCACTCGCGCCACTAGCACAAATCGAGTCACGCGATCGCGTGCCCCACGCATCCGCGTCGCCCAACCTTATCGCGCACCACGCGACCGCGTTACCCACGCGACCGCGTCGCCAGCATCGCACAACCTATCCAGATTAGTGCCAATTTTCTTATCTTTTCTCTTCTAATCCTAATTTCTTCCTCTCTCTCTTGTTCTTTCTACTTTCTTTTTACTTTCATTCTTATTTCATTTTATTTTATTTAATTTATTTGCATACTTCATTCATTGCATATTTTATTTTTCTAAAAGTTATTATTGGTGTTCAAATATTCTTATTCAACTGTTACATCTTTTTCTGGTATTTTCTTGGTGCTTCATGACTTGTTAATTCTGATTGAGTAATATTGTTTACATCAATGCCAATCTTTTATCCTATATTACTTTTGCATTGACATAAATTTATATTATCTCTCCTTACCCACACTCTCTTCCCTATGTTGCAACTTTTTGCACTCTTGATTTGCCATGTCCTTCTATTATTTTCTCACTTGCATGTTGTAGCTACCATGTAATTGAGACCCTATTTTTGGCATTAACCAACCCTGTTTATTTGTTTTCTATCTTTGCTTTGGGTTACTCTCCTTCCCTTTTTCTTTCAGGATGGCCACTAGGAAGAGACCGGAATGTTTCATGGGAGAGACAAACAAGTTCCTACGCACATTCCTTGATGAGAAAGCATCATTGGAGCAAACCCGCCCCTGCACATCTCAGCATGCACCGAGGACGGTGCAATCTTTAAGTGTGGGGAGGTCGATACCGATCTCCATGGGTTAGTACTTTCCTATCTCAAACACTAATATTTTATTTTCTTTGTTAATTGTTGCATTTGCATATTTAATTTCATGTTTATTTGATTTTTGCATTTAGTTACTGCTTGGTTAAAATAATAAGTTTCTTCTTAAGATCCTATTTTTGAAAAATTTTACTAATTTAAATTGAAATTTTTTTTGTTAAATTTGTTTGAAGTTGTATCCTATCTCAAACACTAATATTTTATTTCTTTGTTAATTGTTGCATTTGCATATTTAATTTCATGTTTATTTGATTTTTGCATTTAGTTACTGCTTGGTTAAAATAATAAGTTTCTTCTTAAGATCCTATTTTTTGAAAAATTTTACTAATTTAAATTGAAATTTTTTTTTGTTAAATTTGTTTGAAGTTGTATTTGGAACATGGTTTTTGAGCTAAAGAACACACAACCTGTGAGACTTTGAGCTTATTTACATGGTTATATTATTTAACCATAAATATTTTATTCCTGTGTGTTTCCATCTCCATGATTGTAATCTGTATTTTGTTCCAGTCTATATGTCCAATATTTAGTATATTTACATGCTTGCGTATGATTGAGGCCATATTTGATTATCAACTCACTTACCCCAAATAAGCCTACCTTTTACATCACCTTTGTTAGCCCCTTGAGCTTTTAATCCCCTTCTGTTCTATAACCACATCACTAGCCTTAAGCGGAAAACAAATTAATTATCCCAATTGAATCTTTGGTTAGCTTAAGATAGAGATTGTGTAGCAAATAAGTGTGGGGAAATTTTGGGAACATGGGTTGATAAGGGAATGTAACATGTTTCTAATTTATTTGAATATTAGGAATTTGGGAACCTACTCATGAAAAACCAAAATAGAAAAATAATAGAAAATCCATGTGCATTGACAAGTTGTGTTTATTTCTCTACAAAAAAAAAAGAAAGAGAAAAAAAAAAATATATATATATAATATAAATAAATAAATAAAGGGGACAAAATTACCCCAATGTTAAGTTAATGAAAAAAATCAATGCACATGTAATAAATTAAAAAGAAAAAGTTGATACATGAGTATGGGAATTATACAAAAGTGGGAATTATGGGTAGGTAGGCATGAAATTAAAAGTATATAGAGTATATGTATATTAGGTGAGAGTTTAGGTTAATTAAAGATTCAATTTATAAAGCTCACTTAGCCATATATATACCTTTACCCTTACCTTAGCCCCATTACAACCTTGAAAAGACCTCATGATGTTTGCATTGGTATATTAAATATTGTTGATTGGTTAGATGAAGAACAAGGTTTAGAAAGCATGACTAGAGAAGAGTAGAGTAAATAACCCTATACACTTGAGAGATTAGAGTGATACACACTACCAGTGAGGGTTCAATGCTTGATTCTATGTTCCCTGCTTTCATGAGCTGTCTTCTTACAAGTTTACTTGCTTTTTATTGTATGATTTGAATTAGTGAAATCTGGTTTATTTTTGTCTTAAGGAACTTATTTATTTTTAACCAAGTAGGTAGAAACATTTTAGCATGTAGTTGCATTTATAGGTTGCATTTCATACATTCTTACCATTCCTCTTCATCTTTATAGTTTCTCTTGAGCTTAGCATGAGGACATGCTATTGTTTAAGTGTGGGGAGGTTGATAAACCCATATTTTACGGTTTATCTTGTGCTTAATTGAGTGGATTTTATCAACTCTTCACCCACTTATTCATACTATTTGCATGGTTTTGTATTTGCCTTCCTAATTATGTGCTTTGATTGAAAACATGCTTCTTTGACCTTAATTTTATTAATATTAATTCTCCTTTTATACCATTAGATGCCTTGATATGTGTGTTAAGTGTTTTCAGAGATTACAAGGCAGGAATGGCTCAGAGGATGGAAAGGAAGCATGCAAAAGTGGAAGGAATACAAAAAGTTGGAGAAACTGCTAAGCTGTCCAGCCTGACCTCTCTGCACTCAAACGACTATAACTTTACCTACAGAGGTCCAAACTACGCAGTTCCAGTTGCGTTGGAAAGCTAACGTCCGGGGCTTCGATTTGATATATAATATGCCATAGTGGCCCTGACGCTAGGCGACGCAACCGTGTGCCCCATGCGGCCGCGTCGCAAGTGACGGAAATCAGCGAATTTGAATTCGCAACCAGTGAATTCTGGGCTGTTTCTGACCCAGTTCTCGGCCCAGAAAACACAGATTAGAGGCTATAAAGGACTAAAACCCCAAAGTGGTCCCTGAGATTGGGCGAGTTACTCATACTTGTCCCTGACTTTCAAAATTCACTAAAAGCATCCCTGACATTTTGCTCCGGGACCCATAGTTGCCCTTCAACCCTTTCCGACGCCAACTCAGCAAACGGAAGGATGATCTGGTACCTCCCTTGCCACGCTGGAGCCAGCAACGGCTAGCTGATGTGGCAAATCTGAATTTTGTACCCAATGTGGTCCCTGGTCCCAATAAAACCCTAAAACCTAAGAATCATTATTATAACTAGTATCTCTTCTTCTCTCCTTCGTAATAATTCTGGACCACCATTGAAGCTCTGAAGCAATGTTTGGGGTGAAGGGCAAGCCAGTGGGAGCTCGATACGGTCAAAGAATAATGGCACAATAATGAACCCTGTGCCACTGAATTACTTCAAGCAGTTTCCTGACCATGTCTCTACTGGGTTTGCATATCTGAATTTGGGTTTCTCTGGCTCAGGGGTTCATACAAATGGTCCCTCCTCATCTATGGATATGGCAATATATGGGCAGAATCAGTCTTTTGACAATGCTGCTCCTTTGGCTGTTAACTCTGGCTCGCAGTCAGTTCCGTATTCACATGGCAATTACTGCATTAATGAACCTAACCCAATGTTCAAAGTCAGAGTTGTTCAACAGTATGATATCTTCTCAGATGGTAGTGCATATCTGTGGGTTTTGTCAAATTTAAGTCTGTTTGAATTACTAGTTTGTCTTTTTGATGGGTGTTTTATTTCTTTTTGATTTCCTGGCATCATCATGGATATCTTCAAGACTCGTCAATGGTAAGATTCTAATATTTTTTTCTGAAACAATTTTATGAGCCGTATTCTTTGTTCAGGAAACGATTAATTATGTTTTACTACCGGGGTTCATGATTATCCTTTAGGTGCATCAAGATATTTTTTCCCCTTTTTATTGTTATTGTTAGTTTGGAAGGTTGCAATTAGATTGTTGTTAATTCCTTGTAATCTATTCTTTTAAGCTAAAATACAATTTTTATACCTGAAATGACCATTTTTGAATTGGATCCTTGATAATCATTTTGTTTTGATGCTTGATCAGAAGTTGAAATTTGTCAGAAACTTGATGTAATTTGCTAGCTCGTATAAAAATTTAATGTGATTGGTATGGTCAACCACTAGTTCTCATCCACATTAGTTGCTTTGGTTTACCTGTGTTTTGTCCAGAGAAGGTAATGTTATTCTAGCAAAGCCTTTTCATGACTTTTTTATGTTAATTTACAGATATCTCATTTTGGCAATAAGTATGGTTCCTTTCTGCTAGTTGCTGCTGTAAATGCTCTGAAAGGGGATACATCTGGAACCATTTGTAGATCAGGTTCCAACAACAATGAGCTTGGTGGTACGGTAAACTTAATCTGTGAAATATCTGAGGACATTTCTTCCCAATTGCACTTGGGTGTCATGAAATCTGCCCGCAGAGTTGTGCTCGATGGGGTTATAAGTGATATTATTGCAGAATTTTTTACTGAAAAGAAACACAAGAGGCAGAAGCTTGATTCAACTAACCTGGCTTCTGAGACCTCCGTGGTTGACAGCAAAAGGGTGATGTTTTTGTTTCTATACATGTAGTGTTGTTCAAATTATATACAGCATTATTATGAAATTATATTACGAAGGAGAGAAGAAGAGATACTAGTTATAATAATGATTCTTAGGTTTTAGGGTTTTATTGGGACCAGGGACCACATTGGGTACAAAATTCAGATTTGCCACATCAGCTAGCCGTTGCTGGCTCCAGCGTGGCAAGGGAGGTGCCAGATCATCCTTCCGTTTGCTGAGTTGGCATCGGAAAGGGTTGAAGGGCAACTATGGGTCCCGGAGCAAAATGTCAGGGATGCTTTTAGTGAATTTTGAAAGTCAGGGACAAGTATGAGTAACTCGCCCAATCTCAGGGACCACTTTGGGGTTTTAGTCGCTATAAAGTGGGGGAATGCATCCATTCATTATCAGGCACTCATAATTCACTTCTCATGATTTAGATTAGTTTTGAGAGGGGTTCTCTCCTCTCTCTCTTAGGATTTAGGATTTCTCTTAGTTTTAGGAGTAGCTCTCAATTCCAGGTTCTTTATTTTTATTTATTCCAATTTAATTTAAGAATTCTTCCATGTTACAGATTACTCTTTTAAATTAATGTTATTTGAGATATTTCAGATTGATGATTGCTGTCTTTTATTTATATAAATAATTTGGATTTTCCTATTGCCCAATTGGCTTATTAATATTGTTAGTTTTAGATTTTACTGCTTTGAATGAATTGAAGGTATTCCAGATATTTATAATTTTAATTTAGCTTTTTACATTCTTGTCTTTGGTTAAATAATTGGTAACTCTTGAGTTATTAAACTCATTGTTGATTGAAAATTGGAATTCATCCACTTAACTTACCTTCATAGTTAGAGGTTAACAAAGTGGGAGAAAAATCCAATTCTCATCACAATTGATAAGGATAACTAGGATAGGACCTCCAGTCTTTATACCTTGCCAAGAGTTTATTTTACAGTTATTTATTTATTTTTATTGCTTGAAAATATACCTGTGCGCATTGCCCAAACTCAACATCCCCCAATTTACAAACTCATAACCAATAATAAGAACATACCTCCCTGCAATTCCTTGAGAAGACGACCCGAGGTTTAAATACTCGGTTAACAATTTTTAAAGGGGTTTGTTACTTCTGACAACCAAAACATTTGTACGAAGGAATTTCTGTCGGTTTAGAGACTATATCTACACGCAACTGTTTTTATGACATTCTTTACTGGCAAAAATCCTCTCGTCAACGTCACAGAGAGAAGATGAGAAATGCAGGACAGAAAACGGCGAAAAAGAAGGGAAGTTACAGGAAAAAGAAAACCATCTCTTGGATACAAAATTTGAAAAAAGGAAACCAAGAGAAAATAGGGGCATTAAAAACCAATTAAAGAGGGCATTAAAACCCTCACACATTCCCAAGGCTAGGACGCTAATACAAAAGCGCGCACTCTCAGAGGAAGCAAAACGTTCCACATTCAAAAAGGAACTCTACAAAGATGAAGTCGACAAAATGCTCGAGTTCGGCTCCACCCGAGAAGGTTCGAAAAACTAAGACTCTACCTCCAAAGGAAGGCCGAGCTCGAGCAGGGACACTGTTCATACCCTGGGTCGAACTGTCCGACCCGGGATGTTCTACAGACAAAGCGACTGACCTCTTCAGGTCAGGACAAACTGACCTCCTCTCAAAGAGCTCGGCCAAATCGCAGGAAAGCCTAATAAAGGGCCCAAATAGAGGAACACGACCCCAATCCAAAGGCAGCCCAAGCCTATAGAGATAAGGGTGGTTCCCATGAAGGATAAAGATAAAGATAAAATATAAGATAACTAACTTATCTTATCTACAAAGGTCACTCTACACCATTATAAATACACTGGAGCACCCAGGTATAACTCATACTCTGATTCTACTCAATACCTGCTTAATACCCTTGCTAACTTAAGCATTGGAGTCCCTTGCAGGTACCCCCAGCCTCCGAGGATGAAGGATCAGCACCACCACTAAGTCCATCAGATTGGACTCCACAGTTCCGACCACCATAGAAGATCTCGTCCGAGATCGACCTATAGTTTCAGGTAGCCCTTGGAACAATTCTGTTGGAAAAAATAGAGACCTGCATTTGGTATGTGCGAATAGCGGCTGCAACAGAATTAACCAAGCAGAGTCTACCAGCCCGATTGAGTAAACTCCCTTTCCAGCTTGCTAGCCTACTCCGAATCTTATCCAGGACACCATTGAAAACTGAACGAGTCATCCTAGAATGGCTAAGGGTAACTCCAAGATACTTGCCCAAGTCCTGGACAAATCTGATAGAGGATACCCCAGTGAAAACCTCTTTCCTTGTTACAGAGACATTCTTGGAGCAATGCGCTTTAGACTTCTCCACATTAATCTTTATCCCAAATGCTTTGCAGAAAGTCTCTAAAACCAACATCACATTTTGTACTTGTCTCTTTGTAGCTTTACAAAATAGAAGTAAGTCATCCGCAAACATTAAGTGGGATATTCTTGGTCACCCTCTCGAAATAGCAATCGGCTCCCACAAGCCCAAATCAACCTGATGACTAATAAAGCATGCCAATCGCTCCATACACAACTCAAAAAGATAGGGTGACATAGGGTCTCCTTGTCTAAGACCTCGACTAGGAGTAAAGCCATTCAGATGATTCCCATTCCAAAGAATAGATAAGGAAGAAGCAGTGACACAATTCATAATCAAATTAATTGTAGGAATAGGAAAACCAAAGCTCTTAAGGGTATGAGCTAAAAACCTCCAGTCAACTCTGTCATAAGCTTTCTCCAGATCAATCTTAAAGGCTAGTGTGCCTTTCTTTGATTTAGTCTTCTTCATAAAGTGGAGGACTTCTTGAGCAATAATGATGTTGTCACAAGTTCCTCGTCCCGGAATAAATCCTCTTTGAAGCGGACCAACAATCTCCGCAAGATGAGGACGAAGCCTATTAACAAGGACCTTTGTGATGATCTTGTAAACTACATTGCAGAGACTAATCGGCCTAAAATCTTTCATAGATATCGGTTATTCAACCTTTGGAATAAGAACCAGTAAAGTCTCCAACATTCTCGGATCAAGAGTAACACCGGAGAATGCCTGCTTAACCATCTTCCAAACATCAAGACCAATGATCTCCCAATATTCTTTGAAGAAAAAAGCTTGAAACCCATCAGGACCCAGAGCTTTAAAAAAGTTCATGTGAAAAACAACTATTCTGACTTCCTCCATAGTAACTAGTGCCGTAAGATTATTGCAAGCTTCCTCATTCAGAGAAGGAAGAGGCTCATCACCAAGGCAACCCAAATCAACATCATCCAAATGACAGAATAAGCTTTTATAGAAAGACTCTGCTTCATGACTCAAAACCTCTGGATCAGTTTCCCACACTCCATCCTTGAGAAAAAGGCCAGGAATCTTATTATGATTCCTTCGCGCAAGAGTTTGAATGTGAAAGAATCTTGTATTCCTATCCCCGAACCTTACCCACTGCTCTTTGGACTTTTGGAACCATAGGAGCTCTTCTTGCACTAGAGTATTATTATAATCATCAAGCAACTGTTTCTCTTTCTGATACAAATAAATACTATCCACCACTTCCAAACGCTTTTGTAAATAAATAATCTGCTGCTCTAATTCACATTTCCCAACAAAAATGTTACCAAATACCTTCGAGTTAAACTCTAGTGAATTCTTCCGTACTTCCGAAAGCTTGCCATGAATCCCTTTATTACCAGACCACCATGACTGATTCACAATATCCCTATACCCAGGATGAGTAGCCCAATGATGAGCGGATAATTTATACGCTTTTTGACATTGTTTTTACATAGTTTTTAGTATATTTTAGTTAGTTTTTATTATATTTTTATTAGTTTTTATGCAAAATTCACATTTCTGGACTTTACTATGAGTTTGTGTATTTTTTTGTGATTTCAAGTATTTTTTGTCTGAAATTGAGGGACCTGAGCAAAAATCTGATTCAAAGGCTAAGAAAGGACTGAAGATGCTGTTAGATTCTGACCTCCCTACACTCGAAGTGGATTTTCTGGAGCTACAGAAGCCCAATTGGTGCGCTCGTAATTGCGTTGGAAAGTAGACATCTTGGGCTTTCCAGCAATATATAATAGTCCATACTTTACCCGAGATTTGATGGCCCAAACTGGCATCAAAACACCGGTCAGAGACCCTTTTCTGGCGTAAAATACTAGAACTGGCACCAAAGCTGGAGTTAAACGCCCAAACTGGCACCAAAACTGGCGTTTAAACTCCAAGAAGAGCCTATGCACGTGAAAGCTTCAATGCTCAGCCCAAACACACACCAAGTGGGCCCCGGAAGTGGATTTCTGCACTATCTACACTTAGTTACTCATTTTCTGTAAACCTAGTTTACTAGTTTAGTATAAATAGCACCTTTTACTATGGTATTCATATCTTTAGATAATTTTTGAGACTATCTTTGGATCACTTTTGATCTCTTGATCACGTTTTGGGGGCTGATTATTCGGCCATGCCTGGACCTTCATCACTTATAAGAAATAAAGAATTATTTTTGTCTGTTTTATTTATTTTAGACATGTATTTTATATTTATATCTTAAATATCTATACAATTTACTTTTGTATTTAAAAATTTTAATATTAACTATTTTTTATTTAAAATATCATTTTTACATTATTTTTTAAACTATTATATTGGTCTCTTCTTTAAGATAATACAAAAAATGATTTCCCATGAAAATAATTTATTTAATCATTGATTAAATAATAAAGTACTAATAAATTAAAAATTAAAAGAATAAAAATACTATAAAAAATACTTGTAAAAAAGTTAGATTTTATCATTTTAAATTTGTGTTATTAATTTTAACAATTTATTTATTTTTTTAAATAATTTATGTATGATAAAAGATATGTTTAGGGTTTAGGGTACAAATTTTATTATTATATTTGTATATTCTTGATTTTAATTATACTTTTAAGTATTTTAAATAGATTTATTTTATTATATTATATTTTACGTATGAATATACGTTCCATCATGTAATTAAATAAAGATATATTTTTTAATAAAAAAATTTAAAAACCAAACTAACCATTGATTAGGTTGGTAAAGAGTGATCTACGGCAGAAACAGGGATCGAGTGAGAGGACAGTAGATAGCAATGACATCGGCGCTAACTATATTGGGAAGGACGATTAAGTTACTGACGACGGAAATTCAACGACGTTGATGCACTGAAGAAAGAGAAATTGCGTGAGAGGGCAGTAGATGATGACGACGCTTCTTGTTACGATGGCGACGACTGAAGCTACGTGATTAAGAAAGAATGGAGAAGTGGAAAGGTGCTTCAATTAACGGAAATGGAGTTTTAATATTGAGTAAAGTATCATTTTTGTCCCCCACGTTTGGGGTAAGTCTCAAAGTTGTCCCTAACATTTCAATCGCCCTATTTAAGTCCCTAACATTTCAAAATTGACTCAATGTTGTCCTACCGTTAGGGATCCGTTAACAGAATTGACGGCGCGACAAAATTGAGATGATTTTGAAACGTTAGGAACTTAAATAGGACGAGAACGTTGGGGACAAAAATGATACATAGAAATAAATTTTAATTTTATCCTTCGATAATATCAATTTTTTACTATACATAGTATTCAATTATTTTTTAATCACATCTAAATAAATTACACTTAATCATATTACTTTCATTTTCAATAAATTATTTTTTTTTTATAATTTAACTTTTAAAAATTTTTAGTTATCATGAAATGTTTGTAGAATAACTAGTATATAAACTGGCAAAAAAGAAAAAATAATATATATACAATAAAATATAAATTATAACTTTTGTCTCTAATGTATTAAAATTCTTTAAAATTATAAAAAATAAATTTATTTAAAATGAAAGTAATGTGATTAAGTGTAATTTATTTAGATGCATGTAATTAAAAAATAATTGAATACTATGTACAATAAAAAATTAATATTATTGAAAATATAAATTATACCTTTTGTCTCTAATGTATTAAAATTCTTTAAAATTATAAAAAAATTAATTTATTTAAAATGAAAGTAATGTGATTAAGTGTAATTTACTTAGATGTAATTAAAAAATAATTGAATACTATGTATAGTAAAAAATTGATATTATTGAAAGATAAAATTAATTTAAAATTTATTTTTATGTATCGTTTTTGTCTCTAACGTTTTCGTCTTATTTAAGTCCCTAACGTTTCAAAATCGTCTCAATTTTGTCCTGTCGTCAATTTTGTTAACGGATCCCTAACGGCAGGATAACATTGAGTCAATTTTGAAACGTTAGGAACTTAAATAGGACGATTGAAACGTTAGAGACAACTTTGGAACTTACCCCAAACGTTGGAGACAAAAACGATACTTTACTCTTTAATATTTTAAAAAAGAAATTATATCATTACCCATCTCAAATAATAAATTACAAAATAATCCAACTATGATTAAGATAATGGCCAATTAAAATGTAATACATCATAAAAGATAATTTATACCTTATTTTAGAGGAGGTTGAATAGAATTCACCTTTTTTACTAGGTTTTAGATGTTTCTCGTGATAATTTGAATTCATGTTTCCTATTCCCTCAAAAAAAAACTCAAAAAAAAAAAAAGATCAGACTCAAGGGAAGGGGTGGACGGTGTAGACAATTCTGAGCGAACGGTGATGGGTGGTGCGGACGACTTCTAAGCGACGGAAGATTGTAGGCAGCGCATTTTTGGATCGCAGTGTGTAGACTTAGGTGTTTTTTTTTTTTCTCCTTGTTAGGCTTTTTATGCCGTTCATGCACTAGTTGGCTGCAGTTGGTTGATATCCTAATTAATTATCTAGTAATTTTTTTTTTTATTGTTGTCGTAAAGTGTAATTTTTTATCATCTGTTTTTGAAGTAGAATCAAACAAAAATATGTTAAACAAGGAAAGTAAACCAGCAAAAATCGGTAAAACTATAACGATTGCACTGGGCAACTTAGAAAGGAAGCTTCATAGTGCTGCCAGCCATATCTTATCATATAGTCTGAAACATTTTTTCTTCTTTCTCTCTTTGTAATATGCTTTTGTGACTGTTTCTAGTGTTCCATCTTATTTCAAAGTGGATTCTCTATTGAAATGACAAAACCTAATCTGATGCTTTTGATCAGCTTACGATAAACCGCAAATAGTTAATTTATATTTATCTTATTTGTTTTCATACAAAATTGTATAAAATTGTATACTAAATTCTATATTTATTTATTTGTTTCAAGCTTCAATCTCTACGTAATTTTAATACTCTATATATTATATATATATATATATATATATATATATATATATATATATTGTTATCAAAATTAAATAATTTTTCTTATCTAAGTCGAACATAATTACCTCAAATAGAAAAAAAAAAGCTATTATACCATAGTTAGGCACCATATATTCTGCAACATTTTAATTTTAAATATGTCTTTATTGTCACTATGTTATTCGAACTTACCACAATCTCACAAAGTGGATTCCCTATGGAATTAGTGACAAAACCCTATCTAATGCGTCATGCATCA
This sequence comes from Arachis stenosperma, assembly GCF_014773155.1. Classification (NCBI taxonomy): domain Eukaryota; kingdom Viridiplantae; phylum Streptophyta; class Magnoliopsida; order Fabales; family Fabaceae; genus Arachis; species Arachis stenosperma. The sequence continues at coordinate 93,876,697 of NC_080380.1, forward strand.
TACCTCCTCATAAATATTAAACCATCTTATTAATTTGTTCTATAAATAAGAGCTTCTTCTTCACACACTAAAGCAACCAAAAATCATAACCAATTCAGCTCCATCAATATAACACCACCATATATCAAACACAATAAAACTAATAACAGTAGCACCAGATCATGTCTAGTAGCTTCTTTGGACGGAGACATGAACCACCACCACCACCACTTCACAGTCCCCACCAAACATGGGAACCTAATTACCACCAAGACTACGGCTATGGCGGTTATGGAACCACCATAACCGGTGGCCCATCACATATGGCGATGACTGGCTTTCCAAGGCAGCCATCGCCAGTTGTGAACACACAAATAGAGAAGAAGGAGACCCCGGAAGCGTACGTGTTTAAGGCGCAGCTTCCGGGGCTGCGGCGCACAGACGTGAGGGTGGAAGTGGATGATGATAGGGTTCTATGCATAGTTTGTGAGAGAAGCGTGGAGAAGCAAGAACAAAGAGGAGGTTGGCACGTTGTTGAGATGTCAAGTGGCCACTTCGTTCAGCGTGTGATGTTGCCTCAAAACGCCAACGTTGACCATGTTAAGGCTTATATGGATAAAGGGGTTCTTACTGTTACGGTTCCCAAGCACCATAGAACTGTGAACAATCATGTTAGGAACGTTAACATTTCTGGACACTGAGAATAATACATGATAAGTAATATTTATATCAGTTTCGCTAAAAAATCAATTAGGGGTGAAGCCAACTCTAATTAACTAGTTGAAAAACAAGTTTGTTATAAAACAAAATGAAAAATAACCTCCTATTATCTTAATTTTTAAAATTTTAAAATAAAAAAGAGTTGGTTTAATTAGCTTATATTATAGTTATACTTTTTCTATTTATATATGTATGTATGTGTGATCGTGTGTGATACATATGTAATAGTAATACGTCGTATTTGCGTAAGTACCTAGAAAGATATAAATAATTGATGTACTCTGAGTGTCTGTGAGTGTCTGCGACCTTTGTTTTTGCTTTCTTTCAACTGATGATCCATGTATGTATTAATTATATAGTAGACCAATAATTGGAGTACTGGCGGCTACCCTGGCCTCTTCAACGGGAGAAATATGAAATTGTTAAATAGTTATATATATAACTTATATACTAGATATGATTCATTTTATGTCTTATTTTATCTGTTGTTATTTTTTATACTAATACCAGTAAATAAGATATGAGAAACTAAATTATTCAATTTTTCTAAACTAACTTTTGATAGATATTTGTCCTTTTTTTAAACTCAGTATTAGAGGTTTATTCATAAAACCCGCGCTATAATTTTTTTTAAAACTGTCCTACCAAATCGTGGACTTCTACAAGATTTTACTAAATTTTCTAAAATCCAACCACATACCAAAATTTTAGTGGGGGAAGAGGGGGAGAGAGCGCTGCTCGTCAAGCGACAGTAAAACGTGTATACTTACAGGTGACTTCAATATTAAAAAAAAAATATAGAGACATTAGAATTTATTATTTTTTATTATCAATCAGTCATCAATATTTAAAAGTGTAGACTAATGTATGTTGTTAGATTACTAAATTAAAAGAATTGCGTTGATGATTAAAAGTATGGCAACTACTCAAATAAAGATAGCAAAAATATTTTTTTATCAAGATGCTTTGTTTAAAGGGAGCCACCCTGATAAAAACGCTGAAAACGTCTTTTTATAAAGATATTTTTTAATAATTAAAATTTAACACATATGTTCGATTAAATCGTGTTATTTTTATCAAAATTAGACTAGACAAATTGATTCGACCGAAAAATGGTGAATCAAATTTTGAACTGGTCTAAATTAATATTATTTTTTTATAGAAAATAACTACTGATGAGCGGATAATTTATACGCTTTTTGCCACTATTTTTACATAGTTTTTAATATGTTTTAGTTACTTTTTAGTATATTTTTATTAGTTTTTATGCAAAATTCACATTTCTGGACTTTACTATGAGTTTGTGTGTTTTTCTATTATTTCAGGTATTTTTTGGCTGAAATTGAAGGACCTGAGCAAAAATCTGATTCAGAGGCTGAGAAAGGACTGAAGATGCTGTTGGATTCTGACCTCCCTGCACTCAAAGTGAATTTTCTGGAGCTACAGAAGTCCAATTGGCGCGATCTCAATTGTGTTGGAAAGTAGACATCTTGAGCTTTCCAGAAATGTATAATAGTTTATACTTTGCCCGAGATTTGATGGTCCAAACTAGCGTCTAAACGCTGGTCAGAGATCATTTTCTGGCGTAAAATGTCAGAACTGGCACCAAAGCTGGAGTTAAACGCCCAAACTGGCACCAAAACTGGCGTTTAAACTCCAAGAAGAGCCTATGCACGTGAAAGCTTCAATGCTCAGCCCAAACACACACTAAGTGGTCTCCGGAAGTGGATTTCTGCACTATCTACACTTAGTTACCCATTTTCTGTAAACCTAGTTTACTAGTTTAGTATAAATAGCACTTTTTACTATTGTATTCATATCTTTAGATCATTTTTGAGACTACCTTTGGATCACTTTTTATCTCTTGATCACGTTTTGGGGGCTAGCCATTCTGCCATGCCTAGACCATCATCACTTTTGTCTTTTCAACGGTGGAGTTTCTACACCTCATAGATTAAGGTGTGGAGCTCTGCTGTTCCTCATGAATTAATGCAAAGTACTATTGTTCTTCTATTCAATTCACGCTTATTCTTGTTCTAAGATATTCACTCGCACTTCAACCTGATGAATGTGATGATCCGTGACACTCATCATCATTCTCCCTTATGAACGTGTGCCTGACAACCATTTCCGTTCTACATGCAATAGCTTGAGTGTGTATCTCTTGGCCTCCTGATTCACGATGCATGGTTGCCTCTCCTGACAACAGAGCCTTCCACTCTGTGAGATCAGAGTCTTCGTGGTATAAGCTAGAATCAATTGGTAGCATTCTTGAGATCCAGAAAGTCTAAACATTGTTTGTGGTATTCCGAGTAAGATCTGGGATGGGAAGACTGTGACGCGCTTCAAACTCGTGACTATTGGGCGCAGTGACAGTGTGCAAAAGGATCAATGGATCATATTCCGACACGATCGAGAATCAACAGCTGATTAGCCATGCGAAAAATCGTAGCGGACATGTTTTCACTGAGAGGACGGATGGTAGCCATTGAGAACGGTGATCCACCAACATATAGCTTGCCATGGAAGGGAGTATGCATGATTGAATGAGGACAATAGGAAAGCAGAGGCTGAAAAGGAACAAAGTATCTCCATACGCTTATCTGAAATTTCCACCAATGAATTGCATAAGTATCTCTATCCTATTTTATGTTTTATTTCTCTTTTAATTATCAAAACCTCATAATCATTTGAATCCGCCTGACTGAGATTTACAAGATGACCATAGCTTGCTTCAAGCCGACAATCTCCGTAGGATCGACCCTTACTCACGTAAGGAATTACTTGGACGACCCAATGCACTTGCTGGTTAGTGGCACGGAGTTGTGAAACGTGTAAATCACAATTCCGTGCACCAACTACAATACCCTATTATAGAAAATGACTAAAATACTTCTATTATATATATTAATTAATTTTGAGAATCCTAAATTTTAATCCTTTATTTTTCTATCGTAGGGTTAGAATTTAGAATTTTTAAAATTAGTATATATATATATATATTTCAATAATTTTCTATAATAAGGGTATTGTAGTCATTTTTATAAAAAAATAATATTAATTTAGACCAATTCAAGATTTGATTAACCATTTTTTCGGTTAAATCAATTTGTCTAGCCTAATTTTGACAAAAATAACATGATTTAATCGATTATATATGTTAAATTTCAATTACCGAAAAACATCTTTAAAAAAAGATGTTTAGGCGTCTTTATCTAAGTGGTTCCGTTGTTGAAACAAAGACTAGTAACACTTTTATATCATGTCAAAATCTAACCATACAATCATTCATCCAAGGGTCAAAAGAAAATATTTTCACACGAAGACAATTATAAAATCTTCATTGTAGTATCCACCTAAAAGCATAGCCAAAAACAATAAATCACGACTACATATTTTACTTTTACTAATATTTAAAAAATGTTACCAAATCATATTAAACTATTACCTATGTATATTAGTAACATTTTAACAAATGTTAAATATATTCTATGTTACAATAGAATTTTACTAACATTCTTCCAAAGATTTACTACAAAAAATTACCATAATAGTGACCAATTTTAGCGACTGAAAAAATTGGTTGCTAATAGCGACTGATTTAGTGACCGATATAGAATTTCTTGAACTAGAAAAAAATTAGTCGCTAAATTATATTCAGTGGCTGATTTTAGCGACCAACAAAATCGGTCACTAATAGTAACCAAATTAGTGACCGATAAGTTTATTATACAACCAGAATAATGTTGGTCGCTAAATCAGTTGCTATTTTTTAATTTAACAATCTAATTAGTAACCAAAACAAGAGAATTAACGTCTTTGAAATTCTTGGTCACAAAATCGGTCACTATTTTTTAATTTAGCAACCTATTTTGCAACCGATGGAAAAATAGGGTAAAAAATTATTTAGTCGCTAAGGAAATAGTCACTAAATCAGTTGCTAATTGTTAAGCTAGCGACCGATTTTAGTGACTAATAAAATCGGTCACTAATAGCAACCGAATTAATGACCGATAAGTTTATTATACAACCAAAATAAAGTTGGTTGCTAAATCAGTTGCTATTTTTTAATTTAGCAACAGAATTAGCAACCAAAACAAGAGAAGTAACGTCTTTATGATTCTCAATCACAACATCAGTCATTATTTTTTAATTTAGTGACCGATTTTGCAATCGATAGAGAAATAGAATGAAAATTGTTTGGTCGCTAATTCGGTCGCTAATTCGGTCGCTAAGACTATGATTTCTAAATCTGTTGCTAATTATTAAGAAAGCAACCGATTTCAGCGACTGATAAACCCATATTTTATGATATATTTTATGCTTAATCTGAGTGATTTATTCAATCCTTCACCCACTTATTCATATTAATTGTATGGTTTTACTTCTCCTTCCTAATTATGTGATGTATGTGAAAAACATGTTTCCTATGCTTTTAAATTAATTATTTTAATCACCTTTAATTCCATTCGATGCCGTGATTAGTGTGTTGAGTAGTTTCAGATCTTCTAAGGCAGGAATGACTTAAAGAATGGAAAAGGAAACATGCAAAAATGGAAGGAAAGAGCAAAATGGAGTTTCTGAAGGAACTGGCATTCACGCGATCGCGTGGACGACGTGATCGCGTGCCAGAAGCGAAGAGGCAACGACGCGGCCGCATGACTGACGCGACCGCGCGACTTGAGGAAATCACATACGACGCGGACGCGTGACCAACGTGACCGCGTGACAAGGAGGACTCCGAATGACGCGACCGCGTGACCCACGCGGACGCGTGACAGAGGCCACACACCAGAAATTGCTGAAAACGCTCATAGCGGATTCTGAAGCCTTTTTTGGCCCAAATCCAAGTCTAGAAGTCGTAGACCAGAGGTTATGAAGTGGAGGAATGCATCCATTGAGAGAGTCTCGGAATTTCTATCACTTTCCATGATTTAGATTAAGTTTTGAGAGAGGTTCTCTCCTCTCTCTCTTTTTAGGATTTAGGATTCAGGACTTCTCTTAGTTTTAGGAGTGACTCTCAATCCCAGGTTCTTTGTATTTATTTATTTTCAATGTTCCATGCTCAAATTGATTTTCTTAATTAATGTTATTTGAGATATTTCAGATTGATGATTGCTGTCTTTTATTGATATAAATAATTTGGATTTTCCTGTTGCCCAATTAGGCTTATGAATATTTTCCATGTTAGATTTTACTGCTTTGAATGAATTGAAGGTATTTCGGATAAGATAGATTTTGATTTAGCTTTTTACATTCTTGGCTGTGGTCGATTAATTGGTGACTCTAGAGTTATCAAACTCATTGTTGATTAAAAATTAGATTTCTTCATTTCATTAATTCATATTCCAATAACTCTAGCCTTTCCCAAGGAAGGACTAGGACTTGAGGAATCAGAATTAATTCATCCACTTAACTTACCTTCATAGTTGGAGGTTAACAAAGTGGGAGAAAAATCCAATTCTCATTACAATTGATAAGGATAACCAGGATAGGACTTACAGTTCCCATACCTTGCCAAGAGTTTATTTTATAGTTATTTATTTATTTTTCTTATTATTTTTTGTGCAACATACTGCCCCTTACTTCCAAAACCCCAATTTTACCTTTTTCATAGCCAATAATAAGAACATACCTCCCTGTAATTCCTTGAGAAGACGACCCGAGGTTTAAATACTGGGTTATCAATTTTAAAGGGGTTTGTTACTTGTGACAACCAAAACGTTTGCACGAAAGGATTTCTGTTAGTTTAGAAGCTGTATCTACAACGCGAATATTTTTAATAATTCCTTACTAGCAAAAATCTTAACGTCAAAATGGCGCCGTTGCCGGGGAATTGCAAACGTGTGCCTTATTATTGGTTATTGTAAATATTTTTCCAAAAAAAAAATATTTTTCTTTTACTTGTTTATTTGTTTTCTCTTTTTCCCCCTTATTTCTGATAGCTATTATGAATTCTCACCCCTCTCGCTTTGAGTTTAGTTCTAACTTTGTTGAAGAAAATAGAAACCACAGCAGGAATATGCATCAAGGTCAGACCAATCAAGGATGGATGGAGTCAAGAGGATCTAATCAACCCTTTAGGCAACAACACCCTCCAAGATATCATGGACAACGACCATTCTACAATGCATACCCAGCTGAAAGATATGGTGGACAACCTTGTAACTACCAATAGGCCCCACCCCGTGCCTATAGACCATCCTCTCAACATGACCTCGAACCACCACACTCACAAGCTTCTTTTCGCCATTCGCCATCATACGATCCTTATCCGCCCCAATACCAATCCAATTACTCCCAAGAACCACCACTCCCCCATACACATTACCCATATCCATCAAGGTCAGAATCACAGGTTAGCCTCGAAGAATCAATGAAACAATGTATTGCAATCCTTCATCAACTGGAGCAAGCAATAGTGGAGAAGTTAAAACAATTATCTTCCAGACGCTCAGCCCCTCAACAGACCCCCATGGCTTTATGTAGAGAATCCAATGAAGAACGCAGTACAAAGGAGACGCTGGAAGCTCCAGTGAACAGCATAGAGCATAACTTCGTATTAGAACAAGTAGAGAAAGCTGTCATTGCAGCAGAAGAAGAAGAGTCGGTTGTTATGGAGAACTCCGTCAAGGATGTTATAATTGACGCTGAGGAGGATTTTGCACCGCCTCCACTGCAAATATCTTATGAAGAACTGAACGGAATAACCCAGGACACAGGTTTCCTTGATGATGATGATCATGAGTCCTATTCTCTTAGCGGCGAACTTGCATCCACAACTGATTTCTTTGAGACAGAAGAATCTTCCCCGAGTGAATATGAAGATGATGCTAAGGTAGATCTTTCTCAACCTCCAATATATGACTTGAGCGATGATGAGGGAGAAATTGAAGACTCTAATCAAGAGATGGTTGAAGTGGAAGAATTCACAGAAGATTATAAGGGAGTAGAACTTACAAAACCACTGGAAACACCTATCCCAAGGCCGTTACCGCCCACCACAAACTACAAGTGGGTAAAATCCTTGTCTTTTATCTTCAATATTCCACTTGAATATGGTTTGCTTGAAACAGATGGCCAACTTAGAGCTCTCTGCGGCTTCAAGAGTAAAAGGAAAATGGCTCATACTCAGAGCCGGTGCACAAGGTTCAATAAGATTCCACGCTTCAACTCGAAGTGCAAGGATTGGTATCATGCTCAATTGAGTGGATCACGGAGAACGTTTGGTCACCGTGGTGAGAATCTAATTTCCAATCCGCCCAGATGGAAAAGTATAGATCAAAACGAAAGTGGATTTGGAACCAAAGTTTGGGATCCTGGAAAATATTCTGATATTCATCACCCCGAGAGCCTGAAAATCTGTTTGAAGCTGCTCAGAAGCTTCACATGCCTAGTTTGGGACCCCGAAGGCTATTAGCATTCCAAGCATTGGTGGAGATTTCTAGATGAATTTAAACACAAGCCGCCATAAGAGGAAGCTCAACCAACGTCCAACTTAAGGACTTTAACCAAAAGTGATAGGTGGGAGACAACGCACCATGGTATGATCGTTCCTTTTTCATTTTTTATTTAGTTTTAGTTGTTTTCAAGTTTTATTTTATTTTTCATTGAACCTGGAATTACTCATAACATTCATATCATTTTGCATTCTGTATACTGCATAATTACATATCTACAAAAAAAAATGGCGTGCGACGCGACCGCATAAATCATGCGATCGCGTCAATTGCGATAAAACACCCCCCCACGCGTCCGCGTCACTCACGCGATCGCGTGCCCTGGAGATCGGCGTATAACCCCAACGTCCAGAAAGTTGGGCTGGAATCGTGCTGCCCTTGTGCTTTTCGCACAAAAGACCCTGACGCGATCGCGTCACATGTACATAACCAATGCCACGCGACCGCGTCGCATGGACTGCACAACACCCTAGAAGGAGACAGAGAGTTGCGCTGAGACGACGCTGGAATCGTGCGTCTCGCACAAATTCCAGCGACGCGATCGCGCGACCCACGCGACCACGTCCACCCCTCTCCTACCCCTCCCATGCGATCGCGCGATCCACGCGATTGCGCCCACCCATTTTTCACCCCTACCACGAGACCGCGTGCCCCACGCGGCCGCGTGGGTTTCAAAATATAACCCCCCAGCCACGCGAACCCTATCAGTTGCGTGCACACCTCCCACCTTCTTCCCCCTCTCTCCTTCCTCTATCCTCCACCACCACCCAGCCACCATTGACACCACCCAACCACCACCCGGACGCCACCGACCACCCAGACGCCGCTGCCATCTACCCCCTCTCTCCTCTTCCCCTCTTTCTTCTTCTTTTTTCTTTCTCCCTCCTCCTCCGCCACTGCCTACCGCCAACCGCCGCACCGGACGCCACCACCCCCGACACCCCCAGCCACCTCTCTGCCCCACTCTCCTTCTTAGCCTACCAGGTTCCGCAACACGCAAACCCTTTTCTCCATTCGTAGTTCTTATTTTTTTCCGTTTTATGTTCATGTTTAGGCTAGTTAGATATGCATGTTGTAGTGGATTTTAGGTTGTTAGGTAGCCTAGGATGTGTTAGTGGATTTAGGTCTGTTTACTTGCACTGTTCATATTTCTATTTTATCAAATCTGTAATTCTGCTGTTGCTGTGACCTTGTTCATATGCTGTGATTTCCTGCATTTGCTGCTTATTACTCTAAAGTTTCATGTTTAAATTCATTATCTGTAACTGCAGCTTAATTTTTAATTCATATGAACTGCTTTGCCTGTCGTTTATTTTCCGGAATAGTCCAATTTTAGCCGGAATGCTGCCCAAATTTCTGTGAAATATTTTCATTCATGTTTTCGTTTGGCATTTTAAACCCTGTCTTCCTCTGCTTTATCCAAACCATTTATGATGTTTTGATTCCAATTTTTCTTTATATCTCTTTGAATCAGCATCCACTTGTTTTTCTTGTTTGGTTATGAGTTACTCATAGTTCCTACCTGTGAATCCTTATTACATGGAATATTTTCTTCTGCCACTTACTTTAATCCACCTTTTACTGACTCACTGATTTTAAACTACTAACTTCTTTTTCAAATTCTAACCAAACTAACCTTTTAAAATCTCTTTTCTGATTTTTCACTTTCCCTTAACATTCTCACCATGGCATATTGAAAGTTTTTCTATTTAACATGAATTCAATTACATTTTGGATTGTGATTTTTCTTTTTGAACTTTTCACTCCTATACAATCCTTAATGCACATTTAATAAACTCATTTTCCTTATTTTATTTCCCCTTGCCACTTTGTGTTTTATTTGACTATATGCCTATCTGCCTTCCTATTTTTATATATCCTGGTTTTCTGTTTTTCAGGATGTCTACCTCACAGAGAAAAGGGAAAGGCAAGGCTACTACTGGCAAGCGTAAAAGAGGAGACCCCTCCCAGTCCATCATAGATCTAATGCATGATTCCTCATGGCGGGAGAAGAACTTTACCCAGCAGGAAAAAGCTGACCAGCTGCTCCCTGCAAATGATTCCATCAAATTTGCAAACCGGTACTGTGAGCTGAAGTATCCGGCATTTGTAGACTCCAGAAACCTATACCTGGATAGAACTCTAAAGATTCCAGAAGCACTCCAGCAGTACACCACTGAGCAAATCAAGCAAAGAGGCTGGTTCTTTCTGGAAAGAGCACTGACAGAGTGGTGCACGAAATTGCAATCACACTTTTGCAATCCCGCACAACTAACCAACAAGTGCACTAGGTCGTCCAAGTAATACCTTACGTAAGTAAGGGTCGATCCCACGGAGATTGTCGGCTTGAAGCAAGCTATGGTTATCTTGTAACTCTTAGTCAAGAGATCAGTAATTCTCAGGTTTAATTGTGAAAAGTAGTAGAACATGAAATAAATACTTGTTTTGCAGTAATGGAGAACAGGTTGAGGTTTTGGAGATGCTCTATCTTCTGAATCTCTGCTTTCCTACTGTCTTCTTCTTCAAGCACGCAAGGCTCCTTCCATGGCAAGCTGTATGTAGGGTTTCACCGTTGTCAATGGCTACCTCCCATCATCTCAGTGAAAATGTTCAACGCGCTCTGTCACAGCACGACTAATCATCTGTCGGTTCTCAATCAGGTTGGAATAGAATCCAGTGATTCTTTTGCATCTGTCACTAACGCCCAGGCTTTAGGAGTTTGAAGCTCGTCACAGTCATTCAATCCTTGAATCCTACTCAGAATACCACAGACAAGGTTTAGACCTTCCGGATTCTCTTGAATGCCGCCATCAATTCTAGCTTATACCACGAAGATTCTGATTAAAGAATCCAAGAGATATCTACTCAATCTAAGGTAGAACAGAGGTGGTTGTCAGGCACACGTTCATAGGTGAGAATGATGATGAGTGTCACGGATCATCCCATTCATCAAGTTTAGGAACAAGTGATATCTTAGAATAGAAGCAAGCGTGATTGAATGAAAAATAGTAGTAATTGTATTAATCCATCAAGACACAGCAGAGCTCCTCACCCCCAACCATGGGGTTTAGAGACTCATGCCGTAGAAGATACAATAAGAAACGTGTAAAGTGTCATGAGGTAGAGATACAATGTCCAAAGGTCCTATTAATAGTGAACTAGTAACCTAGGATATAAAGAAATGAGTAAATGACGTAAAAATCTACTTCCGGGGTCCACCTGGTGTGCTCTTGGGCTGAGCATTAAAGCTTTCATGTGTAGAGACTTTTTCTGGAGTTAAACGCCAGCTTTTGTGCCAGTTTGGGCGTTTAACTCCAATTTTTGTGCCAGTTCCGGCGTTAAACGCCGGGAATTCTGAAGCTAATTTGCAACGCCGGTTTGGGCCATCAAATCTCGAGCAAAGTATGGACTATTATATATTGCTGGAAAGCCCAGGATGGCTACTTTCCAACGCAATTGAGAGCGCGCCAATCGGGTATCTGTAGCTCCAGAAAAACCACTTTGAGTGTAGGAAGGTCAGAATCCAACAGCATCTGCAGTCCTTTTCAGCCTCTAAATCAGATTTTTTCTCAGGTCTCTCAATTTCAGCTAGAAAATACCTGAAATCACAGTAAAACACACAAACTCATAGTAAAGCCCAGAAAAGTAAATTTTAAATAAAAACTAATAAAAATATAATAAAAACTAACTATATCATACTAAAAATAGTGCCAAAAAGCATATAAATTATCCGCTCATCACAACACCAAACTTAAATTGTTGCTTGTCCCCAAGCAACTGAAAATCAAATAAGATAAAAAGAAGAGAATATACTATAGACTCCAAAATATCAATGAAACTTATCTCCAATTAGATGAGCGGGACTAATAACTTTTTGCCTCTGAACAGTTTTGGCATCTCACTTTATCCTTTGCAGTTTAGAATGATTGGCATCTATAGGGACTCAGAATTCAGATAGTGTTATTGATTCTCCTAGTTAAATATGATGATTCTTGAACATAGCTACTTTATGAGTCTTGGCTGTGGCCCAAAGCACTCTGTCCTCCAGTATTACCACCGGATATATACATGCCACAGACACATAACTGGGTAAACCTTTTCAGATTGTGACTCAGCTTTGCTAGAGTCCCCAATTAGAGGTGTCCAGGGTTCTTAAGCACACTTTTTTGCCTTGGATCACTTTATTTATATATATATATATTAATTTTTTTCTCTTTTTTTTTGAATTCACTACTTTTTCTTGCTTCAAGAATCAATCTGATAATTTTTCAGATCCTCAATAACATTTTTCTTTTTCCATCATTCTTTCAAGAGCCAACAAGTTTAACATTCTTTAATCAACAAATTCAAAAGACATATGCACTGTTCAAGCATTCATTCAGAAAACAGAAAGTATTGTCACCACATCAAAATAATTCAACTAGTTTCAAAGATGAATTCGAAATCCTGTACTTCTTGTTCTTTTGTGATTAAAAACATTTTTCATCTAAGAAATGTGATAGATTCATAGGACATTTATAACTTTAAGGCATAGACACTAAGACACTAATGATCATAAGACACAAACATAGATAAACATAAGCATAAAAATTCGAAAAACAGAAAAACAAAGAACAAAGAGATTAAAGAACGGGTCCACCTTAGTGATGGCGGCTTGTGCTTCCTCTTGATGATCTTATAGAGTGCTTGAGCTCCTCAATGTCTCTTCCTTTTCTTTGTTGCTCCTCTCTCATGATTCTTTGATCTTCTCTAATTTCATGGAGGAGAATGGAATGTTCTTGGTGCTCCACCCTTAGTTGTCCCATGTTGGAACTCAATTCTTCTAGGGAGGTGTTGATTTGCTCCTAATAGTTTTGTGGAGGAAAGTGCATCCCTTAAGATGAATCTCTCTATCTCCCATGACTCGGAGGTGGAAGCTTTTGCCTTCCCTTTCCTCTTTCTAGAGGTTTCTCCGACCTTAGGTGCCATAAATAGTTATGGAGAAACAAAAAGCAATGCTTTTACCACACCAAACTTAGAAGGTTTGCTCATCCTCGAGCAAAAGAAGAAAGAAGAGAGAGAGTGGTGGGGTAGGTGGGGATCCTGTGGGGTCCACAGATCCTGAGGTGTCAAGGATAATTCATCCCTTCACCAAGTGGCGAGCAAAAATGCTCCTTCTGCCAATCCTGGCGTTAAACGCCGGGCTGGTGCCCATTTCTGGCGTTTAACGCCAGCTTGGTGCCCATTCCTGGTGTTAAACGCCAGTCTGGTGCCCCTTTCTGGCGTTAAACGCCCAGAATGGTGCCAGACTGGGCGTTAAACGCCCATTTGCTGCCCTTACTGGCGTTTAAACGCCAGCAAGCTTTTCCTCCAGGGTGTGCTATTTTTTTTTCTGTTTTTCATTCTGTTTTTGCTTTTTCAATTGTTTTTGTGACTTCCCATGATCATCAACCTATAGAAAACATAAAATAACAAAGGAGAATAGATAAATATAACATTGGGTTGCCTCCCAACAAGCGCTTCTTTAATGTCAGTAGCTTCAGTGGGCTCTCATGGAGCCTCACAGATGTTCAGAGCAATGTTGGAACCTCCCAACACCAAACTTAGAGTTTGAATGTAGGGGTTCAACACCAAACTTAGAATTTGGTTGTGGCCTCCCAACACCAAACTTAGAGTTTGACTGTGGGGGCTCTGTTTGACTCTGTTTTGATAGAAGCTCTTCATGCTTCCTCTCCATGGTGGTAGAAGGAGAACCTTGAGTCTTATGGTTTGCAATGTCTGCAAGCCATGGAGCTTCTTGAATAGCAAACAATTGCTCATCCGAAAAGGTTTTAGAGATCTCAGTAGAGGGGAGGGACGCCCCAGCTACTGGTTCTATCCGAGACAAGTGATCAGCTACCTGGTTCTCTGTCCCTTTTCTGTCTCTTATTTCTATATCAAACTCTTGCAGAAGCAACACCCATCTTATGAGCCTGGGTTTTGAATCCTGCTTTGTGAGTAGATATTTAAGAGTAGCATAGTCAGTGTACACAATCACTTTTGATCCTACTAAATAAGATCTGAACTTGTCAATGGCATAAACCACTGCAAGTAACTCCTTTTCTGTGGTTGTGTAGTTCTTCTGTGCATCATTTAGAATACGGCTGCCATAATAAATGACGTGCAGAAGCTTGTTATGCTTTTGTTCCAATACTGCACCAATGGCATGGTCACTGGCATCACACATTAGTTCGAATGGCAGTGTCTAGTCTGGTGCAGAGATAACTGGTGCTGTGACCAGCTTAGCTTTCAGAAGGTTAAACGCCTGCAGACACTCCTTATCAAAGATAAATGGCATGTCTGCAGTTAGCAAATTACTCAGAGGTTTTGTAATTTTTAAAAAATCTTTTATAAACCTTTTGTAGAATCCTGCATGCCCCAGAAAGCTTCTGATTGCCTTAACATTGGCAGGTGGTGGTAATTTTTCAATTACCTTCACCTTAGCTTGATCCACCTCTATTCCTTTGTTCGAAATTTTGTGCCCAAGGACAATTCCTTCAGTCACCATAAAGTGACATTTTTCCCAGTTTAGGACCAGGTTAGTCTTTTGGCACCTTTTCAGGACAAGTGCTAAATGATCAAGACATGAGCTGAATGAGTCTCCAAATACTGAGAAGTCATCCATGAAGACTTCCAGGAAATTTTCTACCATATCAGAGAAGATAGAGAGCATGCACCTCTGAAAGGTTGCAGGTGCATTGCACAGACTAAAAGGCATCCTTCTATAGGCAAATACTCCAAAAGGACATGTGAATGCTGTTTTCTCTTGGTCCTGAGGATCTACTGCAATTTGGTTGTAACCTGAATAGTCATCCAAAAAGCAGTAGTATTTATGACCTGCTAGTCTCTCTAGCATCTGGTCTATGAATGGTAAAGGAAAATGATCCTTTCTGGTGACTGTATTTAGCCTTCTATAGTCAATACACATGCGCCACCCTGTAACTGTTCTTGTAGGAACCAGTTCATTCTTTTCATTATGAATCACTGTCATGCCTCCCTTCTTGGGGACAACGTGGACAGGGCTCACCTAGGGGCTATCTGAAATAGGATAAATAATCCCAGCCTCTAGTAACTTAGTGACCTCTTTCTGCACCACCTCCTTCATGGATGGATTTAGCTGCCTTTGTGGTTGAACCACTGGCTTAGCATCATCCTCCAATAGGATCTTGTGCATGCATCTTGCTGGGCTAATGCCCTTAAGATCACTTATGGACCACCCAAGAGCTGTCTTGTGTGTCCTTAGCACTTGAATTAGTGCTTCCTCTTCTTGTGGATTTAAAGCAGAGCTTATGATCACTGGAAAAGTGTCACCTTCTCCCAGAAATGCATATTTCAGGGATGGTGGTAGTGGTTTGAGCTCGGGTTTAGGAGGTTTATCTTCTTTCTGAGGAATTTTCAGAGGTTCTTTTATTTCCTCTGGTTCCTCCAAATCAAGCTGAACATCTTTAAAGATGTCCTCTAGTTCTGATTCGAGACTCTCAGTCATATTGATCTCTTCCACCAAGGAGTCAATAATATCAACGCTCATGCAGTCATTTGATGTGTCTGGATGTTGCATAGCTTTGACAACATTTAACTTGAACTCATCCTCATTGACTCTCAGGGTTACTTCCCCTTTTTGGACATCAATGAGAGTTCGTCCAGTTGCTAGAAAGAGTCTTCCTAGAATGAGGGTTGCACTGTTGTGCTCCTCCATTTCCAGCACTACAAAGTCAGTGGGAAAGGCGAATGGCCCAACCTTGACAATCATGTCCTCAATTATGCCTGATGGGTATTTAATGGAGCCATCAGCAAGTTGAAGACATATCTGGGTTGGTTTGACCTCTTCAGTCAAGCCGAGCTTTCTGATAGTGGAAGGCAGGGATTAGGTTGATACTTGTCCCAAGGTCACATAGAGCTGTCTTGGTACAAACACCTTCTAATGTGCATGGTATCAGAAAGCTTCCTGGATTTTTAAGCTTCTCTGGTAAGCTTTTCAGAATGACTGCACTGCATTCTTCAGTGAGAAAAATTTTTTCAGTTTCTCTCCAATCCTTCTTATGACTTAAGATCTCTTTCATGAACTTAGCATAAGAGGGTATTTGCTCAAGTGCCTCTGCAAATGGGATTTTTATCTCAAGAGTCCTGAGATAATCTGCAAAGCGGGTAAATTGTTTATCCTGTTCCACTTGGCAGAGTTTCTGAGGATAAGGCATCTTGGCTTTATATTCTTCAACCTTAGTTGCTGCAGGTTTATTTCCTACAGAAGTGGTTGGAGAAGCCTGCCTAAGGGGGTTGTTATCAGCACTTGCAAGTGTCTGACCCCTTTGTGGCGTTTGAACGCCAGACTTGGCTACCCATTGAGCGTTTAACGCCACTTTCTTATCCTTTTCTGGCGTTTGAACGTCAGAATCATTCCTCTCTGGGCTCTTACTGTCCTCAAAGGAATTTTGGGTAGTGGTTTGGTTATCCTCTGTCAGTTGTTCCTTTCTTGGCTTTTTGCCATTTTGAGCTGAATTATTCAATGTCTTCCCACTCCTTAGTTGAACTGCTTGACATTCTTCTATTATCTATTTAGATAGCTGCTGTTTTGTCTGATTCAACTGTGATTTTATATTCTTGTTAGCAATTTTGGTTTCTTGGAGCATCTCTTTAAATTCTGCTAACTATTTTGTCATCAGGAGTAATTGCTGATTAAGCTCAACAATCTGTTCTTGAGGATTAGGATCAGTAGTTACTGCCATAGCTTCTTCTTTTGTAGAGGATTCATTGCTTGAGTATAGATGTTGATTTCTAGCAACAGTATCTATGAGCTCTTGAACCTCTTCAATTGTCTTCCTCATATGTATAGATCCACCAGCTGAGTGGTCTAGGGACATCTGAGCTTTTTCAGTAAGCCCATAGTAGAAGATGTCTAACTGTACCCACTCTGAAAACATTTCAGAGGGGCATTTTCTTAGCATACCTCTGTACGTCTCCCAGGCATTATAAAGGGATTCATTATCCTCTTGTTTAAAGCCTTGGATGTCTAGCCTTAGCTGTGTCATCCTTTTTGGAGGGTAAAATTGATTTAGGAATTTGTCTGATAACTGTCTCCATGTTTTTATGCTTGCTGTGGGTTGGTTATTCAACCACCTCTTAGCTTGATCTTTTACAGCAAATGGAAACAGTAATAATCTGTAGACATCCTGATCCACCTCTTTATCACGTACTGTGTCAACAATTTGTAAGAACTGTGCCAGAAACTCAGTAGATTCTTCCTGTGGAAGACCGGAATACTGGCAATTTTGCTGCACCATGATAATGAGTTGAGGATTTAGCTCAAAGCTGCTTGCTTTAATGGGAGGTATACAGATGCTACTCCCATATGCAGCTATAATGGGGTTAGCATATGACCCCAGAGTTCTTCTGGACTGCTCAATTCCACTTAGGTCAATGATGGAGAAAGGGAGATGATGCGGATATTATTTTTTTTTTATTTTTTTATTTTAATTAAAAGTGACCGAAAATAATAAAATAAAATAAATTGAAAATAAAATAAAATTTTGAAAAATAAAATCAAAGCAAATTGAAAACTAAATTAATTAATTAATTAAAAGGATTTTGGAATTAGCAATTAAAAAGATATGATTGAAAATTATTTTGAAAAAGATATGATTGAGAAGAAATTAAAAAGATTTGATTTTTGAAAAAGATTTGAAAAGATCAATTTTTGAAATTAGAATTTTGACTTGACTAAAGAAAAAGATGTGATTTTGAAAATCTTTGACTAATTTAATGCAAAATTTTGAAAATTATGAGTAAAATAAGGAAAGGATATTTTTTTGATTTTTTAAAATTTAATGAGGGAAGAGAAAAACAACAAATCGACACTAAACTTAGAAATTTTAGATCAAAACAAAGAGAACAAACAAGAAAACTTTGAATGTCAAGATGAACACCAAGAACACTTTGAAGATCAAGATGAACACCAAGAACAAATTTTCGAAAAATTTTTAAGTGAATAAAAGCACAAAAGACACCAAACTTAAAATTTTTAGAAAATCAAACACAAATTTTCGAAAACTTAAAGGAAAACACAAAGAAGACACCAAACTTAGAATTTTTAAAGATCAAGAAAGGACTAGGAACATGCAAATTCGAAAATTAAAAGAAAGTAAAAGCATGCAATTGACACCAAACTTAAAATATGAAACTAAACTCAAATAAAAGACTCTAAACCAACAAAAATAAAATATTCCTAATCTAAGCAACAAGATAAACCGTCAGTTGTCCAAACTCGAACAATCCCCGGCAACGGCGCCAAAAACTTGGTGCACGAAATTGCAATCACACTTTTGCAATCCCGCACAACTAACCAGCAAGTGCACTGGGTCGTCCAAGTAATACCTTACGTGAGTAAGGGTCGATCCCACGGAGATTGTCGACTTGAAGCAAGCTATGGTTATCTTGTAACTCTTAGTCAGGAGATCAGTAATTCTCAGGTTTAATTGTGAAAAGTAGTAGAACATGAAATAAATACTTGTTTTGCAGTAATGGAGAACAGGTTGAGGTTTTGGAGATGCTCTATCTTCTGAATCTCTGCTTTCCTACTGTCTTCTTCTTCAAGCACGCAAGGCTCCTTCCATGGCAAGCTGTATGTAGGGTTTCACTGTTGTCAATGGCTACCTCTCATCCTCTCAGTGAAAATGTTCAACGTGCTCTGTCACAGCACAACTAATCATCTATCGGTTCTCAATCAGGTTGGAATAGAATCCAGTGATTCCTTTGCGTCTGTCACTAACGCCCAGCCTTCAGGAGTTTAAAGCTCGTCACAGTCATTCAATCCTTGAATCCTACTCAGAATACCATAGACAAGGTTTAGACCTTCCGGATTCTCTTGAATGCCGCCATCAATTCTAGCTTATACCACGAAGATTCTGATTAAAGAATCCAAGAGATATCTACTCAATCTAAGGTAGAACGGAGGTGGTTATCAGGCACACGTTCATAGGTGAGAATGATGATGAGTGTCACAGATTATCACATTCATCAAGTTTAGGAACAAGTGATATCTTAGAATAGAAGCAAGCGTGATTGAATGAAAAATAGTAGTAATTGCATTAATCCATCAAGACACAGCAGAGCTCCTCACCCCCAACCATGGGGTTTAGAGACTCATGCCATAGAAGATACAATAAGAAACGTGTAAAGTGTCATGAGGTAGAGATACAATGTCCAAAGGTCCTATTAATAGTGAACTAGTAACCTAGGATATACAGAAATGAGTAAATGACGTAAAAATCCACTTCCGGGGTCCACTTGGTGTGTGCTTGGGCTGAGCATTGAAGCTTTCATGTGTAGAGACTTTTTCTGGAGTTAAACGCCAGCTTTTGTGCCAGTTTGGGCGTTTAACTCCAATTTTTGTACAAGTTCCGGTGTTAAACGCCGGGAATTCTGAAGCTGATTTGCAACGCCGGTTTGGGCCATCAAATCTCGGGCAAAGTATGGACTATTATACATTGCTGGAAAGCCTAGGATTTCTACTTTCCAACGCAATTGAGAGCGTGCCAATTGGGCTTCTGTAGCTCCAGAAAATCCACTTCGAGTGCAGGGAGGTCAGAATCCAACAGCATCTGCAGTCCTTTTCAGCCTCTAAATTAGATTTTTGCTCAGGTCCCTCAATTTCATCCAGAAAATACCTAAAATCATATAAAAACACACAAACTCATAGTAAAGCCTAGAAAAGTAAATTTCAAATAAAACTAATAAAAATATAATAAAAACTAACTATAACATACTAAAAACATACTAAAAACAGTGTCAAAAAGTGTATAAATTATCTGCTCATCACAGAAGTCAATGCATCTTGGGTTAGGGAATTCTACTGCAACTACTATATCATTACCCTAGATGCAGTGAACCTGCGAGGAAAGCAAATTCTGGTCACTGAGGAGGCCATAGAGGACATTCTACAACTCCCACTTAAGTCCGATCAGCCTGATGGTTACAAAAAGGCTGAGGAGGACATGCGTTTCTTAAGGTTTGATTGGGATGCTGTCAAGGCAAGGATAGCCCTGGACCCGACTATTCCTTGGGAGATGGGTCAGGACACCACCTTGCCCAAGGGTATCAAGCGGGCGTACCTAAATGATGAGCCTCGATTATGGCATCAGATCCTGAGTAATTATGTGATGCCGAGTACTCATGAGACAGAGATTCCAGCTGCTATGATCACCCTCCTATGGTGTGTGATGGAGAGTAAGGACCTGTACTTGCCACGCTTTATCCGGCATTATATGGCCAGGGTCCACGTCCGAGGCACTCTTCCCTTTCCTTATCTGGTTACACAGCTAGGCCGTCGAGCTGACGTGCCATGCGAGGATGCCGATGAGAGACCACCGGCTGCGGACTGCAGGAAGATCATTCCTCACAGTAGGAACTTCCTGGCTTTGGGCTACAGACCACCACCTTTCACTGCTACTGATGAGACAGCCCCACCGTCTGCCCGACACTCTTCATCCACAGCTGCCCCTACTGCCACCACTGCACCCCCACCTGCCTCAGAGCCCGTCTACCGCCTCGTGCACCGCTTATTTCGACAGCTTGATCAGATGGAGTGCCGTAACCGGCACCGCTATGAGCATCTGAAGCTGATGATCCGACAGGGCAGTGACATCCCCTCCGAGCCTGACTCACCATCAAAGCCATCAGAGGAGGAGGCGGATGAGTACCAGGAGGCGACCCATCCGCAGGCAGGCACAGAGCAGGCTTCTCCCCAGGCAGAGGTTCCACATCAGATTGAAGCTGCAGATCCTGAGATCCCGATCCAGTCAGCACCTCCTCTACAGTAGCCAGACCCTCAGCCCACCACTACCACAGAGCCTCCAGCTACCATCCCTACCAGTGATGACTCCCCTTCACACCCGGCTTGACTGAGCATCAGGGACGATGCTTCACTTTAAGTGTGGGGAGGTCGCCATCTCTGGCGTTTTATTTTGGTGAACCACTACATCTCTTTTTCTTTTATTCTGGATATTTTTCTGTATTTATCTTTTTATTGTTATTTTCTGAGTACTTATACATTGCTACTTTTATGCATTTCTACTCTATCTCTGCATTTTCCATCTTTAGTTCATATTTTAGTTATTTAGTTTAGTTTGCAATTCTGACTTATTAGTGGATAAATTAGTATAGCTTACCCTTTTTAGCATAAAGATAACCTAGTTTAAACTGAATAATATAGAAAGAAAGTAAGCTAGAGACTTTAACAAAGTTATAAACAATCCACACCTTGTATATATAGCATTACATGTTAGTTAGTTAACAGCATTTCATCAAGGAGAAACACTAAAACCTTAAAGGCCACCTAAAACAATTTTTTTATGAGAATAATGGGAAATTTTAACTAAACCTCCATGACATACATGAGTGATATATGATTCATGATTTGGAGAACATACAGCCTGTGAGTTTTAAGCTTAATTGTATGGTTACATTTAAACCATAATATTTTATTCCTGTGTGTTCCGCTCTTCTTTTCTATTCTGGTGTTCTTTGCTTTGTTTTAATCTATATGTCCAGTTATAGAATATAGATACATACCAAGAGAGTGATTGAGGCCTTGTTTGATTTTAACTCACTATCCCAAATAAAGTCTACCTTTTATGCCATCCTTGTTAGCCCTTTGAACCTTTTAATCCCCTCTTGTTCTATAACCACATTACTAGCCTTAAGCAGAAAACAAAATAAAATCCCAAGTTGAATCCTTGGTTAGCTTAAGATAGAAAGTTGTGTAATTAATTAAGTGTGGGGAAACTTTATGGGAACACGGATGACAGAAACAAGGGTAGAAAAATTGAAAAGAAATTAAGAATTTTTGGGAAACATGCTCATGTGGAATTAAAATAATTAATTACCATGTGCATTAAAAAAAATTTTGCAAAATTAAAGCAAATGCACATGGTATAAGAACAAAATATGGGAAAATATGGGAAAATAGGTAAAGAAGTTTTGTTTTACTGAGTATGTATGTTAGGTGAGATCTTAGACTAATTAAGGATTCACTCATTAGCTCACTTAGCCTTATACATATACCCTTACCTTTACCTTGGCCCCATTACAACCTTAATCAAAGACCTCATGATTTTTGGTATGTCTATATTTTATAATTGTTGATTGGTTAGATGAAAAACAAAGTTATAGAAAGTAAGGATAAAAAGAAGAATAGAGTGATTAACCCAATAAACACTGAGTGATTAGAGAGTAAACACAAAATCCAGTGAGGGTTCACTAACTCATTAACATATATCTCTGTTTAAATTACTAATTGTCTTGCGAGTTTATAAATGTTTTTTTTTCTTTTCCCATCTCAATTGTAAAAGTGCTTTATCACTATCTAAGGTTGGCTATATATATATATGAATCCTTGAGAATGTGAATTGATTTAACTACATGTAAGCTTTATATATGAGTGAATAAAATTAGAATTGCATCATGCATTTAGTTAGTTGCATTTAGATTAGAATTGCATTGCATGGCATTCAACCACTTCAAAACCTTACTTTTTTACCTTGGACATAGCATGAGGACATGCTATTACTTAAGTGTGGGGAGGTTGATAAACCCATATTTTATGATATATTTTATGCTTAATCTGAGTGATTTATTCAATCCTTCACCCACTTATTCATATTAATTGCATGGTTTTACTTCTCCTTCCTTATTATATGATGTATGTGAAAAACATGTTTCCTATGCTTTTAAATTAATTATTTTAATCACCTTTAATTCCATTCGATGCCGTGATTAGTGTGTTGAGTAGTTTCAGATCTTCTAAGGAAGGAATGACTTAAAGAATGGAAAAGGAAACATGCAAAAATGGAAGGAAAGCGCAAAATGGAGTTTTTGAAGGAACTGGCATCCACGCGATCGCGTGGACGACGCGATCGCGTGCCAGAAGCGAAGAGGCAACGACGCGGCCGCATGACTAACGCAACCGCGCGACTTGAGCAAATCACATACGACGCGGACGCGTGACCGACGTGACCGCGTGACAAGGAGGACTCCGAATGACACGACCGCGTGACCGACGCGGACGCGTGACAGAGGCCACGCACTGGAAATTGTAGAAAATGCTCATAGCGGATTCTGAAGCCTTTTTTGGCCCAAATCCAAGTCCAGAAGTCGTAGACTAGAGGTTATGAAGTGGAAAAATGCATCCATTGAGAGAGTCTCGGAATTTCTATCACTTTCCATGATTTAGATTAAGTTTTGAGAGAGGTTCTCTCCTCTCTCTCTTTTTAGGATTTAGGATTCAGGACTTCTCTTAGTTTTAGGAGTGACTCTCAATCCCAGGTTCTTTGTATTTATTTTCAATATTCCATGCTCAGATTGATTTTCTTAATTAATGTTATTTGAGATATTTCAGATTGATGATTGCTGTCTTTTATTGATATAAATAATTTGGATTTTCCTGTTGCCCAATTAGGCTTATGAATATTTTCCATGTTAGATTTCACTGCTTTGAATGAATTGAAGGTATTTCGGATAAGATAGATTTTGATTTAGCTTTTTACATTCTTGGTTGTGGTCGATTAATTGGTGACTCTAGAGTTATCAAACTCATTGTTGATTGAAAATTGGATTTCTTCATTTCATTAATTCATATTCCAATAACTCTAGCCTTTCCCAAGGAAGGACTAGGACTTGAGGAATCAGAATTAATTCATCCACTTAACTTACCTTCATAGTTGGAGGTTAACAAAGTGGGAGAAAAATCCAATTCTCATTACAATTGATAAGGATAACCAGGATAGGACTTCCAGTTCCCATACCTTGCCAAGAGTTTATTTTATAGTTATTTATTTATTTTTCTTATTATTTTTTGTGCAACATACTGCCCCCTTACTTCCAAAACCCCAATTTTACCTTTTTCATAGCCAATAATAAGATCATACCTCCCTGCAATTCCTTGAGAAGACGACCCGAGGTTTAAATACTCGGTTATCAATTTTAAAGGAGTTTGTTACTTGTGACAACCAAAACGTTTGCACGAAAGGATTTCTGTTAGTTTAGAAGCTGTATCTACAACGCGAATATTTTTAATAATTCTTTGCTAGCAAAAATCTTAACGTCAGTGACCAACTAAAAGATAATGTTATAAACTAATCAGTCACTAAATCGGTCACTAATTTAATAAAATAACATAGTTACTGAGTTACCCTCATTAAGCCTAACTCAACTCCCCCACACGATTCTCATCTTCTACAAACAATTACTGAGTTACCCGCCGGAAGCACAACATCGTCTTCTAAGTTACCCACACCGTTATCGTCTTCTTCGTCGCAACGTCTTCTTCGTCATCTTCTAATTGCAGCGCCATCTTCTGAGGTCTCCTCGTCGTCGCCTTCTAAGGTCTCAGTGCCATCGCCTTCATCTTTGAGATCTCGGCGGCGTTAGCGTTGTCTAAGTTCGTGGATCATCTCATCACCGTCCAGATCTGACTTTGTCATTGTCGTACTGTTCTTTTTTCACCGTCGTCTCCTTTGGTCGCACCGCCTCCTCTGCTCACTTCTTTGTTGCAGATCGTCGCCTTGCCGTCCAAATTTGTCGTTGCTCCTTGTATCATAGTTCATTTCTCACCGCCACCTTCTCGAGTAACTTCTTCTCTGGGAACAACAACAACAATAGTCTCTCCGGTAACTTCTTCTCAAAATAATTTATTTGATATTCCGAAGCCTCAAATAACGATCATTTGTTGCTAGCATAAGGATAATATATCTAATAAGCATGAGCACATAATCCACCTTCTCGTGCATGAACAATCTCGGCTTTGAATTTCAGATGCAACTGATCTTGTAATTTTTTGTTTTTTTCTGATATCTCGCCTTCTTCTTGTCTGATTTAAATTTTAGATTTGTCAATTCCTCTATTTGAATCTTGATTTTTATGTGATTCTGATTCAAATTTTAGATTTGTCCATTCCTCTATTTGAATCTTGATTTTTATGTGATTATTAGATTTTTGTTATTATGTTTCTGATTAACACATTTTGAGAATCTAATCTAATTAGGTAACTATTTTTATGGGTAAAAATAGAGCATTGTAGGTAACGTTTTGAGTTTTCCCATGGACATTGTCTTTGTTTTTGTTCATGGTGGACTTTTTTGTGCTGTGCTTGACCAACAGGCCCACGCGCGTGACGTGGAGTCTCTAGTGCGAGCCAAAATATAGCATAAGGAGTTTATTATATTTTGCCTTGAAGATTGTAGTGACTGGAGCAATGCTACTATAAGGCGTGTTGTGATGCATGTATATGCCTCTCTTTGTCCTTGCGCTTTCTTGGCTTGATTAATTTTCATAAATTTGCTGAGTATCTCGTAGTTGAAGTTGGTGTCATTGCTGAATGCTTTCAATCTTTCATGCCATATCTATAGATTGTAAAAAGTAATATAAAGAGACCAAGAAAAAAAAATCAAATTATATTGGGGTGAACATTTTTGAGGATATAAAGAACACTTCTCTAGCTAATCTGCTGGGATTTGGAGCACAAAAAGTGCAATATATAAATCACAGTTTCAATAAACAGTTTTGTTGTTTCTTTATAGATTGATCTTGAGCTGTCAAGGACTGTAATTGTCTCAACTAAGCTAGATACTAGGATACCTCAACTTGCCAGTCCATCTGATGTTGAAGTTTTCCTTTCACCCCCTGCATGTTGGTGCGCAAACTGAGATTTCGCACAGCTTAATCGGCAAATGCACCGCGTCATCAAAGTAATACCTCAAGTGAGTGAGGGTCGATCCCACGAAGATTGTTAGACTGAGCAACAATGGCTATCCAATTGGACTTAGTTAGGCGAATCAAAAAGAGGTTTGGTAAGTCAATTCACATAAAACGGTAAATAAGCAAGTAAATAAACAAAAAAAGGTTTGGTGTAAAAACAATATGAGAAAATAGTTAAGGTTTCGGAGATGTTTACTTTTTCGGATTAAAAGTTCTTAACAACTATTTTAACAATGCATGATTCATTCTATGACAAACTGTAAATAACTAAACCTTAATCCCTTAGTGATTTTGTTTCCTCTAACCTTCATTAACCACCACTCCCATGGTCACTTAATTTCGATTAGAGGGTTAAGTTAAAAAACTAGTTTATAGTCACAAAAACCCTAATTATCCGAAGCTAACAGGATTATATGTCACATATCCTAATTAGTTTATGTAATTAGCATTTTAGGAGGAATTTATTTTCAAGCTATAGTTCAAGCGAGATAATTCTCCCGAGAATCACAAGAACACAAGTAGAATAAGGGTCATGCTCCCGCTCCACCCAGATTCATAAGATTAAGAACGAAAATAATCCTTAGAATTGAACCAAAACATTAATTAAAATAGAAGAATAATAGTTCTAATCCATAGAAATAAACAGAGCTCTTAACCTTAATCGAGAAGTTTAGCTGCTCATGACTTACAGAGAAAACTAGGGTTCTAAAAAGTGCAAAAGGGAAGATGATAATGTTCGAACCCTCTTAAGAGGAGTATCTTTTTCTTTTTATACTAAACTAATTTGATATGAAAATAAAATAAAATAATAAATTTTAAGACTAAAAGATATTGTTTGTAAATAAAAATTATAAAAAGAAAATAAAATATAACTAATAAATGCTAAATCTACTTGAGAAGCCAAAGAGGGGCGATTCAGACTTCTTGCTGGGCGTTTAGCGCCCAGGGAGGGTGCTGCTAGCTTTTTCTGTTTTTTGCTCCAAATTTTGCCAAATTATTTTGAATTTTACCTGAAATCATAAAAACACCAAAACAGCTCAAAGTTGCATCCACTTGAGATTTTTGCACTAAAATCAAGTGAAACTAAATAAAATCTAACTAAAAACAACTAGAAAATGCTAAGAAAAAAGGTATAATATGCTCACGCATCACATGTACCCTTGATGGTTGCATTCTGGGTGACTCTCCCTTCTTTACATCTGTGCCTTCTGGAAGAGTTGGTTCTGGAAGTGATACTGTATACAGGTCCAATGATGAATTCAAACAGGTTAAGCCCTTATATTAATTAATTAATCGCCTCTCTTTTCTCTTTCAGATTGAAAGCTTGATATTTGGTGCACGGAAAGATGTATGATTAGGGATGTATGACTCATGAAACTAGTCTGATTGGTTGTTATAATGTTGTTTTCTTCTCAAACAATTTAAAATTATAATGCCAAATAAAAATGCTACTATGATATTCTGTACTGTGTTGAATGCATTTCTGATAACTTCCATTAACCAAAATAAAATAAAATAAATCTGAGGTAAGCTTTTAATCTTAGTATGATTGAAAAAGAATTGTTCATAGTTACTAGTTAGTGTGATTGTTAGTTGAATTTTTGTGTTTCAGTGTTATGTAGTTTGTGTATGTTCTTCGCAGCATGGAAATTCAAATCCAGAGGCTGTTGAAATATCAAAATTTTCATTTTTTGCAACAAGGCACAGGTTGTGGGGTGGCCCACCAATTCAATCATTTCGAAAGAACACCATGGCATCTAATTTGACAAAGAACAATGATGAAGTTGAAGAAAAACCAGGATTTGGTTGTTTGTATGTGAAGATAAGTATGGATGTTGCTCCTTATCTAAGAAAGGTTGATCTTAATTCCTATAGCAACTATAAGGAACTTTCTTCAGCTCTTTAGAAGATGTTCAGCTGCTTCACCATTGGTATTTTCTTTAACTACTTTTTTCTTTTTTTTTTTTATTTTTCTTTATAAGAAACCTTTTTCTTTAGTTTGAGTTGCAACTTCTTTAATGAAAAATTAGGTCAGTGCAACTCTCCTGGGCTGTCTGGAAAAGATGGATTAAGTGAGAGCTTTTTAAAGGATCTTCTTCTTCTCCATGGCTCTGAATATGTTCTTACTTATGAAGACAAGGATGGAGATTGGTCGATTGGATGCTTGTGGAAGATGTTCCTTGGGAGTATGTTATATCTATTTTTGTTATATAAAATCGTATATACAAAAAATTAGCCATCAATCAAGTCATTGCTTATAGAATACTAAAAATACGTATTTGGTATCTCATAAATTTTCTTTATCATATTAACGTAAACAAGTTTAATTATTCTACTATGGCATGTTTGATTATTCTGATGATCGATTATTTAGTTGGCCAAAAAAGTGTGAATTAGTATGGAGCATTTTTGCTTTACATGTTATTCTTTAAAGATCATATCCAATTATAATAAACAAATTCTTTGTTGATGTAGGCTGTTCACTGACTCATGCAGGAAACTGAGGATCATGAATGGTCTGAGGCAATTGGACTTGGTACATCTTACACTAAATATGTTGGATTACCAGATTAAGATTCAAGATTGTTTAAAGATTTTGTTATGGTTTGTATTGGTTGCAGCTCCAAGAGCAATGAAAGAATTAAAGAGCCAAAACTAGTGCAAAAATTGTTGAACTATACTGATTGTTCATGAATAGAACAAAGTTATGTGGTTCACGAATTATTTTTACCATGTTTTAGTCTAGATTGTAGATCATAAATTTGATGTATTTAAAAATTTTTAATATTTTAAATTTTATATTTCTATGTAGACATTGTGAATGTTTTTGGTATTTATTTCAAAAATTGATCTATGTTTGATTCTTTTTATATTTTGTGGAAATGTAATTATTTATAAAAATTAAGTTTTAATAGTGATAAATGTGAAATTAATAAAAATATATAATCATAAGATCAGGAACAACAACCGATTTAGATTTTTGGTTCAGGAATTAGTGACCAATTTAGTGATCGATTTTAGATTTTCAATTCAGGCATCGGTGACCAATTTAGTGACCAATTTCATTGGTGTCCAAAAAGTTGGTCGACATTTAGCAACCGATTTACTTAGCGGCGAAAAATTTGGTCACCATTTAGCAAGGTTGCGAGAACCGGATTGGTCAATAAACCGGTGAGGTGACTGGTTCACTGGTTTAATGATTCGACCGGAATTCAACCGGAATCCAACCGGTTTAATTAAATATTAAATAAAATTACTAAAAATTTAATATATAATTTTAAATATTTAAATTTCAATAAAATTTAACCTAATAAAATTTAAAATTTAAAATTTCAATCTATAACCTAATAATAAAAAATAACAAACAATTGAAACAAATCAATAATAACAACTCACCTTTGAATTTCAAACATAATCATAATTTTAATTTTGAACAAACAATCATAATTTGAACAAACAGAATTACAAAAAATATGAAATCAAAACAAACAGATTATGAAATCAAATTGCAGTAACAAATTAACAAAAAGGCTTGCTGTAGTTATTGGCATCAATGTATAATTTAGTTTTTTAAAATCAACAAAATTATTCTAAAAAATTTAATAAAAGTACCAGCAACCATTAACAAGTCATAAAACAAAAGAGGCAGCAACCAGATTTCCTTCATCAGTTAATCAATAGAGTTAAATAGTTAATCCAATTGAATTTTTTCTTTTACAATTACAACAATCAGAGTTCAATCTATCCAACCATCAGAATCCAGAATATAAAAAGCAGCAAATCATAATCATCATAATTAACAAAATAAAAAAATAAATTAAACTACGGAAGAACTCAAGAAACATGGAGAGCAACATAATCAAATTCTGTAATTTTCTACGGCGGCAGAGTGAGCGACGAGTCCACAGCGGCAGAAAAACGTTCGAACTTTGTTGTGAGTTCAATAGAGAAAGGGATCGAAGACAAAGACGGGCAAAGACGATGAGGACAGAGACAAGTTCATCGAGGCCGACGACGACATGGACAAAAGTGGCTTGACGACACCAACAATAGCTCCGAGCAGACCTGGCGATGCGAGAAGGGATCTAGGAGGAGAAGAGGGGCGGCCAACGAGGACGAGGACAGAGGTGGGATTGACGACACCACGATGACAGAGAAGCTGAGAAGGTGACGCTACTGTTGATGGTGGCGGCGCTAGAACTCAGAGGGGTAGTGGCGGCGGCTGGAATTCAGAGGGGGAAAGAGAGGGGTATTAGGGTTTTCTTCTAAGAAAGAGGGGTAACTGGGTAGTGGGTAGCTTTTATATAGGTTTTTTAATTTTTTTTTTTATTTTTAACCTTTGAAAACCGTAAAAAACCCGACCGGTTTTACTAGTTCACCGGTTAACTGCCGGTTTGACCGGTTTTTTACCGGTTTTTTACCAAACGGTTTTTGGCATCACCCGAACCAGCCAGATGACCGATTTCCAGTTAATCCGGTTGAACCGGCCGGTCCGGTTTGGTTTTCAGAACAATGCCATTTAGCGACCGATACTCTTTGGTGAGAGTTTAGTGGCCTTGTTAAAAAATCAGTCACTAAAGGTTAGCGACCGAAATTGGTCGCTATTTTCTAATTAGCAACCAAGGTTTTAGTGACCACTAGAATCGGTCGCTAAATTGGTCGCTATTCCGATAATATCTTGTAGTGATTCAATAACATTTAGTAAAACTGCTACAATAGATCTTCTATAGTAATATTATGAAAAATATTATAATAGATATATTTTGTAACACTTAAAAAAAATGTTACAATAGATATTTTATGTAATATTTAAAAAATATTACAATAGATATTTTATGTAACACTTAAAAAATGTAACAATAAGTCTTTCTAATTGGTGGACGAAATTGTGATCCATGTTCTAACTATTTTGAGATGAGGGCTACTATTATGGCACTGGTTGAATTCACAACTCCGTTCAACTAACCAGCAAGTGTACTGGGTCGTCCAAGTAATAAACCTTACGTGAGTAAGGGTCGATCCCACAGAGATTGTTGGTATGAAGCAAGCTATGGTCACCTTGTAAATCTCAGTCAGGCAGATTAAATATTGATTTATGGTTTCGAAAATTAATAATAAAAGGAAATAATAAAAGGGATACTTATGTAGCCTCATTGGTAGGAATTTCAGACAAGCGAATGGAGATGCTGTATGGCTCAGGGACGCCTGCTCTCCTACTGCTTCAACTCAATCTTTCTTACTCCTTTCCATGGCAAGCTGTGTATAGGGGTTTACCATCAGCGGTGGCTACTTTCAATCCTCTCGGGAAAATGGTCCTCTGCGGCTGTCACTGATGAGCGGATAATTTGTACGCTTTTTGGCATTGTTTTTAGTATGTTTTTAGTATGATCTAGTTAGTTTTTAGTATATTTTTATTAGTTTTTAGTTAAAATTTACTTTTCTGGACTTTACTATGAGTTTGTGTGTTTTTCTGTGATTTCAGGTATTTTCTGGCTGAAATTGAGGGACCTGAGCAAAAATCTGATTCAGAGACTCAAAAGGACTGCAGATGCTGTTGGATTCTGACCTCCCTGCACTCGAAGTGGATTTTCTGGAGCTACAGAAGCCCAATTGGCGCGCTCTCAACGGCGTTGAAAAGTAGACATCCTGGGCTTTCCAGCAATATATGATAGTCCATACTTTGCCCAAGATTTGATGGCCCAAACCGGCGTTCAAAGTCACCTCAAGAAATTCCAGCGTTAAACGCCGGAACTGGCACCTAAATGGGAGTTAAACGCCCAAACTAGCATAAAAGCTGGCGTTTAACTCCAAGAAGAGTCTCTACACGAAAATGCTTCATTGTTCAGCCCAAGCACACACCAAGTGGGCCCGGAAGTGGATTTTTATGTCATTTACTCATCTTTGTACACCTTAGGCTACTAGTTATCTATAAGTAGGAAAGCAGAGAGACGGAAGGGAAGGCATCTTCATGCGCTTATCTGAAGTTCCTACCAATGAATTACATAAGTATCTCTATCTTTACCTTTTATGTTATTTTCGTTCATCATCATATTCATTTGAGTCTGCCTGACTGAGATTTACAAGGTGACCATAGCTTGCTTCATACTAACAATCTCCGTGGGATCGACCCTTACTCACGTAAGGTATTACTTGGACGACCCAGTGCACTTGCTGGTTAGTTGTGCGAAGTTGTGTAATGCCATGGAATTGAACTACCAAGTTTTTGGAGTTCATGACCGGGGATTATGAGAGTTGTGAAAAGTATTGTTCACAATTTCGCGCACCAAGTTTTTGGCGCCGTTGCCGGGGATTGTTCATGTTTTGAGCAAGCTTTTTGTCCGGTAACATCAGTGCCAAAATCCGGCAACAGCACCAAGTTTTTGGCGCCGTTGCCGGGGATTGTTTGTGTATGGACAACTGACGGTTCATCTTGTTGCTTAGATTAGATATTTTTTTTTCGAAATTCTTGAAGGTGAATCCTAGAGTTTCATGATGATTTGTTGAAATCTGGCTGGCTGAGAAGCCATGTCTAATTTCATTGGACCGAGGTTTCAACTTATCATCACAAGAGCTTGTTGATTTTCATCAATCTTGCTTTTGGAGCAGTGATCTGCTAAGGCTTGGCTGGCCTTTGGCCATGTCTAGTGTTTTGGACCGAAGCTTTCTTTGAAAGCTTGGCTGGCTGTGAAGCCATGTCTAATTCCTGGACCGGAGTCTTAGACTAGCATTGCACTGATTCCTGGAATTCTCATTAAGAATTTTGATACCTTTTTCCACTTAATTTTCGAAAAACACAAAAAAAAAATTACAAAATCATAAAAACCAAAAATATTTGATGTTTCTTGCTTAAGTTTAGTGTCTCATCTTAAGTTTGGTGTCAATTGCATGCATTCATTCATGTGTCTTAATGGTCTTCAAGTAATTCTTGATGATTTTCGTGTTCTAATCTTCGAATTCAATTGACTTGAGTGTTTTGTATGTCTCATATGCATTCTCATTAGTGTCAGTAGTATACAAACTGCTAAGTTTGGTGTCTTGCATGCATTGTTATTTCATTCTTGTTGCATTTTGATTATAAAAAAAAACCAAAAATATTTTTAATTTGTGTCTTTTCAAGTCAATGATACAGAGAATTGAAGATTCAGAACATACTGCAGAGGAATTATACAGAAAAAGCTGGGCATTCAAAATGCCCAGTGAAGAAGACAGACTGGCGTTTAAACGCCAGCCAGGGTACCTGGTTGGGCGTTTAACGCCCAAAAAGGGTGCATTTTGGGCGTTAAACGCCAGAATGTATACCATTCTGGGCGTTTAACGCCAGGATGGTGCTAGGGGGAGAATTTTGTTTTCAAATCAATTTTTTTCAAGTTTTCAAAGTTTTTCAAAATCAAATCTTTTTCAAATCATATCTTTTCAATCAAATGTTTTCAAAATCAATTTCTTTCCTTTTTCAAAGATACTTACTAACAATTAATGATTTGATTGAACATCTCAAATTTGTTGCCTTTTCTGTTGAGAAAGGTTTAATGTTTGAATCATATCTTTTCTTGTTAGGCAAGTCACTAATTTTCAAAATCAAATCTTTTAAAATTGTTTTCAAATCATATCTTCTCAATCACATCTTTTTAAAACTAATCATATCTTCTTAACCTCATCTTTTTCAAAATAGTTTTCAATCAAATCTTTTTGATTTCTAATCCCAATTTCTTTTTCAAAAATCACTTGATTTCTTTCTTACTTTTATTTTCGAAAATCAATTAAGTGTTTTTCAAAATATTTTCAAAATCTTTTTAATTGAATTTTCGAAAATCTTCTTCCTCTCCTCCCACATCCTTCTATTTATGGAGTACTACTCCTTCTTAATGCACAATTCGAACTCTATCTAATCAAGTTCGAATTCTTCTACCTTCTTTTCTTCTACTTTTCTTTTCCTCTGACACCTCAAGGAATCTCTATACTGTGACATAGAGGATTCCACATTTTCTTTTTCTCTTCTCTTTCATATGAGCAGGAGCAGAGACAAAGGCATTCTTGTTGAAGCTGACCCTGAACCTGAGAGAACCTTGAAGCGAAAGCTAAGAGAAGCCAAGGCACAACTCTCTTTAGAGGGCCTGACCGAATTCTTCAAAGAAGAAGAACACATGGCAGCCGAAAACAACACCAATGCCAACAATACAAGGAAGGTGCTGGGTGACTTTACTGCACCTACTCCCAACTTCTATGGGAGAAGCATCTCTATCCCTGCCATTGGAGCAAACAACTTTGAGCTTAAGCCTCAATTAGTTTCTCTAATGCAACAGAATTGCAAATTCCATGGACTTCCAATGGAAGATCCTCATCAGTTTTTAGCTGAGTTCTTGCAAATCTGTGACACAGTCAAGACTAATGGGGTTGACCCTGAGGTCTACAGACTGATGCTATTCCCTTTTGCTGTAAGAGACAGAGCTAGAATATGGTTGGACTCACAACCTAAAGATAGCCTGGACTCTTGGGAAAAGCTAGTCAATGCCTTCTTGGCAAAGTTCTTTCCACCTCAAAAATGGAGTAAGCTTAGAGTGGAAGCCCAAACCTTCAGACAGAAGGATGGAGAATCCCTCTATGAAGCATGGGAAAGATACAAACAATTAATCAGAAGATGTCCCTCAGACATGCTTTCTGAATGGAGCATCATAGGTATCTTCTATGATGGTCTCTCTGAACTATCCAAGATGTCTTTGGATAGCTCTGCTGGAGGATCTCTTCATTTGAAGAAGACGCCTACAGAGGCTCAAGAGCTAATTGAAATGGTTGCAAATAACCAATTCATGTACACTTCTGAAAGAAATCCTGTGAACAATGGGACTAGTCAGAAGAAAGGAGTTCTTGAGATTGACACTCTGAATGCCATACTGGCTCAGAACAAGATATTGACTCAACAAGTCAATTTGATTTCTCAAAGTCTGTCTGGAATGCAAAATGCACCTGGCAGTACTAAGGAAGCTTCATCTGAGGAAGAAGCTTATGATCCTGAGAACCCTTCAATGGAAGAGGTGAATTACCTAGGAGAACCCTATGGAAACACCTATAATTCTTCATGGAGAAATCATCCAAATTTCTCATGGAAGGATCAACAGAGACCTCAACAAGGTTTCAACAACAATAATGGTGGAAGAAACAGGCTTGGCAATAACAAGCCTTTTCCATCATCTTCTCAGCAACAGACAGAGAGTTCTAAGCAGAATGCCTCTGACTTAGCAACAATGGTCTCTGATCTAATCAAAACCACTCAAAGTTTCATGAATGAAACAAGGTCCTCCATCAGAAATTTGGAAGGACAAGTGGGACAACTGAGCAAGAAAATTACTGAACTCCCTCCTAGTACTCTCCCAAGTAATACAGAAGAAAATCCAAAAGGAGAGTGCAAAGCCATAACCATGGCCGAATATGGAGAGGGAAGAGAGGAGGTGGACGCCACTGAGGAAGACCTCAATGGGCGTGCACCAACCTCCTATGAGTTCCCCAATGAGGAACCATGGGAATCTGAGGCTCAAAATGAGACCATAGAGATTCCATTGGACTTACTTCTGCCTTTCATGAGCTCTGATGAGTATTCTTCCTCTGAAGAGGATGAGTATGTCACTGAAGAGCAAGTTGCTAAATACCTTGGAGCAATCATGAAGCTAAATGACAAGTTATTTGGAAATGAGACTTGGGAAGATGAACCTCCCTTGCTCACCAAAGAACTGGATGACTTGTCTAGGCAGAAATTACCTCAAAAGAGACAAGATCCTGGGAAGTTTTCAATACCTTGTACCATAGGCACCATGACCTTCAAGAAGGCCCTGTGTGACTTAGGGTCAAGTGTGAACCTCATGCCTCTCTCTGTAATGGAGAAGCTAGGGATCTTTGAGGTACAAGCTGCAAGAATCTCATTGGAGATGGCAGACAACTCAAGAAAACAAGCTCATGGACTTGTAGAGAATGTTTTGGTAAAAGTTGAAGACCATTACATCCCTACTGATTTCATAGTCCTAGAGACTGGGAAGTGCATGGATGAATCCATCATCATTGGCAGACCCTTCCTAGCCACAGCAAAGGCTGTGATTGATGTTGATAGAGGTGAACTGATCATTCAAGTGAATGAAGAATCCTTTGTGTTTAAGGCTCAAGGATATCCCTCTGTCACCATGGAGATGAAGCTTGAAGAGCTTCCCTTAAATCAGAGACAAATAGAGCCCCCAAAGTCAAACTCTAAGTTTAGTGTTGGGAGGCCACAACCAAACTCTAAGTTTGGTGTTGAACCCCCACATTCAAACTCTAAGTTTGGTGTTGGGAGGTTCCCACATTGCTCTGAGTGTCTGTGAGGCTCAATGAGAGCCATCTGTCAAGCTACTGACATTAAAGAAGCGCTTGTTGGGAGGCAACCCAATGTTATATTTTGACTATCTTCTTTTGTTATTTTATGTTTTTTTTGTAGGTTGATGATCATAAGAAGTCACAAAATCAATGAAAAAAGCAAAAACAAAATGAAAAACAGGAAGAAAAACAGCACACCCTGGAGGAAGATGTTACTGGCGTTCAAACGCCAGTAAGCCTAGCAGTTGGGCGTTTAATGCCCAGTCTGGCACCATTCTGGGCGTTTAACGCCAGAAAGGGGCACCAGACTGGCGTTAAACGCCAGGAAAGGGCAAGAACCTGGCGTTAAACGCCAGGAATGGGCACCAGCCCGGCGTTTAACGCCAGAAATGGCTCAAAACGTGATTTTGAGCAACTTTTGGTGCAGGGATGACTTTTCCTTGACGCCACAGGATCTGTGGACCCCACAGGATCCCCACCTACCCCACCACCACCCTCTCTCTTCTTCCCCCATTCACCAATCACCTCAATACCTCTTCCCCAAAAACCCCTCACCTATCAAATCCCATCTTTCTCTTCACCACTCACATCCATCCTTCATAAATCCCCACCAACCTCACCCTTCAAATTCAAACCACTTTCCCTCCCAAACCCACCCATACATGGCCGAACTCCTTCTCCCCTCTCTCCTATAAATACCCTTCTTCACTTCTTCATTTTCTCACAACCTAAACACCACTTCTCCCCCTTCTTTGGCCGAATACACTAAGCCATTCCCTTCTCCCTCATTTCTTCTTCTTCTACTCTCTTCTTTCTTCTTTTGCTCGAGGACGAGCAAACCTTTTAAGTTTGGTGTGGTAAAAGCGTTGCTTTTTCGTTTTCCATAACCATTTATGGCATCCAAGGCCGGAGAAACCTCTAGAAAGAGGAAAGGGAAGGCAAAAGCTTCCACCTCCGAGTCATGGGAGATGGATAGATTCATCTCAAGGGTGCATCAAGACCACTTCTATGAAGTTGTGGCCTTAAAGAAGGTGATCCCCGAGGTCCCCTTTTCACTCAAAAAGGGTGAATATCCGGAGATCCGCCATGAGATCCGAAGAAGAGGTTGGGAAGTACTTACCAACCCCATTCAACAAGTCGGAATCTTGATCAAAGGTTGGATCAAGTCCTCACAGTTATATGTGAAGAGGGCGCACAATGGAAGAGAGATTCAAGAGGCAAGCCAGTTCAATTGAGAAGGCATGACCTCAAGCCCATGGCTAGAGGATGGTTAGAGTTCATTCAACGCTCAATCATTCCCACTAGCAACCGGTCCGAAGTTACTCTAGACCGAGCCATCATGATTCATAGCATCATGATTGGAGAAGAAGTGAAAGTTCATGAGGTTATAGCCCAAGAACTCTATAAAGTGACGAACAAGCCTTCCACCTTGGCAAGGCTAGCCTTTCCTCATCTCATTTGTCACCTCTGTTATTCAGTTGGAGTTGACATAGAAGGAGATACCCCCATTGATGAGGACAAGCCCATCACCAAGAAAAGGATGGAGTACACAAGAGACCCCTCTCATCAAGAGATCCCTGAGATGCCTCAAGGGATGCACTTTCCTCCACAAGACTATTGGGAGCAAGTAAACACCTCCCTAGGAGAACTAAGTTCCAACATGGGACAACTAAGGGTGGAGCACCAAGAACACTCCATTCTCCTCCATGAAATTAGAGAAGATCAAAGAATCATGAGAGAGGAGCAACAAAGACAAGGAAGAGACATTGAGGAGCTCAAGCACTCCATAGGATCTTCAAGAGGAAGAAAGAGCCGCCATCACTAAGGTGGACCCGTTCTTTAATTTCCTTGTTCTTTATTCTTCTATTTTTCGAATTTTAGTGCTTATGTTTGTCTATGTTTGTGTCTTATGATCATTAGTGTCTTAGTGTCTATGCCTTAAAGTTATGAATGTCCTATGAATCCATCACCTTTCTTGAATAAAAATGTGCTTAATTGAAAAGGAAAGAATTGCATGAATTCTGAATTTTATAATAGTTTAATTATTTTGATGTGGTGGCATTACTTTTGTTCTCTGAATGTATGCTTAAACAGTGCATATGTCTTTTGAATTTGTGATTCATGAATGTTAAAATTGTTGGCTCTTGAAAGAATGATGAAAAAGGAGACATGTTACTGAGGATCTGAAAAATCATAAAAATGATTCTTGAAGCAAGAAAAAGCAGTGAATTCAAAAAAAAAAAAAAAGGAAGGAGAAAAAAATGAAAAAATAGAAAGAAAGAAAAGAAAGAAAAAAAAAAAAGAGAAAGAATAAAGTTGTGATCCAAGGCAATAAGAGTGTGCTTAAGAACCCTGGACACCTCTAATTGGGGACTTTAGCAAAGCTGAGTCACAATCTGAAAAGGTTCACCCAATTATGTGTCTGTGGCATGTATGTATCCGGTGGTAATACTGGAAGACAGAGTGCTTTGGGCCACGGCCAAGACTCATAAAGTAGCTGTGTTCAAGAATCATCATACTCAACTAGGAGAATCAATAACACTATCTGGATTCTGAGTTCCTAAAGAAGCTAATCATTCTGAGTTCCAAAGGATAGAGTGAGATGCCAAAACTGTTCAGAGGCAAAAAGCTAAAAGCCCCGCTCATCTAATTAATACTGATCTTCATAGATGTTTTTGGAATTCATTGCATATTCTCTTCTTTTTATCTTATTTGATTTTCAGTTGCTTGAGGACAAGCAACAATTTAAGTTTGGTGTTGTGATGAGCGGATAATTTGTACGCTTTTTGGCATTGTTTTTAGTATGTTTTTAGTATGATCTAGTTAGTTTTTAGTATATTTTTATTAGTTTTTAGTTAAAATTTACTTTTCTAGACTTTACTATGAGTTTGTGTGTTTTTCTGTGATTTCAGGTATTTTCTGGCTGAAATTGAGGGACCTGAGCAAAAATCTGATTCAGAGACTCAAAAGGACTGCAGATGCTGTTGGATTCTGACCTCCCTGCACTCGAAGTGGATTTTCTGGAGCTACAGAAGCCCAATTGGCGCGCTCTCAACGGCTTTGGAAAGTAGACATCCTGGGCTTTCCAGAAATATATGATAGTCCATACTTTGCCCAAGATTTGATGGCCCAAACCGGCGTTCAAAGTCACCTCAAGAAATTCCAGCGTTAAACGCCGGAATTGGCACCTAAATGGGAGTTAAACGCCCAAACTGGCATAAAAGCTGGCGTTTAACTCCAAGAAGAGTCTCTACACGAAAATGCTTAATTGTTCAGCCCAAGCACACACCAAGTGGGCCCGGAAGTGGATTTTTATGTCATTTACTCATCTTTGTACACCTTAGGCTACTAGTTATCTATAAGTAGGAAAGCAGAGAGACGGAAGGGAAGGCATCTTCATGCGCTTATCTGAAGTTCCTACCAATGAATTACATAAGTATCTCTATCTTTACCTTTTATGTTATTTTCGTTCATCATCATATTCATTTGAGTCTGCCTGACTGAGATTTACAAGGTGACCATAGCTTGCTTCATACTAACAATCTCCGTGGGATCGACCCTTACTCACGTAAGGTATTACTTGGACGACCCAGTGCACTTGCTGGTTAGTTGTGCGAAGTTGTGTAATGCCATGGAATTGAACTACCAAGTTTTTGGAGTTCATGACCGGGGATTATGAGAGTTGTGAAAAGTATTGTTCACAATTTCGCGCACCAGTCACTCGCATGGCTAATCGTCTGGAGGCATCACCCATGGTTGATGGCTACATCCCATCCTCGCAGTGAAAACTACGCTCACGCACTCTGTCACAGCACGGCTAATCACTGGTTGGTTCCCGCTCCTACTGGAATAGAATCCCTTGATTCTTTTGCGTCTGTCACTAACGCCCAGCACTTGCGAGTTTGAAGCACGTCACAGTCATTCATTACCGGAATCCTACTCGGAATACCACAGACAAGGTGAGACTTTCCGGATTCCCAGGATCCTACTCGGAATACCACAGACAAGGTGAGACTTTCTGGATCCTCATAAATGCCGCCATCTATCTAGCTTATACCACGAAGATTCTGTTGGGGAATCTAAGAGATACACATTCAAGCTCGGTTGCATGTAGAACGAAGGTTGTTGTCAATCACGTGCGTTCATAAGTGAGAATGATAATGAGGGTTATCTAATCATCACATTCATCATGTTCTTGGGTACGAATGAATATCTTGGAATAAGAATAAAAGAGAATTGAATAAAAGAAAATAGAATTGCATTAATACTTGAGGTACAGCAGAGCTCCACACCCTTAATCTATGGTGTGCAGAAACTCCACCGTTGAAAATACATAAGTAAGAGGTTCAGGCATGGCCGAATGGCCAGCCCTCTCCATGATCAAGTGACCGAATGTTCAAAGACTTAAAGTGGTCAAAAGATATCTCATACAATAGATAAATGTTCTATTTATAATAAACTAGCTCCTAGGGTTTACATGAGTAAGTAATTGATGCATAAATCCACTTCCGGGGCCCACTTGGTGTATGCTTGGGCTGAGCTTGATCAATCCACGAGCTGAGGCTTCTCTTGGAGTTGAACTCCGGGTTATGACGTGTTTTGGGCGTTCAACTCCGGATCATGACGTTTTTCTGGCGTTTAACTCCAGACAGCAGCATGAACTTGGCGTTCAACGCCAAGTTACGTCGTCAATATTTGAATAAAGCATGGACTATTATATATTGCTGGAAAGCCCTGGATGTCTACTTTTCAACGCCGTTGAGAGCGCGCCATTTGGAGTTCTGTAGCTCCAGAAAATCCATTTCGAGTGCAGGGAGGTCAGAATCCAACAGCATCAGCAGTCCTTTTGTCAGCCTTTTTCAGAGTTTTGCTTAAATCCCTCAATTTCAGTCAGAAATTACCTGAAATCACAGAAAAACACACAAACTCATAGTAAAGTCTAGAAATGTGAATTTAACATAAAAACTAATGAAAACATCCCTAAAAGTAGCTTGAACTTACTAAAAACTACTTAAAAACAATGCCAAAAAGCGTATAAATTATCCGCTCATCACAACACCAAACTTAAATTGTTGCTTGTCCCCAAGCAACTGAAAATCAAATAGGATAAAAAGAAGAGAATATACTATAAATTCCAGAATATCAATGAATATTAATTCTAATTAGATGAGCGGGACTTGTAGCTTTTTGCTTCTGAACAGTTTTGGCATCTCACTTTTTCCTTTGAAGTTTAGAATGATTGGCTTCTCTAGGAACTTAGAATTTCGGATAGTGTTATTGCCTTTCTTAGTTAAGCATGTTGATTCTTGAACACAGCTACTTATGAGTCTTGGCCGTGGCCCTAAGCACTTTGTTTTCCAGTATTACCACCAGATACATAAATGCCACAGACACATAACTGGGTGAACCTTTTCGGATTGTGACTTAGCTTTGCTAAAGTCCCCAGTTAGTGGTGTCCAGAGCTCTTAAGCACACTCTTTTGCCTTGGATCACGACTTTAACCACTCAGTCTCAAGCTTTTCACTTGGACTTTCATGACACAAGCACATGGTTAGGGACAGCTTGATTTAGCCGCTTAGGCCTGGATTTAATTTCCTTGGGCCCTCCTATCCATTGATGCTCAAAGCCTTGGATCCTTTTTACCCTTGCCTTTTGGTTTTAAGGGCTATTGGCTTTTTCTACTGCTCCTTCTTTTTCTATATACTCTTTTTAGCTCCCTTTTTTTTTTTTTTCGAATGCTTCTTCTTTTTCACTGCTTTTTCTTGCTTCAAGAATCAATTTCATGATTTTTCAGATCATCAATAACATTTCTCTTTGTTCATCATTCTTTCAAGAGCCAACAGTTTTAACATTCATAAACAACAAGATCAAAAGACATATGCACTGTTCAAGCATTCATTCAGAAAACAAAAAGTATTGTCACCACATCAATATAATTAAACTAAATTCAATAGCTATTTTTGAAATTTATGTACTTCTTGTTCTTTTGAATTAAGACATTTTTCACTTTAAGAGAGGTGAAGGATTAATGGATTTTATTCATAGCTTTAAGGCATGGTTACACACTAATGATCATGAAGTAGAGACACAAAAGCATAGGTAAACACAATACTTAAAAACCGAAAACAGAAATAAAGAGCAAGGAATGAATCCACCTCTAGTGGCGTCTCCTTCTTGAAGGACCAATGATGTTCTTCAACTCTTCTATATCCCTTCCTTGCCTTTGTTGCTCCTCCCTCATTACTCTTTGATCTTCTCTTATTTCTTGGAGAATGATGGAGTGCTCATGATGTTCCACCCTTAATTGTTCCATATTATGGCTCAGATCTTCTAAGGAGGTGTTGAGTTGCTCCCAATAGTTGTTGGGAGGAAAGTGCATTCCTTGAGGCATCTTAGGGAATTGTTGATGATGAGCTTCCTCATGTACTTCTTGAGGGCCGTGAGGAGCTTCTCTTGCTTGCTCCATCCTTTTCTTGGTGATGGGCTTGTCTTCTTCAATGGAGACATCTCCTTCTATGATAACTCCAGCTGAGTAACATAGATGACATATAAGGTGAGGGAAGG
This sequence comes from Arachis stenosperma, assembly GCF_014773155.1. NCBI lineage: Eukaryota > Viridiplantae > Streptophyta > Magnoliopsida > Fabales > Fabaceae > Arachis > Arachis stenosperma. The sequence continues at coordinate 93,919,518 of NC_080380.1, forward strand.
CTAGCCGTGCCATGGGTGAGGGCTTGTCGGCTATTTTGTAGAGTTCATTGGATATGACTTCATGAACTTCTACTTCCTCTCCAATCATGATGCTGTGAATCATGATGGCCCGATCCACAGTAACTTCAGATCGGTTGCTTGTAGGGATGATGGATCTTTGGATGAACTCCAACTATCCTCTAGCTACGGGCTTGAGGTCCAGTCTTCTTAGTTGGACCGGTTTGCCTTTGGAGTCTATTCTCCACTGAGCTCCTTCCACACAAATGTCCATAAGGACATGGTCCAACCTTTGATTAAAGTTGACCCTTCTAGTATAGGGGCGTTCATCTCCTTGCATCATAGGCAAGTGAAACGCCAACCTCACATTTTCCGGACTAAAATCTAAGTATTTCCCCCGAACCATTGTGAGATAGTTCTTTGGATTCGGGTTCATACTTTGATCATGATTCCTAGTGATCCATGCATTGGCATAGAACTCTTGAACCATCAATCTTTCGACTTGTTGCATGGGGTTGGCTAGGACTTCCCAACCTCTTCTTTGGATTTCATGTCGGATTTCCGGATACTCATTCTTTTTGAGCTTGAAAGGGACCTCGGGGATCACCTTCTTCTTTGCCACAACATCATAGAAGTGGTTTTGATGGCTTTTGGAGATGAATCTTTCCTTCTCCCATGACTCGGAGGTGGAAGCTTTTGCCTTCCCTTTCCCTTTTCTAGAGGATACTCCGGCCTTAGGTGCCATTGGTAATGGAAAAATAAAAAAAAGCTTATGCTTTTACCACACCAAACTTAAAATTTTGCTCGTCCTCGAGCAAGAAAGAAAAGAAGAGTAGAAGAAGAAGAAGAAAATATTGTAGAGAGGGAGAGAGGTGGTTTCGGCTTTAGGTGAAGAAGATGGGGTTTGTGTTGTGTGAAAATGAAGAAGAAGTGAAGGATATTTATAGGGAGAGGGAGGGAGGGAGTTCGGCCATTTGGGTGGGAATGGGTTGGGAAATTGAATTTGAATTTTATGGAGGTAGGTGGGGTTTTGGGGAAGAGTGGGTTGATGTGAATGGTGAATGGGGTAATTGGGAAGAGGAATTGAGGTGATTGGTGAAGGTTTTTGGGAAGTGTGATATGGGGAAGAGTGAAATGAGATTTGGATTAGGAGAGTGTGATTAGGATTAAGAGGTAAGGTGGGAATATGGTAGGTGGGGATCCTGTGGGGTCCACAGATCCTGTGGGGTGATCCTGTGGGGTCCACAGATCCTGAGGTGTAAACAAATACCATTCCTTCACCATATAGGCATGTAAAATGCCTTCATGCATCATTCTGGCGTTCAAACGCCCATTGGTGCATGTTCTGGGCGTTCAACGCCCATGTAATGCATGTTTCTGGCGTTCAACGCCAGTTTCATGCTTGTTTCTGGCGTTCAGCGCCAGTTTGTCCTCTCTGTGCACATTCCTGGCGTTTAACGCCAGGTTGTTGCTTATTTCTGGCGTTCAACGCCAGAATGGTGCTCTGTTCTGGCGTTGAACGCCGGCCAGATGCACCTTACTGGCGTTGAACGCCAGTCTGCGTTACCTCCAGGGTGAAAAATTTTTTTTCTTCTGTTTTTGACTCTGTTTTTAATTTTTTTGATTTCTTTTCGTGCCTCCTCATGATCATGTACCTAATTAAACACAAAAATAACAAAGGAACAAAATAAAATAAAATTAGATAAATAAAATTGGGTTGCCTCCCAACAAGCGCTTCTTTAATGTCAATAGCTTGACAGTGGCTCTCATGGAGCCACAAGGTGATCAGGTCAATTTTAGTGTGGACCCAACACCAAACTTAGAGTTTGGATATGGGGTTTGAACACCAAACTTAGAGTTTGGTTGTGGCCTCACAACACCAAACTTAAAGTTTGACTGTGGGGGCTCTTCTTGACTCTGAACTGAGAGAAGCTCTTCATGCTTGCTCTCTTTTGTCACAGAGGGATGGCCATGTGTCTTGAACACAAAGTATTCCCCATTCAATTGAAGGACTAATTCTCCTCTGTTGACATCTATCACAGCTTCTGCTGTGGCTAGGAAAGGTCTTCCAAGGATGATACATTCATCATCTTCCTTTCTAGTGTCCATGATTATGAAATCAGTAGGGATGTAAAGGCCTTCAACCTTTACTAGAACGTCCTCTACTAACCCATAAGCTTGTCTCAATGACTTGTCTGCCAGTTGCAATGAGAACAAGGCAGGTTGTACCTCAATGATCCCCAGCTTCTCCATCACAGAGAGTGGCATAAGATTTATCCCTGACCCCAGATCACACAGAGCTTTTTCAAAGATCATGGTGCCTATGGAACAAGGTATTAAGAACTTGCCAGGATCTTGTTTCTTTTGAGGTAGAGTTTTCTGAATCCAAGAATCCAGTTCATTAATGAGCAAGGGAGGTTCACTTTCCCAAGTCTCATTACCAAACAACTTGGCATTCAGCTTCATGATAGCTCCTAAATATTGAGCAACTTGCTCTCCCATTATATCTTCATCTTCTTCTGAGGAAGAATAGTCTTCAGAGCTCATGAATGGTAGAAGGAGATTCAATGGAATCTCTATGGTCTCTATATGAGCCTCAGATTCCTTTGGATCCTTAATAGGAAACTCCTTCTTGTTTGAGGGACGTCCCAGGAGGTCTTCCTCACTAGGATTTTCGTCCTCCTCCTCCCTTGTGCATTCGGCCATTTTGACTATGTCAATGGCCTTGCACTCTCCTTTTGGATTTTCTTCTGTATTGCTTGGGAGAATACTGGGAGGAGTTTCAATGACTTTCTTACTCAGCTGGCCCACTTGTGCCTCCAGATTTCTAATGGAGGATCTTGTTTCACTCATGAAACTGAAAGTGGCCTTTGATAGATCAGAGACTATATTGGCTAAATTAGAAGTGTTTTGTTCAGAATTCTCTGTCTGTTGCTGAGAAGATGATGGATATGGCTTGCTATTGCCCAGCCTATTACGTCCACCATTGTTAAAACCTTGTTGAGGTTTTTGTTGATCCTTCCAGGAGAAATTTGGATGATTTCTCCATGATGAGTTATAGGTGTTTCCATAAGGTTCACCCATGTAATTAACCTCTGCCATGGCAGGGTTCTCAGGATCATAAGCTTCCTCAGAAGCTGCATCTCTAGTACTGTTGGATGCATGTTGCAATCCATTCAGATTTTGAGAGATCATGTTGACCTGTTGAGTCAACACTTTGTTCTGAGCCAGTATGGCATTCAGAGTATCAATTTCAAGAACTCCTTTCTTCTGAGGTATCCCATTGTTCACGGAATTCCTCTCAGAAGTGTACATGAACTGGTTATTTGCAACCATGTCAATGAGCTCTTGAGCCTCTTCAGGCGTTTTCTTCAGGTGAATAGATCCACCTGCAGAATGGTCCAATGACATTTTTGAAAATTCAGAGAGACCATAATAGAATATGTCTAATATGGTCCATTCTGAAAACATGTCAGATGGACATCTTTTGGTCAGCTGCTTGTATCTTTCCCAAGCTTCATAGAGGGATTCACCATCTTTTTGTTTGAAGGTTTGAACATCCACCCTCAGCTTGCTCAGTTTTTGAGGAGGAAAGAATTTATCCAAGAAGGCAGTGACCAGCTTATCCCATGAGTCCAGGCTATCCTTGGGTTGTGAATCCAACCATATTCTAGCTCTGTCTCTTACAGCAAAAGGGAAAAGCATGAGTCTGTAGACTTCAGGATCAACTCCATTCGTCTTTACAGTCTCATAGATCTGCAAGAACTCAGTTAAAAACTGATAGGGATCTTCAGATGGAAGTCCATAAAACTTGCAGTTTTGTTGCATCAAGGCAACTAGCTGAGGTTTCAGCTCAAAGTTATTGGCTCCAATGGCAGGAATGGAGATGCTTCTTCCATCAAACTTGGACGTTGGCTTTGTGAAGTCACCAAGCATTCTCCTTGCATTATTATTATTATTTTCGGCTGCCATATCCTTCTCTTGTTCGAAAATTTCTGAAAGGTTGTTTCTGGATTGTTGTAATTTAGCTTCTCTTAATTTTCTCTTCAGAGTCTTTTCAGGTTTTGGATCAACTTCAACAAGAGTGCCCTTTTCCCTGTTCCTGCTCATATGAAGGAGAAGAGAACAAGAAAAGAAAGAGGAATCCTCTATGTTACAGTATAGAGATTTCTTTATGTTAGTAGAAGAAGAAAGGGGTATAAGAAAGAAGAAGGATGGATTCGGATTTTTGGATGAAGAGAGGTGAAGAGAAGTGTTAGTAAATAAATAAATAAATAGAAGAAGATGAGAGATAGAGAATTTCGAAAATAATTTTGAAAAAGAAGTTAATAGTTTTCGAAAATTAAAGATAAGATATAATTAAAATTAAAATTTAAAACAAAAAGAATTTTTGAAAAAGAGAGGGAGAATTTTCGAAAATTAGAGAGGGAAAAGTAGTTAAGTGGTTTTGAAAAAGATAAGAAACAAACAAAGAGTTAGTTAGTTGATTGAAAAAGATTTGAAATCAAATTTTGAAAAAGATAGGAAGATAAGAAGATATTTTGAAATCAAATTTTTAAAAATATAAAATTTTTTTGAAAAAGAGAAAATAAAAGATAAAAAGATTTAATTTTAAAAATTTGAAATTATTTACTTCACTAACAAGAAACTACAAGATAAGATTCTAGAACTTAAAGATTGAACCTTTCTTAACAAGAAAGTAACAAACTTCAAATTTTTGAACCAATCACATTAATTATTAGTGAGTTTTCGAAAATATGATATAAAGATAAGAAAAAGATTTTGAAAACATTTTGAAAAAGATTTTTGAAATTTTCGAAAAATAGAAAAAAAAATGAAAAAGATATGATTTTTGAAAAAGATTTTGAAAAGATAAGATTTTTAAAATTGAAATTTTGACTTGACTTGTAAGAAACAACTAATTTTGAAAATATTTGACCAAGTCAACCCAAAATTTCGAAATTTTGGAGGGAAATAAGGAAAAGATATTTTTGATTTTTAAATTTTTAAAGAAAAACACAAAAATGACCCAAAACATGAAAATTTTGAATCAAGACACAAGATGCATGCAAGAATGCTATGAATGTCAAGATGAACACCAAGAACACTTTGAAGATCATGATGAACATCAAGAACATAATTTTGAAAAATTTTTGATGCAAAAAAAACATGCAAGACACCAAACTTAGAAATTTTTAATGCATGGACTCTAACAAACAAAAAAAAATGCATATGAAAAACAACAAACAACACAAAACAAGAAATTATCAAGATCAAACAAGAGGACTTATCAAGAACAACTTGAAGATCATGAAGAACACTATGAATGCATGGGAATTTCGAAAAATGCAAGAAAAAATTTTTAAAGCATGCAATTGACACCAAACTTAAAAATTGACTCAAGACTCAAACAAGAAACACAAAATTTTTTTGGATTTTTATGATTTTATTAATTTTTTTGGATTTTTATTATTTTTTTTTCGAAAATATACTTTAGAAAAACGAAAATAATAGAAAAATTTTGAAAAAGATTTTTGAAAAAAAAATTACCTGATCTGAGCAACAAGATGAACCGTCAGTTGTCCATACTCGAACAATCCCTGGCAACGGCGCCAAAAACTTGGTGGACGAAATTGTGATCCATGTTCTAACTATTTTGAGATGAGGGCTACTATTATGGCACTGGTTGAATTCACAACTCCGTTCAACTAACCAGCAAGTGTACTGGGTCGTCCAAGTAATAAACCTTACGTGAGTAAGGGTCGATCCCACAGAGATTGTTGGTATGAAGCAAGCTATGGTCACCTTGTAAATCTCAGTCAGGCAGATTAAATATTGATTTATGGTTTCGAAAATTAATAATAAAAGGAAATAATAAAAGGGATACTTATGTAGCCTCATTGGTAGGAATTTCAGACAAGCGAATGGAGATGCTGTATGGCTCAGGGACGCCTGCTCTCCTACTGCTTCAACTCAATCTTTCTTACTCCTTTCCATGGCAAGCTGTGTATAGGGGTTCACCATCAGCGGTGGCTACTTTCAATCCTCTCGGGAAAATGGTCCTCTGCGGCTGTCACTCGCATGGCTAATCGTCTGGAGGCATCACCCATGGTTGATGGCTACATCCCATCCTCGCAGTGAAAACTACGCTCACGCACTCTGTCACAGCACGGCTAATCACTGGTTGGTTCCCGCTCCTACTGGAATAGAATCCCTTGATTCTTTTGCGTCTGTCACTAACGCCCAGCACTTGCGAGTTTGAAGCACGTCACAGTCATTCATTACCGGAATCCTACTCGGAATACCACAGACAAGGTGAGACTTTCCGGATTCCCAGGATCCTACTCGGAATACCACAGACAAGGTGAGACTTTCCGGATCCTCATAAATGCCGCCATCTATCTAGCTTATACCACGAAGATTCTGTTGGGGAATCTAAGAGATACACATTCAAGCTCGGTTGCATGTAGAACGAAGGTGGTTGTCAATCACGTGCGTTCATAAGTGAGAATGATAATGAGGGTTATCTAATCATCACATTCATCATGTTCTTGGGTACGAATGAATATCTTGGAATAAGAATAAAAGAGAATTGAATAAAAGAAAATAGAATTGCATTAATACTTGAGGTACAGCAGAGCTCCACACCCTTAATTTATGGTGTGCAGAAACTCCACCGTTGAAAATACATAAGTAAGAGGTTCAGGCATGGCCGAATGGCCAGCCCTCTCCATGATCAAGTGACCGAATGTTCAAAGACTTAAAGTGGTCAAAAGATATCTCATACAATAGATAAATGTTCTATTTATAATAAACTAGCTCCTAGGGTTTACATGAGTAAGTAATTGATGCATAAATCCACTTCCGGGGCCCACTTGGTGTATGCTTGGGCTGAGCTTGATCAATCCACGAGCTGAGGCTTCTCTTGGAGTTGAACTCCGAGTTATGACGTGTTTTGGGCGTTCAACTCCGGATCATGACGTTTTTCTGGCGTTTAACTCCAGACAGCAGCATGAACTTGGCGTTCAACGCCAAGTTACGTCGTCAATATTTGAATAAAGCATGGACTATTATATATTGCTGGAAAGCCCTGGATGTCTACTTTCCAACGCCGTTGAGAGCGCGCCATTTGGAGTTCTGTAGCTCCAGAAAATCCATTTCGAGTGCAGGGAGGTCAGAATCCAACAGCATCAGCAGTCCTTTTGTCAGCCTTTTTCAGAGTTTTGCTCAAATCCCTCAATTTCAGTCAGAAATTACCTGAAATCATAGAAAAACACACAAACTCATAGTAAAGTCCAGAAATGTGAATTTAACATAAAAACTAATGAAAACATCCCTAAAAGTAGCTTGAACTTACTAAAAACTACTTAAAAACAATGCCAAAAAGCGTATAAATTATCCGCTCATCACTAATAACACTTTAAAAAATGTTATAATAGATCTTCTATAACAATACTCTAATAAATGTTACAATTTATCTTTTTACTAATGTTAAAAAGATGTTAGAAAAGATCTTTTTTGTCGACAATAAAAAATATTACAATAGATCTTTAGCAATATTTAGGGCAATTTACTCAAATAAAATGGGTGTGAAGATTCTTTACTCAAATACAACATTTTCAATCTGTTTACAAGAGTGTCTTTTTTGGTTATTATGTAAACCGTGGTAGGTAACCACGATTTTCAATTTGTGCATAAACCGTGGGAGGTTGGCACGATTTACACTTAGGAAAGGTTGCACATAAACCGCGGCTGCTTACCACGGATTATGAAGGAAAAATGCTACTAGAAACCGTGCTTGGTCACCACGGTTTATGAAGAAAAGCTATAAGTATAAAACCTGGTTGGGTACCATGGTTTATGCTTTCTTATTCCTATTTCGCATAACTTTTAATCACTTCGTCTTCTTTCTGATTACATTCTCTTTTTTCAGCTATTTATTAATTTTTTTTATCTCTTTGTATCTTTTTCCATTTATTAAATTAATTATGTATTACTTTTATTTTTATCTCTAAAAAATTGCAAGAAAAAATGACTCATAATTAACCATGCAAAAAATTCCTCCATTTTTATGATAACTATATGAAAAGTGGTTATAACTTTTTTAACAATTTGTGATAGTATGAAAGATGTTTATTTATACTGGATTAAGGCACAGTCAAAGAAAAATTGAGATTAAATGGAGTATATATTTTTTTGCATTCATATGATTTACATACAAAAATTAAGAATGAAGCGATTTTTAAGGAAAAAAAGTATACTTTAGAAGGGATGAAGATGGAACAGTACAGTACAATATATCACAGAGTACGTAGTGAGTACTAAACCATATAAGTTAAGGCTATTGTTTTTCCACTTCATCCCTTCTAAAGTATACTTTTTTTTCCTTAAAAATCGCTTCATTCTTAATTTTTGTATGTAAACCATATTAATGCAAAAAAATATATACTCCATTTACTCTCAATCTTTCTTTGACTGTGCTTTAATCTAGTATAAATAAACATCTTTCATACTATCACAAATTGTTAAAAAAGTTATAACTACTTTTCTTATAGTTATCATAAAAATGGAAGAATTTTTGGCATGGTTAATTATGAGTCATTTTTTCTTGCAATTTTTTAGAGAAAAAAAATAAAAGTAATATATAATTAATTTAATAAATGGAAAAAGATGCAAAGAGATAAAAAAAATTAATAAAAGTAGACAAATACCTGAAAAAAGAGAATGGAATAAGAAAGAAGACGAAGTGATTGAAAGTTATGCGAAATAGGAATAAGAAAGCATAAACCGTGGTAGACAACCATGTTTTATACTCATAGCTTTTCTTCATAAACCGTGGTGACCAAGCACGATTTCTAGTAGCACTTTTCCTTCATAATCCGTGGTAAACAGCAGCGGTTTATGTGCAACGTTTTCTAAGTGTAAACAGTGCCAACCTCCCACAGTTTATGCACGAATTGAAAACCGATGGTTACCTACCACGGTTTACATAATAACCAAAAAGGACACTGATAAACCACTATTTTGTTATACATCTTGTGCTTAATTAAGTGGATTTTATCCACTAGTCTCACACTTATTCATATTATTTGCATGGTTTTACAATTCCTTCCCAGAATTTGTGCTACGATTGAAAACATGTTTCTTTGACCTTAATTTTATTAATTTTAATCCTCCCTTTATACCATTCGATGCCGTGATATGTGTGTTAAGTGATTTCAGAGATTACAGGGAAGGAATGACTTGGAGAACGGAAAGGAAGCATGCAAAAGTGGAAGGAATACAAGAAACTGAAGGAACTGCTAAAGCTGTCCAGCCTGACCTCTTGGCACTAAATCGACCATATAACTTGAGCTACAAAGGTCCAAATGACGCAGTTCTAGTTGCGTTGAAAAGCTAACATCCGGGACTTCGCAACAATATATAATTTGCCATAGCTGCTCCGAAGCCAGGCGACGCGAACACGTGGATCACGCGGATGCGTGACCTGGCAAAAACCCAATCCGTGCGAACGCGTGGACGACACTTCCGCGTGACTTTGCAGCGACCTGTACGTACCAAAAATCGCTGGGGGCAATTTCTGAGCTGTTTTTGACTCAGTTTTCGGCCCAGAAAACACAGATTAGAGGCTATAAAGTGGGGGAACGCATCCATTCATGAGGCAACAATTCACACAACATTCAAGTTCACAATTTTAGGATTAGATGTAGTTTCTAGAGAGAGAGGTTCTCTCCTCTCTCTTAGGTTTTAGGATTAGGATTTCTTTTAGTCATTAGGATTGTTTCTTCATACCAGATTCAATATTCCTTTATTTTGATTTCTCTTCTACTTTTAGATACTATAATGCTTTTATTTGTTAATGACTTATGTTGCCAAATTGGCTTATGAACTTTTCCATGTTAGATTTGATTTCTCTTATTAATGCAATTTGAGGTATTTTAGATATATGATTTTTATTTAGCTTTCTATATTCTTGGCTTTGGTTGAGTAATTAGAGACTCTTGAGTTATCAAACTCTTTTGTTAATTGATAATTGGAAGTTGCTAATTGACTTGAATTCCACTAACTCTAGTCTTTCTTTGGGAATTGACTAGGACTTGAGGGTTCATATTGATTTATCCACTTGACTTATTTTCATAGTTAGAGGTTGACTAAGTGGGAGCAACGAGCAATTCTCATCACAATTGATAAGGATAACTGGGATAGGACTTCTAATTTTCATACCTTGCCAAGAGTTTTCTTAGCTATTAATTTATTAATTCCTGCAATTTATATCTCTTGTTCAAACCTTTTAAAAACCCAAAAATACTGTTTTCCATAACCAATAATAAATCATACCTCCCTGCAATTCCTTGAGTGACGACCCGAGGTTTTAATACTTCGGTTATAAATTTTATTGGGTTTGCTTTAGTGACAACCAAAACTTTTGTACGAAAACATTCTCTCTTGGTTTAGAAACTATACTTACAATGCGAATATTTTTATGAAATTCTTTACCGGCAGAAATCCGTTCATCAGACACTCATGGAAACGAATTGAAAATGTTGCATTTGAGTAAAGAATCTTCACACCCATTTTAATTGAGTAAATTGCCTCAATATTTAAATACATAAATATTAAACTAATTTTTTTAATTACATATTCTACACCCATTTTACAAATTAAACCTAATATATTTAAACACTAAAATAATAAGCCAATTTTTCTATTTCTTCAATATGCTTACATTGCATAAACGTTTTCTACAGTAAGGATGAGTTCGATTGCATGTAAGTATTTATAGGCAATAAAATAATAAAATTCATGCTTCAAATGATAATAACACAGCCACGAAAAGTGCTAAAGTTGTCTCCAACAAAATAGAAAAAAGGTGTTATTGTCTTCCTAAGCCTAAGCGTAAGCACAAAGAAGCTCAAACCAACATTTCATGTTTTCATGATAAAGCAATCACCTCCACTAGATGAAGATTTGTGCCAAAGACATCCCAACCTACACATGTAGAATAACCTAAGGTTCCTCCATCAATGAAACTTATGATGTAATCAACAAGCAGATGTAATTACATTTACGGATTCTAAATCTTAGAAGAAGAGGAAATAACACTACAAAAAAAATACCGAGTATAGTCAGATTTACTATCGGATTTAGTGGCGAATTTTCTGATGATTATGAATGAAAATTCGTCCCTTGAATAAGTTACCGTCGGATATAAAATTTCATCGCTAAATCCGACGGTAAATAGAGGCGTGAAAATTAATTTTATTAGTGCCAAATTTACTGTGAGAATTTCCGTCGAAAAATTTCGACGGTAACAGAATTTAGTGAAACACATCGTTTAGGCAATGGCAAACATTTTATAGTCGGATTTTTCCACCGTAAATCCGACAATAAATTTGGAATAAAATTCAAACGCAAAATTCTTCTCCTTCACTTCTGCAAACTCTCTCTCTCTCTCTCTCTCTCTCTCTCTCATCTCTCATCTTTTTCTTTCTCGTCTCTCTCTCATCTCTCTCCCTCTGGTCCAATGAAAAAGGGTGCACCGCCACCACCTAGAGTTGTCGTCGCCACTAATAAGCAACATGGTTGTCGTAGATCGTTGTTGTCACTGCTGCTGGAGTCTTCATGGAAAGCCTCCGCCGTGCCGCCGCTGTTGGTGTCCATTGCCGTCGATCGGAGGTCGTTGCCATCACCGTGGTTGAGGTCCACCATGCCAAAGTAAGGTTGTTGTCCATTTTTTCTTAAGGTTGTTGCCATCACTGTAGATTTCACTGTTGCTTCCTGTCACCACCACGCTTCCACCACTCTGCAGCCATCATCAAAAGTAATTTTCTTATAGTTTTTGTATTTTTTCAGATTTTTTTGTTTAGGATTTTTTAGGTATTTTATTAAATTATTGATTAAAACTTTCAATGAAGTGTGTGATTAGAGTTTGTTATATTAATTTAGTGTAATTAAATAATATTAAGTTAGGTAGGGTGTAATTTAGAGTTTGTTTTGAGTTGATGGTATTTTGGATGATTGTTAATTTTCTGAGTTTATTATTTTCTGAGTTAATTAGTATTGATTGTTGTTAATTTTTTGAGTTAATTTTAACTTGTTAATTTTTTAAGTTAATTATTGACTTATTATTGATTATTAATTTTCTGAGTTTATTGTTTTTTGAGTTAATTATTTTCTGAGTTAATTTGTGCTTATTTTTGTTAATTCTCTGAGTTAATTTCATCTTGCTAATATTTTAAGTTAAAGATTTATTGTTGATTGTTGTTAATTTTTTGAGTTTATTGTTGTCCGAGTTAATTGTTTTCTGAGTTAATTAGTGTTGATTGCTGTTAATTCTTTGAATTAATTTTAGCTTGTTAATTTTTTAAGTTAATTATTGACTTATTGTTGATTGTTATTAATTTTTTGAGTTTATTGTTGTCTGAGTTAATTGTTTTCTAAGTTAATTAATATTGATCATTTTTTGCTTGTTAATTTTTAAGTTAATTATTGATTGTTGTTAATTTTCTGAATTTATTGTTGTCAGAGTTAATTATTTTTTGAATTAATTTTGCTGAGTTGATTTTTGTTAATTTTACTAAATTTGTTGTAATTTACTCATTTGAATATATGTACTTTGATTTGTTTGTTTAATTATAATTTATGTGTCGATTATGTTTATAGTTTGCAATTGAAAGTGTACAACTTACTATTCCAGAAACCTCTATAGATATACAAATTAATAGATATACCATTTGAGAGTGATATATATGCAAGTTAGTGGATTACTTACAATCTTAAATAGATATACCATTTCTATAATTAATTTTTCTTTTCAATATTTTGTTGTCTAAAGAGTTTCAACTATGCAATTTACTTAGTTAACATGAGATATCTTATTTTTCATATCGAACTTTATGCAAGTTCATCTTTTCTGGATTTAGAGTATATGTTTATAGTGCTACTATTTTTCATACAAGAGTAATTATTATTTTTCTTCTTTATTTTTAAACTTTAATGTGTAAACTTATTTGTAATCTTTTAACGAAAAATTATAGATAAATTATTATAAAAAATCATAAAATTTTAAATTTGTTAGTTTAAAAATTATTGAATTTAACCGTTTAAAATTATATATTAAATTTTTAAACAAATTTTTTAAAAAAAAATTTAAGATCACCGTTAGATTTAATGAGGGATAAATCCGACGATAACAATCTCTAGAATTTCGCCAATTAACAGTTAATATTCGCCTCTAAATCCATCGGTAATTAGTGGCGGACGAAAAAATTCGTCAATAAATAATCACTGACGAGATTTCTGCCATCAAATTTATTCTGACAATAAGCATATTATCGACGAATTTTTTTAATAAATTCAACGGTACTCAAATGATTTTTTTGTAGTGTAAGATGTCAAAATGATTTCAAAGAAATTGGACATGTATAAGCATCCCAATGCTGGCCAAGAACAGAGCGGCAAAAAAATTGCGAACTGGCTCAACCTAACATCAACAAATTGAGTAAGCTCAAGTAAGCATTAGAGAACATTCTTAAACTTATCTGCTTCAACAAGTTTTTCTAAAATTCATTTGGGTACCGCCTTTAACTTATTAAGCTAAGTTGGCTTTAATAGATGGGACAAAAGAAGAATAGATTATTATAACCTTCACCAAGGAAGAAGATCAGAATCACTTTAAAGCTACAGACATCAATGATAAAAATTTAAACTGAATAATCAAACAAGTAGCAAGAGCTAAGAATCTATGATGCATAGATATTGATATGGACACGGGATACGATACGATACGGGACATGTCAACACATAAATTTTAAAATCTTACATGATACGGAGACATGTATATTGATGACAAGTCATCATATGCTAGCTTTTCAAGTAAATTTCACTTGTTTCATCAGTTTTTATGCACTTTCTTGCATTGTAAGTTAGTAATTTAGAGTGGAATTGCATGGTTTCTTTGAATCAATCAACCACCCTTTAATTGACACAAAATCATGAGGTTTAAGCTTGAATTAATTGGTTTTTAAATGAATTTTAAACCTTGTGAATTTGGTGATACTTTGATTGGTTGTTTTGATTACTTGTAGGTGAAGAAAATAAAGAAAGAAAGAAAGTATGGCCTAAGGAAAAGGAAAGCATAGCACAAGGCAAGGATCAAGGGTTTAAAGCTCTTGCCAAGAGCCTAAAGCTCTTGCCAAGAGCCTAAAGCTCTTGCCAAGAGCCTAAAGCTCTTGTAAAGAGCTTTACTTCAAAGGCCAAAGGCCAAGCAAGGGGAGAGCTAGGCTCTCCACAAGAACCGAGCGCTACATATCAAGGAGGGAGCAAGGCAAAATTTTCAAAGCTCAGCTCTCTCCAAGAGCTTTTTTCGGGCTTGCCTCAAGGAAAATCAAGGAAAAATAGTTTTCCAATGCACTCCACAAGTTTCGAACTCAATACCAAGGGGGAGGGAGCAGCGCTACCTCACAAGAAAAACAAGCCAAAATTGGCTTGTTTTCACTCCATGGGATTCGAACCGGGTAGATCCAAGGAGCAAGGCATTAGGCGCTACTCATGTGCCAAGAAAAATGGCCAGCACCTGCACTCACCAAGGATCGAAAAAGGGGCCTCAAGGAAGCAAGAGAGAGTGCGCTACTTTGGTGCCAAGAAATAGAAGCCAAGCAATGCTCTCCCTGGGTGTCGAATTTGGAGCTACATAAGAGACAAGGAGCAAGATCAGCTCTTGCCAAGAGCTAAGTGCTACTCCCTTGCAACGTGATGCATTATGCGCGCAACAAATTGGGCAAGACAAAGGCACCAAGCTCAGCTCTTGGTGACACCCGAGCCTAGCCCTGAGAGCAACACCCATGGGCTAGGAAATTCATCAAAAATCCAATTTTATTCATTTCTTCACCAAATTTTGGAGCCCACCCAAATTCTTAGATCCAAATTAGGAAGTGTATAAATAGATGTTAGTTAGATGTAGAGAGGACCTTTTACCTTTTTTGAATTTTAATTTGAGAACTTTTTCATTTTAATTTTGCTTCTGTTTTGAATTTTGATTTTCTTTGAACTGTGGCTTGAATTGGGAAGGAGAATTGAGTTCTCTTCCTCTGGGTTTTCTTATTTTTCTTTTCTGCACACTTAGCTTGAGTCTTGAGTGTTGAGAATTGAGGAAATTCTTTCTCAATCTCACCTTGAGATCTCTTTGTTCCTTTCTCTGCATAATTCAAGAATTGGTGATCTGAATTCAAGTTTCTTTACTGTTTTGATCTTTAATTTGTTTGCAATTGTTCTTTGAGTTGGATCAAGGAAGGCAGTGAGATATAGACATGGTTTTCTAGTCTCTTGACCCCAGAGATCTTGCATATTCCTTTTAGTTCATCTGCTGAATGCTTCTCCAAGTTAATTTACTTTTCTGTTTGAGATCTATTTCAATTCAAGTCATCCTCTACTCTTCTGCTTGTTGCAATTTACTTTTTCTTGTTAAATTTCTGCAATCCCAACTCTCTGATCCCTTTATCATTCAAGAAATTTACATTTCTTGCACTCCAAGCTTCTGTAATTTACATTTCTTGCACTCTAAGTTTCTGTTATTTACTTTACTTGTTCTTTAAGATTCAGTACTTTTACTTTCTGTTATCTTTAATTTACTGCAATTCTCCTCTCTCCTTTTACAAATCATGCAATTTAGCCTCTGTCAATTACAAACCACTCAAATCAACTCTTGTTTGCTTGACTAAATCAACCACTAAACTAAAATTGCTCAATCCTTTAATTCCTGTGGGATCGACCTCACTCCCATGAGTTATTATTACTTGATGCGACCCGGTACACTTGTCAGTGAGTTTTGTGTTGGATCGTCTTCCACAACATCAAGTTTTTGGCGCCGTTGTCGGGGATTGAAATAGATTGACAATGATTAAGTGAGGTGGTAATCTAGATTAAGCATTTTTTTATTCGTCTTTAATTTTGACTAACACACAAACTGTTTGAATTTTTGCTTAAGCTAACTAAAACCTCACTCTCGCAATGGAGTGAAGTATTTCTGGTTTTCTGGTTTGGTGTATTTCTTGTGTTTTATGTGTATGTCAGGTACAAGGAGATCTATCCCTACCTTCTCTGAAACTAACGAAAGAATCCTTCGAAGGTTAAGAAGAGAAGAAAGAGGGAAAGGCATTGTTGGAGAAAAGGATTCAGAAGAAGAATTCCAAGAGATGGAGGAACACTCAACAAATCTAACAAATCCACCAGTAGGAGTGGACAACAACAATGGTCAACCACCAAGGAGAGTTTTGGCTTCTTATACATTTGCAAATCTTAGACATTATGGGAGTAGCATCCTTACCCCAAATGTCAATGCAAATAACTTTGAATTGAAGCCACAACTCATCACGTTGGTCCAAAACAACTGCTCTTTTGGAGGAGGACCACTTGAAGATCCAAACCAACACTTATCCACTTTCCTGAGGATATATGATACTGTCAAATCTAATGGTGTGCATCCTGACATCTACAAGCTGCTGCTATTTCCATTCTCCCTCAGAGACAAAGTTACTCAATGGCTAGAGACATTTCCAAGAGAGAGCATCAACACTTGGGAAGGTCTAGTGAGCAAGTTTCTTGCCAAATTTACCCACCTTAGAGGATTATTAGATTGAAGACTGAAGTGTAAACATTCACACAATTGGATGCTGAATCTCTATATGAGGTATAGGAGAGATACAAGGTTTTGCTCAGGAAATGTCCACCAGACATGTTCACTGAATGGGACAAACTTCAAAACTTCTATGAAGGACTCACTTTGAAGGCTCAAGAAGCACTGGATCACTCAGCTGGAGGCTCTTTGTAACTCATGAAGACTGTAGAGGAGGCCCAAAATCTCATTGATATGGTGGCAAACAATCAATATTTCTTTGCTCACCAAAGGCAACGCCAACCATCACAGAGAAAGGGATTGCTAGAGTTGGAAGGAGTGGACACAATCTTGGCTTAACACAAAGTGATGCAGCAGTAAATTCAGCAACAATTTGAGCAAATGGCTAAGAGGATTGATAGCTTACAAGTTGCATCGGTGAATGTCACAAGCCAACCATCAACCCCATAGGGGCAGAATGAAGAGAATCAAGAGGATCAGTGATGAGCGGATAATTTATACGCTTTTTGACATTGTTTTTATATAGTTTTTAGTAAGTTTGAGCTACTTTTAGGGATGTTTTCATTAGTTTTTATGTTAAATTCACATTTCTGGACTTTACTATGAGTTTGTGTGTTTTTCTGTGATTTCAGGTAAATTCTGACTGAAATTGAGGGATTTGAGCAAAACTCTGAAAAAGGCTGACAAAAGGACTGCTGATGCTGTTGGATTCTGACCTCCCTGCACTCGAAATGGATTTTCTGGAGCTACAGAACTCTAAATGGCGCGCTCTCAACGGCGTTGGAAAGTAGACATCCAGGGATTTCCAGCAATATATAATAGTCCATACTTTATTCGAAGAATGACGACGCAAACTGGCGTTGAACGCCAAGTACACGCTCCTTTCTGGAGTTAAACGCCAGAAAAACGTCATAATCCGGAGTTGAACGCCCAAAGCACATCATAACTCGAAATTCAACTCCAAGAGGAGCCTCTGCTCGTGGATAAATCAAGCTCAGCCCAAGCACACACCAAGTGGGCCCCGGAAGTGGATTTATGCATCAATTACTTACTCATGTAAACCCTAGGAGCTAGTTTATTATAAATAGGATGATTTACTAATGTATCAATCATCTTTGGTCTCAGTCTTGTTTTATTCTTCATCTTAGGAGATCATTGATCACGTTTAGGGGGCTGGCCATTCGGCCATGCCTGGACCTCTTGCTTATGTATTTTCAACGGTGGAGTTTCTGCACACCATAGATTAAGGGTGTGGAGCTCTGCTGTACCTCAAAGATTAATGAAGTTCTATTTTCTTTTATTCAATTCTCTATCTTATTCTTATTCCAAGATATTCATTCGTACTCAAGAACATGATGAATGATGATGAGTTAGATAACCCTCATTATTATTCTCACTTATGAACGCGCGTGATTGACAACCACTTCCGTTCTGCGTGTAACAAGGCTTGAATGTGTATCTCTTAGATTCCCCAACAGAATCTTCGTGGTATAAGCTAGATAGATGGCGGCATTCATCTAGATCCGGAAAGTCCAACCTTGTCTGTGGTGTTCCGAGTAGGATCCTGGGAATCCGGAAAGTCTCACCTTGTCTGTGGTATTCCGAGTAGGATTCCGTTCATGAATGACTGTGACGTGCTTCAAACTTTAACCTGCTGGGCGTTAGTGACAAACGCAAAAGAGGGATTCTATTCCAGTAGGAGCGGGAACCAACCGGTGATTGGCCGCACTGTGACAGAGTGCGTGCATTAGCTTTCACTGCGAGGATGGGATGTAGCTATCAACCATGGGTGATGCCTCCAGACTGGTTAGCTGTGCGAGTGACAGCCGTGCAGGTTATTTCCCCGAGAGGAATGAAAGTAGCCACAGCTGATAGTGAACCCCTATACAAAGCTTGCCATGGAGAGGAGTAAGAAGGATTGGGTAGAAGGAATAGGAGAGCAGGCGTCCTAGAGCTCTACAGCATCTCCATTCCGCTTATCTGAAATTCCTACCAATGAATCTACATAAGTATTTCTATCCCTTTTATTATTCCTTTTTATTTATTATTCCAATAATCACAATTCCCCTTTAATCTCTCTAACTGAGATTTACAAGATGACCATAGCTTGCTTCATACCAACAATCTCTGTGGATTCGACCCTTACTCACGTAAGGTTATTACTTGGACGACCCAGTACACTTGCTGGTTAGTTGAACGGAGTTGTGAATTCCACCAGAGCCATAATTAGAACATTGATCACAAATGATACAAGAATTTGAATCACAATTTCGTTCACCAAGTTTTTGGCGCCGCTGCCGGGGATTGTTCGAGTTTGAAGCCAGCTATTATTCAAGATTCCGGCAACATCACCAAGTTTTTGGCGCCGTTGCCGGGGATTGTTCGAGTATGGACAACTGACGGTTCATCTTGTTGCTCAGATTAGGTAATTTTCTTTTCAAAAATCTTTTTCAAAAATTTTTCTTTTATTTTTCGTTTTTCAAAACTTTATTTTCGAAAATAATTAATAAAAATCCAAAAAAAATTAGAAAATCATAAAAATAAAAAATATTTTGTGTTTCTTGTTTGAGTCTTGAGTCAATTTTTAAGTTTGGTGTCAATTGCATGCTTTAAAAATTTTTTCTTGCATTTTTTCGAAAATCCCATACATTCATAGTGTTCTTCATGATCTTCAAGTTGTTCTTGACAAGTCTTCTTGTTTGATCTTGATGATTTCTTGTTTTGTGTCTTTTCTTGTTTTTCATGTGCATTTTTGCATTCATATTTTCCATGCATTAAAGATTTCTAAGTTTGGTGTCTTGCATGTTTTCTTTGCATCAAAAATTTTTCAAAATTATGTTCTTGATGTTCATCATGATCTTCAAAGTGTTCTTGGTGTTCATCTTGACATTCATAGCATTCTAGCATGCATTCATTATTTTGATCTAAAAATTTCATGCATAAAAGTATTTTTGTTGTTTTTCTCTTTCATAATTAAAAATTCAAAAAATAAAAAATATCTTTTCCTTATTTCCCTCCAAGATTTCAAAATTTTGGGTTGACTTGGTCAAAAAATTTTCAAAATTAGTTGTTTCTTACAAGTCAAGTCAAAATTTCAATTTTAAAAATCTTATCTTTTCAAAATCTTTTTCAAAAATCATATCTTTTTCATTTTTTTTATAAATTTCGAAAATTTCAAAAATTATTTTTCAAAATATTTTCAAAATCTTTTTCTTATCTTTATATGTAATTTTCGAAAATTAGCTAACAATTAATGTGATTGGTTCAAAAATTTGAAGTTTGTTACTTTCTTGTTAAGAAAGGTTCAATCTTTAAGTTCTAGAATCTTATCTTGTAGTTTCTTGTTAG
Organism: Arachis stenosperma; assembly: GCF_014773155.1. NCBI lineage: Eukaryota > Viridiplantae > Streptophyta > Magnoliopsida > Fabales > Fabaceae > Arachis > Arachis stenosperma. Next base: position 93,939,496 of record NC_080380.1, read on the forward strand.
TTAAGTAATTTTAAAAATTAAATCTTTTTCAAAAATATCTTTTTCTTAAAACTTTTATCTTATCTCTTTATCTTATTCTTTTTAAAATTTTATCTTTTTCAAAATTTGATTTTAAAATATCTTATCTAACTTACTATCTTCTTATCTTTTTCAATTTTGATTTCAAATCTTTTTCAATCAACTAACTAACTTGTTGTTTGTTTCTTATCTTTTTCAAAACTACCTAACTACTTTTCCCTCCTCTATTTTCGAAAATATTTCTTCCCTTTTTCAAAAATTCTTTTTAATTAATTAATTGTTTTAAATTTTAATTTTAATTTTATTTTATCTCTAATTTTCGAAAATCACTAACTCCTTTTCAAAAATTGTTTTCGAATTCTCTCTTCTCTTTTCTTCTTCTATTTAATTATTTAATTACTAACACTTCTCTTCACCCCTCTTCATCAAAAATCCGAATCCATTCCTCTTCTTCTACCCCTTTCTTTTTCTACTAACATAAAGGAATCTCTATACTGTGACATAGAGGATTCCTTCTTTTTTTTTGTGTTCCCTTTTCTTTCATATGAGCAGGAACAGGGACAAAGGCACTCTTGTTGAAGTTGATCCAGAACCTGAAAGGACTCTGAAGAGAAAATTAAAAGAAGCTAAATTACAACAATCCAGAAGCAACCTTTTAGAAAATTTCGAACAAGAGGAAGAGATGGCCGAAAATAATAATGATAATGCAAGGAGAATGCTTGGTGACTTCACAAAGCCAACATCCAAGTTTGATGGAAGAAGCATCTCCATTCCTGCCATTGGAGCCAATAACTTTGAGCTTAAGCCTCAACTAGTTGCATTAATGCAACAAAACTGCAAGTTTTATGGACTTCCATCTGAAGATCCTTACCAGTTTTTAACTGAGTTCTTGCAGATCTGTGACACTGTAAAGACAAATGGAGTTAATCCAGAAGTCTACAGACTCTTGCTTTTCCCTTTTGCTGTAAGAGACAGAGCTAGAGTATGGTTGGATTCTCAACCCAAGGATAGCCTGGACTCATGGGATAAGCTTGTCACTGCATTCTTAGATAAGTTCTTTCCTCCTCAAAAGCTGAGCAAGCTGAGAGTGGATGTTCAAACCTTCAAACAAAAAGATGGTGAATCCCTCTATGAAGCTTGGGAAAGATACAAGCAGCTGACAAAGAGATGTCCATCTGACATGTTTTCTGAATGGACCATATTAGATATATTCTATTATGGTCTCTCTGAATTTTCGAAAATGTCATTGGACTACTCTGCAGGTGGATCTATTCACCTGAAGAAAACGCCTGAAGAGGCTCAAGAACTCATTGACATGGTTGCAAACAACCAGTTCATGTACACCTCTGAGAGGAATTCCGTGAACAATGGGGTACCTCAGAAGAAAGGAGTTCTTGAAATTGATGCTCTGAATGCCATATTGGCTCAGAACAAAGTGTTGACTCAACAGGTCAACATGATCTCTCAGAATCTGAATGGATTGCAACATGCATCCAACAGTAATAGAGAGGCAGCTTCTGAAGAAGCTTATGATCCTGAAAACCCTGCCATGGCAGAGGTTAATTACTTAGGTGAACCTTATGGAAACACCTATAACCCAACATGGAGAAATCATCCAAATTTCTCATGGAAGGATCAACAAAAACCCCATCAAGGTTTTAACAATGGTGGACGTGCAAGGCTGAATAATAGTAAGCCATATCCATCATCTTCTCAGCAACAGACAGAGAACTCTGAACAAAACAATTCTAATTTAGCCAACATAGTCTCTGATCTGTCAAAGGCCACTTTCAGTTTCATGAATGAAACCAGATCTTCCATTAGAAATCTGGAAGCACAAGTGGGCCAGCTGAGTAAGAAAGTTATTGAAACTCCTCCCAGTACTCTCCCAAGCAATACAGAAGAAAATCCAAAAGGAGAGTGCAAGGCCATTGATTTAATCAAAGTGGCCGAATGTACAAAGGAGGAGGAGGACGAAAATCCTAGTGAGAAAGACCTCCTGGGACGTTCCTCAAGCAAGAAGGAGTTTCCTATTAAGGATCCTGAGGAATCTGAGGCTCACCTAGAGACCATAGAGATTCCTTTAAATCTCCTTCTGCCATTCATGAGCTCTGAAGAATATTCACCCTCTGAAGAGGATGAAGATGTGACTGGAGAGCAAGCTGCTCTATATTTAGGAGCTATCATGAAGCTGAATGCCAAATTGTTTGGTAATGAGACTTGGGAAAGTAAACCTCCCTTACTCATTAGTGAACTAGATACTTGGATTCAGAAAACTCTACCTCAAAAGAAACAAGATCCTGGCAAGTTCTCAATACCTTGTACCATTGGCACCATGAGCTTTGAAAAAGCTCTATGTGATCTGGGGTCAGGGATAAACCTTATGCCACTCTCTGTAACGGAGAAACTGGGGATCATTGAGGTACAACCTGCCTTGTTCTCATTACAACTGGCAGACAAGTCAATGAGACAAGCTTATGGAATAGTAGAGGACGTCCTAGTAAAGGTTGAAGGCCTTTTCATCCCTACTGATTTCATAATCCTAGAAACTAGGAAGGAAGATGATGAATGCATCATCCTAGGAAGACCCTTCCTAGCCACAGCAGGAGCTGTGATAGATGTCAACAGAGGTGAGTTAGTCCTTCAATTGAATGGGGACTACCTTGTATTTGAGGCACATAGCCAACCCTCTGTGACAAGAGAGATTAAGCATGAAGAGCTTCTCTCAGTTCAAGGTCAAGAAGAGCCCACACAGTCAAACTCTAAGTTTGGTGTTGTGAGGCCACAACCAAACTCTAAGTTTGGTGTTCAAACCCCATATCCAAACTCTAAGTTTGGTGTTGGGAACACCACACTTAAATTGACCTGATCACCTTATGGAGCATTGTCAAGCTAGTGACATTAAAGAAGCGCTTGTTGGGAGGCAACCCAATTTTATTTATCTAATTTTATTTTATTTTGTTTCTTTGTTATTTTTGTGTTTTATTAGGTACATGATCATGAGGAGTCACGAAAAAAATCAAAAAAATTAAAAACAGAGTCAAAAACAGAAGAAAAAATTTTTCACCCTGGGGACGCACGGGCTGGCGTTCAGCGCCCAGAAGGAGCATCTTTCTGGCGTTCAACGCCAGAACAGAGCACCATTCTGGCGCTGAACGCCCAATACAAGCAACAACCTGGCGTTTAACGCCAGGATGCGCACACAGAGGACGATCTGGCGCTGAACGCCAGAAACAAGCATGAAACTGGCGTTCAACGCCAGGAACATGCATAACATGGGCGTTTAACGCCCAGAACTAGCATCAATGGGCGTTTGAACGCCAGAATGATGCATGAAGGCATGTTACATGCCTATAGGGTGAAGGAATGGTATTTCTTTGCACCTCAGGATCTGTGGACCCCACAGGATCTCCACTACAGGATCTGTGGACCCCACAAGATCCCCACCTACCTTTTCTTTTAATCCTAATCACATTCTCTTAATCCAAATCTCATTCTCAATGTCACCCTTCCCAATTACCCCATTCACCATTCACATCATACCCCTCTTCCCCATACACCCCACCTACCCCCACTACTTTCAAATTCAATTTCCCACCCTTTCCCACCCAACATGGCCAAACCTATACCCTCCCCCCTCCCTATAAATACCCTTCTTTTCTTTTACATTTTCACACAACACAAACCCACATTCTCCCACATAACCGAACCCTCTCTTCTCCCTCTCTCCATATTTTCTTCTTCTTCTACTCTTCTTTTCTTTTTGCTTGGGGACAAGCAAATTTTAAGTTTGGTGTGGTAAAAAGCCTAAGCTTTTTATTTTTCATTCACCATCAATGGCACCCAAGGCCGGAGTTTCCTCAAGAAAAGGAAAAGGGAAGGCAAAAGCTTCCACTTCCGAGTCATGGGAGAAGGAGAGATTCATCTCCAAGAGCCACCAAGACCACTTCTATGATGTTGTGGCAAAGAAGAAAGTGATCCATGAGGTCCCTTTCAAACTCAAGAAGAATGAGTATCCGGAAATCCGACTTGAAATTCAAAGAAGAGGTTGGGAAGTCATAGCCAACCCCATACAACAAGTTGGAATTTTAATGGTTCAAGAGTTCTATGCCAATGCATGGATCACTAGAAACCATAACCAAGGTATGAACCCAAGTCCGAAAAACTATATCACCATGGTTAGGGGGAAATACTTGGATTTTAGTCCGGAGAATGTGAGGTTGGCGTTTCATTTGCCTATGATGCAAGGTGATGAACACCCCTACACTAGAAGGGTCAACTTTGATCAAAGGTTGGACCAAGTCCTTAGGGACATTTGTGTGGAAGGCGCCCAATGGAGAGTAGACTCCAAAGGCAAGCCAGTCCAACTAAGAAGACTGGACCTCAAGCCTGTAGCTAGAGGATGGTTGGAGTTCATTCAAAGATCCATCATCCCTACAAGCAACCGATCTGAAGTTACTGTGGATCGGGCCATCATGGTTCATAGCATCATGATTGGTGAAGAAGTAGAGGTTCATGAAGTCATAGCCAATGAACTCTACAAAATAGCTGACAAGCCTTCATACATGGCACGGCTAGCATTCCCTCACCTCATATGCCATCTATGTTATTCAGCTGGAGTTATCATAGATGGAGATGCCTCCATAGAAGAAGACAAGCCCATCACCAAGAAAAGGATGGAGCAAACAAGGGAAGTTCCTCACGGCCCTCAAGGAGAACAAGAGGAGGTTCACCATCAACAAATGCCTCAAATGTACTTTCCTCCCAACAACTATTGGGAGCAACTTAATACCTCCTTGGAAGATTTGAGCCATAATGTGGAACAACTAAGGGTGGAACACCATGAACACGCCCTCACTCTTCAAGAAATAAGAGAAGATCAAAGAGCAATGAGGGAGGAGCAACAAAGGCAAGGAAGGGACATAGAAGAGTTGAAGAACATCATTGGTCCTTCAAGAAGAAGACGCCACTAGAGGTGGATTCATTCCTTGTTCTTTATTTCTTTCTGTTTTCGGTTTTTAATTATTATGTTTATCTATGTTTTGTGTCTTTATTTCATGATCATTAGTATGTAACCATGCCTTAAAGCTATGAATAAAATCCATTAGTCCTTCACCTCTCTTAAAAGAAAAATGTTTTAATTCAAAAGAACAAGAAGTACATAATTTTCGAAATTATTATTGAATTTAGTTTAATTATTTTGATGTGGTGACAATGCTTTTGTTTTCTGAATGAATGAATGAACAGTGCATATGTCTTTGGATCTTGTTGTTTATGAGTGTTAAAATTGTTGGTTCTTGAAAGAATGATGAACAAAGAGAGATGTTATTGATGATCTGAAAAATTCATGGAATTGATTCTTGAAGCAAGAAAAAGCAGTGAAAAAAAAAAAATGGGATCTAAAAAGAGTATATAGAAAAAGAAAAAGCAGTAGAAAAAGCCAATAGCCCTTAAAACCAAAAGGCAAGGGTAAAAAGGATCCAAGGCTTTGAGCATCAATGGATAGGAGGGCCCAAGGAAATTAAATCCAGGCCTAAGCGGCTAAACCAAGCTGTCCCTAACCATGTGCTTGTGTCATGAAGGTCCAAGTGAAAAGCTTGAGACTGAGTGGTTAAAGTCGTGATCCAAGGCAAAAGAGTGTGCTTAAGAGCTCTGGACACCACTAACTGGGGACTCTAGCAAAGCTGAGTCACAATCTGAAAAGGTTCACCCAGTTATGTGTCTGTGGCATTTGTGTATCCGGTGGTAATACTGGAAGACAAAGTGCTTAGGGCCACGGCCAAGACTCAAAAGTAGCTGTGTTCAAGAATCAACATGCTTAACTAGGAAAGTCAATAACACTATCTGAAATTCTAAGTTCCTAAAGATGCCAATCACTCTGAACTTCAAAGGAAAAAGTGAGATGCCAAAACTGTTCAGAAGCAAAAAGCTACAAGTCCCGCTCATGTAATTAAATTATTATTCATTGATATTTGGACTTTATAGTATATTCTCTTCTTTTTATCCTATTTGATTTTCAGTTGCTTGGGGACAAGCAACAATTTAAGTTTGGTGTTGTGATGAGCGGATAATTTATACGCTTTTTGACATTGTTTTTATATAGTTTTTAGTAAGTTTGAGCTACTTTTAGGGATGTTTTCATTAGTTTTTATGTTAAATTCACATTTCTGGACTTTACTATGAGTTTGTGTGTTTTTCTGTGATTTCAGGTAAATTCTGACTGAAATTGAGGGATTTGAGCAAAACTCTGAAAAAGGCTGACAAAAGGACTGCTGATGCTGTTGGATTCTGACCTCCCTGCACTCGAAATGGATTTTCTGGAGCTACAGAACTCTAAATGGCGCGCTCTCAACGGCGTTGGAAAGTAGACATCCAGGGCTTTCCAGCAATATATAATAGTCCATACTTTATTCGAAGAATGACGACGCAAACTGGCGTTGAACGCCAAGTACACGCTCCTTTCTGGAGTTAAACGCCAGAAAAACGTCATAATCCGGAGTTGAACGCCCAAAGCACATCATAACTCGAAATTCAACTCCAAGAGGAGCCTCTGCTCGTGGATAAATCAAGCTCAGCCCAAGCACACACCAAGTGGGCCCCGGAAGTGGATTTATGCATCAATTACTTACTCATGTAAACCCTAGGAGCTAGTTTATTATAAATAGGATGATTTACTAATGTATCAATCATCTTTGGTCTCAGTCTTGTTTTATTCTTCATCTTAGGAGATCATTGATCACGTTTAGGGGGCTGGCCATTCGGCCATGCCTGGACCTCTTGCTTATGTATTTTCAACGGTGGAGTTTCTGCACACCATAGATTAAGGGTGTGGAGCTCTGCTGTACCTCAAAGATTAATGAAGTTCTATTTTCTTTTATTCAATTCTCTATCTTATTCTTATTCCAAGATATTCATTCGTACTCAAGAACATGATGAATGATGATGAGTTAGATAACCCTCATTATTATTCTCACTTATGAACGCGCGTGATTGACAACCACTTCCGTTCTGCGTGTAACAAGGCTTGAATGTGTATCTCTTAGATTCCCCAACAGAATCTTCGTGGTATAAGCTAGATAGATGGCGGCATTCATCTAGATTCGGAAAGTCCAACCTTGTCTGTGGTGTTCCGAGTAGGATCCTGGGAATCCGGAAAGTCTCACCTTGTCTGTGGTATTCCGAGTAGGATTCCGTTCATGAATGACTGTGACGTGCTTCAAACTTTAACCTGCTGGGCGTTAGTGACAAACGCAAAAGAGGGATTCTATTCCAGTAGGAGCGGGAACCAACCGGTGATTGGCCGCACTGTGACAGAGTGCGTGCATTAGCTTTCACTGCGAGGATGGGATGTAGCTATCAACCATGGGTGATGCCTCCAGACTGGTTAGCTGTGCGAGTGACAGCCGTGCAGGTTATTTCCCCGAGAGGAATGAAAGTAGCCACAGCTGATAGTGAACCCCTATACAAAGCTTGCCATGGAGAGGAGTAAGAAGGATTGGGTAGAAGGAATAGGAGAGCAGGCGTCCTAGAGCTCTACAGCATCTCCATTCCGCTTATCTGAAATTCCTACCAATGAATCTACATAAGTATTTCTATCCCTTTTATTATTCCTTTTTATTTATTATTCCAATAATCACAATTCCCCTTTAATCTCTCTAACTGAGATTTACAAGATGACCATAGCTTGCTTCATACCAACAATCTCTGTGGATTCGACCCTTACTCACGTAAGGTTATTACTTGGACGACCCAGTACACTTGCTGGTTAGTTGAACGGAGTTGTGAATTCCACCAGAGCCATAATTAGAACATTGATCACAAATGATACAAGAATTTGAATCACAATTTCGTTCACCAAGTTTTTGGCGCCGCTGCCGGGGATTGTTCGAGTTTGAAGCCAGCTATTATTCAAGATTCCGGCAACATCACCAGCTATTTAGGAATAAGAAACATAATAAATAATCTAAGCACTCACCACTACATCACCGTGCTACATTTGTGTCCTAAGGCTTACCATTTTGATTTAATTAAGAAAAAGAAGGTTGAGGTAAAGACAAGAAGAAGACACGACTATGACAAGCCAAGAGAGTAGGATCACATATGCCTAGAGAGGTGTGCCTACCTTGGGAAACAAAATCTGCATGCTAGCCACCTTGGAGGTCGAACCTCATGCAACCAATGGGGAGAGAATCCTTGTCAATCCTCAATAGAACGTGCAGGCCGTTCATCTCATGAAGTTACTATGTTGCTTAACTCAATCTTCACCCTTCATAAGTTATGACCGAACTCCTCCCCCCAAAGTGTGTTTTGTTCAAAGCTTTGATGACTTGCCTATAAATAGGTGGAAACATTTCAAGAGCTACACATTCATATAAGCCTTCCTCAAACTTGCAAGCCATTGTCCCACTTTTTAATTGGCCAAAAACACGTCCCTCTTCTTTACTCAGCAGTAACATTCTATTTTTCACCTTCCTTGCACTACAAAACTGTACGTCACCCAACCATAAACTCATCCTTATTTTTTTTATCTAAACTCATGGCTCCACCAAGCTCTAGTAGAAGAAAATGAAAGGAATCAATGGTGGCCGAACCTCCTACCTATGATACCAAGAAGTTTAAATCTCAATTTCATGAAGCAAGGTATCATAGCCTCATGAAAACAAAACATATCATTCATGAGATGGGCCTCAACTTGAAGGAGGGGGAGTATCCCATCATGAGGCAAATTACCAAGAAGAGGAGATGGGAGCTTTTATGTGCACCTCACATTGATATTAGCGCAGTCATGATACGAGAATTTTATGCAAATGTAGTGAAGGAAAGTGATAACATCCCTCCCTACATGAGCTTTGTTAGAGGTGTTGAAGTGGACTTTAGCCCAGCCACAATCATGAGAGTTCTGCAGCTGAGGAGAGTAACTTATGGAGAGCCTAACTTTGATGCTAGAATGCAGGTATAGATGAGATACTGCTGGAGATATGTTTGGCAGGCTCAGATTGGGAAAGAGACTCAAAAGGAAACCCAAGCCACTTGAAACGACTGGACTTAACTCCTGAGGCCAAGGGGTGGTATGAGATAGTCAAGAGATCCATACTCCCTACTGGAAACACCTCAGCAGTCATAGTCAAGCGTGCACTCTTGGTATACTGTAACCTACATGGAGGAGAGATTAATGTTTCACAAATCATAGCTGATAGTATTTAAGAGATTGCAAAAAACACAAATAAATCAGGCAGGCTGGGTCATCCAAGCACCATTCTGAGGTTATGCAACAGAGCTGGGGTGCTTTTTGAGGATGAAGACACAGAGAAAGTAAAAGTAGGGAAAGGAGTCACAAAGAGGAGCATGGAAAGGATAAATGAAGAAGATAACCAAGAGGAGGTAATAGCTCCCAAACAGAGAAGGCCACAAAGAGGGGAAGAACAAGCTCAACAAGCTCCTGATGCATTAGAGTTGAGCGAAATAAGAAGAACAATTGAGGAAATGTCTCAACAACTCGTGCAAGCACAACAAGAGCAATATCTAGAGCGTCGGGAGCAATATTTGAAGGATAAAGAGGCGCGAGAGGCTTGGCAACACCAAATGGAGGAAACACAAGCGAGTTGGCAGCTGCAAATGATGACCCAACAACAAGAATTTCAAGCAAGGATTCTTGAAGGCCAGAAGGAAAAATCAACAGAATTCTGAGAATCATATGATAAATTGTACCTGAGTCAAGCCAAATATGGGGAATATACTCACAACTTGTATCAGTGGAAGAACATTCATCATACCATTGGAGAGACTAGACACGTGCAGTGAATAGAGCATGATGAAAATACACAAGTAAAGTTGGATTATTTGACCCACAGTATGCCAGCACTAAATCCACAAATCAAACCATTTGAGCAGTGCCAAGAATTAAGAGACCGACAGAAAGCAAGGACCCAGAATTATACAGAAGTGATGTATCAAAGATTGGAGGCAGCTGGGCTCTTAGGTCTCATAGATTCTATCTGGGATAGAAGGTGCCCTGGTGAAGAAGCTCAAGACTATTCCAAGCTCGGGAAAAGAAAGAAAAAGAAGGGAGAATCAAGCAAAAGACAAGAGCACAACAATTAGAAGGTGGTGAAGTTCTTTCATAATTTCAATAAGGAAGACGCATGTCTGAAACATGATATGTTTCCAATTGCTTTTTGTTTTGCATTTTTTTTTACTTAACAGTTAGCTAGAATAAGTAATCTGCATAATAATTGTCATCCTTACTTTGCTTGAATTTTGTTTTGTTTCCCATATGCTTGAATAAAAGAGAAATATTTGAATTAGGAAGTAAATATCCAATGTTGCATAAGTTAGAATGAAAGCTAGTGGTGGTATTTGTTGATTTAATACATGGCTTATGAAATAAATGCTGCATAATGACATGTTCTTTGAAGAATGAACTAGTTTGCTGTTATAAAGGCTTGTATCATTAAAGATCCCTTGAGAATAAAATAAAACAGAAAGAAAAAGAAAGAGAAAAAGCCAAAAGTGGCAAAGAGAACAAACAATAAGTCTAGGCACCAATAGCTTGAGCCCTAGGACACATGCCTGTGGTGTTTTTGTGCTAGGATATGCTTGGACAAGTAAGTTTTGAGGAGTATTTCAAAACTTGCACACTTAGATCAACTAATTTGGGATTGCCAACTGAAAGTCCACAATAAAGAGCAACCTAGCTACAAAACACTTAGTAATCCAAAGAGATGCTGGGCATCAATGATCCTAGGAAGAAAAGGGTGAGCCATGTGTCTGTGGTGAAGGAATGTTGGGCAAAATTAAGCCAAAGGCTGCTGCAACATTTGCCACCAAGCATTCAAAGAATAATAAGATCTCTGAGCAAAACAAAGAAGGAAAAGTTAGCAAGGGAACAAGTAAAAGTAAAGCCTTATAGCAGCAAACTTAGTGAACCCTTGAGGAAACATCTCTTATGTAACAGCAAGCAATAAATGAGCCACCATTGTCTGCATAAAAACCCCATGAACCAAGTTCAACTATATGCTCAATAAGGATATGCACACTTCTCTGTTTCATTTCATTTCCTCTTATGTTTGATGCTTGCTTGGGGACAAGCAAGATTTAAGTTTGGTGTTGTAATGACAAATCATCATATGCTAGCTTTTCAAGCAAATTTCACTTGTTTCATCAGTTTTTATGCACTTTCTTGCATTGTAAGTTAGTAATTTGGAGTGGAATTGCATGGTTTCTTTGAATCAACCAACCACCCTTTAATTGGCACAAAATCATGAGGTTTAAGCTTGAATTAATTGGTTTTTAAATGAATTTTAAACCTTGTGAATTTGGTGATATTTTGATTGGTTGTTTTGATTACTTGTAGGTGAAAAAAATGAAGAAAGAAAGAAAGTGTGGCCTAAGGAAAAGGAAAGCGTAGCACAAGGCAAGGATCAAGGGTTTAAAGCTCTTGCCAAGAGCCTAAAGCTCTTGCCAAGAGCCTAGAGCTCTTGTAAAGAGCTTTACTTCAAAGGCCAAAGGCCAAGCAAGGGGAGAGCTAGGCTCTCCACAAGAACCGAGCGCTACATATCAAGGAGGGAGCAAGGCAAAATTTTCAAAGCTCAGCTCTCCCCAAAAGCTTTTTCGGGCTTGCCTCAAGGAAAATCAAGAAAAAATAGTTTGCCAATGCACTCCACAAGTTTTGAACTCAATATAAAGGGGGAGGGAGCAGCGCTACCTCACAAGAAAAATAAGCCAAAATTGGCTTGTTTTCACTCAATGGGATTCGAATTGGGTACATCCAAGGAGCAAGGCATTAGGCGCTACTCATGTGTCAAGAAAAATGGCCTGCACCTGCACTCACCAAGGATCAAACCAGGGGCCTCAAGGAAGCATGAGAGAGTGCGCTACTTTGGTGCCAAGAAATAGAAGCCAAGCAATGCTCTCCCTGGGTGTCGAACTTGGAGCTTCATAAGAGACAAGGAGCAAGCTCAGCTCTTGCCAAGAGCTGAGTGCTACTCCCTTGCAACGTGATGCATCATGCGCGCAACAAATTGGGCAAGACAAAGGCACCAAGCTCGGCTCTTGGTGACACCCGAGCCTAGCCCTGAGAGCAACACCCATGGGCTAAGAAATTCATCAAAAATCCAATTCTATTTATTTCTTCACATAATTTTAGAGCCCACCCAAATTCTTAGATCCAAATTAGGAAGTGTTTAAATAGATGTTAGTTAGATGTAGAGAGGACCTTTTACCTTTTTTTTTGAATTTTGATTTTAGAACTTTTTCATTTTAATTTTGCTTCTGTTTTGAATTTTGATTTTCTTTGAACTTTGGCTTGAATTGGGAAGGAGAATTGAGTTCTCTTCCTCTGGGTTTTCTTATTTTCCTTTTCTGCACACTTAGCTTGAGTCTTGGGTGTTGAGAATTAAGGAAATTCTTTCTCAATCTCACCTTGAGATCTCTTTGTTCCTTTCTCTGCATAATTCAAGAATTGGTGATCTGAATTCAAGTTTCTTTACTGTTTTGATCTTTAATTTGTTTGCAATTGTTCTTTGAGTTGGATCAAGGAAGGCAGTGAGATCTAGACATGGTTTTCTAGTCTCTTGACCCCTGAGATCTTGCATATTCCTTTTAGTTCATCTGCTAAATGCTTCTCCAAGTTAATTTACTTTTCTGTTTGAGATCTATTTCAATTCAAGTCATCCTCTACTCTTCTACTTGTTACAATTTACTTTTTCTTGTTAAATTTCTGCAAATCCCAACTCTCTGATCCCTTTATCATTTAAGCAATTTACTTTTCTTGCACTCCAAGCTTCTACAATTTACATTTCTTGCACTCTAAGTTTCTGGTATTTACTTTACTTATTCTTTAAGATTCAGCACTTTTACTTTCTGTTATTTTTAATTTACTGCAATTCTCCCCTCTCCTTTTTCAATTCATGCAATTTAGCTTCAGTCAATTACAAACCACTCAAATCAACTCTTGTTTGCTTGACTAAATCAACCACTAAACTAAAATTGCTCAATCCTTCAATTCCTGTGGGATCGACCTCACTCCCATGAGTTATTATTACTTGATGCGACCCGGTACACTTGCCGGTGAGTTTTGTGTTGGATCGTCTTCCACAACATCACATATATATAAAATATAAAGTATTTTTTAGATAAATTGTGATGATATTTTGATATTTTATTGATATTAAAATATAAATTAAAATTTTCAATTATTTTTAATGTCTTATTTTAATTATATCAAGTATTTAAAATATTTTTTGTTTTAATAAATAATAATATATACTATATCCAAATTTATTTTAAAAATATATGTTAAGAATAAAACTGGACACGCTGATATGTAATGATATTTAAGTGTATCCAAGTGTATCCAAGAATAAAACTGGACACGCGTATTGATGAGTGTCGTATTTAGATTATATTTAACACACAAATACGATAATTTAGTGAAGTATCTGTACTTCATAGCTAAGAATCAAGAAGGAGGCCTTTGTACCCTATAACTACCAAGTCTTTTAATATATACGTGAACCCCACTTCATCTAAGTTGATGGCCCATACAGAGTAATAAAACTTATATATATATATATATATATATATATATATATATATAGCTACTTTGTTAAATTGGAAATTTCTACTACTAATTTTAGGATAGAAAGAATAGGACAAACACAAATCAAAAAGACATTTTGCATTCTTCTATAATTTTTTTTGGTTGTCCACGGTATCCCTCAACCCGACAGGTCAAGGACTAATCCGTCGCGGATCTGAGCTCTATTTAACGGTCTGCTGCTGGCCAATGGGTTGCTGCATGCACAAGGCAGGATTCGAACCCCTGACACTTGCTTAAACGGACGAGTGAGCTGACCACACGACCAACCCAAGTTGGTTGCATTCTTTTATAATAGTTATGAGCTTAAGATCAAACGGGGGAAAGTCATCGGTCTACACAATAAAAAAGAAGTTAAAACTAATGCGTGAATAAAACATTCGAATAGAAGAAAATACCTACTCAAATGAAGATGTTAAAAACATCTTCTCATAAAGATTTTTATGTTAAAAGTGTGCTTTATTTATTTGGCCATATTTAAAAAAAATAACATTTTTATAACATATTAAATCAAACCTACAATTTATCATCTAATAGTAAAAAAGATACATCTTTATATGAAGATAATTATAAAATCTTTATAATAATATCCACGATAGAATAATATATTTCTATCTTCACCTGAGATGATAGGCTTATCATAAGCCTAGGAAACCATGGAACACAAGTACGAGATATTATCAACAAAATGGTCAAAAATGTAATTAAGATGACCAACCTAAAGTAAGGAAATTAATAAGTAACTAAAATAAGTATATTATAAAAAAAGCAAGAATTTAATCAGATCAGCACATCAAATCAAAGTGCAAGTTTTCAGAAATAGCATGTTAAATTATGGCTCATTTTTTTAATATTGGTTAGGATTTGGTGTAATGCTTTGATATTGGATCTGGTGGTGTTTTGCATGTTTTTGGGGGCTAACAATCCGTAGGGGGCGAATTGCTTTACCAAAATATTTTTTTGAAAATAAAAAAAGACAATACAAGAGGGGGCGTATTGCTTTTCTAAAAATTTTTAAAAGCAATACAAGGGGCACGGATTGTATTCGTTTAATATTAAAGACACAATACAAGGGGGCATATTGTATTAGTTTAATATTAAAGACATAATACAAAATAGGGGTATTGACAATACAAGAACAGCGAATCGCCAGAACACAGGGGGGGCCAGAATGACATTACGCAGGGGGCGTACTGTACTTTTTATATTAAAAAAATACCTCGAGTATTATAAAAAGAAGAACAAATTTGTTGAGTGTGAGTGTGGTTTATTTCGTTGAGAGGGTAAGAGAGGAAAAATGGAGAAAAGTGTTAGTTTGAAAATATATTACAATGATCAAATCTTTCCACAAATATCTGAAGGTGTGAACTTTGTATGTGAAAATCCATATGATCTTGTTATTCCTTTTGAAATAACATATGAGGAATTTAAGAGTATACTTTGTCAATGTGTTGATAATCAAATATTAAAGAGAGTCACAAATATTTTTTATAGACAGCCTGTGTTAGTATTTGGTGGTTTTATTCAATTTCAAATAATGTATATGGTTGACGATGCAAGTATGCAAGAGATGTTTTCGATCTACCAACAAACACGGGCACAAGTGTCAGTTATCGAGTTATATGTTGAGTTTGAAGAATTAATTGAGGTTAATTTACCCGAACCTAACATCGACTGGACGGTTTATAACACTGAAAGTGAAGAGGAATTCGAGGGCACTTATCATATTGTTGGTCCAGCTGAAGATGTTGATGAAGATGATGTCATAGTTGAGCCTGACGTTGCAGATGTGACAAATGCACTAACGAGCCAACATCTATCTAGAGAGCCTTCTTTTATGCATGCTTTGGATCTAGACGCTATGAATGCACCAGAATTTCCTGAATTTGTCAATGCAGGTAAGTAGTCTTCTATTTTTATTGTGATTAGTATTATAATAATAATAATTATTAGCTTAGCCTTTATTATAATTCACATTACTGTCATTGTTATTATTTGTTATTACGATTATTTGTTGTTATTATTATTAATTTATCACTATTGTTATTATTATTAGTAATAGTAAGAATTATTTCTTGTTATGGCTGGTGTAGACCCTGTTGTTGTTATGGATGGTGAATTTGTTATCGGCATGGAGTTTAGTTCTAGAGAAACTGTGATTGCAGCAATTAAAAATTATACCATTCGTCGCGGTGTGGATTATCGAGTGTGTGAATCTGAGCCAACCACATTTTATGCTAAGTGTGTAGTTTATGGAACAAATTGCGATTGGCTTATCAGGGCTAGTCTTATTAAGAGAAAGTTTTGTTGGGTTATAAGGCGGTACAATGGTAGTCACATATGCTCCAGAACAACAATCTCTCAAGATCATGCCAAGATAAACTCAGACATGATTGCAGAGGTTATAAAGCCATTGGTTGAAGTTGATCCATCTTTAAATGTAAAATCTGTGATTGCTGAAGTGCAATCGAAATTCAATTATACGATAAGTTACCACAAATCATGGCTGGCTAAGCAAAAGGCAATTGCGAATATTTTTGGTGGTTGGGAAGCTTCTTATGAAGCTTTGTCGTCGTGGTTTGAAGCAATGGTACAAAAAGATCCATCAGCTGCAGTCGAGATCGAAACTGCACCAAGTGTATCTTGACGTACATTTGTCTACCAAGTGCGGTGTCCAACTGCATGCGCCGCTTTAGGGTGCGGAGCCATGCAAGCTTGACACCGGTTTCTTTATGATCAGCGGCAGTAGGTACAATACCAAATTGTGTCATGAATTCATTTTCGAAGCCATTAGTGCTGCTATCCGTAAATCCTAACACTGGCATACCATCTATCGGGAGTCCAAATATCATTGCAACAACCTCTAAGGTTATCGTGCATTCACCGTGTGGAAGATGAAACGTATGAGTCTCTGGATGCCATCGCTCGATTAAGGCATTTATAAGTGCATTGTGCAAAACAAGTTTTTCAATTTGAGATGTGGTAAAATCCACTATCTCGTAATTCGATCTCAACTCAGGGTTCACATGAATCTTGGTTCAGATGTTTTGATTCTAAATTTCTTGAACTCTGAAACAAATAAAAAATTATAATTAACAATAGCAACAGCAACCAAAAAACAAACATAAATAACAACAACAACAACAACAACAACAACAACAACAACAACAACGACGACAATATTACAAATAATACTAACTATGATAATAACAACAACAATAATAACAAATATACAAACATAAAAATAATTACATATGGTGGACGTTCAAGGTATTTAACAATGTGATTTTCAAGACACGTAATGTCACGAACCATCTTCTATTTGTATTCTTTCTGAAACAAAAAACTATTATATTATATAAATTATATCTAACATATATCCAATATTTCTCTAACATTAAATAAATAAATAAAAGAATATTTAAATAATGTTATATATAATATTTTCGGTTCTGTTTGAAATAAACAACATACCCCCACTTTAACATTTATTCAACATAAATTTAATAATATAATAAAGAAAATATATTCTGAACATTTTAACAATGTACGGCATCAAAAAATATATGTAAACAATATATACTAATATATTATCTTAAATATGTTTAACTTATTGTTAAATACAAAAAATATATATTTAAATTTTAACATCTGTTCATATGTATTGTAGTATATATTTAAGTATTTAAATTTTTCTACAAAAATATATAATATATGAAGTATGTTTAAAGTTTAAATTATCTTAATAATATATTAAGTGTTGTTTTTATTTACAATTAAAAATATATTTTAGTATTATCTTAGTCTAACTAAAATTTTGACCCTAACAATTGATACTTATTTCAATACTATTCTTACTAACAATGAATTAATTAACCCAAATTAATTTTTCAAAACTAATCTAATTTATTTTTTGTTTATAGTAAATAAAATAATTTAACTCACTAAAAACATTATTACTAAAAAATGTACTTACTTGGTTATGTTGATGGAGATATAGTAAAATAATAAATCTGAATATGAAGCTCTAGTATGAAGGAAGGAGTTGTTTGAGTTACAGAAGAAAGAAAAAGGAATTGTTGAGTGTGGGGTGCTCAGGAGAGAGAGGAACAAGAATTGAAAGTGAGAGGAAGAGAGAGAATGTGAGTATGAAGGGAGACCAAAGGTATTATGAGATCCACAGGTTGAGGGAGGGTCATAAACACGTGTCATGCATGCAGTCAATACAAGGGGGCGGATTGCAAGCACATTACGAACGGGATGTATTGCAAATCCGTCAGGACGACGCCCCCAGTCTCTTGTATAAGTCTGTTTTCTTCCATTTTAATGAAAAATACCATCTCCTCCCCAGTTATAAAATAAAAAATCCGTTAAATTATATCCACTCCATTCTCTATTTTTTTAGTTAAAAATTACACTAGTGTAAGATCTAACAACGGTAGCCTAAAAAAAAAATCCACCATTTCATGCATGTTTTGAGATGAATTTTTATGTTGCAATGTATGTATATAAGCTGATAGATAATATTAAAATTTGTCTCCCTAAATATTAGAGGTATGTGACTGCAACATAACTCGTGCTAAATTTATATTATTGAATAATCTTAGCACATCAAATATAAAATTCAACTTGGTTCATTTAAGTCATTATTTTTTTATTCACTTTTTTAGAACAAGCAAGGTAAGTTCCTGTCTTTATTTAATTATTATATCATGGGTACAATGTCCATTCCAAAAGAGGCCTTACTATACATGAAAAGCTAGCATGCTGGTTCTAGAATTTAGAAATCTAGATTGCAAGTGAAGCAAATACCTCAAGAAGAGCTTTGGCTATAGAAAGTAAAGCAAGTAGCAAAGTCCCATCCACGGCAAAAGAAACCTTAGTTTCTCCAAACATTTGACAACAAATATAGAAAAAAAATTAGACATAAAACCACCAAAGATAAATTCAAAGAAAAATAAAATAAATAACTACAACTAACAGAGATTCCAGATCACAAGACTAGTATTTGAACTACAAGTAGCTACTCTAAATTATTTTAGGAAATGTATTGCATGCTAGCAACAATCACCATATGTTTAGAAACCAAATCATCAAAATAAAAAATAGAAATTTAATCAACAAACAAAAAATAACTGCAGAGAATCAAATTAAATGACACATACATTAATATCTCCATGTGATGAAGATATATTGCTTTTTCATTCCTAAGAGCACTTTCAACGGCTTGATTTTCATTCAACTTTTTCTGATATGTGGGAATCTACCGTTGGAGAGTAGAGAGAAGGGTCCCTGCACATAATTTCAAAAGAGAGAATCCCTCTTACTGGGGACTCATATTACCCAATAATAACTTGCCATTTGGCAAGTTATTATAAAAATAAATAATTATATAAAATCTGAATTAATTAAATAATTAAATAATAATTAAATTTGTAATAATTATATTAAATAATAATATTTTATTTAATTAATAATTTATATTAATTATTTAAATAATAATTAATTAAATAATTAAATCATAATTAATTTTTTAATAATTATAGTATTTAATTATATTAAATAATTAAATTTTTATATAATTAATTAAATTTATTTATATAAAAAAATTTAATTTTTACACCTTACAAAATAATTTTTAGTAGGTTGGTTATTTTTATTTATAAAATTTAAAATTCTAACCACATTATTAAAGTTAGCTGTTGCAAAACTTGTCGTTGAAAACTAGTCGTTATTATGTTACCGTTATTATTAATAAATTAATATTTTATTACTCTATTTATAGTACTTACATACACTTCTATTCTCACACTTTCTTCTACTCTTCTTCATATTTTTCCAAGTTTCCGAAATCAAAGTTCTTCTGATATTATTTTTTGTTCGGAAAAATCGATTCAAACTAACTCAACTCTTTATTCAACTATTTACAAAACATTTCTCAAACTCCAAATACCCAACAATCTCAAACCTCAAACTCTCAAGTTCCAAATCAAAACTTCACGCTACCAAATACATTTCAAAATCCAAATGCACAAAATCTTCCTAATTTCAATTTCAAGCTCCTTATAATAATCAATTTTCTATATTCCAACCACAAAATCAAAATTCATAAGCACCGCATTTTCCATTTTCATCCATATTTAACCCCTCTATTGAAAATGTTACTCCAACATCCTTTTCATTTCCAACTCAATTTAGTGTATCAAGACATAACTAATCTGGTGTTGGTGGCTCTTCTAACCCATCCTCTCAGACTCTGATACAATCTAGTCCAAATTCACAATATTCAAATTTTACCAACCCTCATGGTTTAGATGCTATCGACTTCAATGATGATGATATTAAAAATCGAAAGCAAGATAGTATTCAACACTCGCATTGGAAAGAGGATGAGATGTTGATCAGTGCATGGTTAAATGTCTCAACTAACCCTATAGTTGGAACCGATCAAAAGGGCAAAATATTTTGGTATCGAATTCACAACTACTGTGTAGAATTTTGCGCTGACATGACAAGCGGGGTAGTTTCATGTAAGAAATGATGGTATAAGATCAATAAGGCTATTGCACAATTTGCTGGTTGCTACGATCAAGCTAGTCGAAGGATAAAGAGTGGTTCGAACCCTGATGACATAAAGGAGTTAGCCTATAAACTTTATTCTACAAATTATGGTCAAATATTCACTTTTGAGAGGCCTTGGAACATGCTTCATTTGGGATAAAAATGGAGAAGCCAACTACATATACAGAGTGGAGGCTCAAAGAGAACTAAGATTAGTACAACTGGAGCATACGCATCCTCATCAAATCCAGAAACACTGTTGGCTGACAAAATTGGTGTGGACTCTCCTGTTCGCCCACAAGGATCAAAGAAGAGCAAGAGAAAAGGTAAGAAAAAAGCACAAATGTCTAAAAATCTTAGCGCAAAAAATCATCGGTTGTTAAAAAACTATCACTTATGGAAGATATTAATAATGTTAGAGAAAAAGAACTAATGGATAGGGAAAAAGAAAGAGAAGAGGAGAAGGAACAAAGACCAAAGATCATGGCAATCAAAGAGAAGGAGTTACAAAAGCAAGCGGCAATTAAAGAACAAGAATTACAAACTCAAAGGTATATTAAAGAAATGGAGATAAATGCAAAAGAAAGGGAAATGGAAAGGATGGCTATGGAAAGGGAAAGAGAAATGGATATGCAAATACTTAATGTTGACACGTCTACAATGAGTGAAAAATGACGAGCTCTTCATGAGATTGCATGTGAGAAAATAATCAATAAGTGGTTTAATTAATGGTTCCTTATATTCGTAGAGTTAAGTACTATGTTTTTATTTTTATTGCGTATTACCAGTATGTGATGTAGTCTGTTTTATTCATTTCTGATGTAACATTTTAAATTAGTCAATATTATTGTGTCGTTATTGTTTATGAAAGTGACCATTGCAAAACTAGCCGTTTTAAACTTAGACAAGAAAAAACTAGCCATTAACTAGCCGTTGCAAAACTAGCCGTTGAGAAGTAGCTACTTGTTGCAGAAACACTTATAAATATAAAATACCAATAATTTAGCAACTCCATTCCAAATCTAGTTTCTCACCTCAAAAGAATACTGAAACATACCTTAAGCTATGGCTAGAAATTTTGATGATTTGTTTAATGAGGTTTTGTATGGTAAAAGAAGACAGCGAGATAACACACCTCATAGATAATTGGATCGATGAGTGTTTACTCGATGATTCAGAAGAAGAAGATATCGATAGAAGCTCTATCCCAACTCCTCGTAGATGGATCAATAGAGATCGAAAAGCAGGACATGATCACCTTTTCCCTGATTACTTTGCAGATGAGCCAATGTATAATACTAAAATTTTACGATGGAGATTTTGAATGAGAAAACATGTGTTCCTTCGGATAGTAGATGCTCTCTCAAATGCCTATCCATATTTCCAACAGAAGGTCGATGCAACTGGGAGAAGAGGCTTCTCACCACTCCAAAAATACACTGCTGTGATACGAATGTTAGCATATGGCGTAGCTGCTGATGCCGTAGATGATTATGTGCGCATAGGCGAGAGCACTACAATTGAATGCTTGGAAAAATTTGTTGAAGGTGTCATTTAGGTGTTCGAGGATGAATACTTACGAAAACCAAATTTAAATTATCTACGACGCTTGCTACAAATGGCAGAATGTCGTGGCTTTCTTGGCATGTTGGGTAGCATTTACTGCATGCATTGGGAATGAAAAAATTGTCCAAAGGCGTGGAAAAGTATGTACATGAATGTTTATCATGGAGTTGCAACCATAGTACTTGAGGTTGTAGTATGTTCAGACCTTTGGATATGACATGTGTTCTTTGGAGTGTCTGGTTCAAATAATGATATTAACATGCTAGATTGTTCACCAGTGTTCGATGATATTCTAAATGACTGTGCTCCAGAGGTAAATTATACTATTAATGGTAATAACTATACTATGGGATACTATTTAGTAAATGGTATTTATCTTGAATGGGCCGTATTTGTTAAATCAATCTCAAAACCACAAAAAGAGAAACACAAGTTATTTGCACAATATCAAGAAGGGCAAAGAAAAGATGTAAAATGAGCATTCGGAGTGTTGCAAGCACGCTTTGCAATTATATGTGGTCTAGCGCGCTTTTGGAAAAAGAAGAAACTTGCAAATATAATGCGAGCTTGTATTATATTGCATAATATGATTGTTGAGAATGAAAGAGACACTTATGCAGGAAATTTTGCTCAAGGCTTAGAGTATGACAATGTTGAAAATGGCTTATCACAACCTCAGCTGGGAGAGGAAGATTTTGCACCATACCATCAATTTCTCCAAAGAAATGCCGAACTTCAAAATAGGCTGCAGCATAGACAGTTGAAA
Source organism: Arachis stenosperma (assembly GCF_014773155.1). Taxonomy (NCBI): domain Eukaryota; kingdom Viridiplantae; phylum Streptophyta; class Magnoliopsida; order Fabales; family Fabaceae; genus Arachis; species Arachis stenosperma. The sequence goes on from NC_080380.1 coordinate 93,962,004, forward strand.
GAGGACTTGATTGAACACATATGGCAATTTCACAATGTTTGTCGACAACTATAGAGCTTAACTATGTTCTTTTTTTGTATTAAGTAATTTTACAAATTAGTGTAATCTCGAATTATATATTGTGTATTATTGTTATATATGAATTTTTTTAATATTAAATATTTTAATAGTAAATTATTTTTGAATTTATAAATTTAAATAATATTATTGAAAAAAGTAGTAACTACATTAATTTTGATTATTTTGATTAATAAATTAAGTGGAACCACAATAGAGACTAAAGTTAGTTTCTATTAATAGAGAAGAGAGAAATGCTTTGAGTTCCTATTTATTGTTTAACGCAAAAGCTGATGTGAAATTACTTTTTATGACAAGTAAACCATAAATAGGAATTAAAATGAGTTCTCTACTGGAGATTGTATAACAACTCAAAAAATCACAAAAAATAGTCAGCATAAAATCTTATAATTTGATTTAGCAAGTCTGAATACAGCAGTGTAGATCACATGTTGTTGCAGTATATCAAGACCTCCAAAATATGAATTGACTAAACCCTCATTATATGATATGATATTTGAAACTACGGTTAGACCAATAAACAATATGAGCCTCAATGTTAGTCCCAATGATGGAATAAGGCCAATCATCCTGCAGCTTCAAATGAAATAATTGCTAATACGATTTTCTCATGCTCACGACTAGCACAATCTTCTTGAAACAGAAGGTCATAGTCGTTGGATCAACATTGAACCAAAAAACAGTGACTAGTAAAGTAAGACATGCTACATGAAATGTATGCCCAGTGTAACAAGAATATATAAATAAAGTAATGAAAACAAGTTAGAAAGGTGTCATCTTACACAAGTAATAAAGTGTAAAAGCTTCTAGAGGAATCAGATCAATAGTTGTCACAAGATACACATTATTATATTCATTATTGATGTACTTTCCATCATTTATGACACTGCATTCTATATTTAAAGTTTGTTATCAACTAGTCCACGGATAACAAAAATTTCACGAAAAACACACCTCTCACAAAGTGTTATTATCTTAATCATGTTGATCATGCTTAGAAAACATATATACCAACTTAAAAGAAAAAAAAATAAAAATTCAGCAAATGTAGAACACAGATCAACAAGACCATCCACGATGGATATAGCACAAGAATTAGGAAGATTAAAGGACTACCTTACTAATCCAAATTCTTCACGCAGATCAGAAAATTCAGTCAAATGGTTATTAATTTAGAATTTAAATTTTGATATTATGCCAATCAACCTTCTATAAATTTGTAGAACAAGACAAATCTGCTCCTATAACTGAACCAAATCAAATAATACATAAAATACAACAAAATGAAATTCATGTTAAGAATCCAAAATACTCAACCACCAATACGAGGTCAAGGTCAGTTTTATGAAATAAGATAATCAGCACTTTGAGGATTTGTCATAATTCATAACTTAAATTAACACATTGAGGATTAACGGATGCCTTACTGCACAACGATGGTGACGATGACGATAGCTAACACAGCAAGCAAAGGCAGCAACAACTAACTCCTTCAATCTCATTAAATCATTTCTCTAATTAATCACTTTATAGATTGACCAGCCAAATTTTTCTAAATCATCAATTTTAATATAATACTCCTAAAGGCCTCAACCATTTATCAAAAAGAAATTCTTATAAATCAAAACTTAACCACATCTTGTCTCAAATATCTCCTTTTCCTTCTACTCCATTACCTAACTCTATTAACACTATTTTCTCTCACAATTTCTTAATCCAAACTCATGGTTTGATAAAATAATTTGCTTCTTTAAAGCTTTAACTAATTAAAATAAATTTCCTTTTATTGTTATTTAAAATTAGATAAGTTAAATCGTAAACCATTTTCACAAATTGAAATCATAGAACTCATTTTTCATTTAAACCAAACTTCCAAAACTCTTTAAATTCTCACAAAAATTCTAGTAGAACTTTCCCTAACAACCGGAGTTTACCACTCCTCACGGGTTCCCTCCATTCAACCTCAACTCAACAAAATCAATATTTCAGTACTCAGAATGCTCCAAACTAAACACTTTTTGTTCCATTGGTCGCCGATTCAGTTGCACGTTCATTGGCTTGTGTTTCGTGTTATCCTGTAGAGCTTGCAAGGACACGCATGTAGGTAGTTTATTTAAAATCCTAAAATGTGGATTCATTGCATGATTTTGCTACAAATTCTTAATAGCTCCTTTAAAGTGTTTATGAGTTTTTTTGTTGGGCTGAATTGAATAACTCATTTTTTTCCCTTGCATGTTCTATCTCTCTGTTTAGGCATTTAAAGCAACTGAAAGTGGGAAATCTCCGGGGTTTTTAAGACATTGATTGGAGCCATCAACCGAATTAGGGGTATAGAGAGATTTCAAAGTTGGAAGTGTTCTTCTGGCATCTTTCTCTCTTTCACTTATGAGTTATTACGTTTTATGGTAGATTTTTCCAATATGTCTCTTACAAAGGAGTTAGTATGCTATTACTATTGCACATGATTATATCTGTTATAATTTTGTTACCTCAATTAATAATTATTGTGGTTTTGATTATGTTTTCCTCACACTACATAGATACCATTATTGGTGGACTGGCTTTGAAGCTCAACTTTCTCGCAATGTTCCATACTCTAGAATTCGCTGGTTAACCCTTGAGCCAGTAGGATTTCTACATTCAATGATTAAAATGTATTGCTCATTTGATTTTTTTATTTTTGACCATAGGGCTTCTTTACAGATAAGAAAAAAACTTCTTGGCCTAGTGGGTGATGAAGCAACTGTAGCCATTATCCTTGGGGCAAATTTTATTGCTGGTTTTGTTGCAGGAACGGTCACAGTTGCTGCCACATGTCCACTTGATGTGGCAAAAACTCGACGGCAAATAGAGGTTGTTTCTTGAAACTAAGCTTTTATAACTAGGCCAAGACATGACCCTGCCTGGGTCAGGCAGGGCCGACTGGACCTCGTGTTTGGCCGGCCAAGACAGACTTTTTGCCGAACAAGGTTAGGCAGACTAGCCCTAGTGTCTGGCCGGCCAAGAGATGGGTCTTGCCAGGACAGTCCTCTAGCAAAGTTAGACTGGGTAGACTGGCCCTAGTGCCTTGCCAGCCAAGACAAACCTCTAGTCAAGTTTGCTAGGCAGACTGGCACTAGTATTTGTCTATTTGACCAGCCAGGACAAGCTCTTGACCGGGTCAAGCTGGGTAGATTATCATAGAAGTAGCTAACTAGCTGAAATTAGATACAGCACAGATTGCTGGCTAAAATCAAACTTGCAGCATCATTATGCTGATTTGGCTCTTAGTCTTAACTCCAGTTAGCTAAGTCGCAGACACAATTAGATATGCCATGTATACAAGTAATACGCACTTATTCAATGATTATTTATGGGACTGGGGGGACACTTTTCAAATGTCCACCTTTACATGCATTAATATTTTCATTGGATTTAGAAAATGATGAAAAATTGAATGTAAGTGCAATGTAGCTGGAATATTTATGCATTAGTAAGTTGTTGAGGTTTGGTTTGTCTCACACAAACCTATATAGTTGCATAATTGACCCTCTTTAATGCATGATGATTAAAAATGATTCTTTGCATTAACTTTTTGTAATGGTTTGTTGTAATTATTTTTCTCCATCCGTATTACTAATTTTTATTTTAGAATGTATGCATTTAATTACTGCACATTAATAATGAACACATAGTTTGAGCCTTTGAGTATTCCATGTTCTCTAATATTATCTATTTTACATTTTCACAGAAGGATCCTGAAAGGGCATTAAAGATGACAACAAGAACAACATTGATAGAGATTTGGAGGTAGGTGCATTTTTATAAGCTAATGATTGGTCCCCCATATCATTGCATTTGGAAAATTTCTTCCTAGGACAGGGATAGAGGATTGAGAAGGCTATTCATAGATGTTGGTCCCTGTGTAGGCCGCACCGGTCCATCAGTTGGTATAGTTGTATCCTTCTATAAAGTTGTCAAGCATGCCTTGCACATAGACAGAAGACTCCCAAAAATGACGGCGACAGTGCTGTAGGCTCAGAAGATGACTATGACAGTGCTCTGAGTTCAAAAGACGACGGCGGAGCTACGAGCTCAAACGACGATGCTGGCACTGTAAACTTAGAAGACGACGACGTCGCGAAAGGAGAAGGTGTTGTGTTGTGTGGTGCTTCTGGCGGTGGTCACATCCATGGTGGAGGGGGAGAAGTGTAGCTCAGTAACCATTTGAGAAGGTGAGAATGGTCACTTGTGAGGCTGAGTTAGGGTTAGTGAGGGTAGAGTAATTTAGTAACCTTTTAAAATAGCGACCGATTTAGTGACTAATTAGTTATAACATTATTATAAAGCAGTCGCTAAGTTAAAAATATCGATCGATTTAGTGACCAATCACTTTAAATTAGTATCTATATTTAGTTGCTAAATCGGTAGCTATTTTAACTATTAGCAACCAATTTAGCAACCACCAGCTTAGCGACCAACCTTTTTCTGCTTAATTCTCTATTGGTTGAAAAATTGGTCACTAAATTAAAAATTAGCAACCGATTTTGTAACTAACAATTCCAAGCGTTACTTCCTCATTTCGGTTGATAATTTGGTCACTAAGTTAAAAAATAGCGACCGATTTTAGCGACCAATTTTATGTTACTTGTATAAAAATATTATTAATCACTAAATTGATCGCTATTCGTGCCCGATTTTTTTGGTCATTAAAATTGGTCGCTAATTGTAATTTAGGGACCGATTTGGCGACCAACATTTTTTCAGTCCTTGAAATACGATATCGATTGCTAAATTAGTCGCTATTAGCAACTAATTTTTTTTTCATTAAAATCGATCGCATCGCTATTCTGAAACTTTCTGGTAGTGTTACCTAACCTAAACTAAGTAATATTTCAACACATAAAGCAATTATTAGTCACTGAGATGAGATTTCAGTATGAACTGAAAGTTGTTGCTATTGATATTCAAACAAAAAACCTACCGTTCAAATTGATAAGAAAAAAATGATAATTTGATAGTAAGGTTTTGTAAGAGGAAAGTGAAAAGGTAAATTGGTACGAAGTGAGACCTGAGTGGCAAAGTCTTCGAGGATGCTATCTTTGCTGATGCCATGCTCGAGGCAGTGCTACTTTCATAACTCCATGCCGATCTGGTTGCCGCATTGCCCTACCTAAAGCATTATGATCTCCCGAGACATTTCTTGCTTTTCTTTCTTTCTTTCTTTCTTTATTTCTTTCTTTCTTTCTCTCCAGAAACACAATTGTTTCAAGGGTTACCTATTGATTTGGGTCTGAACGTGATGTCCAGGTCCCTTTGTATGACAGCGTCTGACTTGTTGATGCCGAGGTGCCGCATGTCCGAGTTCCTCATGAGGAGGTAGGGAGTGGTACCTGCATGAGACTCCGATGCTCAAGTTAGCAAGGGCTTTAAGCAGGTTTTTAGTAGGTTAGAATGTGAGTTATACCTGGGAGTGCCAGTGTATTTATAGTTGAGTTTATTAACCACCTTTGTTGGAGTAGTTCTATCTTTTCTGATGGATAAGCGTTCTCCTTATCTTGAGAGTCTGTTGGGATCTACCTTCCAGATGAGGTAGAGATAGTAGGAGAGATTTAAGGAGGCAGTTACTTGTTAGGTCAAGTAGAGCTGGACCTCTATGCCGTTGTCTGGCCTCTTTAAAGAGGTAGGGTTTATAGTGAAGTCCCCCTTTATTGGTGGGCCTTTATGTGATATTGGGCCTGACTCTCAATTATTGGGCCAGTGTATGAACAGTACTCCTTCTTGAGTTCGTTCTTTTCAGAGGTAAGGCTCAAACATTTCGCGGCTTCTGCTATGAACGTCAGGTAATAGTACCTTAGTCTACCCGACGTGTTCAAAATTTTGAATGTTGGTGTAGCTTTAATGATGCGCGAGTAACGCGCGGCAGTTGTTCATGGGGTCCGCGTTTGTTTAAAGAGGAGAAAAGGAACCATTTTTTGGCTCATTATCACTTATAAAGGACTTTTCATCTCTTCTTCTCTCTTTTCACTGCTTCTGAGAAAACTGTTTCCTTCCTTCAAAAAATTTCATCGTACTGTTTCAACTACTTCTGTCTTCTTCAAAGATTATTTTTCTTGGGTTTTGAGGGGTTTTGCTTTCATCGTCGTGAAGGGGATCGCCCGTGTGTTTGCGGTTTAGACGTGATCTCTCCTGTTTTGGCAATCTACTTTGAGGTTGGTTTCGTCTTCCCTTTTTTTTGAACTCTCATTTCTGTTTTGCTTGGGTATGATTTTTTCTTTTGAGTTTTCACCTTTTTCTACCGTTGCCTTCTATGTTTCGTAGCTTGTCTTCTAACTCCTTTCATCACCTTACTTCTCTTCGCAACTCCCTTTCTGCTTTCTGTTGTTGTTCAGCCTCGTACTCGAGCTGTTGTAATCGATCCCCCTGGCCATGAACGAGATATAGGATCTCAGTTGTATGAGGTCAGTTCTTAGCCTCAGGATGGTGGACCTCGGAATGAATCCTTCTTGTTTTAGGTTTTCTTGAGGTCCCTTCCCCGTGGGGGCCTTAGTGTGGTGGCGGAGGTGGAAGCAAGAGGGCTTGGCCTTCTAGCTGTTCTTCCGGCTCAGACTCAGATGTTGTGTAGCCATCTCTACGCTTGTGGTCTGCCATTTGTTAAAGAGAGAATCCCAGGTCCCCGACAACGGCGCCAATATTCTGAAGGTTACTTGAAACGTTGATTTGGGCCTGAACGTGAGATCTAGGTTCCTTTGTATGGCAGCGTCCGACATGTTGATGCCGAGGTGCCGCCTGTTCGAGTTCCTCTTGAGGAGGTTGGGATGGTACCTTCAACAGACTCCAATGCTTAAGTTAGTAAGGGCTTTAAGCATGTTTTTAGTAGGTTAGAACGTGAGTTATACCTGGGGGGTGCTAGTGTATTTATAGTAGAGTTTGATAACCACCTTTATTGGAATAGTTCCATCTCTTCTGATGGATAAGCAATCCCCTTATTCTGAGAGTCTGTTGGGATCTACCTTCTAAATGAGCCAGAGATAGTAAGAGAGATTTAAGGAGGCAGTTACTTGTTAGATCAAGTAGAACTGGACCTCTATGCCGTTGTCCAACCACCTTAAAGAGGTTGGATTTATAGTGAAATCCACCATTATTGGTGGGTTTTTATGTGTTATTGGGGCAGGGTATAAACAACAACTAATGCTAGGGTTTAGAAATTAGATCGCTCTGGCGGCTTAACAGAGTAAGTGACACCCTTTTTGATAAAAGAATTTAGAGAAGAAGAAAATATACACAAAATTAGAAAATAAAAACGGATAACATATTACACATACATAAGTAAAAGTAATTATTTTTATTCTTACTACCTAAATAATCGTAAAATTTAATTTTTGTATAAAACTTAATTTAATTTTAAGTATTACACAGAAATAATTAAAAGTAATTATTTTTATATATTTTAATACGCTATCGGTAAAAAAAATTATACATATATCTAATTACATAATGTTATGTAAGTAAAATTAACTATTTTTTATATTCATTGCTGAATAATTATTAAAAAAAAGATGTGATTCAACGATTGTGTTTGATCAAACAATTATATTATTAATATACTAAAATGATTAATTTTTACAAAATAATTTTTTATAATAAAATATATTATAATAATATAAATATTTTACGTAATCATCTAATCAGTCTTTTAATAACCATTAAATAATTAGTATAAAAATAATATATTTATTAATATACATAATATATTAGTAGATACTAAGGTGACTATTAATTTATTTTGTTATAAATGAAACAATAATAATAAATTTGAGATTAATTAGGATAGTAAATATATGTTACACTAAAACTAAAAGGTCCTGAATTCAATTTTGGGAATTAACAAAATGAATTTTTTTTTATAAATTATATATGAGAAAGAATATTTTAAAAAGAAAAATTTGTACAATAACTGTAAACTCCTAGAAATTAATAAATAATAACAAATAAATTAATTATTATTTAAAAAATTAAGAAATTAAATTTTATAATTTAAAAAATAAAAATAATTAAAATACAAATTTTAACATTAATTTTAAATATTTTGACCCAAAATTAGACCAACAGACTAAACCGATTGAACTGTACCCGCTTTGAACCCAAATCCAAACATATAAAGGGAGCACTCAGCCACTTCCCTTCCCATTTAACCAAATTCACGCTGGGAAGGAGAAGGGTCAGGAGAACCTTAAATCCCAAATTCAATCACAATTTCAATCCACCATATCTCTCAATCTGGAGTTTTAATTGACGAGCCGTCTGCGGTCACGCGTTCGTCTTAGAATTTTCTTCAATTCTATCTTAACAAAGTGATAAGAAATATACAATTTATCACCCAGCTTTCCTCCATTCAAATTCTAAAATTTTAGGTTCATGGGTTTTGAGATTTTTTGATTTAATGATGTTAGGTGTGCTCTAATAGTAAGGAATTACTGAGTTTTGCTTCGATTATCCGTAGGAACGGTAAGGAACCCTTGAACCCAAGTAAATTCCTTAATTATATAAGGTTAGGTATTAAATTTGTGAATGTGTATGTAATGATGCAAAATTAGGTGGTATATGTCAATTGGAACCAAATTGATGAAATTGGAGGCTTGAGTTTGAGTATTGGGAGTTGGAAATCCATTTGATGGAGGCTTGGAGCTTGTAAATTGAGGATTTTGAGGTGTTCTAGACTTAGGGAGGAATCGGTCAAGCTATGATTTCGGTTTCTCATAGCTAATATATAATGTTGCGTGAAAACTTAGGCTAGGTGACCGTAGGATAAGTTGAACTATGTGAACTTGTTAAAGTTTAGTGATTTTTGGCAAAAATGTTGAGTTTGTAATGAGAATATGATGATTAATGATACTTATGAGTTGTGATGATGATATTTTGATGAATGGTGATTATATTGGATTGAAAATTGTCGAGTGTATTGACAAAATTGTATGTTGATATGAGGGGAGGTATTTGGAAAATATGTGAATATGGTTTTTGGAGCTTTGGGGCTATTTTAGTCGTAAAGCAATTGGTTTGAAATTGAGGATTTCGAAAATAGAGGTTTTGAACTCTTTTGGTAAAAACATATTTTTAACCAACTTCGACAGACCATTACTTGAGCCTAAGATTTGGGATTTGAGTGGACTTTATTTTAAATTAGAGATAATTTTAAGAGCTTTAAAATGGTTAAAATATCGATGATATCAGAGCTTTGTAGAGGAAGTTATGGGCATCTGAAGTTAGGTACAAAATCAAATGAATTTGGCTAAATTGCAGAAAACCAAGAATTCTGGTGTGCGTGCGTATGCACGCTATCGTGCACACACGGTCCAGAGCGTGTGGATAAGCTCGTGCATACGCACACCCTAAGGATTTGCAATTTATGCGTACACACACTATGATGCGTATGCACAGGCATGGGAAGTTCGTCTGGTGTGTGCATACGCATACTATGATGCATACACACACACACATTAGGAAAGTTGGGTGGTACATGCGCACGCATGCATGATGTGTGCGCACGATGCCCTGGTATACACAAAAATTCTGTTTTCACTGTTTGACCTTCTCGACAAGCCTGTAAACCTTCGAAAACATTGTTTTAAAGAAAATTCAGAATCTTTGAACTATCAACTCTTTCTCTAAGTCTTTTAAACTTCTGAAAACTCTGTTTAAAACCCGATAGCTAGGTTTTAGGCTACAGAATATAAGTAAGTGTGTTGATGGAGCTAGTTTTGGTATTGAAAGATGTTTGAGAAATAAATAATTAACGTGATGAGGTATTGAAAACGATAATGAGACATACTCGAGAATGACCATGAAATTGATGAATTATGATTGAATCTGATTATGATATGTCACCAAGTAAGAGGCAGTGGCGTGATCCACTTGCTCCGGGTATAAGTTGAGTTTCCGAGTAAGATGTAATGGCATTGTCCACTTGTTCCGGGTAAAAGTTCGAGGCTCCGGGTAAGGTGTAAAGGTCAAGTTGTGTCACCTTTGCTCCGGGTTGAGAATTGTAACACCGCCTGGGTAAAAGGAAAAAGGTAAGGTTGTTCCCTTGCTCTGGGTATACGATAAGATGTAAGTGTTGTGGTTTGGTCCCACTTGCTCCGTATTTGAGTGTGCATTGTTTTGGTTTGCCTAACTGCTTAATTCTGCTTATCTGCTACTTGCTCTACTTGCTGTAACTAGTATCTATACTTGTGTTTTCCTTGTCTGATTTGTATGTGTTTGCAACTGAGAGATCCTTCATGCTGGCGGAGGTGACGCTGAGGGTAGTTCCACCGATGATTCGGAGGGTTGGAGGAGACAGAAAGTGAAATGTTAGGTTAACGTTGATTGGAACTTGAATACCATTGATAGTTTTACCGAATTTTTAGTTTAGTTGGATCTTAAGTTTAAATCTAAGTGACAAAGTTCTAGGATTGCCTCTAATTTTTTCGGGACCTTATATATTACCTCTAACTTTTAACTTGAATGTATGCTTTCTTTGCTTGTATTCTATTCTCTGTGTCTGTGTTTTATTTTCTTGTATTCTTCTGTTTGTGTTCTATTTTCTGTTTTCTCTTTTCTCTCTCTTTATCGGTATCTTCTATTTATTGCTTCTCTGTATTCTGCAAGTTGCCTACTAAAGAACACAGAATTAATGAACTTAACTAATAGCCTCGACCCTACTAAAAACTCTGCAGTTCTTACCCCTTCTCTCTCCCTTCCCCCTTCAGATGGAGACATGAGTACCCTTCTGTTGTTCGCTGATGACCCTTTGTAAAGAGCATTCTGCTCTAGGTAATCTTCTGAGTCTAAAGCAAGATTCATTTTCTGTTTATACATAAATACCGTGAGACTAGCCGACATTTACACCCGTTTATCTACAAACTCTAGCCTAAGACCTCCGTACGATATTGCTGTTATGTGGCCACTCAATGAAGTACTAAAGAGACACTCTTGACGACGTATGATCGTGCAGAGGAGTGGTAGACGATCTTCTGCCTTTTGATGACTTTCCACTTGACTTGAGTTTTGAAGACCTAGAACGTACTTTCCCTCGCTTTTGTAGTTTATAGGGATTACGTGAGTATAGAGTCTAGGCTAGCCTGGGCGCCAACTTAGGAACTTCTTGAATAGGTCAGGGCTTGGGATGTTGTATATATGTATGTATGTATGTATGTATGTATGTATGTATGTATAGTTATTATCTAGCTATATCCAGGGGTGTTTTAACTCAGATCTATAATCTATACTCTAATAAAGGCTGGATAACTGAATGTTGTTAATTGCTTGATATGTCTATATGTGTGGTTGTTATATTATATAACTGTTTTACATGTTATTATTTGTCAATTGGTTATGAAAGATTCTGCTTATCAATCCAGACGTTAGGTTAAATGTTTTCAAAATAAAAGTTACCTCGTAAAATAGCAACGTGTTAACAACGAATCAGGCTCATATAATAAATACTAGCTAAAGTTAGGAAAGTAAATTGGTAGCATTAAGTTTCTAGTATGATCATGACATACCAGAAATTGGGTCGTTACATAATACCTCACCACCTCTGTTTTATGACTTAAGCCTAAAGCTCAGTGTTGTAGTGTGTTACACTAACTATCTAACTTATATTTCCATTATATATAAGTATAAATAACAATAAATAATTAAATCTTTTATATGATAATTTAATCAAATTCATACAAAAATCCTTACAAATGTCCAAGTCAGTTATTTTTTCAAAATATTGCTTTTCAATTTTTTTTAATCCATCAATAGCAACTTATCTATCTGTCGCGCCAAAAAAAAATCATGAATTATGATAAGCTACACTCCAAGAAAGGGAAAAAAGAAAAAAAAATCAAAAAACAAAGGTCATTAGACTATTTGTGCCTAGGAAGCAGTCCTTGATATCCTCATCAAATTAGAGTATTAGACTATTACCTAATGGTACTGAGTCTTCATCATCCTTACTCAATCCCAAGTGACTCTTCAATTGTGCCTTCAGCTATTCAAGTGTCCTTTAATTCATCCAATCATATCGATGAAATCAAATACACCAATGACTCTGGTGAGGTTTGTTAATGGCAATTACTTACCAATGACCTATTATTGATTAAACTCACATTTACTCTTATAACATCTAAAAAATTCTCTTAAAAAAATCACAAGCCATTCCATGATTACTTTAAAGTTTATTATAAGGCAACCCTTGAACTAATAATTCGATGACAATAAATTTTGAAAGAAACAAAAAAAATTCCAACCTTTCCTTCAACTTTAGTATTTCTTCTTCATTTTCACTTCAATCCATGAACTAGACTCTTGTCAATTTCAGTTTTTATTACTCTAATATAGTTTCTCTTTTCTAATTTTACTTAGCACTCTTGCAATATTAGTTATTTTGGGTTATAATTTTGGATCTTGTTGGATTTTGATTTTATTATCATGTTCCAATTTTGTTATTTGAATTGTTATTGTTGATTATTGCTAGTGGGTACTTTTAATTTGGATTGTTTTCTCAATTTTATGATGCTTTTTACCATTGCTCACCCAGTGTTTGAAGAAATGTTACTTATGACTATGAAGTAGATTTTCTTTCTTGGCTTTGAGGTGGAATAATTAGAGACTCTTGAATTGCAAGAATTTAGTGTTAATTGGTAATTGAAGATTGCTTGTTAGCTTGAACTCCACTAAATCTAGTCTTTCACTAGGATTTGACTAGGACTTGTGGACTAGAGTTAATGTTGCTCACTTGACTTTCCTTCAATTGTTAGAGGATAACTTAGTGGGAGCAATAGGCATTTACCATCATATTTGAGGAATGCAATGAGCATAGAAATTCTAATTTCCACCCCTAGCCAAGATTTTTTATATTGATTGACTGACTTTTCTCTTGTTGACTTCGATTCCTTAGTTCTTTATCTTGATTACTTGCACTTAGTTATATGTTATTGCTATTGCTATCTTTCTATTGTATGCAAGATAATTCATTAATTGTTGATTGCTAGTTTTAGTTGCTTCAATTTATTTGTTAGTTGCTCATTGCTTTGAATTCTAGTCACTTTACTTTTCCCATACTCAACTAAAAAAAACCCCAAAAATTCCTAACCAATGATGTGCATCATGTTGCATTTTCTAGGGAAGACGACCCGGAATTTCACTCCCGGTATTTGATTTGATAGTTGTGACTTTATTCTAAACTTTGACTTGGGATATCTCATTAGTTTGGACTTTGGGACATTAAACTGGAAAATCCTTTAGTAATTTCTTAACCGACATTTATCTCGCGTCATGCATCGTAATATAACTTAGCTTTGGAGAAGGCTAGTTTGATGAACTTGTAAATTTATCATACAGCTACTATAAAATCATACTTAGCAAAACACATTATGTAACTAGCAAAACACATTTTGTACTTTAATGTGTTAAGTAAATAAGAGAAAACCAAGAATATATTAATTTATAACAAGCAACTAGTGCTTGATCCATTGTTCGACAAGTGTCAAGTTTATTTACTCGATAAGTGTTCAGTCTGTTTGTATGACAAGTGGCACAATAGAAAAGTAAAGTAAAAGTTCAAATTTTGAAACAAGGAAGAATTGATTTTGAGCGCAATCTTTCTCTTTTTGGATCAAAATTTAAATGTGTATATCTGAACCATTTTGAAATCAGTGTTTGAGAAAACAGATTTAAATTCAGGATATTAAAAATCATTTCTTTCCTTAGCTTTCTCTATATCTCTTTTTGTTTTTTCTTTCTCAAAAGCACTCTCTCTCTCTCTCTAATTGAGGCACAAATGGAGTGAACATAGAGATCTCACCACCGAGAAAGAAAAAGGAGCTCGCTGGTGATGGAATCAGTAATAGGCAGAGAAGGTAAAGTGGCAATGGTCGGTGCAGCAGATGGTGGCAAAGATTCTGAATCAGTCTTCGTTGAGCAGCAGAGATTCCAAATAACAAGCCAATAGTGACGGTGGCCATTGATGCAGTAGCAAGGAGAAAGAACAGTGACGGTACTAGGTGGTGTTACTGCCGTCAATAAAGAAAGAGCAGCTGGCAGCAAGTTGACGACGCCAATGGAAAGCTTTGATATCCTATCTTTGGCTGTGTTTTTATAGATATGAAAATATATTAATATATAATAACCAACTAGTGCTTGATCCATTATTCGACAAGTGTCAAGTTTATTTACTCAACAAGTGTTTAGTCTGTTTGTATAACAATTGGCATAATAGAAAAGTAAAGTAAGAGTTCAAATTTTGAAACAAGGAAGAATTGATTTTGAGCGCAATCTTTCTCTATTTGGATCAAAATTTAAATGTGTATATCTGAACTATTTTGAAATCAATGTTTGAGGAAATAGATTTAAATCCAGGATATTAAAAATCAATTCTTTCCTTATCTTTCACTATCTCTCTTTCTGTTCTTTCTCGAAAGCCCTCTCTCTGTAATTGAGGCACAAATGGAGTGGCAGTTCAAAATATATAACGATATCACTAGTGAGAAAGAAGAAGGAGTTTGTAAGACCCCAGATTTTGAAAATTAAATAATAAATTATTTATGGTTTATTTTATTTATTTGAGAATATATTTTCAAAAATTTTTATATTAATTAAGTACTTTCTTATTATTGATTTAAAACTTTAGTAATTAATTGGAGTTTTATCTGCTTTAATTTGATTAATTAGATTTTGAATTTTATTTTATGATTTAAAAAAAATATTTTAATTATCTTTAGTTATTGAATTAGTGTATTTATTTGAAAATAAATTTGTAAATTAATAATTAAATTGTATTTTTATAGATATTATTATTAGATTAAACTTAGTTTTCAATTATTCTATTATCCCTAATTTTATTAAAATTGCCTAAACTATCCAAACCCTAATTTCAATACACACAAACACACAAAACTCTAAAATTTCCACCGCCTCACGGCCACCCCAATGATGAATGGATTTTTTGACGGTTTAGAATTTCACAAATGAAATCTCGTTGAAGTATAGTCTCTAAACCAACAATAATCCTTTCATGCAAAAATTTGTTTGTCACAAGTACAAACCCCTAAAATCTATAAACCGAAGTATTTAAACCTCGAGTCGTTCTCCCTAGGATTTACAATAAAGTGTCTTGTTATTGGTTAGAAATGTGTTTTGGGGTTTTGGATAAGAAGCATGAAAAGTAAATGGCAATGAAAATAAACTAACAACTATAAAAGGCTTTTGGCAAGGTATGAAAATTAGAAGTCCTATCCTAGTTATCCTTCTCAATTGTGATGAGAATTGTTCATTGCTACCACTTAGTTAATCCTTACTAAATAAAGGAAAGTCAAGTGGATGAATTGACTTGAGCCACAAGTCCTAGCCAACTCCCAAGGAAAGACTAGCTTTAGTGCACTCCAAACCAATTAGCAATCTCTCCAATTACCAATCAACAAAGGAATTAGATAACTCAAGTGTCACTAATTACTCTACCTATGCCAAGAGGAACAAAATCTATACTATATCTAGAAGAGGCATTTCAACAAACACATAAAAGGCAATAAAAGTAAACAACATAAATTGCAAGAATTAAAGAGAGATCTAACTACAAAGGCAAGAGATCAACAATAGAAAAGCAAAGAAGAACAATTATTATGAATTACCTCTTATTGAATTGAAAGAAAATGGAAGGAACAATAGTAGATCTACAACAAAGCATAAGAACAACATAAAGGAAATTACAACAAAGGAATGGAAGAAGAATGAATGTAACTACAAGGAATTGAGAAGATAGAAGTAGAAGAAGATGAATAAAAATCTAGATCTAAGAACTAAACCTAATCCTAATCCTAATCCTAGAGAGAAGTGAGAGCTTCTCTCTCTAGAAACTAATTCTAAACTAAAACTAAGCTAAACTAAACTAATGGTCACTAACATATGTTTCCCTCTTCAGTCCTTGGGTTAAATAGCATCAGAAATGAGTTGGATTGGGCCAACAAGGCTTTAGAATTTGCTGGCCACGTTTTGCTTTAAGTGAACCAGGTGGCAGCAACGGCGCGTGCGCGTACTATGCGCGTACGCGTCACCATGCGCGGTTCAACCATAGCAAATCTCATATCGTTTCGAAGCCCCGGATATTAGCTTTCCAACCCAACTAGAACCGCATCATTTGAACCTCTGTAGCTCAAGTTATGGTCGTTTAAGTGCGAAGAGGTCGGCTTGACAGCTTTCTGGTTCTTTCATTTCTTCATGAGTTCTCCATTTTTACATGCTTTTCCTTCATTCCCTTGATCCAATCCTTGCCTCCTAAATCTGAAATCACTTAACAAACATATCAAAGCATCTAATGGAATCAAGGTGAATTAGATTTAGCTATTTTAAGTCCTAAAAAGCATGTTTTCACTCTTAAGCACAATTAAGGGAGAAGTTATAAAACCATGCTATATTATTGAATAAATGTGGGTAAAAGGTTATAAAATCCCCTAAAATCAATACAAGATAAATCCTACAAATGGGGTTTATCATCCAACCCCTTTTTTCCTCACACTCTGACCATCAGCCACACTCACACATACGAAAGGAACCAAGAAAGAGAAAAAGAATGGGAGCTGTGATTTGAAGAGGAAGGAGGAGGGAAACCGCCACTGCCAGCTGTGCCACCGTCACTGTGTCCAGCTACCGTCGTGTCGCCACCGCTAGGCGCCGTTGCCGCCACTGTTCTGTCAAGAGGAGACCAAACCTTGAGGGAGGAGGGAATAGCAAGTTGTCATCGCGCCTTCTTTTGTCATCGTCGTCTAGGCAACCACCGCCGGGAGACAGCCCTGCAAAAGAGAGAGACAAACGCGAAGTGAGAGAGAGAATAACTCGTCGCTACCGCTGCATGCGTCGCCGCCGTTTGCGTTCTCTTCCGCTGCTACTGGGGACGCAGTCACTGAGCCTCTGGCCACCTGGAATGGTACTGTGGCCGCCGGAACCTTTTCTTGAGCCGTTTTTGTTTGGTGTGGTCGTTCTTCCTTGGTTATGGTAAGCATTTTTGTTTCGTAACCGTTGAAAATTTGTATTCTATTATGTTTGGCTAGAGATTCTAAAGTTTTGGCAACACAGGGTTGTGTTCCGTTATTATGAGTCGTGATTGAAGCTGCCGCTACTGCGGGCCCGAACGAAAAAGGGATTTTTGATGCGTTTCATAGCTTTGGTTTTTGACAATCGAGGTAGGGGCGATTTCTTAAACTCAATTTACTATCTAGAATTGTTATAAGTCGATATTAATATGAAAAATATATTTTTAGGATTTCGTAAGTCTTATGAATTGAACTGAGTTGCCTTCAATGAGTGGAGAAGTTTAGTTGGGTTTTATACTTGGTTTAAGGTTGTTATGATGATGATTGGATTGTGGTTGTTTCTGACTATTGAGTTGGAAAGTTGGTTTCATTAAAATTATGTAAAATGATGTTCTTGGTTTGGGGTTAATTTGATATTGAAAATGAATCGGCATTTGAAATGATTTGAGATATTGTACTACAAGAAACAGTATAATTATTGACGCCAAAAATCGATGGTCATATTTTTTGTCGATATTTTTCGCCGGCTTGTCGTCGATAAAATGAAGAAGAAATTATTAGAAATAAAATATTAAAATCGATGACTGATGAGCGGATAATTTATACACTTTTTGGCATTGTTTTTAGTATGTTTTTGGTATGATCTAGTTAGTTTTTAGTATATTTTTATTAGTTTTTAGCTAAAATTCACTTTTCTGGACTTTACTATGAGTTTGTGTGTTTTTCTGTGATTTCAGGTATTTTCTGGCTGAAATTGAGGGACCTGAGCAAAAATCTGATTCAGAGACTGAAAAGGACTGCAGATGCTGTTGGATTCTGACCTCCCTGCACTCGAAGTGGATTTTCTGGAGCTACAGAAGCCCAATTGGCGCGCTCTCAACGGCGTTGGAAAGTAGACATCCTGGGCTTTCCAGAAATATATGATAGTTTATACTTTGCCCAAGATTTGATGGCCCAAACCGGCGCTCAAAGTCACCCTCAGGAATCCCAGCGTTAAACGCTGGAACTGGCACCCAAATGGGAGTTAAACGCCCAAACTGGCATAAAAGCTGGCGTTTAACTCCAAGAAGAGTCTCTGCACGAAAATGCTTCATTGCTCAGCCCAAGCACACACCAAGTGGGCCCGGAAGTGGATTTTTATGTCATTTACTCATCTCTGTACACCCTAGGCTACTAGTTTTCTATAAGTAGGACCTTTTGCTATTGTATTTAGAGAGCTTTTGATCATATTTTATGATTGAACTCAATTTGGGAGGCTGGCCATTCGGCCATGCCTAGACCTTATGCTTATGTATTTTCAACGGTGGAGTTTCTACACACCATAGATTAAGGTGTGGAGCTCTGCTGTACCTCGAGTATTAATGCAATTACTATTGTTCTTCCATTCAATTCCGCTTGTTCTTGTTCTAAGATATCACTTGTTCTTCAACTTGATGAATGTGATGATCCGTGACACTCATCATCATTCTCACCTATGAACAAGGTGACTGACAACCACTTTTGTTCTACAAGCAACCAAGGCTCTAGTGAATGTCTCTTGGATTCCTGATTGCACGATGCATGGTTGATCGCCTGACAACCGAGTGCTCGCCTGACAAATGAGCCAACCATTACGTGAGATCAGAATCTTCGTGGTATAGGCGAGAACTGATGGCAGCATTCAAGAGAATCCGGAAGGTCTAACCTTGTCTGTGGTATTCTGAGTAGGATTCAATGACTGAATGACTGTGACGTGCTTCAAACTCCTAGCAGGCGGGGCATTAGTGACAGACGCAAAAGTATCGATGGATATTATTCCGGCCTGACCGAGAACCGACAGCTGAATTTCGCGTGCTGTGACAGAGCATATGCAATCGTTTTCACTGAGAGGATGGGAGATAGCCATTGACAACGGTGAAACCCTACACAAGCTTGCCATGGAAAGGAATAAGAAGGATTGGATGAAGACAGTAGGAAAGCAGAGAGACGGAAGGGAAGGCATCTTCATGCGCTTATCTGAAGTTCCTACCAATGAATTACATAAGTATCTCTATCTTTATCTTTTATGTTATTTTCGTTCATCACCATATCCATTTGAGTATGCCTGACTAAGATTTACAAGATGACCATAGCTTGCTTCATACTAACAGTCTCCGTGGGATCGACCCTTACTCACGTAAGGTATTACTTGGACGACCCAGTGCACTTGCTGGTTAGTTGTGTGAAGTTGTAGTGATCACAATTTCGCGCACCAAGTTTTTGGCGCCGTTGCCGGGGATTGTTCAGTTTGGACAACTGACGGTTCATCTTGTTGCTTAGATTAGGTATTTTTTTTTCGAAATTCTTGAAGATGAATTCTAGAGTTTCATGATGATCTGTTGATTTTTATCAATCTTGCTTTTGGAGCAGTGATTTGCTAAGGCTTGGCTGGCCTTTGGCCATGTCTAGTGTTTTGGACCGAAGCTTTCTTTGGAAGCTTGGCTGGCTATGAAGTCATGTCTAATTCCTGGACCGGAGTCTTAGACTAGCATTGCACTGATTCCGGGAATTCTGATGAGCGGATAATTTGTACGCTTTTTGGCATTGTTTTTAGTATGTTTTTAGTATCTTTTAGTTAGTTTTTAGTATATTTTTATTAGTTTTTAATTAAAATTCACTTTTCTGGACTTTACTATGAGTTTGTGTATTTTTCTGTGATTTCAGGTATTTTCTGGCTGAAATTGAGGGTTCTGAGCAAAAATCTGATCCAGAGACTAAAAAGGACTGCAGATGCTGTTGGATTCTGACCTCCCTGCACTCGAAGTGGATTTTCTGGAGCTACAGAAGCCCAATTGGCGCGCTCTCAACGACATTGGAAAGTAGACATCCTGGGCTTTCCAGCAATATATGATAGTCAATACTTTGCCCAAGATTTGATGGCCCAAACCGGCGCTCAAAGTCACCTACAGAAATTCCAGCGTTAAACGCCGGAACTGGCATGAAACTTGGAGTTAAACGCCCAAACTGGCATGAAAGCTGGCGTTTAACTCCAGAAAAGGTCTCTACACGAAATTACTTCATTGCTCAACCCAAGCACACACCAAGTGGGCCCGGAAGTGGATTTTTCTGTCATTTACTCATTTCTGTAATACCTTAGGTTACTAGTTTACTATTAATAGGACCTTTTGACATTGTATCGGTACCTTATGACCTCATGACACTTTACACGTTTTCTTTGTGTACATTCCACAGCATGAGTCTCTAAACTCCATGGTTGGGGGTGAGGAGCTCTGCTGTGTCTTGATGGATTAATGCAATTACTACTGTTTCTTATTCAATCATGCTTGCTTCGATTCTAAGATAACACTTGTTCTTAATCCGGATGAATGTGATGATCCGTGACAATCATCATCATTCTCAACTATGAACATGTGCCTGACAACCACCTCTGTTCTATCTTAGATTGAGTAGTTATCTCTTGGATTCTTTAATCGGAATCTTCGTGGTATAAGCTAGAACTGATGGCGGCATTCAAGAGAATCCGGAAGGTCTAAACCTTGTCTGTGGTATTCTGAGTAGGATTCAATGACTGGATGACTGTGACGTGCTTCAAACTCCTGAGGGCGGGGCGTTAGTGACAGACGCAAAAGAATCACTGGATTCTATTCCGGCCTGATTGAGAACCGACAGATGGATAGCCGTGCCGTGACAGGGTGCGTTGAACATTTCCAATGAGAGGATGGGAGGTAGCCACTGACAACGGTGAAACCCTACATACAGCTTGCCATGGAAGGAGCCCTGCGTGTTTGATGAAGAAGACAGTAGGAAAGCAGAGATTCAGAAGATGAAGCATCTCCAAAACCCCAGCCTATTCTCCATTACTGCAATACAAGTAACCATTTCATGTTCTTTTGCTTTTTACAATCAATCCTGATAATTTCTGATATCCTGACTAAGATTTACAAGATAACCATAGCTTGCTTCAAGCCGACAATCTCCGTGGGATCGACCCTTGCTCACGCAAGGTATTACTTGGACGACCCAGTGCACTTGCTGGTTAGTTGTGCGGGATTGCAAAAGTGTGATTGCAATTTCGTGCACCAAGTTTTTGGCGCCGTTGCCGGGGATTGTTCGAGTTTGGACAACTGACGGCTTATCTTGTTGCTTAGATTAGGACTGTTTTATTTTTGTTGGTTTAGAGTCTTTTAGTTGAGTCTAGTTTCATATTTTAAGTTTGGTGTCAATTGCATGCTTTTGTTTTTCTTTTGATTTTCGAATTTTGCATGTTCTTAGTCCCTTTTTGATTCATAAAAATTCTAAGTTTGGTGTCCTCTTTGTGTTTTTCCCTTAATAATTTTCGAAAACTGTGTGTTTGATTTTCTAAAAATTTTAAGTTTGGTGTCTTTTTGTGTTTTTCTCTTTCCTCTTTTTGAAAAAATCAAATCTTTTTCATAAAAATTTTTCAATCATATCTTCTTAATTGCTGTTTTCAAAATCTTTTTCTTTACTAATTGATTCAGTTCTCAATTTGCTTTGATCTTATTTTATTTTTAATTTTCGAATTTTTTTTTATTTTTCTTTTTGTTTTATTTTATTTTATTTTAAATTTTTTCGGTTATTTCAAAAAAAAAATAAAAAAAAAAAAGTAAACAAAATTTATCTCTTTGCAATCATTATCATTTCCCTTTTGTCCATTATGGACTTAAGTGGAATTAATCAATCCAAGAGGACTCTGGGGTCATATGCTAACCCCATTACAGCTGCATATGGGAGTAGCATCTGTACACCTCCCATCAAAGCAAGCAGCTTTGAGCTAAACCCTCAACTCATTATCATAGTGCAGCAAAATTGCCAGTATTCCGATCTTCCACAGGAAGAACCAACTGAGTTTCTGGCACAATTTTTACAAATTGCTGACACAGTACATGATAAAGAGGTAGATCAGGATGTCTACAGACTATTACTGTTTCCATTTGCTGTAAAAGATCAAGCTAAAAGGTGGTTAAATAACCAACCTACAGCAAGCATAAAGACATGGAAACAGCTGTCAGACAAATTCCTGAATCATTTTTACCCTCCAAAGAGGATGACACAGCTAAGGCTGGACATCCAAGGCTTTAAACAAGAGGATAATGAATCCCTTTACAATGCCTGGGAGAGGTATAGAGGTATGCTAAGGAAATGTCCCTCTGAAATGTTTTCAGAGTGGGTACAGTTAGACATTTTCTACTATGGGCTTACAGAAAAAGCTCAGATGTCTTTAGACCACTCAGCTGGTGGATCTATACATATGAGGAAGACAATTGAAGAAGCTCAAGAGCTTATAGACACTGTTGCTAGAAACCAATACCTCTATTCTAGCAATGAGTTCGTTCCAAAGGAGGAAGTCATGACAGTAGTCACTGACTCTAATCCTCAAGAACAGATAATTGAGCTTAATCAACAATTGCTCCTGATGACAGAACAGTTGGCAGAATTTAAAGAGATGCTCTATGAAACTAAAGTTGCTAACAAGAGCATAGAACTACAGTTGAATCAAGCAAAACAACAAATATCTAAACAGATAACAGAGGAGTGTCAAGCAGTTCAATTGAGGAGTGGGAAGACCTTGAATAACACTGCTCAAAAGAGTAAAATGCCAAACAAGGAACAATTGACAGAGGACAAACAAACTACTGTTCAAAATCCCTCTGAGGATAGTAAGAGCCCAGAGAGGAATTTTGTTGGCGTTCAAACGCCAGAAAGGGAAGGAAAGCTGGCGTTAAACGCCCATTCCTTGCCCAGTTCTGGCGTTCAAACGCCAGAAAAGGGGGAAAAGTTGGCGTTAAACGCCCAATTTCCACCCAATCCTGGCGTCCAAACGCCAAGGGAGGATCAGACACCTAAGAGTGCTGACAGTAATCCCTCTAAAAAGGCTTCTTCAACCACTTCTGTAAGGAATAAACCTGCAGCATCTAAGGTTGAAGAATATCAAGCCAAGATGCCTTATCCTCAGAAACTCCGCAAAGCGGAACAGGATAAGCAATTTGCCCGCTTTGCAGACTATTTAAGGACTCTTGAAATAAAGATCCCGTTTGCAGAGGCACTTGAGCAAATACCTTCTTATGCTAAGTTCATGAAGGAAATCTTAAGTCATAAGAAGGATTGGAGAGAAACTAAAAAAGTGTTTCTCACTGAAGAATGCAGTGCAGTCATTCTAAAAAGCTTACCAGAAAAGCTTCAAGATCCTGGAAGCTTTCTGATACCATGCACATTAGAAGGCACTTACACCAAGACAGCCCTATGTGATCTTGGAGCAAGCATCAATTTAATACCTGCATCTACTATCAGAAAGCTTGGGTTGATTGGAGAAGTCAAACCAACCAGGATATGCCTCCAACTTGCTGATGGCTCCATTAAACACCCATCAGGCATAATAGAGGACATGATTGTCAAGGTTGGGCCATTTGCCTTTCCAACTGACTTTGTGGTGCTGGAAATGGAGGAGCACAAGAGTGCAACCCTCATTCTAGGAAGACCTTTCCTAGCAACTGGACGAACTCTCATTGATGTACAAAAGGGGGAAGTAACCTTGAGAGTCAATGAGGATGAGTTCAAGTTAAATGCTGTAAAAGCTATGCAGCATCCAGACACACCAGAGGACTGCATGGGCGCTGACATTATTGACTCTCTGGTAGAAGAGATCAATATGACTGAAAGCCTAGAATCAGAGCTTGAGGACATCTTCAAAGATGCTCAACCTGATCAGGAAGAATCAGAGGAGGCAAAGGAATTTTCGAAAATTCCTCAGGAAGAGGATAAGCCTCCTAAGCCTGAACTCAAACCACTACCATCATCCCTGAAATATGCATTTCTGGGAGAGGGTGACATTTTTCCAGTGATTATAAGCTCTGCTTTAAACTCACAGGAAGAGGAAGCACTGATTAAAGTGCTGAAGACACACAAGACAGCTCTTGGGTGGTCCATAAGTGATCTTAAGGGCATTAGCCCAGCTAGATGCATGCATAAGATCCTATTGGAGGATAATGCCAAACCAGTGGTCCAACCACAGAGGAGGCTAAATCCTGCCATGAAGGAGGTGGTGCAGAAAGAGGTCACTAAATTACTAGAGGCTGGGATTATTTATCCTATTTCTGATAGCCCCTGGGTGAGCCCTGTCCAAGTTGTTCCCAAAAAGGGAGGCATGACAGTGGTTCATAATGAAAAAAATGAACTGGTTCCTACAAGAACAGTCACAGGGTGGCGCATGTGTATTGACTACAGAAGACTCAATACAGCCACCAGAAAGGATCATTTTCCTTTACCATTCATAGACCAAATGCTAGAAAGACTAGCTGGTCATGATTACTACTGCTTTTTGGATGGCTACTCAGGCTACAACCAAATTGCAGTAGATCCCCAGGACCAAGAGAAGACAGCATTCACTTGCCCTTCTGGCGTGTTTGCCTACAGAAGGATGCCTTTTGGTTTGTGCAATGCACCTGCAACCTTTCAAAGGTGCATGCTCTCTATCTTCTCAGATATGGTAGAGAAATTTCTGGAAGTCTTCATGGATGACTTCTCAGTATATGGAGACTCATTCAGCTCCTGTCTTAACCACCTATCACTTGTCCTGAAAAGATGCCAAGAGACTAACCTGGTTTTAAACTGGGAGAAATGTCACTTTATGGTGACTGAAGGAATTGTCCTTGGGCACAAAATTTCAAGCAGGGGAATAGAGGTGGATAAGGCAAAGGTGGAGGTAATTGAAAAATTACCACCACCTGCCAATGTTAAGGCAATCAGAAGCTTTCTGGGGCATGCAGGATTCTACAGAAGGTTTATTAAGGATTTTTCGAAAATTGCAAAGCCTTTGAGTAACCTGTTAGCTGCTGACACACCATTTGTGTTTGACACACAGTGTCTGCAGGCATTTGAGACCCTGAAAGCTAAGCTGGTCACAGCACCAGTCATCTCTGCACCAGATTGGGCATTACCATTTGAATTAATGTGTGATGCCAGTGATCATGCCATTGGTGCAGTGTTGGGACAGAGGCATAACAAACTTCTGCATGTCATTTATTATGCTAGCCGTGTTCTAAATGATGCACAGAAGAATTACACAACCACAGAAAAAGAATTACTTGCAGTGGTCTATGCCATTGACAAGTTTAGATCCTACCTAGTGGGATCAAAGGTGATTGTGTACACTGACCATGCTGCTCTTAAATACTTACTCACAAAGCAGGATTCAAAACCCAGGCTTATCAGATGGGTGTTGCTTCTGCAAGAGTTTGATATAGAAATAAGAGACAGAAAAGGGACAGAGAACCAAGTGGCTGATCATCTGTCCCGAATAGAACCAGTAGGTGGGACGTCCCTCCCTTCTACTGAGATCTCTGAGACTTTCCCAGATGAGCAACTCTTTGCCATTCAGAAAGCTCCATGGTTTGCAGATATTGCAAACTATAAAGCTGTGAGGTTCATACCCAAGGAGTACAGCAGAGTGCAAAGAAAGAAATAAATTTCAGATGCCAAGTACTACCTCTGGGATGAACCATATCTCTTTAAGAGATGTGCTGACGGAGTGATCCGCAGATGTGTACCCAGAGAAGAAGCACGAAGGATCCTATGGCACTGCCATGGATCACAGTATGGAGGACATTTTGGAAGTGAGCGAACAGCCACTAAAGTTCTCCAATGCGGCTTCTACTGGCCTACTCTCTATAAAGATTCCCGAGAGTTTGTGCGTAACTGTGACAGTTGCCAAAGAGCTGGTAACCTGCCTCACGGATATGTCATGCCTCAACAAGGGATATTAGAGATAGAATTGTTTGATGTATGGGGAATTGATTTCATGGGACCATTCCCACCATCATACTCAAACACTTACATTCTGGTGGCAGTGGACTATGTATCTAAGTGGGTAGAAGCAATTGCTACACCCACTAATGATACCAAGACTGTACTGAAATTCCTCCAGAAAAACATTTTCAGCAGGTTTGGCGTCCCCAGAGTGCTAATCAGTGATGGGGGCTCTCATTTCTGTAACAAACAGCTATACTCTGCTATGGTTAGATATGGAATTAGCCATAAAGTGGCATCTGCATATCATCCACAGACAAATGGGCAAGCTGAAGTCTCTAACAGAGAACTAAAGAGAATCCTAGAACGGACTGTGATAGCCCGAAGAAAGGATTGGGCAAAGAGCTTGGATGATGCTCTGTGGGCATACAGAACAGCATTCAAGACTCCTATAGGAACCTCTCCATACCAACTGGTGTATGGGAAGGCCTGTCATTTGCCTGTGGAACTGGAACATAAAGCCTACTGGGCAACCAGATTCCTAAACATGGATGCACAGTTAGCTGGTGAAAAAAGATTGCTCCAGCTAAATGAGCTAGAGGAGTTCAGACTCAATGCCTTTGAAAATGCAAAAATTTATAAGGAAAAGGCAAAGAAATGGCATGACAAGAAGTTGTCAACCAGAGTCTTTGAGCCAGGACAAAAAGTTCTGCTCTTCAACTCTAGGCTCAAACTGTTTCCAGGAAAACTCAAATCCCGGTGGAGGGGTCCGTATGTGATTACAGGAGTCTCACCATATGGATATGTTGAGCTTCAGGATACTGATTCTGACAGAAAGTTCATTGTAAATGGACAGAGAATCAAGCACTATCTTGAAGGAAATTTTGAGCAAGAATGCTCAAAACTGAGACTTGAGTGATTTTCAGTGAAAGTCCAGCTAAAGACAATAAAGAAGCGCTTGCTGGGAGGCAACCCAGTCATTAGAAGGTTGTATGAATTGTTCTTACAGAGGCAAGTATCAAAAATGAAGGAATTCACAGAGTTACAGAAGGATTCAGCTCAAAAAGCAGAGAAAATGAGCTTACTGGCGAAAAAATGCCAGTAAGGGGCATTTTGGGCGTTAAACGCCAGAATGGGCACCATTCTGGGCGTTTAACGCCAGTAATGGTACCATTTTGGGCGTTAAACGCCAGAATGGGCACCATTCTGGGCGTTTAACGCCAGGTGTGCAGCATCCTGGGCGTTTTGAAAAAACGCCCAGTGACAAAGGATTTCTGGCGTTTAACGCCAGCCAGGGTACCTGGCTGGGCGTTAAACGCCCAAATTGGGCAACAAATGGGCGTTAAACGCCAGAATGGGTGCCATTCTGGGCGTTTATCGCCAGCAAGGTGGGGGGACCACAATTTTGCTTTCTAATCAAATTTTTTTCAAACTTTCCTTTTCTCACCCATACTTTTCTACAAAATCACACTTCAATCATTCATCATTCCCTTTCAAATCTTCAAAAATTAAAACCATTTTTCAAATCTATTTCAAATCAATTACAAACATTGTTCAAAAATTTCACCCTTTTCTCAATTCCCTTTCATATCTTCTCAAATCTTTTTTCAAATTCCTTTTTTTTCGAAAACTCCCCTCCCCACCTTATAAATACATGTTTGTTCCCCCTCTTCCATCCACACCATTCAAATTTCCTCTTCCTCCCCCTCTCTTCTCTCTTTTCTTTTGCTTGAGGACAAGCAAACCTCTAAGTTTGGTGTGCTTTTCCGTGATCACTAAGCCAAGATTCATCAATATCATGGCTCCTAAGGGAAAACAAACCAATTTAAGAGGCAAAAAAGAGAATATTCCAAAGAATCTTTGGAATCAAGAGAAGTTCTTAACTAAAGAACATGAAGACCATTATCACAAAATAATGGGTCTGAGGTCAGTGATCCCGGAAGTTAAATTTGATCTGAAAGAAGATGAATATCCGGGGATCCAAGAGCAAATTCGAAACAGAGGATGGGAAGTTCTAACCAATCCTGAGACAAAGGTTGGAAGGAACATGGTTCAGGAATTCTACTCAAATCTGTGGCTGACAGATAAGTAGAGAATGACTGGAACTGCTTACCATACCTACAGAAATATGGTCAGAGGGAAAGTTATGTACTTCCATCTGGACAAAATAAGAGAAATCTTCAAACTACCTCAACTGCAAGATAATCCTGATTCCTTCAATAGGAGGATGGTGAGAGTAGATAAGGGGTTGGATCAAGTTCTAGAAGACATATGTCTCCCTGGGACTAAGTGGATAACCAATTCAAAGGGTGTCCCAAACCAACTCAAGAGGGGAGACCTCAAGCCAATTGCAAGAGGTTGGCTAGACTTCATTGGGCGCACCATATTGCCCACTAGCAACCGTTCTGAGGTCACCATCAAGAGGGCAGTGATGATTCATTGCATTATGCTTGGAAAAGAAGTGGAGGTTCATCATGTGATTGCTTGTGAGATT